>NC_086449.1:607779791-608379791 GCF_028390025.1 Pseudophryne corroboree | reverse complement strand
AATAGATTCACAAGCTTTCTATGGTAGGATGAAGTTTAATGGAGAAGTGTACATTGTGTTTTGGCATGGGACCAAAATAATTTATGTGATAATAAGAGGGATCGTGATGGTGATAAAGAAAGCTATAGCATGTTTACTGCAGATGATTGGGTTGATTAAAAACAACATTGTTTTAATACAACATAGTTTAATGCAAAAAAAAAAAGGAACTATAGTATGTGTAACAGGTGTTAAAGGGGTTATTTGAGAAATGAATAATAAGGCCAGAGGTGTGAGCTATTGTTTCAAAAGACAGTAAAGTTTCTTTACTGATAGATAGAGTTTATAGGAGTTTGAAAAATATTTTGTGTTTAATATGTGTAATGTTGAGAATAAAAAGTCATAATGTGACAAGGAAAGTTTAAAGAATTAAGCATTATTAATCTACAAAAGAGACAGGAAAGGCAGAATTTGAATCATGGCATGGTCCAATCGTTGGTTCAATAGTGGTAGAATTACACCTAAGCCTCTGCTTTGTCTCTCTTCTATATCATTTTTTGTTATTCTTTTTGGAATCCAGCAAAGATATGTTATCCAGCAAAGATATATTATCCAGAGACTGATTCAAAACTACAAAATGATTTGACGATTCAAATGTGTCACACAAATTATTTAAACAGTTACAAGAATATCAAAAGCTGCAAGAACCTTGGAAAGATATTTAACCAACACGAAAACACACAGTCCGGCACAGGACAATCACTAAAGAGAGTGAAGACGGTGTTATGGTGAGAAGTTGCTTATGTTTTGGTTCCATTACAGATCGCATAGGATGGTCCTTGGCAAGTACCGCTGACTCTGATACAGCCGTTGCAAAGGCTGCAGAAGAAGGACACCTAGATCCATGAGCTTGCAATGAAATGAAAAGGTCAGAGACCAGAGCTTAAAGGAACCTAACACTAAAAACAATTGTATGGAGATACAATACAGAGTTGTATTTGAATGAACCCTTCAATCAAGATAGAGATGATTATGATCATTGATAATAGACTGCTTATAAGCTAATATCCTACAGAACTTTTAACTTTTCTGAAAGTATACGGGAGCGACGTTATTTATAACAGCATTAGGACTTAATTTATTTATTTTTCTTTGAAGAGAGAGCGAGCAAACGTGTGGTGTAGGTATGAGTACTCATCCATTATTGTGGATGGGAATTATTTCAATAAGACCCTTCCTTCCTCTTTTCTAAGCAGGAAATCCAGAGGGATTTATGACTGGTGTAACGAACACACACTTTGAAAAACGTGGTTGTGAGTATTATACTCCACTTGAAGACAGATGTATAGATTAATGCATGGATAATTTAAATAATTTAGGATATTATTCTGAGGAGTATCCAGTCCAGCAATACCATTAATTGTTGGAAAGATTTTAAGTACTGCAGCTATATAAATTGTATTGCTAATCATTATCTAAGACTATAATAGCAGGCCAAAGTTCTCTATGCAATTTACATTTGATGTGATTACCAAAACATTATAGAGTCGTGACTCGTGATAATAGTGAAACACAGTACATGTGTATAGATACAACAGTATCTCAAGAAAGAACCACTGGTGATAATATTAGCTACACATATCGGGTGTATTTCAGTTAGTGGAAATAAAATAGGTCAATAATAAAAAAAAAAAAAAAAAAAAAATTATCTTATGTAGATAGAAAAGGTTGATTTAAGGGAATGTGAAAGGATTGTTACAATATACTAACCTAAGGTTTCTAGATGTGCTAGATATAATGAGTTAGGTATATATATAGTAATGGTTACATATGATGTTCATTAAAGTTTATGATGTAATATGTATTTTATAAGGAGTAGATACAAAGGTTAAAAGAAAATATCATACATAACGGGGAATGGTAGTTGTAACCATGTCCTTAGGATATGATATATAATTGGTTACCTATTAATTCTAAAAATGTTTGTTATTTAAGAAGATTGATTTAGCAATTTTATACAAAAACATATATTAACTTGAGAAAAGTTTTCTTGCAGGATGAACTATTCCTAAAAAGAGTAATTGACTCAGTAATCAGGAAACATGTTCCTGCCACCAGAGTATCAATAAAACCTCGAAGTGGTAAAGTTGGCTAATAAGTTCTCCTATGGCTAATGAAGTCGTATGATTAATCAACTGGAAGTTGACGTTTTATTTCAATTAAATTATTGATAACATGATTGAACTTTATGATAGGATATTCCAGAACTGTGGACATTTATGATGATTCCAGGACATTGGACATGAACTATTACGATACCATATTGTTCTACATTTTTTTAATACCACAAATTGGAGGATATTGTTGATTTCCGGAAACAGCACTTTGAGCTCACTGCTGTGCTTAGTTGACCAAAGACATTACGGATCCTGATACGTGTAATGCCAAGTATATAAAGGAGGTCCATGATATAAAAGAACTTTAACCAAGGCATTATGATATTGACTGGAAAAGATAAATGTTTAAATCCTAGTATTCAATTTTCAGGATTAGGAAAATGTTTTTTAAGTATATTGTATGTGATTGTATGTGATGATGTATTCTGTGATGAGGTTTATTCTTTGGTAACCCGATGTGATTATAGACATTCATTTGATGTTCACTGTCTACAGGTGCGGCCTATGTTGTATTTAGAAGGCTACTGTCAAACGCAGAATAGCAATATTACATGAAGTGATTATTAGCTAACTATACGTTCCCAGAAATTCTCTTGAGATGACAGGGCACATGTATAATGTCCCTGATCAAAGGGTGGAGCTGTCGAATACTGTGACTGAGACAACCTGCTGATGGCCTAACAGTTATGTGTGTGCACTACGGGATAGTACGTATATTATGTATACATCCAATAAGCAAAGGGTTCTCATTCACTAGTATAATATGAAAGCATAACAGAATCCATTTTGATTCTAGCTAGATGATATAGCAAATTCATCTTGAACTTTATACACACCCTGAGAGAAAAACAACTTTGTTGGCTAAGTATTGTTTCCAACTACGCACTTTCTAAAAGCTCATAGAGTACAGATGTAATTCCTAATATGGACACAGTTGAAGCTCACGAGTATCTTTGAGTATTCTTGACAATGGTCTTAATATTGCATAATAATATTGCATAATAATATTGCATAACAATATTGCCTAACACTGTATTCCTGAGGTATGAAATCATATGGGAGGGACATACAAAAGGGGCGTAACTGTGTATTATATAAAACTCATTGTTGATACGTGTATCTGGTTGTTGTTGTTGTTAAATGATTTGACACAGGACGAGAGAATGCTACCTCTCCCCTGTATACGGGCGTGGCCCTTTGAATAAATAATAATTGATTTTTATAAATCCATTTTCAATTCATTAATTTTACCTAACAACCCAAACAGCAACAAGATGGTTAATTTAGTTAATCCAAGAGAATTCAACAATATATATATATATATTTCTATTTCGTCCTAGAGGATGTTGGGCCGCTCAAAGAACCATGGGGTATAGACGGGATCCGCAGGAGACATGGGCACTTTAAGACTTTGAAAGGGGCGTGACCTGGCTCCTCCCTCTATATCCCCCACCAGACTCAGTTTTAGAAATGTGCCCGGACGAGACACAGGGCACTAGGAGGAGCTACTAGAGTTTCTCTGAAAGACTTAATGTTAGGTTTTTTATTTTGGGAAGATCTGCTGGCTACAGACTCCCTGCTTCGTGGGCAAGAGGGGAGAGCAGTCTAGACCCACTTCTGATGAGTTCCAGGCCTCTGCTGCTGCTGACAGGATGCCTTCAGCTCCTGAGGGGAGACGAACGCCGGGCTTTCCTGGATGTTCCCTCCCACAGCTTGCCGTCCCCCCTCTTCAAGCCAGAAGTCAGAAGACAGGTGAGTATAAGAGGAAAAGACTTCTCTTCATCTAAAGACGGCATATAAGAGGTACCGCGCACCGGCTTTGCTCAGTGCGCGCCTGGCTCCCGGACAGTACACACCGTGGGTGCAGGGCGCTGGGGGGGGGGGGGGTGGCGCCCCGG
Source organism: Pseudophryne corroboree (assembly GCF_028390025.1). Taxonomy (NCBI): domain Eukaryota; kingdom Metazoa; phylum Chordata; class Amphibia; order Anura; family Myobatrachidae; genus Pseudophryne; species Pseudophryne corroboree. Next base: position 608,375,737 of record NC_086449.1, on the reverse strand, counting down.
GGAGCAAGTATATACCTCAAATAAGGCTGGCATATGTCTACAGTGCCCAGGCACTGCCCGCAAACCCCCGCCAGGATAGAAAAATATAACAAAAAATGCGGGAAGAAGCGTGCCTTGTTGGGGGCGGAGCTTCTTCCTCACTGCTTACTCGGCGCCATTTCCTCCTCCTCACAGCAGCGCTGGTCCTTCCTCACAGGCAGCAAGGACCAGAGGGGCTAAAAACGAGGGGGGAGGAGGCAGTTTCTATTAAATATAAAAATGTATTGTCGCTGAGGTGTGGGCTGGATTGTCCCTCTGTGTTCCCTGACAGACTTTTCTTTAGGTGCTGTCTTATATATGGCTGTATATGATGTGTATGTACATAATGTTTATAACTATATATGTATATATGTTCAATGGGGAAATGTTGGTGCTTGTGTGTCAACATATCTGAAGCCGAAGTTCCTCTCAGGAGGAAAATATAGTAGGGACACAATAATGTTATGAGGGTAGCCGGGTCGGCACTGCCGATGGCTCAGGGGTTAACTACTTGCAAAATGTGACTCTCCCATAGTCAAATTTTAATTATGGGATCTATAAAAGATTAGTTTTCTTGCAGATCCAGGACCTCACGGGGTCTCAATAATGTAGTTGCCCAGTTGACTGACACAGGTACCGACACGGGCTCTGTTCATGTGTTGACTATGCTGATTCCAGATTAGATGCTAAAATGGCAGTGCGATTTCAGTACATTGTTGTAATAAAACTGTGTTATATGATAAGGAAAAGAAACCGGTGTTTACATTTCCTCACTCTTCTATACTGAACGCTATTTTTGCAGTAGTCTGGGACAGCCCTGACAGAATAATCTCGACTCCTCGTAGGATTACAGTGAAGTCCCCATTTTTTCCCCTGCTGAGGGAAAACGTGGGGATTGCCTCCCAAAGGAGGACAAAGGACTATCTCATTGTAAAATCAAGTGGCTCGGCCAGCCTCTGGTACAGCAGCCCTCAAAGACGCTACGTTACTATACATTATAACGGTACACAACTCAGTCTGATTATACTTTCTGTGTGGGTGGGTAGCGCCATTGAGACGCAGACAGAGAACTGGTTCTCTGATTTGGGATGCCCTGGATAGGGATAGCATCCTCTTGACGCTCAGTTATCTGGGACGCTACAGCGTTCCAATTGAAAACTGCGAGGGACATTGCCCTTTTATTAAAAGGTGCCATGTCACTCGCTGTTAGGCGTGATTTGGGGGTTCACCAGTAGAATACTGTTGCTACCTCTAGGAATTATAGGGACTTTCTACCATATGAAGGTGGTGTTTTTTGTTTAGATACAAAGGCCGCGGGTAAGCCGTCCCCTGTTTGTTTACGGTAGGTTCCTACGCTACTACAGGTGACACACCACTATCATCTACAGTCCGATATATGCTAGAGAGGACAAAGTTTTTCTCTAACGTCCTAGTGGATGCTGGGGACTCCGTAAGGACCATGGGGAATAGACGGGCTCCGCAGGAGACTGGGCACTTTAAAGAAAGATTCAGTACTATCTGGTGTGCACTGGCTCCTCCATCTATGCCCCTCCTCCAGACCTCAGTTAGAATCTGTGCCCGGCCAGAGCTGGGTGCTCCTAGTGGGCTCTCCTGAGCTTGCTAGAAAAGAAAGTATTTTGTCAGGTTTTTTATTTTCAGAGAGCTTCTGCTGGCAACAGACTCTCTGCTACGTGGGACTGAGGGGAGAGAAGCAAACCTACTCACTGCAGCTAAGTTGCGCTTCTTAGGCTACTGGACACCATTAGCTCCAGAGGGATCGAACACAGGTACCTAACCTTGATCGTCCGTTCCCGGAGCCGCGCCGCCGTCCCCCTCGCAGAGCCAGAAGCAGCAGAAGCAAGAAGACATCGAAATCGGTGGCAGAAGACTCCTGTCTTCTCTTAAGGTAGCGCACAGCACTGCAGCTGTGCGCCATTGCTCCCGCAGCACACCCACACACTCCGGTCACTGTAGGGTGCAGGGCGAGGGGGGGGCGCCCTGGGCAGCAATTAAGATACCTGATGGCAAAAGTATACATATATACAGTCAGGCACTGTATATATGTGCGAGCCCCCGCCATTTTTACACATGAGAAGCGGGACAGAAGCCCGTCACTGAGGGGGCGGGTCCTTCTTCCTCAGCACACCAGCGCCATTTTCTCTTCACAGCTCCGCTGGAAAGACGCTCCCCAAGCTCTCCCCTGCAGTATACAGGTGCAATAGAGGGTAAAAAAAGAGAGGGGGGGCACATAAATTTAGGCGCAGAGATATATATATATATATATAAAAACAGCAGCTACTGGGTAAACACTAAGGTACAGTGTAATCTCTGGGTTATATAGCGCTGGGGTGTGTGCTGGCATACTCTCTCTCTGACTCCCCAAAAGCCTTTGTGGGGTCCTGTCCTCAGTCAGAGCGTTCCCTGTATGTGTGCGGTGTGTCGGTACGCTTGTGTCGACATGTTTGATGAGGAAGGATACGTGGAGGCAGAACAAGTGCAAATAGATGTGGTGTCGCCCCCGACGGGGCCGACACCTGATTGGATGGATATGTGCAAGGTGTTAAATGATAATGTAAGCTCCTTACATAACAGATTGGATAAAGCTGTAGCCTTGGGACAGTCGGGGTCTCAACCCATGCCTGCTCCCACAGCGCAGAGGCCGTCAGGGTCTCAAAAGCGCCCAATATCCCAGTTAGTTGACACAGACGTCGACACGGAATCTGATTCCAGTGTCGATGACGATGATGCAAAGTTGCAGCCTAAAATGACTAAAGCCATCCGCTACATGATTGTGGCAATGAAGGATGTGTTACACATTTCTGAGGAAAATCCTGTCCCTGACAAGAGGATTTATATGTATGGGGAGAAAAAGCAAGAAGTGGCTTTTCCCCCGTCACATGAATTGAATGAATTATGTGAAAAAGCGTGGGATTCCCCTGATAGGAAGGTAGTAATTTCCAAGAGATTGCTGATAGCGTATCCTTTCCCGCCAACGGATAGGTTACGCTGGGAATCCTCCCCCAGGGTAGACAAGGCGTTGACACGCTTATCTAAGAAGGTGGCCCTGCCGTCTCAGGATACGGCCGCCCTAAAGGATCCTGCGGATAGAAAGCAGGAAGCTATCCTGAAGTCTGTTTACACACATTTTGGTACGCTGCTGAGGCCAGCAATTGGTTCGGCCTGGATGTGTAGTGCGGTAGCAGCATGGACGGATACTCTGTCTGAGGAGTTAGATACCCTGGACAGGGACTCTGTTCTAATGACCCTGGCACATATCAAGGACGCGGTCCTATATATGCGGGATGCCCAGAGGGACATTTGCCTGCTGGGCTCTAGAGTAAACGCAATGTCCATTTCTGCCAGAAGGGTCTTATGGACTCGGCAATGGACAGGGGATACCGACTCTAAAAAACACATGGAGGTTTTACCTTATAAGGGTGAGGAATTGTTTGGGGACGGTCTCTCAGACCTAGTTTCCACAGCTATGGCTGGGAAGTCAAATTTCTTGCCTTCTGTCCCGCCACAGCCTAAGAAAGCACCGTATTACCAAATGCAGTCCTTTCGTTTGCAAAAGAACAAGAAAGTCAGAGGCAGGGGTAGAGGAAAGAGGCTGCACCACACAGCTAGTTCCCAGGAACAAAAGTCCTCCCCGGCTTCCACTAAATCCACCGCATGACGCTGGGGCTCCACAGGCGGAGCCAGGAGCCATGGGGGCGCGTCTCCGACATTTCAGCCACCAGTGGGTTCGCTCACGGGTGGATCCTTGGGCTATACAAGTTGTGTCTCAGGGATACAAACTGGAATTCGAGGTGACGCCCCCTCACCGTTACCTAAAATCGGCCTTGCCAGTTTCCCCCATGGAAAGGGAGGTAGTGCTGGCAGCAATTCACAAGTTATACCTCCAGCAGGTGGTTGTAAAGGTTCCTCTCCTTCAACAGGGAAGGGGTTACTATTCCACTATGTTTGTAGTACCGAAACCGGACGGTTCGGTCAGACCCATCTTGAATTTAAAATCCCTGAACATTTATCTGAAGAAATTCAAGTTCAAAATGGAATCGCTCAGAGCGGTCATTGCAAGCCTGGAAGAGGGGGATTTTATGGTGTCTCTGGACATCAAGGATGCTTACTTGCATGTCCCCATTTATCCACCTCATCAGGAGTACCTCAGATTTGTGGTACAGGACTGTCATTACCAATTCCAGACGTTGCCGTTTGGGCTCTCCACGGCACCGAGAATATTTACCAAGGTAATGGCGGAAATGATGGTGCTCCTGAGAAAGCAAGGAGTCACAATTATCCCATACTTGGACGATCTCCTCATAAAGGCGAGGTCCAGAGAGCAGTTGCTGATCAGCGTAGCACACTCTCAGGAAGTGTTGCAACAGCACGGCTGGATTCTGAATATCCCAAAATCGCAGCTGATTCCTACGACGCGTCTGCCCTTTCTGGGCATGATTCTGGACACAGACCAGAAGAAGGTGTTTCTCCCGGCGGAGAAGGCTCAGGAGCTCGTGACTCTAGTCAGAGACCTCTTAAAACCGAAACAGGTGTCGGTGCATCACTGCACGCGAGTCCTGGGAAAGATGGTGGCATCATACGAAGCCATTCCCTTCGGCAGGTTCCATGCGAGGATCTTTCAGTGGGATCTGTTGGACAAGTGGTCCGGATCGCATCTTCAGATGCATCGGCTGATCACCCTGTCCCCCAGGGCCAGGGTGTCTCTTCTGTGGTGGCTGCAGAGTGCTCACCTTCTCGAGGGCCGCAGGTTCGGCATACAGGACTGGGTCCTGGTGACCACGGATGCGAGCCTCCGAGGATGGGGGGCAGTCACTCAGGGAAGAAACTTCCAATGGTTGTGGTCAAGTCAGGAGGCTTGTCTGCACATAAATATCCTGGAACTAAGGGCCATATACAACGCCCTGAGTCAAGTGGAGCCTCTGCTTCGCAACCAACCGGTGCTGATTCAGTCAGACAACATCACCGCAGTGGCTCATGTAAACCGCCAGGGCGGCACAAGAAGCAGAGTGGCGATGGCGGAAGCCACCAGGATTCTTCGTTGGGCGGAGAATCACGAGCAAGCACTGTCAGCAGTGTTCATTCCGGGAGTGGACAACTGGCAAGCAGACTTCCTCAGCAGGCACTACCTCCACCCGGGAGAGTGGGGACTTCATCAAGAAGTCTTCACGCAGATTGCAAGTCGGTGGGAACTGCCACAGGTGGACATGATGGCGTCCCGCCTCAACAAAAAGCTAAAAAGGTATTGCGCCAGGTCAAGGGACCCTCAGGCGATAGCTGTGGACGCACTGGTAACACCGTGGGTGTTCCAGTCGGTCTATGTGTTTCCTCCTCTTCCTCTCATACCCAAGGTACTGAGAATCGTAAGGAAAAGAAGAGTGAAAACAATACTCATTGTTCCGGACTGGCCAAGAAGGACTTGGTACCCGGAACTGCAAGAAATGCTCACAGAGGAACCATGGCCTCTGCCTCTCAGACAGGACATGTTGCAACAGGGGCCCTGTCTGTTCCAAGACTTACTGCGGCTGCGTTTGACGGCATGGCGGTTGAACGCCGAATCCTAGCAGAAAAGGGCATTCCGGATGAAGTTATTCCTACGCTGATAAAGGCTAGGAAGAACGTGACAGCAAAGCATTATCAAAAAGAACTGGCTTCACTGCCTGAGGATCAGACGTTTGTTAAGGGAATGCTGCATATTCAGCCCCCTTTTGTGCCACCAGTGGCACCTTGGGATCTTAACGTGGTGTTGGATTTCCTGAAATCCCACTGGTTTGAGCCACTTAAGACCGTGGAACTAAAGTATCTCACGTGGAAAGTGGTCATGCTGTTGGCTTTAGCTTCAGCTAGGCGTGTGTCAGAATTGGCGGCTTTGTCATGTAAAAGCCCCTTTCTGGTTTTCCATATGGACAGGGCAGAATTGCGGACTCGTCCGCAGTTTCTGCCAAAGGTGGTGTCATCTTTTCATTTGAACCAACCTATTGTGGTGCCTGCGGCTACTCGTGACTTGTAGTCCGGGCTTTGAAGATTTATGTAACCAGAACGGCTGGAGTCAGGAAGACTGACTCGCTGTTTATCCTGTATGCATCCAACAAGCTGGGTGCTCCTGCTTCAAAGCAGACTATTGCTCGCTGGATCTGTAACACGATTCAGCAGGCTCATTCTGCGGCGGGATTGCCGCAGCCGAAATCAGTGAAAGCCCATTCCACAAGGAAAGTGGGCTCTTCTTGGGCGGCTGCCCGAGGGGTCTCGGCATTACAGCTTTGCCGAGCTGCTACTTGGTCGGGTTCAAACACTTTTGCAAAATTCTACAGGTTTGATACCCTGGCTGAGGAGGACCTTGTGTTTGCCCATTCGGTGCTGCACTCTCCCGCCCGTTTGGGAGCTTTGGTATAATCCCCATGGTCCTTACGGAGTCCCCAGCATCCACTAGGACGTTAGAGAAAATAAGAATTTACTCACCGGTAATTCTATTTCTCGTAGTCCGTAGTGGATGCTGGGCGCCCGTCCCAAGTGCGGACTTTCTACAATACGTGTATATAGTTATTGCTTAACAAAGGGTTATGGTTATGTAGCATCGGTTGAGTGATGCTCAGTTGTTGTTCATACTGTTAACTGGGTAAGTTTATCACAAGTTGTACAGTGTGATTGGTGTGGCTGGTATGAGTCTTACCCTGGATTCCAAAATCCTTTCCTTGTAATGTCAGCTCTTCCGGGCACAGTTTCCTTAACTGAGGTCTGGAGGAGGGGCATAGAGGGAGGAGCCAGTGCACACCAGATAGTACTGAATCTTTCTTTAGAGTGCCCAGTCTCCTGCGGAGCCCGTCTATTCCCCATGGTCCTTACGGAGTCCCCAGCATCCACTACGGACTACGAGAAACAGAATTACCGGTGAGTAAATTCTTATTTTTCCTTCCTTGCTTCTAGGGTAGGAGAAAGAAAAAAAAAAAAAAGAAGAGAACCTGCCTCCTCGGGTTCCCTGGAGCAGAAGTCCTCCCCGGCTTCTGCCAAATCCACCGCATGACGCCAGACCCCCCTTTCAGGGGCCCGCACCGGTGGGGACACGTCTACAGCTTTTTCAGTTAGGTCTGGGTTCGCTCGGGTCTAGACCCTTGGGTATTGAGTATTGTGTCCCAAGGGTACAAACTGGAGTTTCAAGACCTGCCCCCTCGACGTTTTTCATATCAGCCTTACCTGCTTCGCTGCAGGATAGGGCGCTGATCTGCGGTGCAGTACAAAATCGGGTTGTGGTCCCGGTACCCCTAGCGCAATAGGGGCAGGGCTTTTATTCAAGCCTGTTTGTGGTGCCGAAACCGGACGGCTCGGTAAGACCAATCCTCAACCTGAAATCTCTCAATTTCTTTCTGAGGAAATTCAAATTCAAGATAAAGACTCTCAGAGCGGTGATCTCCAGTCTGGAGGAGGGGGAATTTATGGTTTCATTGGACATAAAGGACGCTTACCTTCATGTACCCATTTATCCTCCTCACCAGAGTTTCCTGAGGTTTGCAATCCAGGATACACATTACCAATTTCAGACGTTGCCGTTTGGTCTATCCGCGGCTCCAAGGATTTTCACCAAAGTAATGGTAGAAATGATGGTTCTCCTGCGCAAGCAGGGTGTTACAATTATCCCGTACTTGGACGATCTCCTGATAAAGGCGAGGTCCAAAGACAAATTGTTACAGGACATTGCAATGTCCCTGTCCGTTCTGCAACAGCACAGCTGGCTCCTAAACTTGCCGAAATCACAGTTAGTCCCGACAACACGCTGGGCGTTTTTGGGCATGATACTGGACACGGTCCAGCAGAGGGTGCCTCCCTATGGAGAAAGCTCTGGAAATTCAGAGTTTGCTGACACCGAAAACGGTATCCATCCATCAATGCATTCGATTGCTGGGAAAGATGGTAGCGGCATACGAGGCCCTCCAGTTCGGGAGGTTCCATGTCAGGGTGTTTCAGTGAGACCTGTTGGACAAGTGGTCCGGATCCCACCTGCATATGCACCGGAAGATAATTCTATCTCCCAACACCAGGATCTCCCAACACCAGGATCTCCCTCCGGTGGTGGCTCAACAGCTCTCACCTCCTTGCAGGACGTCGGTTCGGGATCCAGGACTGGATCTTAGTGACCACGGATGCAAGTCTCCGAGGTTGGGGGGCAGTCACTCTGGGGTGACCTTCCAGGGAAGATGGTCAAGTCACGAAACTCATCTTCACATCAACGTTCTGGAACTGAGGGCCATTTACAATGGCCTTCTACAAGCGGAACATCTTCTTCGAAATCTGCCGGTTCTGATCCAATCGGACAAAGTCACGGCAGTAGCTTACATAAACCGCCAAGGAGGCACAAGAAGCAGAGCGGCAATGGCGGAAGCCACAAAGATTCTTCGCTGGGCGGAGAGGCATACAAGCGCTCTGTCGGCAATATTCATTCCGGGAGTGGACAACTGGGAAGCAGACTTCCTCAGAAGACACGACCTGAATCCAGGAGAGTGGAGTCTCCATCAGGAGGTCTTCACGCTGCTAACAAATCGATGGGGGGTTCCCCATATAGACATGATGGCGTCTCGCCTCAACAAGAAACTTCCGAGGTAATGTTCCTGGTCCAGGGACCCTCAGGCGGACGCGGTGGATGCACTGACAACACCCTGGGTGTTCCCCTCAGTGTATGTGTTCCCTCCGGTTCCTCTCATCCCAAAGGTGCTGAGGCTTCTAAAAAGAACAAGCATACCGGCGATCCTTGTGGCCCCGGACTGGCCAAGGAGAACTTGGTACCCGGATCTTCTGACGTTACTGGTCGATGATCCCTGGCCTCTTCCTCTGCGCGAGGACCTGCTGCGGCAGGGGCCGGTCGTCTATCAAGACTTACAGCGGCTACATTTGACGGCATGGCGGTTGAACGCCAGATTTTAGGCCAAAAGGGTATTCCCAGTGAAGTCATACCTACTCTTATCCTTGCCAGGAAGGGTGCGTCATCGAAGCACTATCACCGTATTTGGAGGAAATATATTTCCTGGTGCGAGTCCAAGAAAGCTCCTGTGGAGATATTTGACCTTGGACGTTTTTCTCCATTTTCTACAAAATGGTGTGGATGCGGGCCTTAAATTGGGCTCCATTAAAAGTGCAGATTTTTGCTTTGTCCATTTTCTTTCAGAAACAATTGGCCTAACTTCCTGAGGTGCAGACCTTTGTGAAAGGGGTGTTGCATATCCAACCTCCTTTTGTGCCCCCTGTGGCACCTTGGGACCTTAACGTGGTGTTATCGTTCCTTCAGTCACATTGGTTTGAACCTTTACGTAAAGTGGAGTTGAAATTCCTCACTTGGAAGGTTGTCATTTTATTGGCATTGGCATCCGCTAGGCGGGTGTCAGAGTTGGCGGCCTTGTCTCACAAGAGCCCTTATTTGATCTTCCATGAAGATCGTGCTGAGTTAAGTACTCGGCAACAATTTCTGCCAAAGGTGGTTTCCTCTTTTCATATTAACCAACCTATTGTGGTGCCAGTGGCTACTGGCGCTTTGGCTGAGGATAATTCTCTGGATATGGTCAGAGCTTTGAAAATCTATGTAGCCAGAACGGCTCCATTGCGGAAAACAGAGGTTCTGTTTATTTTATATGCTCCCAATAAGATTGGATGTCCTGCTTCCAAGCAGACCATTGCCCGCTGGATTTGTCAAATAATTTAGCAGGCTCATTCCAAGGCAGGCTTGCCGTTACCGAAATCGGTGAATACCCATTCCACTAGGAAGGTGGGCTCCTCCTGGGCGGCTGCCCGGGGTGTCTCGGCATTGCAACTTTGCCGAGCTGCTACTTGGTCGGGGTAAAACACGTTTGCTAAGTTTTACAAGTTTGATACCTTGGCCGATGAAGGCCTTAGTTTTGGTCTATCGGTGCTGCAGAGTCATCCGCACTCTCCCGCCCGTTTTTAGAGCTTTGGTATAATCCCCATGGTTCTTTGAGCGGCCCAACATCCTCTATGACGAAATAGAAAATAGGATTTCAAATACCTACCGGTAAATCCTTTTCTATGAGTCCGTAGAGGATGTTGGGCGCCCGTCCCAGTGCGTACTGTATCTGCAGTGTAGTTCTGGTTAAACACAGTTGGTGTTATGGTTTTTTTTTTCAGCTTCTTGCTGAATCTTGTTCATGTCCGTTGACATGTGTTCAGTTATCTGCCTTGTTGTACGGCATGCTTATGGCGTGAGCTGGTGTTGTGCTCACCTTTGTTGTTAAATCCTTTCCTCGAAATGTCCGTCTCGCCGGGCACAGTTCCAAACTGAGTCTGGTGGGGGATATAGAGGGAGGAGCCAGGTCACGCCCCCTTTGAAAGTCTTAAAGTGCCCATGTCTCCTGCGGATCCCGTCTATACCCCATGGTTCTTTGAGCGGCCCAACATCCTCTACGGACTCATAGAAAAGGATTTACCGGTAGGTATTCAAAATCCTATTATACCTTTCTCATGCACACCCTATTTAGACTCTATTATCCTTAACCTGTATCAGCTGTTCCTTAGTAATTTATCAGCTAGTGTCAAGTGACTAGTGTACCTTTTAAAAGCCATAAGATATTTGTCAGGTGCGCATTAAACCAAGTAGGCATATTTGCAGTTATATTATGTGTGAAACAGTTGCCAGGTTTTAAGACTCTGTGATAGTGTAGGACCTGCATGAAGGTGGGATACCTTGGTGAGCAGTTTGCAGGCTTCTGTGCATTGGCCAATCACTAACTAAACCCCCATCATTTATTTATTGATGTGTTGAGGATAAGTGAGCTTGCTATGGTGAGTGCTGTTTTTTTTGTTTGTATGTATTTTAGTGATGTGGTCATGGGCTACATGGACCCTATGAGTGGTAAGTGTATTTGTGTACCCCGCTTCTGGGGTGGCGAATGCCGAGGTTATGTGCACCCCACCCTATGAGTGGTGTGTGCACTTGTGTGCCCCGCTTCTGAGGTGGCGAGTGCTGTGATTTTATATTTGTGTGTATACTGCGGGGTTAATCTATGGTTTACTCTTATTAACTGTGACCACTAGCTTTCTCATGCACCCCTATGTAGACTCTATTATCCTTAACCTGTGTCAGCTGTTCCTTAGTAATTTATCAGCTGGTGTCAGGTGAGTAGTGTACCTTTAAAAGCCATAAGGTATTTGGCAGGTGCACATTAAACCAAGTAGGCATATTTGCAGTTACAGTATACAGGTTGAGTATCCCTTATCCAAAATGCTTGGGACCAGAAGTATCTTGGATATGGGATTTTTCCGTATTTTGGAATAATTGCATACCATAATGAGATATCATGGTGATGGGACCTAAATCTAAGCACAGAATGCATTTATGTTACATATACACCTCATACACACAGCCTGAAGGTAATTTTAGCCAATATTTTTTATAACTTTGTGCATTAAACAAAGTGTGTGTACATTCACACAATTCTTTTAAGTTTCATATACACCTTATACACACAGCCTGAAGGTCATTTAATACAATATTTTTAATAACTTTGTGTATTAAACAAAGTTTGTGTACATTGAGCCATAAAAAACAAAGGTTTCACTATCTCACTCTCACTCAAAAAAGTCTGTATTTCGGAATATTTGGATATTGGATACTCAACCTGTATTATGTGTGAAACAGTTGCCAGGCTTTAAGACTCTGTGATAGTGTAGGACCTGCATGAAGGTGGGTTACCTTGGCGAGCGGTTTGCAGGCTTCTGTGCATTGGCCAATTCACTAACTAAACCCCCATCATTTATTTATTGATGTGTTGAGGATAAGTGAGCTTGTTATGGTGAGTGTTGGGTTTTTTGTGTGTATGTATTTTAGTGATGTGGTCATGGGCTACATGCACCCCACCCTATGAGTGGTAAGTGCATTTGTGTACCCCGCTTCTGGGTTGGCGAGTGCAGAGGTTATGTGCACCCCACCCTATGAGTGGTGAGTGCACCTCTGTGCCCCGCTTCTGAGGTGGCGAGTGCTGTAGTTTTATATTTGTGTGTGTGTGTGTGTGTGTGTATATATATATATATATATATATATATCTATATATAAGCAAATCCTGCACTCTCATCTCATCAGTTCCAATATGGCGGGTGCTCCCAATAGACCCTTGTCAGGTCCACTCAAAATAGCAACAAATCCACGAAGTGGAGGGTGCATTCTCGCAAATAGAAATCAGTCCACTGAATTTAAGATCAATTATTTATTGTAGTCATCAAAAGCCTTGTTGTCGACGTTTCGGTTCGATGATGAACCTTTTTCAAGACCGGCAATGCATCATATCAACATGCTTATTGGATAGCAGAAACATGCAATACCAATTCAATAGCACAATTGTACAGGACAAAGCCTAAATTCGGTAAGTACTCACAGGACGCCTGATGCAGTCATCCTCCCCTGGGCTGTATTCCTACCAACTGCAGTATAACCCCATTTAAAGTTCCCGAACCGTAAGTGACCGGAAATTCCGGGTGTGCGTCAATAACAGTGGCCTCCAAAAATATTAAGTTTAATATTTACCAACCGAAACAATTTGTATATATTTACCAACAAAGGCAATTCAAAACAGGGCAACTAGCGCTGTGCCCACAAAGTCAGTGCCCAAACCGCATCAGACGTCCTGTGAGTTCTTACCGGATTTAGGCTTTGTCCTGTACTATTGTGCTATTGAATTGGTATTGAGAGGTGCTTTTCATTTATATAGATCTATGTAGTCAGCTATGTTCTGACTGATTGCCCTGGTTGCTCTATCTAAGTTCATACAGCTGGATTTACAGGTATGTCTCTGTGAGTGTAGTAAAATGTGATATACATCTTTTTTTTAAAAATGGCTGCAGAGTTTACATATGTGTATATTGTGACTATAGGTTCTATCCTGCTTTGTTCATTTATATAGTCCCCCCTCTTTTACCACGGCTGGATCTGTTGAAACCAAGTGAGTTTGATAGTTCATAGGTTTCACTGTGGTGAAACAAGATTGATTGTGGGGGTAAAAAGCACACTGGGCTAATCTTATGGAAATAAAGTGTATATATGAGCCGGAATGCAGAAGAACAGCAATTTATTCTTAAATAATACCCACTTCCTATGGGAGAAACAAATTTCTAAATTAACAAATAGTGAGGTCGGCGGTGCTCCCTAAAGTTGTAAAAAACAGATCACATATCATGAGGAGAAAAAAGACAACTCTTTTTTTATGGGGCACTCTCATTAGTAATTTAAAACTTAACTTTTATTATAGAAAAAAGACACACAAACATACTCACATGTAACATATAATTAATTAAGTAGAGGCAATTTCTGGTGTAAGTAGCTATGCCTCTAGAGATGTCTCTATATTAAAATAAAACCTTCTGACTATGGGGGTAATTCCAAGTTGATCGCAGCAGGAAATTTTTTAGCAGTTGGGCAAAACCATGTGCACTGCAGGGAAGGCAAATATAACATTTGCAGAGAGAGTTAGATTTGGGTGGGTTATTTTGTTTCTGTGCAGGGTAAATACTGGCTGCTTTATTTTTACACTGCAATTTAGATTGCAGATTGAACTCACCACACCCAAATCTATCTCTCTCTGCACGTTATATCTGCCTCCCCTGCAGTGCACATGGGGGGTCATTCCGAGTTGTTCGCTCGTTATTTTTTTTCCGCAACGGAGCGATTAGTCGCTCATGCGCAATGTCCGCAGTGCGACTGCGCCAAGTAAATTTGCTATGCAGTTAGGTATTTTACTCACGGCATTACGAGGTTTTTTCTTCGTTCTGGTGATCGTAATGTGATTGACAGGAAGTGGGTGTTTCTGGGCGGAAACTGGCCGTTTTATGGGTGTGTGTGAAAAAACGCTACCGTTTCTGGGAAAAACGCGGGAGTGGCTGGAGAAACGGAGGAGTGTCTGGGCGAACGCTGGGTGTGATTGCGACGTCAAACCAGGAACGAAACTGACTGAACTGATCGCAGATGCCGAGTAAGTGTGGAGCTACTCAGAAACTGCTAAGAAGTGTCTATTCGCAATTCTGCTAATCTTTCGTTCGCAATTTTGATAAGCTAAGATTCACTCCCAGTAGGCGGCGGCTTAGCGTGTGCAAAGCTGCTAAAAGCAGCTTGCGAGCGAACAACTCGGAATGACCCCCATGGTTCTGCCCAATTGCTAACAAACTTGCTGCTGCGATCAACTCAGAATTACCCCCTATGTTGGAATCATTGTATCATAATTGATACAAATTTTTCTCTGTAAGCATATACAGGTTGAGTATCCCTTATCCAAAAGGCTTGGGACCAGAGGTATTTTGGATATCGGATTTTTCCGTATTTTGGAATAATTGCATACCATAATGAGATATCATGGCGATGGGACCTAAATCTAAGCACAGAATGCATTTATGTTACATATATACCTTATACACACAGCCTGAAGGTAATTTTAGCCAATATTTTTTATAACTTTGTGCATTAAACAAAGTGTGTGTACATTCACACAATTCATTTATGTTTCATATACACCTTATACACACAGCCTGAAGGTCATTTAATAAAATATGTATAATAACTTTGTGTATTAAACAAAGTTTGTGTACATTGAGCCATCAAAAAACAAAGGTTTCACTATCTCACTCTCACTCAAAAAAGTCCGTATTTCGGAATATTCCATATTTCGGAATATTTGGATATGGGATACTCAACCTGTAGTCACTTTACGGCAAGTGATAACTTTTTGAAGAAACACATCCACAGCCTAAAAATGTTATACTGTATTTTCTCAGGTGGAAATCTGAAAACCTGATGATATTTGATATAAAAAAATAAAATGGGAAATTGAATGTATTCTATTTTAACTATCGCTACAGGTATGTTGTGCATTTCACTTATATTTCTCTAACGTCCTAGTGGATGCTGGGAACTCCGAAAGGACCATGGGGAATAGCGGGCTCCGAAGGAGGCTGGGCACTCTAGAAAGATTTATGACCACCTGGTGTGCACTGGCTCCTCCCACTATGACCCTCCTCCAAGCCTCAGTTAGATCTTGTGCCCGGCCGAGGTTGGATGCACACTAGGGGCTCTCCTGAGCCTCTAGAAAGAAAGTATAGAATTAGGTTTTTTATTTTCAGTGAGACCTGCTGGCAACAGGCTCACTGCAGCGAGGGACTAAGGGGAGAAGAAGCGAACTCGCCTGCTTGCAGCCGGATTGGGCTTCTTAGGCTACTGGACACCATTAGCTCCAGAGGGATCGACCGCAGGCCCAGTCCTTGGTGTTCGGTCCCGGAGCCGCGCCGCCGTCCCCCTTACAGAGCCAGAAGCAAGAAGAGGTCCGGAAAATCGGCGACAGAAGACAGCTGCAATGGCGCACTGCAGCTGTGCGCCATTGCTCCTCATGCACACTTCACACTCCGGTCACGCAGGGCGCTTGGGGGGGGCGCCCTGAGCAGCAATAAAAACACCTTGGCTGGCAAAAATACCACAATATATAGCCCCAGAGGCTATATATGTGGTAAATACCCCTGCCAGAATCCAGAAAAAAGCGGGAGAATAGGCCGCGGAAAAGGGGCGGAGCTATCTCCCTCAGACACACTGGCGCCATTTTCTCTTCACAGTGCAGCTGGAAGAAAGCTCCCCAGGCTCTCCCCAGTAGTTTTCAGGCTCAAAGGGTTAAAAAGAGAGGGGGGGGGCACTAAATTTAGGCGCAATATTGTATATACAAGCAGCTATTGGGGAAAATTCACTCAGTTATAGTGTTAATCCCCACATTATATAGCGCTCTGGTGTGTGCTGGCATACTCTCTCTCTGTCTCCCCAAAGGGCTTTGTGGGGTCCTGTCCTCAGTCAGAGCATTCCCTGTGTGTGTGCGGTGTGTCGGTACAGCTGTGTCGACATGTTTGAGGAGGAGGCTTATATAGTGACGGAGCAGATGCCGATAAATGTGATGTCGCCCCCTGTGGGGCCGACACCAGAGTGGATGGTTAGGTGAAAGGTATTAACCGACAGTGTCAACTCCTTACATAAAAGGGTGGATGACGTAACAGCTGTGGGACAGCCGGCTTCTCAGCCCGCGCCTGCCCAGGCGTCTCAAAGGCCATCAGGGGCTCAACAGATGTCGACACGGAGTCTGACTCCAGTGTCGTCAAGGTTGAGACATATACACAATCCACTAGGAACTTCCGTGACTTGATCCCGGCAATAAAAAATGTGTTACACATTTCTGACATTAACCTCTAAAAATGGGTTTTTATGTTTGGGGAGAAAAAGCAGGCAGTGTTTTGTTCCCCCATCAGATGAATGAATGAAGTGTGTGAGAAGCGTGGGTTCCCCCTGATAAGAAACTGGTAATTTCAAAAAAGTTACTGATGGCGTACCTTTTCCCGCCAGAGGATAAGTTACGCTGGGAGATATCCCCTAGGGTGGATAAGGCGCTCACACGGTTGTCAAAATAGGTGGCACTGCCGTTTTAGGAACGGCCACTTTGAAGGTACCTGTTGATAAAAAGCAGGAGGCTATCCTGAAGTCTGTTTTACACACTCAGGTACTAGACTGAAACCTGCAGAGCGTGCTGCTGCAGCTTGGTCGGTGACCCTGTCAAACATATTAGTTTGCTAACATGAGAACATATTAAAGACGTCGTCTTATATATGAGGGATGCACAGAGGGATATTTTGCCGGCTGGCATCCAAAATGAATGTAATGTCCATTCTGTCAGGAGGGTATTAGAGACCTGTCACTGGACAGGTGATGCTGACTTTAAAAGGCGCATAGAGATTCTGCCTTATAAGGGTGAGGAATTATTTGGGGATGGTCTCTGGGACCTCGTATCCGCAGCAACAGCTGGGAAGAAATATTTTTACCTCAGTTTTCCTCACAGACTAAGAAAGCACTGTATTATCAGGTACAGTCCTTTCGGCTTCAGAAAAGCAAGCGGGTCAAAGGCGCTTCCTTTCTGTACAGAGACAAGGGAAGAGGGAAAAAGCTGCACCAGTCAGCCTGTTCCCAGAATCATAATTCTTCTCTCGCTTCCTCTGAGTCCACAGCATGACGCGGGGGCTCCACAGGTGTAGCCAGGTACGGTGGGGGGCCGTCTCAAAAATTTCAGCGATCAGTGGGCTCACTCACAGGTGGATCCCTGTTTCATTCAAGTAGTATTTCAAGGGTACAAGCTGGAATTTGAGATGTCTTCCCCCCGCCGTTTCCTCAAATATGCCTTGCCGACAACTCCCTCAGGCAGGGAGGCTGTGCTAGAGGCAATTAATAAGCTGTATTCCCATCAGGTAATACTTAAGGTGCCCCTACTTCAACAAGGACGGGGTTACTATTCCACACGGTTTGGGGTACCGAAACCGCATGGTTCGGTGTGACCCTTATTTATATTTAAAATCCTTGAACACATACATAAAAAAATTCAAGTTCAAGATGGAATCGCCCAGGGCGGTTATTGCAAGCCTGGACGAGGGGGATTACATGGTATCCCGGGACATCAAGGATGCTTACCTGCATGTCCCCATTTACTATCCTCGCCAGGAGTACCTCAGATTTGTGGTACAGGATTACCATTACCAAGTCCAGACTCTGCTGTTTGGACTGTACATGGCACCGAGGGTGTTACCAAGGTAATGGCCGGAATGATGATACTCCTTCGAAAAAGGGGAGTTTTTAATTATCCCGTACTTGGACAATCTCCTTATAAGGGCGAGGTCCAAGGAGCAGTTGCTAGTCGGGGTAGCACTATTTTGGAAAGTGCTACAACAGCACGGTTGTATTCTAAACAGTCCAAAGACACAGCTGTTTCCTACGACACGTCTACTGTTCCTGGGGATGGTTCTGGACACAGACCAGAAATAAGTGTTTCTCCCGGAGGAGAAAGCCATGGAGCTGTCATCTCTAGTCAGAGACCTCCTGAAGCCAAAACAGTTATCGGTGCATCATTGCACGCGAGTCCTGGGAAAAATGATAGCTTCCTACGAAGCAATCCCATTCGGCAGGTTCCATGCAAGAACTTTTCAGGGGGACTTGTTGGACAGGTGGTCCGGATCACATCTTCAGATGCATCGGCTGATAACCCTGTCTCCAAGGACCAGGGTATCTCTACTGTAGTGGCTGCAGAGTGCCCATCTTCAAGAGGGCCGTAGGTTCGACATACAGGACTAGGTCCTAGTGACCATGGATGCCAGCCTTTGAGGCTGGGGGGCAGTCACACAGGGAAGAAGCTTCCAGGGACTTTGGTCAAGTCAGGTGACTTCCCTACATAAATATTTTGGAACTGAGGGCCATTTACAATGCCCTGAGTCAGGCAAGGCCTCTGCTTCAAAAGGCCGGTCCTGATCCAATCAGACAACATCACGGCAGTCGCCCATGTAAACCAACAGGGCGGCACAAGAAGCAGGATGGCGATGGCAGAATCCACAAGGATTCTCCGATGGGCGGAAAATCATGTGTTAGCACTGTCAGCAGTGTTCATTCTCGGAGTGGACAACTGGGAAGCAGATCTTCTCAGCAGACACGACTTCCACCCGAGAGAGTGGGGACTTCATCCAGAAGTCTTCCAAAGGATTGTACACCATTGGGAAAGGCCACAGGTGGACATGAAGGCGTCCCGCCTCAACAAAAAGCTATAAAAGATATTGCGCCAGGTCAAGGGACCTTCAGGCGATAGCTGTGGACGCTCTGGTAACACCGTGGGTGTACCAGTCGGTTTATGTGTTCCCCCCTCTGCCTCTCATACCAAAGGTACTGAGAATAATAAGAAGGCGAGGAGTAAGAACGATACTCGTGGTTCCGGATTGGCCAAGAAGAGCCTGGTACCCAGAACTTCAAGAAATTATATCAGAGGACCCATGGCCTCTGCCGCTCAGACAGGACCTGCTGCAGCAGGGGCCCTGTCTGTTCCAAGACTTACCGCGGCTACGTTTTGATGGCATGGCGGTTGAACGCCGGATCCTAAAGGAAAAGGGCATTCCGGAGGAAGTCATTCCTACGCTGATTCAAGCCAGGAAAGATGTAACTGCAAAACATTATCACCGCATATGGCGGAAATATGTTGCTTGGTGTGAGGCCACAAAAGGCCCCAACAGAGGAATTTCAACTAGGTCGATTTCTGCATTTCCTACAAGCAGGAGTGTCTATGGGCCTAAAATTAGGCTCCATTAAGATACAGATCTCGGCTCTGTCGATTTTCTTCCAGAAAGAATTAACTTCAGTACCTGAAGTTCAGACATTGTAAAAGGAGTGCTGCATATTCAGCCCCCGGTTGTGCTTCCAGTGGCACCTTGGGATCTCAACGTGGTGTTGAGTTTCTTAAAATCACATTGGTTTGAACCACTAAAAACCGTGGATCTAAAATATCTCACGCGGAAAGTGGTCATGTTATTGACCTTGGCTTCGGCCAGGCGTGTATCAGAATTGGCGGCTTTGTCATATAAAAGTCCTTATCTGATTTTCCATATGGAGAGGGCAGAATTGAGGACTCGTCCCCAGTTTCTCCCTAAGGTGGTATCAGTTTTTCACTTGAACCAACCTATTGTGGTGCCTGCGGCTACTAGGGACTTGGAGGATTCCAAGTTACTGGACGTAGTCAGGGCCTTGAAAAATTATGTTTCCAGGACGGCTAGAGTCAAGAAAATTGACTCGCTATTTATCCTGTATGCACCCAACAGACTGGGTGCTCCTGCTTCTAAGCAGACTATCGCTCGCTGGATCTGTGACACGATTCAGCAGGCGCATTCTGCGGCTGGACTGCCGCATCCTAAATCAGTGAAAGCCCATTCCACAGGGAAGGTGGGCTCATCTTGGGCGGCTGCCCGAGAGGTCTCGGCTTTACAACTTTGCCGAGCTGTTACTTGGTCAGGGGCAAACACGTTTGCAAAATTCTACAAATTTGATACCCTGGCTGAGGAGGACCTTGAGTTCTCTCATTCGGTGCTGCAGAGTCATCCGCACTCTCCCGCCCGTTTGGGAGCTTTGGTATAATCCCCATGGTCCTTTCGGAGTTCCCAGCATCCACTAGGACGTTAGAGAAAATAAGATTTTACTCACCGGTAAATCTATTTCTCGTAGTCCGTAGTGGATGCTGGGCGCCCATCCCAAGTGCGGATTGTCTGCAATACTGGTAAATAGTTATTGCTAACTAAAGGGTTATTGTTGAGCCATCTGTTGAGAGGCTCAGTTGTTTTCATACTGTCAAACTGGATATAGTATCACGAGTTGTACGGTGTGATTGGTGTGGCTGGTATGAGTCTTTCCCGGGATTCAAAATCCTTCCTTATTATGTCAGCTCGTCCGGGCACAGTGTCCTAACTGAGGCTTGGAGGAGGGTCATAGTGGGAGGAGCCAGTGCACACCAGGTGGTCATAAATCTTTCTAGAGTGCCCAGCCTCCTTCGGAGCCCGCTATTCCCCATGGTCCTTTCGGAGTTCCCAGCATCCACTACGGACTACGAGAAATAGATTTACCGGTGAGTAAAATCTTATTTTTTATTTGCAGCAAGAAATGCAGGATGCAGTATTGAAACAAATGAAACAGCTTATAAAAGAAAATGAGCAAGTTAGGAAGAGGCTACTGCAGTGCAGACAGAGAAGTATCGATGGTGAGTTTACCATTCTATACATGTCTCTTAGGAGTTTATTTACTGAGCAGCAGCTTTATCAAAGCATCCGATTATCTGTGTTTCTAGAGTTTAAAAAGTTAATACTACTAAGTGAAAAATACACCTGGTTTTACACTTAATAGTATTGCTATTTTAAACACTGCAGGCAATAATGCAGATCATTTGTAGCTTTGAAGAGCTGATGTTTCTTAAATAAACGCTATAGAGTGTTTGTTTTACATTCTATAGTATGTATAATACTGTAAATAGGGGGTAATTCCGAGTTGATCGCAGCGTCAAATTTGTTAGCAGTTGGGTAAAACCATGTGCACTGCAGGGGTGGCAGATATAACATTTGCAGAGAGAGTTAGATTTGGGTGGATTATTTTGCAGGGTAAATACTGACTGCTTTATTTTTACACTGCAATTTAGATTTCAGTTTGAACACACCCCACCCAAATCTAACTCTCTGCAAATGTTATATCTACCACACCTGCAGTGCAAATGGTTTTGCCCAACTGCTAACAAATTTGATGCTGCTGAGCACCGGGACCCAGACAGCCGGGATATTGAATGCATTCTGCAGAAAAGCATTGATTGCTTTATGCTGCCAATACATTAAGGTGGATATGTACAGGTGTGTCTTCATACATCATTGCTGCCGTTGCACCAAACAGCCCCTCTTGGCACACCATGTCACGTAAGACTTTGATTGCACCAGGCGCCTTTATTTGCATCTTTTACACTGGGTTCCACAGGGAATAACATCGGAGTGTAGAGTAGGATCTTGATCCGAGGCACTAACAGGCTAAAAGCTTTGACTGTTCCCAAGATGCTCAGCACTGCCTCCTCTTTAACCCCGCCTCCGTGCACAGGAGCTTAGTTTGTACGTTGGTGCCTGCAGTGCAGGCAGCTAACAGGGAGCAGCCCTGAAAAGAGCTTTTTAAAGTGAAGATAGAAGACTTCAAGGGCTGCAGCAGAGGCACTCTCAGTGCTAGATGTCATTCTGACAACTCCTGCTGCAGCTCCATCACCTCCCCCAGCGGCGCTGTATACTCCTACGCCCTGCTTGCCGGGTACTTACAGCGGAGGGCTCCGGTTCAGCAGGTCAGGAACACACACTCACCGCAGCTCTCCGGGAACGCGTGTCTGCGTCTAGGGAGGAGTTAAGAGGGTCCCCCAGACGGGACCCGCTGGAAATCGTGATCCGGCGCGGCCATTAGGAGGCGGGCCGCGCGCGCTGGCGTGGACAATTTGTTGGTACAGGGAACCCACTAGACCACCAGGGCAGGGGCACAGGTCGGTTTTACTAAAAAACGTTTTACTAAGGCCCATAGTACCCGGTGGTGAAGTCCAGCAAGGGGATAAGGCTCTGACCTGTAGTCCCTTCCCCAACCCCAGGGCGCCATTTACTGTAAATGTTCCCGCTCTGGAGCTGCATCTCTCTGTCTCTCTCACTCCCTGTCAGCGTTTGGGTGCCATTACACACATGTAATGCTGATTCTGGAACTGCTGGGCAATGTCTCCTCTGTAAAGCCGCCTGCATCATCAGCGCTGTGCATTTACAGGACACTTGTATTCTACATGTCGTTTAGACAGTGTTAGTTAAGAACAAGTGCATTACTATAGGGATATTTAGTACAAGTATCCTGTGATATACATCCAGTCTTTACTGTGCATTGTTATATCTATAGACCTATATAGCTTTACTTAGTGGTACAGATTGTACTTAGTATTGCTAGTCCAGTGCAGTTTTATTGTTGGTAATAATTTCTGCATTGTGTATGCGACTGTGTGTGTGCATATAGCTGCTGTGTGATCTCTATTTCATGTATCCCACACATATTGCTATCCCTATTTCTGCTGCGGGGTACACTGGGCTCCACAAGGATTAACATCGGGGTGTAGAGTAGGATCTTGATCTGAGACACCACAGGCACAAAGCTTTTGACTGTTCCTAAGATGCACAGCGCTGCCTCCTCTATAACCCCGCCCTCATGCACAGGAGCTCAGTTTGTAAGTTGGTGCCATGCAGTAAGCAGGCACTTAACAGGAGGGCTGCCTCAGGGTGGAGGGTTGTTTAAAAGCAATTTATACCCTAACGGGGGCTGTGCATAGGCCAACCATTGCAGCAACTTGGGCTGCTGAAGCTGTTGCGGCGTGGGCTCAGGAGCTTGAGGCGGAACTGCCTTCCAAAGCGTCTGAGCATGCTCGACAATGTCTCTCCTATATTACCACGGCTTCTCTGTACCTTAAGGAGGCGGCCTCCGATGCTGCGGTGCTCGCGGCCAAGGCTGCTACTATGTCCGTCTTGGCCAGACGTATCTGTTGGTTGAGATCCTGGTCGGTGGATATGGATTCCAAGAAAACCCTGGAGGTGCTTCCTTTCAAGGGAGACATTCTCTTCGGAGAAGACTTCAATAAGTCACAATCACAAGGTTCCGGTCTTCGGAACAAGAACAAGGGATCCTCAGGCTGCGTACGTGGACGCTCTGGCAATTCCATGGAACCTTCAGCTGCCGTATGTGTAACCTCCGGTGTCACTCCTGCCCAGAGTGATACGGAAGTTCAAGCAAGAGGGAGGAAACCTGCTTTTGGTCGCTCCAGCGTGGCCCAGACGGCACTGGTGCTCCGATCTGCTGGGTCTCTCGTGCGATCATCCCCTTCTACTTCCACAACGACCAGACCTCCTCGTTCAGGGCCCTTGTGTTTACCAGGATTTGGCCCGTCTGGCTTTGACGGCATGGCTCTTGAAGCTTCCATCCTGAGGGCTAAGGGTTTTTCTGAGGCGGTCGTTCAAACTATGTTGAAGGCCCGTTAGCCGGCTTTTGCTCGGATCTATCATAGGGTCTGAAATGCTTACTTTACTTGATGTGCGTCTCACGATCATGACGTTTTCAAGTTTAGTACGGCGAAAATATTGGCCTTCCTACAACAGGGCCTGGACTTAGGCCTCCCTCTGGCCTCCCTCAAGGGTCACATCTCTGCCTTGTCGGTTTGGTTTCAGAGGCAAATTGCTACCCTACCTAATGTCCATACATTCACTCAGGGTGTGTTGCGGATTCAGCGTCCTTATGTGCCACCTGTGGCCCCTTGGGACTTGTCTGTGGTTTTGGAGGCCTTGCAAGAATCTCCGTTTTGAGCGTCCTGCCTCTGCTGACCTTAAGTGGCTTTCCCTTAAGGTCCTATTTTTGCTGTCTATTGCTTCGGCCAGAAGGGTCTCGGACTTGGGTGCCTTGTCCTGTAAGTCTCCCTATTTGATTTTTCACCGTGACCGGGCGGTTCTTAGAACGCGTCCAGGTTATTTACTTCCACCTTAACCAGGAGATTGTGGTTCCGCCCTTTAATTCTCCTGAGTTATCTTCCAAAGAGCGGCCTTTGGATGTGGTACGGGCTCTCCGTATCTATGTGAAGAGAACTTCCTCCATTAGGAAATCTGATTCTCTTTTTGTATTGTTTGGTTTTCACAAACGTGGCTGGCCTGCTTCCAAGCAGACTTTGACCAAGTGGATTAGAATGGTGATTGCACATGCTTATGTACAGGCTGGTCGTCTGGTTCCTGCTACTATTAAAGCCCATTCTACTCGGTCGGTTGGACCTTCTTGGGCGGCCCACCGTGGTGCAACTCTTGAACAATTGTGCAAGGCGGCTACGTGGTCCTCAGGGAACACGTTCATAAGGTTCTATGCCTTCGATACCGCTGCTTCCTTTGGACGCCGGGTTCTTGTACCCGCTACAGTGCCGTCCCCTCCCATAAGGAACTGCTTTAGGACATCCCCGATGTTAATCCTTGTGGAGCCCAGTGTACCCCGCAGCAGAAAACGAGATTTATGGTAAGAACTTACTGTTGTTAAATCTCTTTCTGCGAGGTACACTGGGCTCCACAAGGCGCCCACCCTAACGCACTTGGTTTCTGTGGGTTGGTAATGGCATAGCCGCTGACACCCTCTCCTGCAGTGAGTGTGTGGTGTAATTGTCTACGAGCGATTGTCGTTTCTGGTACCTGGTACTGCATTGGGCTGGTTAATGAAACTGAGCTCCTGTGCATGGGGGCGGGGTTATAGAGGAGGCGATGCTGTGCAACTTGGGAACAGTGAAAAGCTTTGAGCCTGTTGGTGCCTCGGATCAAGATCCTACTCTACACCCCGATGTTAATTCTTGTGGAGCCCAGTGTACCTCACAGAAAGAGATTTAACAATGGTAAGTTCTTACCATAAATCTCGTTTTGACTGTTGTAAAAATAAATCTTATGGATGGAATAAATGCTGATGAATATTGTATAAAACAGTGGTTCTCGAACTGTGCACCGAGGCACCTTGGGGTGCCTCAGGTCACTTGCAGGGGTGCCCTGGGTTGGTGGTCCAGGACCAAATTAAATTATTTATGGTCAATGTAATAGGCAAAACCAGTGCTGGTTGCTGTTAATCATAAATATGTTGACAAATAGAAGCAAATCATATCCCTCGCCACATAATTGAACCTAAGGAAGACATAAATACAATTTACTTAATTTAATATTTCTTTCTAAATTTCTCAATAAGAAACTTTTGTCCTAGAGATGCCGTGAAAACAGTTCTTCTACTCTAGGGCGCTGTGATTCAAAAAAGTTTGGGAACCTCTGGTATAAAACAAAAACTGCAAATTGGAGCATTAGAAAGTTGATGCTCCCTTTAATGTCTTATTCCACAGCTTAAAATACATTTTAAGTAAAGTAATTATAAGCTGTTGTAATTAAAACTGTGACCTATCATAAACACCAAGTACATTTTTTGCATTTCCTTACTTAAGATATATGAACATAGTAACACATATTTTTATTTTCATTTCAGCTGAGTGATGGGTAGCAGCAGAAGATATCGGAAAACAAGTTGTTATTAATGGTGTAACATTTGTGTCTGTTATATTTCTCTCAGCAGTGTTTAAAATAAACATTACACCTTAAACATGTGTATTTAGAAAATGCTAATGTGTAACCTTAGCATTTAGTTTTCTTAGTAGCTATATACTGTAGATTTATAAAATGATATTAATAACTTTCATATTAACTGAAGTTTTTTTCCTTCTTAATTAGTATTCTGTTAATTTTGAATTGCTACATGTTTTCTTGGTGTGGCATTGTATGAACTAAACACTTGATAAGTTAATGCTTTTTTATAAAATTTTAGAAGGAACATGAAAATAAGCAATTTTTCAAGTATAATTATTTCTGATAGATAGCAGAAATATACTAATGTGTTTGAGAGATTATTTGGTATGGCGTTACCTTGGTTAAGTGAAGTACAGTAGTATACCATTATAATACTTTTGTGGCAAAGGACAGCACTTTCTTAAAATCTATTGATATTCCATTTTGCCATTTTATCTCAGCTGAGTGAATAGTACAGGATATACTGTACATTTATGTTAATAAATTACGGCAAAGTGACTGACTTACAATGTGTGTTTAGCAGAGTGTTTTCTTGCACATCTAGTAGGCTCCAGGGGTGTGGTATGGAAGGTAGATAGTAACTAGGTTGACAGTGTCCAGGTCAGCCGCTATTGGTCGACGGTAACTAGGTTGACAGGGATGCTAGGTCAAAAGGGTCTCTAGGTTGACATGTTCTAGGTCGACAGGTCAAAAGGTCGACATGAGTTTTTATGGGTTTTTTGTGTAGTTTTCTTCGTAGAGTGACCGGGAACCCCAGTTAGTGCACCGTGTCCCCTCACATGGCTTGCTTTGCTCGCCATGCTTTCCCAATTTTATTCCGCGTTGATTGTTAAGTATGAAAAGGTTAAAAAAAAGAAAGAAAAAAAATTGTGAAAAACTCATGTTGACCATTTGACCTGTTGACCTGGAACATGTCGACCAATAGTGGTCGACCTAGTTACTGTCGACCTGGAGACCGGATCCCGGCTCCAGGAGGTGGATGTTAATATAATAAGGCCTTGCAAACAGTCTGAACAGTGCACCTGTTATACAGTAAATATAACAAAATTGTTGAAGAAGATTTATGGGGATGCACAATGAAATGGAGATCTTGAAAAGCACTTAGGAGCAGACAGTGATACTGTATAAAGTCCAAGGTGGGTAGTGTCAGACCCAAGGGGAAGAAGACATGGAATTTACCACCTGTCAATAAGTATAGAACTGGGGGATGAGCAGGCGATTATATTGCCTATGTTTCCCGAGGGCAGGTCAATCAATGCCTGGAAAATGGGCCAATTAAACAGACCAATGGTCTGTGGTAGCTAGGGTCCCCATGTAGAAATTGTATTGCTTAAGTGCTCTGACGTCCTGACACATAAAGCAGATAGCTTGTAATGCAAGTGGTGCCACTGTACAATTTGTAGGGAAGCCAGATTCCTCTTCACACCCAAACAAATAAAATGGAGGAGTTGTTTATCCCTTGCTTAGTGTGGTTGCATAAGATGCAGAGCAGTAGCAGTGATGGCCGATCATCAGGAACACCCACCCCTGCTGCTGGCCTGTCTTCTTGCAGGACTGTAAAGTCCTAGAAGAAGTAGAACAAACCCCCATAGTCTACCACTGTCCAATTGAGTAGCTACAAATAAGTTATACCAATGATGTGTCACCTAACACATGTAAGGAAATAAATACACAAAATAAATATTTTGATATATCCAGTAAGCGCACTCAAAATCAATATTAAAACATCCTTGAAAAAGACACTGGTTGTGTCGAAACGCGTCGGCAGGAGGATCTGTTTGCTTTGGGGAGACGTCTGGGATACCACCATAGGACCTGGACGGCGAATCCCGGGGACGCCTGGTGTTACCATCTTTAACTTCGCTGTTTTGTCTGCTTATTCAGCGGACCATTTCCTTTGGTGAGAGACCACCCTTATCCCCAAGTGTTTTTAAAGTGATGTTGTTGTGAAATAAATAGTGTTGCACTATTGGAGGTTTCTGTCCTTCTCTTTTTTCGGGTCCATCACCGAGGAGAGGATTATAAGGGGACAGAATCCAGACTGGTGCGATTCCAGCTCCTATGAAAACGTGTTTGTCTACTCTTAAAACGGTAGACATATAATTTAGGTACAAGACCCACCTAAAGATTTCCCATTTTTTAATCACTCATTTACATACATAATACTCTATGATTGTTTATTCTGTTTATCTTTCATGAGCGCCAGTGGATTCAAATGGTATTCTCTTTTGACTGCATCGATTTATGAAGTGTTGGTGACACTTTCTTTTCCATTTTGAAACCAGGAGGCAGCTATTATTTGGCGCACAGTATTTTATCAACTTTTTATTTTTCCTGCTGCTGGCCTGTCTTCTTGCAGGACGGTAAAGTCCTAGAAGAAGTAGAACAAACCCCCATAGTCTACCACTGTCCAATTGAGTAGCTACAAATAAGTTATACCAATGATGTGTCACCTAACACATATAAGGAAATAAATACACAAAATAAATATTTTGATATATCCAGTAAGCGCACTCAAAATCAATATTTCTCTGACGTCCTAGTGGATGCTGGGAACTCCGTAAGGACCATGGGGAATAGCGGGCTCCGAAGGAAGCTGGGCACTCTAGAAAGATTTATGACTACCTGGTGTGCACTGGCTCCTCCCACTATGACCCTCCTCCAAGCCTCAGTTAGATTTTGTGCCCGGCCGAGGTTGGATGCACACTAGGGGCTCTCCTGAGCCTTTAGAAAGAAAGTATAGAAATTAGGTTTTTTATTTTCAGTGAGACCTGCTGGCAACAGGCTCACTGCAGCGAGGGACTAAGGGGAGAAGAAGCGAACTCGCCTGCTTGCAGCCAGCTTGGGCTTCTTAGGCTACTGGACACCATTAGCTCCAGAGGGATCGACCGCAGGCCCAGCCTTGGTGTTCGGTCCCGGAGCCGCGCCGCCGTCCCCCTTACAGAGCCAGAAGCAAGAAGAGGTCCGGAAAATCGGCGGCAGAAGACATCAGTCTTCACCAAGGTAGCGCACAGCACTGCAGCTGTGCGCCATTGCTCCTCACACACACTTCACACTCCGGTCACTGAGGGTGCAGGGGGCTGGGGGGGGCGCCCTGAGAAGCAATAATAACACATTGGCTGGCAAAAATACCACAATATATAGCCCCAGAGGCTATATATGTGGAAAATACCCCTGCCAGAATATAGGAAAAAGCGGGAGAATAGTCCGCGGAAAAGGGGCGCAGCTATCTCCTTCAGCACACTGGCGCCATTTTTCCCTCACAGCTCCGCTGGAAGGAAGCTCCCTGGCTCTCCCCTGCAGTCTACACTACAGAAAAGGGTAAAAAAGAGAGGGGGGGCACTAAATTTAGGCGCAGTATACATTTATATAGAAAAAGCAGCTATAGGGGACATAACTCAGTCCCTGCATTATATAGCGCTCTGGTGTGTGCTGGCATACTCTCACTCTGTCCCCCCAAAGGGCTTTTGTGGGTCCTGTCCTCTGTTGGAGCATTCCCTGTGTGTGTGCGGTGTGTCGATACGGCTGTGTCGACATGTTTGATGAGGATAATGATGTGGAGACGGAGCAGATGCCTTTAGAAGGGATGTCACCCCCTGCGGGGCAGACACCTGAGTGGATGAGCTTATGGAAAGAAATGAGTGCACGTATAGACTCCTTACATAAGAAATTTGACGACATGCCAAATGTGGGACAGCCGACTTCTCAGCTCGTGCCTGTCCAGGCGTCTCAAAGGTCATCAGGGGCTCTGAAACGCCCGCTACCTCAGACCGCAGACCCAGATGTCGACACTGATACTGACACCAGTGTCGACGACGATGAGTCTAACCTGATGCCCACTAAGGCCATTCACTGCATGATTGAGGCAATGAAAGAGGTGTTACACATTTCTGATATAACTACAGGTACCACTAAAAAGAGTATTATGTTTGGGGAGAAAAAACTACCCGTAGTTTTTCCCCCCATCAGATGAATTAAATGAAGTGTGTGAAGAAGCGTGGGCTTTCCCTGATAAAAAATTGGTAATTCCTAAGAAGGTACTAATGGCGTTCCCTTTCCCGCCAGAGGATAGGTCACGTTGGGAAATACCTCCTAGGGTGGATAAAGCGCTCACACGTTTGTCTAAAAAGGTGGCACTACCGTCTCCGGATACGGCCGCCCTCAAGGAACCTGCTGATAGAAAGCAGGAGGCGATCCTGAAGTCTGTATATACACACTCAGGCATTATACTTAGACCAGCTATAGCGTCAGCATGGATGTGCAGTGCTGCCGCCGCGTGGTCAGATAAACTGTCAGAAAATATTGACACACTAGACAGAGACACGATCCTGCTAACCATAGACCATATCAAAGACTCAGTCTTATATATGAGAGATGCACAGAGGGAAATCTGCCGGCTGGCATCTAAAGTAAGTGCATTGTCCATTTCTGCTAGGAGAGGCTTATGGACTCGCCAGTGGACAGGAGATGCAGATTCTAAAAGGCACATGGAAGTTTTGCCTTATAAGGGTGAGGAATTATTTGGGGATGGTCTCTCGGACCTAGTTTCCACAGCAACGTCTGGGAAGTCAGCATTTTTACCCCATGTCCCCTCACAGCCTAAGAAGGCGCCGTTTTATCAGGTTCAGTCCTTTCGGACCCAGAAAAACAAGCGTGGAAAAGGCGGGTCTTTTCTGTCCAGAGGCAGAGGTAGGGGAAAAAGGCTGCAACAAACAGCAGGTTCCCAGGAGCAAAAGTCCTCTCCCGCTTCTTCTTCCAAGTCCGCCGCATGACGGTGGGGCTCCACAGGCGGAGCCAGGTACGGTGGGGGGCCGCCTCAAGAATTTCAGCGATCAGTGGGCTCGCTCACAGGTGGATCCCTGGATCCTTCAAATAGTATCTCAGGGGTATAAACTGGAATTCGAGGCGTCTCCACCCCACCGGTTCCTAAAATCTGCCTTGCCGATTGCTCCCTCAGACAGGGAGGCGGTGCTAGCGGCAATTCACAAGCTGTATTCCCAGCAGGTGATAATCAAGGTACCCCTACTTCAACAAGGCCGGGGTTACTATTCCACACTATTTGTGGTGCCGAAACCGGACGGTTCGGTGAGACCCATTTTAAATTTGAAATCCTTGAACACATACATAAAAAAATTCAAGTTCAAGATGGAATCGCTCAGGGCGGTTATTGCAAGCCTGGACGAGGGGGATTACATGGTATCCCTGGACATCAAGGATGCTTACTTGCATGTCCCCATTTACCATCCTCACCAGGAGTACCTCAGATTTGTGGTACAGGATTGCCATTACCAATTCCAGACGCTGCCGTTTGGACTGTCCACGGCACCGAGGGTAATTACCAAGGTTATGGCGGAAATGATGATACTCCTTCGAAAAAAGGGAGTTTTAATTATCCCGTACTTGGACGATCTCCTAATAAAGGCGAGATCCAAGGAACAGTTGTTGGTGGGAGTAGCACTATCTCAGGAAGTGCTGCACCAGCACGGCTGGATTCTGAATATCCCAAAGTCACAGCTGGTTCCGACGACACGGCTACTGTTCCTGGGTATGATTCTGGATACAGTCCAGAAAAAAGTGTTTCTCCCGGAGGAGAAAGCCAGGGAGTTGTCATCTCTAGTCAGAGACCTCCTGAAACCAAAACAGGTATCGGTGCATCACTGCACGCGGGTCCTGGGAAAGATGGTAGCTTCTTACGAAGCAATTCCCTTCGGCAGGTTCCATGCCAGAATCTTTCAGTGGGACCTATAGGGCTAAAACACACTACACGGTTGTTGCCGGCCGGGAAAAAGCCGGACGGCTTTTTCCCGTGCCGGCATTGTAGTTAACAGTGTGAGGGGTAGGGTCCCTTCACACTGCACGGCCCCGGCCCGGCTGCCGGGTTGCAGCCGGGTCTCACCACTGGAGGGTCCGGCGGCCGGGCGGCCGCCGGGCCGTCTTTGGAGCCAGTGAACCGTGTGTGTGAAGGGGAGCTTTCACACACAACGGTTTCTTCTGCAGCCGTGTCTGATGCTGCGCATGCGCACAGCATCACACACGGCTCAAAGCCGTCCAGTGTGACAGACACTGCCGTTTTCTCCCGGATGGCAAAAAGCCGGACAAAGTTTGTCCGGCTTTTTGCCATCCGGGAAAAACCGGAGTGTGTGTTACAGCCCATAGGACAAATGGTCCGGATCGCATCTTCAGATGCATCGCTTAATAACCCTGTCTCCAAGAACCAGGGTGTCTCTACTGTGGTGGCTGCAGAGTGCCCATCTCCTAGAGGGCCGCAGGTTCGGCATACAGGACTGGGTCCTGGTGACCACGGATGCCAGCCTTCGAGGCTGGGGGGCAGTCACACGGGGAAGAAACTTCCAAGGACTATGGTCGAGTCAGGAGACTTCCCTTCACATAAATATTCTGGAACTAAGGGCCATTTACAATGCCCTAAGTCAAGCAAAATCCCTGCTCCTACACCAGCCGGTGCTGATCCAGTCAGACAACATCACGGCAGTCGCCCATGTAAATCGACAGGGAGGCACAAGAAGCAGGATGGCAATGGCAGAAGCCACAAGAATTCTCCGATGGGCGGAGAATCATGTACTAGCACTGTCAGCAGTGTTCATTCCGGGAGTTGACAACTGGGAAGCAAACTTCCTCAACAGACACGACCTCCACCCGGGAGAGTGGGGACTTCATCCAGAAGTCTTCCAGATGCTGGTAAACCGTTGGGAAAAACCACAGGTGGACATGATGGCGTCCCGCCTCAACAAAAAGTTAAAAAGATATTGCGCCAGGTCAAGGGACCCTCAGGCGATAGCTGTGGACGCTCTAGTGACACCGTGGGTGTACCAGTCGGTTTATGTGTTCCCTCCTCTGCCTCTCATACCAAAGGTATTGAGAATAATAAGAAAGCGAGGAGTAAACACAATTCTCGTGGTTCCGGATTGGCCAAGACGAGCGTGGTACCCGGAACTTCAAGAGATGATCTCAGAGGACCCGTGGCCTCTGCCGCTCAGACAGGACCTGCTACAGCAGGGGCCCTGTCTGTTCCAAGACTTACCGCGGCTGCGTTTGACGGCATGGCGGTTGAACGCCGGATCCTGAAGGAAAAGGGTATTCCGGAAGAAGTCATTCCTACGCTTATTAAAGCCAGGAAAGATGTTACGGCAAATCATTATCACCGCATATGGCGGAAATATTTTGCATGGTGCGAGGCCAAAAAGGCCCCAACAGAGGAATTTCAACTAGGTCGATTTCTGCATTTCCTGCAAGCAGGAGTGGATATGGGCCTAAAACTAGGCTCCATTAAAGTACAGATCTCGGCTCTGTCGATTTTCTTTCAAAAAGAACTAGCTTCAGTACCTGAAGTTCAGACATTTGTGAAAGGAGTGCTGCATATTCAGCCCCCGTTTGTGCCTCCTGTGGCACCTTGGGATCTCAACGTGGTGTTGAGTTTCTTAAAATCACATTGGTTTGAGCCACTAAAAACCGTGGATCTAAAATATCTCACGTAGAAAGTGGTCATGTTATTGGCCTTGGCTTCGGCCAGGCGAGTGTCAGAATTGGCGGCTTTATCATGTAAAAGCCCTTATCTGATTTTCCATATGGATAGGGCAGAATTGAGGACTCGTCCCCAGTTTCTCCCTAAGGTGGTGTCAGCGTTTCACCTGAACCAGCCTATTGTGGTGCCTGCGGCTACTAGGGACTTGGAGGACTCCAAGTCGCTAGACGTTGTCAGGGCCCTGAAAATATATGTTTCCAGGACGTCTGGAGTCAGAAAATCTGACTCGCTGTTTATCCTGTATGCACCCAACAAGCTGGGTGCTCCTGCTTCTAAGCAGACTATTGCTCGCTGGATTTGTAGTACAATTCAGCTTGCACATTCTGTGGCAGGCCTGCCACAGCCAAAATCTGTAAATGCCCATTCCACAAGGAAGGTGGGCTCATCTTGGGCGGCTGCCCGAGGGGTCTCGGCTTTACAACTTTGCCGAGCAGCTACTTGGTCAGGGGCAAACACGTTTGCAAAATTCTACAAATTTGATACCCTGGCTGAGGAGGACCTGGAGTTCTCTCATTCGGTGCTGCAGAGTCATCCGCACTCTCCCGCCCGTTTGGGAGCTTTGGTATAATCCCCATGGTCCTTACGGAGTTCCCAGCATCCACTAGGACGTCAAAGAAAATAAGATTTTACTCACCGGTAAATCTATTTCTCGTAGTCCGTAGTGGATGCTGGGCGCCCATCCCAAGTGCGGATTGTCTGCAATACTTGTAAATAGTTATTGCTAACTAAAGGGTTATTGTTGAGCCATCTGTTGAGAGGCTCAGTTGTTTTCATACTGTCAAACTGGATATAGTATCACGAGTTGTACGGTGTGATTGGTGTGGCTTGTATGAATCTTACCCGGGATTCAAAATCCTTCCTTATTATGTCAGCTCGTCCGGGCACAGTGTCCTAACTGAGGCTTGGAGGAGGGTCATAGTGGGAGGAGCCAGTGCACACCAGGTAGTCATAAATCTTTCTAGAGTGCCCAGCCTCCTTCAGAGCCCGCTATTCCCCATGGTCCTTACGGAGTTCCCAGCATCCACTACGGACTACGAGAAATAGATTTACCGGTGAGTAAAATCTTATTTAAAACATCCTCATATGGGAGAGAATAAAGAGAAGAGAAAAAAGAATAAATAATATGTGTCACTATTAAAATGTTTTTATTGGAAATTGTATTGTCTATGCGTCCTTTTTATAAAACACTGTTGCCTCATACCGCATAATTGTTGTGTCATCATGAACGCCATATTATATCTATATACTTGATACCCTTGTAATACCAGTATAAGCGTTTTTTTAAATATTTTTTCTAGTCTAATTTATCCTTTGAATTGGACTTTTAGGGAGTCTGTCACATGCCTGGTGGCTTCTTGGAGAAACTTAATCTCATAAAGATCAGTTGGTCTTCAATAATGTCTAGCAAATGTCTGCTCTGAGGGCCAATGAACGGCAAGCATAACGGACTGTAATACCCTTAACCGCAGCTTTAGTGGTGAAGCACTCCATAAAGAATGCCCTTCCAATTGGTTAGTATCAATACCAGAATTTTCCACAACTATCCACCCCTAATAGTAAAATCCCTGGCAGACTTACCTACAAAAAAAAAAAAAGTCCTTTCAGAAGCATTGTAAGCATCACATAGGATGACAGGGATTATACAAAACAAAAACATGGATCCAAATTCTCTTTAATAATGTTAAAATTTAGCAAAGGATTACTAAAAGATAATGGGGTTTATTTACAAAGCTTTGGGTTGTAAAACCCTGTGCTGATCGTGTTCATGCACGATATTTAAAAGGGTAATACTTTTACTACTGTAGGTCTTACTAGTAACATCATTATCCCTTTAAATATTGTGTATAAACATGCTCAGAAGCACTGGGTTTTACAGCCCCAATGTCTTAAGGGGGGTACACACGGAGCGATCGCTGATTAAAATCTAAGCAATCTGAATAGATTGCTTAGATTTTAAGAACAGATCACTCGTGTGTACCCCCCACAGCTATCGCCGGTGCTAGATTGGCCTGCATGCAGGCTCAATCTAGCACGTCGCTCATTTCAATGAGCAGCCCCCCGTCCTCCCCCGCATTGCTCAGCACACATCTCTCCCGTGTATATGGGCCTTTAGTGTGGCTGTGTATGACAGCATGAAATACCAATAGAATTTGAGACATCCTGGACTTGACTGTACCTGTGTCTAAAGCAGATAGAAATTAAGGTAAGGGGTCTATGGGGGTCATTCCGAGTTGATCGTAGCTGTGCTAAATTTAGCACAGCTACGATCATCTTCCCTGACATGCGGGGGGACGCCCAGCACAGGGCTAGTCCGCCCCGCATGTCAGTCTGCCCCCCCCCCCCCCCCCCGCACAAATACAAAGCATCGCACAGCGGCAATGCTTTTGTATTTGTGGAGTAACTCCCGGCCAGCGCAGCTCCTGCGGCTGGCCGGGAGTTGATCGTCGCTGCCACTGGCCACAGCGGCTGCGTGAGACATCACGCAGTTACCGCGGCCCGCTCCCCCAACGGTCCGGCCACACTTGCTTTGGAAGGACCGCGCACCCTAATTGGCGGCTTAACGCCGCCATCCAGCCCCTTCCCGCCCTGCGACCGCCTCTGCCTGTCAATCAGGCAGAGGCGATCGCTCCTGAACGACGGCCTTCGGCCGTCCGGCATGCGCCGGCGCACTGCGGCACTGGCGCATGTGCAAATCCGACCCGATCGCTGCGCTGCGATAAACTGCAGCGAGCGATCAGGTCAGAATGACCCCCTATGTTCCAAGTGATAAAGCTATATATTTATCGTATATAATACCCTTTATGAGGTCTAAGAACACTGTACGCTATCTACGTATGAAGTACCGTAAGGGTACGCTCGTTGCGTAACAATCGCTTAGCCGTAGTCGAGACGCTCAAGCGTCACGTTCGCTCACGGCCAAGAGATCACAGGCAGGCACGCTATTGGCTGCCGTCTAACGTAATGTTTCGCTATAGCGTAGCGGACGCTCGGGACCACGAGGAGATCACCAGCGGCGCTGACGCTCACAATGTTAAACCTTTAAATCTAAACCATAAACAATGTAATATGCTGTAAAACCTTAGTGTAGAGATAGGGTGTAGATGTAACACAGTGTAACCTTATTAACTCAAAAGCTGTTTGAGCGTCACCGACGCTCTGAAAATACTAAACACTATAAGAAATACACAGATACCTGGGCTTAGGGTCCAACGCCTAATATATATATTATGAATGATATACTTGCAAAAGAATTAACACAATACAAGTCATACACTACAATATAACATAGACTACCTAACCAGATAACTACACAGGAAATACAATACAATACAATTACGTTTTAAGGGAAAATAAGAGAGAAAGAGGAGAAGAGAGAGAGAGAAATGGCCCACAATAACAGCAAGAACAATATGGTTGCGGAGAAACACTTACGCACAAGGGGAAACGATCGCATGCGCCTCTGGACATCCAGCTCCCGATTTTCAGCAATGATAACCGTTGAAGAGTGAGAGCTGGATGTGATCGGCTTGTCTATTTATGCCCCACACACAATACAATTCAATGGTCCCTACAATCTCATTGTTCATTGGACACAGGAATTCCTCCTCGCATTATAACAAAAGGTCATAGGTTGATTCAAACAGGTGGGCCGTGACTATTTCCAACAGCTCAGGTGGGAGGGAAACTGGGTTTCCCGCCGCATGGATAAGTAAGTGCAAATACAGTAAATGTTCATAAACTTCTTATGTCCATAACTATTCGCACGAGCGATTAATCCGCTTCAAACCAACACCGGAATATTGCTAATTAAATACTCTTCCGATGGGTACTAAACACCACTGTATTACTCCTGTCTGTCCCTTCGTATCAAACAAAGAGGGATTTCTCTGTTCATGAACATTCTACATTAACCAAACTTTCAGAATCTATCAAAGGGACCATGATCTACAAAATACATTATATAGTGAAAATATGTAACGATTGAGTCGCACGCTACGATCACATAAACTCTACCGTAAATACGCATACCGTGCGCCTGCGGGTGCCCGCGACTGTGAGTATGCGCACGTACGGGAGAGCGTACGCATGCGCAGCACGGACCTGTGTGAGGTGCAAATATGGTAGTGTGCATAGAGATATTTTTCTGACTTTGACAGTCCACCCTTTGGCAGTCAACAATAACTGCCACCTTCTAAAACATTTCAAAAAGAGAAAAATATATGTCAGGGGTTAATACATTTACATGGTTGGGTAGGGAAGGAGAGGAGAAGGTAGGAAAAAAAAAAGGGTATGACCTAGTGAGATAGCAGAAGCATGTGTGTATGAATCCGTGCTTGGGGGTCATGTATCATCGTGCCGTATGTGTTTTAAATCAAGCTTCGAGGTATTGCGAAGTATACATTTGAATTCCTTCTTATCCCGTGGTACGGGTCTGTGGATGGGCTGTCAAACTTTACCGAGCTCTTTTCGGCTTTGGTTGTAACAAAATGGGGGAGCACATTTTAGTTGATGATACATGAATGGGGGAGAAATGTGATTGCTGATATCTGTGCCTGTATTCCCTATCGACTATGTGTGTCATTACCTGAGGGTTGTAGAAATGGAGAAAATACATAATTACGGTAAATGCGGTGGTATTCTATGTCAGGTAAATGTACATTCGTCGATTGAGGTCTTGTTTGGTGTCTGTTGGTTGCAGTCTTCTTTGTGCTTTTGCCCATAAGGTGCGAGCAAAAGCTGTCAATGTCCATAGATTTACAAAAGTGTTGGGCTAGCGTAATTTTAAAATTTCTAGGGAAACTGGGGATCCATGGCATAGTTCATCAAAAATCTGTGTATAAGGTTGTCAAAACTTCTTCTTTAATCCATCTGTTGTCTGTATATCGGCTCATCAAATTCCTCGTCCAAGTGGGTCTTTTTACCTTGGAGGAAACGGAAAAACAGGTGAAAGAAACGGACCGTAGAAATCGCATTTTCATCACATCATTGTTTCTACATTTGGGTCATAAATCAGATCCATTGGAATTACAGTTTCCTCACTCCTCAGACTCATTACCCTAGTACGACGATTGCACTTCATTAAAGCCTGACCGCATCTAAATATCAAACCAATTGATATGACAACACCTAAGATACATAGGAGAAACTTCCCAACATCCATTATGACTCCTTGAGCCCAGTCTCCTAAACCAGAGAACCAATTTTGCGGGTTCAACCATGACACCCAACCAGTCAGCTCATTACCTACTGCAGCAAGAGTGAGATTGTGTCTCCTGCGAAATTCCCACTTCAGTTGGAGAATATCGTCCATCTTTTGGTCTATGACCTCGACCGGGTCCTCGGTGCTATTCGTAATATATGTGCAACACTTCACGCCGTATTGTGTTGCCAGTGTGACACAATATCCGCCTGTCACTGCTGTGAGGTAATTAAGAACCATTCTATGCTGTACCAGTTCTGTTTTATAAG
The DNA here is from genome assembly GCF_028390025.1 of Pseudophryne corroboree. NCBI lineage: Eukaryota > Metazoa > Chordata > Amphibia > Anura > Myobatrachidae > Pseudophryne > Pseudophryne corroboree. The sequence goes on along the minus strand of NC_086449.1, from coordinate 608,337,210 downwards.
CTTGAAGTTCTCTTCCAGTATACCTAAACGTGTCATCATACATTTCAGTGATATTATCTAACAAATTTGCAAGCGCAGATATGTATTTATAATTCAACACTCCTCTGGCGGTACGAGTGATGTCTAACGATTAGAAACTGAATCCCGGTGGATTCATGGATCATGTCAGAGGCCGGATGCTCTGTTCTTTCTATCAGGTGCCGTTTAACTACGTGCTCGTAATGGGTGTGAGTATAAGGAGTTTGGGCAACACGGTGTATGTCTTTCATTTTGTCATGTGATACAGTCATTACTTCAGGCAGTACTTTTCCAATATAACACAATCCTTCAGAGTTTGGGGCAAGCCACTTATACGCCTTTCTCCCGCATATGAAATATGCATCATCGGGGAGAACATATGGGACGGAGTAGGACATAACCATATTACACACCTTCCATGTGAAATCTCCTAACCCTAATTCTTCCATCTGCTTAGTACACGTATCAGGTTGTATGATATGTGCACAGTATCCTGGTGATACCTCTCCAACTCTCGTAATCCTATTTCCTAAGGTATACCTATATCGGAAAGATTTTCCTCTACTGGCTATGTGGCGTATAAGCTCTGTATCTGTAGGCATTCTATCTGCTCTATGTGAAAAGGTCATGGTTTGATTACTCCATGACACTTCCCAATTTCCCGGCTTTCGGGGATTGGAGATGTTAAAACATAATAGGGACCTATCCACATGGTATTGGTGGAGCTTCAAACTAGGAGGGCTGGAGATATTAAACCTCCTGTCCACCGGTCTCCCACCACTTAACTCAAGTACCTCCCCTAACGTTAAAGGAAATGGTACTAGCCCTGATTTGCTATGACCTTGAGGTACTTGAGAGCATACCCAACAATCTGTTTTATTTAACACACTACCCACTAAGGAGTGGTAGTCACTCAATGGATGCCGGTCCATATGGATATTAAAACTGGATTGGCATTTCTTTATGCACCCATCCTCAATGACATTGTTACAGAGCCGACAGATACAGTTTTCTTCAGCTAACAATCCTTCACAATTCCTTCTATGGTCAATGCTATCGGATCGTTTTCTGATACTCGCCTTTACTTGTTGGTTAAGTTGTTCTTGGAAAACTACGCCTCCATCTTTATCATCAGAACCCATTCCAGAACCTCTCTCGACCTCCATGGTACTCTCGCCGGAACAGACTGCTCTGGTCAACATCATGGTCAACAGGAAAATCCGGATCACAGTCTCTTGGGGCAAGTCCATCTTGTAGGAGGAAACGGAGAAGAATGAGAAGGGGGAAAAAATAATTTGAGGGAGAGGGGATGGGAAGTTGGAGAAAAACAATAAAAGGGAACAGGGGATCGACAACTGCTTTTGGTCTTGTGATTTTCAATGCTCAGGTGCCGCCTCAATCCTCCTGGAACAGACACTCCAGTGATACAATCTCTACCGTCTGTTCCTTATCACGGGACCTCTCTGGATCAGCAACCTTCTTACAGTGGGACGAATGAACCCAAGTCTCTCTCTCAGCAACCTTCAATGCTGTAGTGCTAGTCAATAAGACTTGGTATGGTCCTTCCCATCTGTCAATAAGGCAACCTGAGCGTAGAAAATTCCGTATCATTACATAATCCCCAGGTTCAATGTCATGACAATTACTATCTGGTAAATCAGGAATCACTAACTTCAGATTATCATTTTGATTCCTTAACTGTTTACTCATGTTAATCAAGTATTTTACAGTCACTTCATTGTTACACTTCAAATCATCCTGAGGGTTAATCATAACATGTGGTTGTCGACCAAACAAGATTTCAAAGGGAGACAGATTAAGAGGGGACCTGGGAGTGGTTCTGATGCTGTACAGTACAATGGGTAAAGCTTCTGGCCATGTCAATCCTGTCTCTGTCATCACTTTACTCAGTTTATTTTTAATAGTGCTGTTCACTCTTTCCACTTTCGCACTCGCCTGTGGACGGTATGGAGTGTGCAGCTTGCTATCAATTCCCATCAATTTACACATTCATTGAAAGACATCACCTGTAAAATGGGTACCCCTATCACTTTCGATAATTCTAGGGATACCATATCTACATACAAATTCCTGCACAATTTTCTTAGCAGTAAACATAGCGGTATTTGTGGCCGCCGGAAATGCTTCGACCCAATTTGAGAAAACATCTATACAAACAAGTACATATTTCAAATTTCGACAAGGGGGTAATTGAATAAAGTCAATCTGTATTACCTGGAAAGGGCCGCCGGCAGGTGGGATATGAGATGGTTCTGTAGGTATTGCCTTTCCGATGTTCTTTCTCAAACAGGTAAGGCATGACATTGCTCTTTTACTCGCATGAGATGAAAATCCTGGGGCACACCAATATGCTCTTACCAACTTGCACATCCCTTCCTTGCCCAGATGAGTCAGCCCGTGAGCTGCCTCAGCTAAACATGACAGGTATGCTCTGGGGGCCACTGGTTTACCGTGTCCATCCGTCCAGAGTCCTGAGGACTCCTGGCCATATCCTTTTGCCTTCCAGACTGCCCTTTCCTGTGTGGAACACAAATTTTGCATCTCACACAACTTCTGTGTGTTGATGGTATTAAATACCATCAGTTGTGTGGTGTCTGTCTGTCTGGGGGTAGCAGCTGCTAACTTAGCAGCTTCGTCTGCTCGGCTGTTACCAAGTGATACTGGGTCCTGGCTATATGTGTGTGCTTTACATTTGATAACAGCCACTCTGTCGGGTTCCTGTATCGCTGTTAGAAGCCTTTTTATGTGAGCTGCATGCGCTACCGGTGTACCAGCTGCCGTCATGAAATTTCTGAGGCGCCATAGGGCTCCGAAATCATGGACTACCCCGAATGCGTATCTAGAGTCGGTGTAGATATTGGCTGATTTGCCCTTAGCCAATTCGCATGCTCTGGTTAGGGCGACCAGTTCAGCAACCTGGGCTGAGTGAGGTGGGCCTAGCGGTTCCGCTTCTATGGTGCCTTGGTCATCTACGACTGCGTATCCAGTACACAAGTCTCCCGAGTCTGACTGTCTATGACAACTACCGTCCGTGTAGAACGTAAGTTCTACATCTTCCAGTGGGTTGTCACTGATGTCAGGCCTTGCGGTAAAATTTTGGGTCAAATATTCCATACAATCATGTGTGTCTTCCTTTGTATTAAATCCTCCTTCCCCACCACTCTCATCCTCCACCCTTTGTGCCTGTCCAGGCACACCTGGGAGATATGTTGCAGGATTTAATGCACTGCATCTCCTTATGGTGATGTTTACGGGGGCCATTAGTGCCAATTCCCATCTTGTAAACCGCGCTGATGAGACGTGTCTGGTTTGGGCAGAATTTAACAAGGCTGACACTGCATGTGGTGTATGGATTGTGAGGTTGTGACCTAGCACGACGTCTTCGCTTTTCGTTACTAGCAATGCTATCGCAGCAACGCTTCGCAAGCATGTGGGGAGGGATCGCGCTACCGTGTCTAGCTGAGCGCTGTAATAGGCTACTGGCCTGCTGGCATCACCGTGCTTTTGGGTTAGTACGCCTGCCGCGCAACCAGCACTTTCTGTTCCGTACAGCTCAAAGGGTTTCCCATAGTCTGGCATACCTAATGCTGGTGCCTGCGTTAGGCACTGTTTAAGTCTCTCAAATGCTGTCTCAGACTCGTCTGTATGCGAAATCCGATCAGGTTTGTTTGAGGAGACCATCTCCTGCAAGGGTAACGCTAGAATGGAAAACCCTGGGATCCAGTTACGGCAATACCCACACATTCCTAAAAACGTTCTGATCTGTTGCTGGGTTTGTGGCAGAGTCATGTCTCTAATTGCTTGAATTCTATCAGCGGTCAGGTGTCTCAGTCCTTGTGTTAGACAGTGTCCCAAATATTTTACCTTAGTTTGGCATAATTGCAACTTGTCTTTGGAAACCTTGTGTCCTGTGTCTGAAAGATGAAACAGGAGCTGTTTCGTATCCTTCAGGGATGCTTCCAATGAATCAGAACACAGTAGTAGATCATCCACGTACTGTATTAATACTGATCCACTCACTGGTTGGAAAGACTGTAAACAATCATGCAAAGCCTGGGAAAATATACTTGGACTATCTATGAATCCTTGTGGTAATCGAGTCCATGTGTATTGGACTCCTCTGTATGTAAATGCAAACAAATATTGGCTGTCAGGGTGCAGAGGTACCGAAAAGAAAGCGGAGCAGAGGTCAATAACAGTGAAAAATTTCGCAGTGGGAGGGATTTGCATTAGGATGACAGCTGGATTTGGCACTACGGGGAACTGACTCTCAACTATTTTGTTAATCCCCCTTAGATCCTGCACTAGCCGGTAACCCCTCCCCCCACTCTTTTTCACAGGGAAGATGGGACTATTGGCAGTGCTGGACGTTCTTACCAGAATGCCCTGTTGTAGCAAGCGCTCTATTACTGGGTAAACTCCTAATTCCACCTCTGGCTTCAGAGGGTACTGTGGGATTTTTGGAGCTATCCTACCATCTTTTACTTGTACAACTACCGGAGCTACGTTTGCCATTAATCCAGTGTCTTGTCCATCTTTAGTCCAAAGTGACTCTGGTATCTGAGATGTCATTTCTTCTACTTGGGAGGGAGTCCTATTTGTCATAATGGTATGTGACATTAATTTTGATGGGGAGTCTAACATGTCTCGTACTTCCTGAGCGTGATTCTCAGGTATGTCCAAGAATACACCTTCAGGAGTACAATAAATGACGCACCCCATTTTACACAGTAAGTCTCTACCCAGGAGATTAGTCGGTGCCGATGCAGCCAGCAAAAAGGAATGCTTGGTATGTAAAGGCCCTATTGTAATCTCGGCTGGTTTGCTAACAGGGTAGTGCTGGACTACCCCCGTTACCCCTATGGTTGGAATTGTCTTACCAGTGGTTCTCATGCCCACTGTCGAATTTATCACTGATTTGGCCGCCCCTGTATCTACAAGAAAGTTTAATGATTTACCAGCTACATTGATTGCAATTTCTGGTTCACTCCCAAGACTTGCAATCAATTTTACTGGCTGCAGATTACAGGTATGGCCACACCCCTATTGGGTATGGTGACCTCCCTGAATCCCGCTGGCAGCAACTACTTGTGATGGAGTTAATTGGGAGCTACCAGAGGCTTGCCAGTCTCTGTTCGGGGGATATCTTTTTGTTTCCCCTGCATGTGGCTCATAACTCCGTTTCTGCGGACCCTGATCCCAATGTCGTGTGTCATGTCGTTGTCTAGGGGGTTGATAAGATTTTTGTATATTTCTCGATCTACAGTCTCGTGCAAAGTGTCCCTGTTTGTGACAAGAATAACATGTTACCACATTTGACTTACCCACAGGGTTTGGTGATATTAACACAGGCTGTTTTGTGGTCAAGGCCTGCATACTTACTGCCATTAACTTATCACCTTGTTGTTCCCTGTGTCTGGTGATGTTCCTATCGTGATCAATAGCAGCCTCTCTCAAAGTAGCCACAGACAGACCTCGCCAACATGGTTGTGTGGTCTGTACCCTAGTCTTTAATGATTCTTTTAAACCATCCATCAGTACCGATACTGCTACTTCTCGATGGTTTATGTTTGTTTTAATGTCCTCTATGCCTGTGTATTTTGCCATTTCTAATAATGCCCTGTGAAAATATTCTGCAGCAGTTTCTGACTCTTTCTGTCTAATGGAGAAAATCTTGTTCCATTTAACTACCGCTGGGAAATACTCTTTTAACTGTAAACTTATTCTTTTTACGTTGTCTTTGTTGTACACATCTGTAAGAGGTACATCCTGATCTAATCCACAGTCAGCTAAAAATTGAGTTGCGTCAACATTGGAGGGTAAACATGCTCTCAGCAATATCTGCCAGTCTTTGTTGTTGGGCTCTACCGTGTTACCTAGGTCTCTGATGTATTTTTGGCTGGCAACTAAGTCTTTTCTAGGGTCAGGGAATTCAGACACTATGGTCCTTAATTCCATTCGGGAAAATGGGCTATACATGGCAATGTTCCTAACAGGAGTGACTCCTGAAGTGTCTGTTTTCCCATTTGGAACTACTATTACCTTAACAGGATTAACTCTAACAACCTCATTCTGTGTAGATTCTACAGGCTGTGGTGAAATAGTTTCAGCATAGTGTATGGTGCCGTACTTACCCGTTGATACGACCTCACCTATCCCTCCGCTAGGGGCCTTTGTTACTAATCTCGGGGGTGGAGCTGTGCCTACTGTGGTCTCTGCTATGGTGGCTGCTAGAGAGAGCGCTGAAATTGTTGCCGATTCGTCCTCTTGATCACACTCCTGAGGAAAGTTCAAAACAGGGTACAACTTGCACGGGTTAATACTTGCATTGGTTAATTGGTTAACATTATCTTTAACATTTACACAGTTGCTAAGTGTTTGTTTGTTACACCTTAGTGCGTCATTCTCCGCAACCAATTTCTCTCCTGATATGTATGGTGGCGGTGGGGCCGTGGCTATCAGTTTCCTGATCGAGCCAGATCCCGCCGCCTGAGCCAATCCTCTCTGTATGTCACCCTCCTGTTGCCACAACTGCAAATAATCATAATGCTTGATTCGTCTCTTTGCTGATTTAATGAGACATATCCTTCTCCTTAAATTCGTTAACACTTCTGTGCTGAAGCTACCTACTCTTGGGAATTTCTCCCCGTCATGTACTGTCATTCTCTCCCATTCATCACATAAAGCTTCTGTGTGACTTCCGTACTTTTCACACATTACGTACCTTGCCGACCCGACTGGTCGGTTTATGGAATCAACCCGAACCGAGGTTGATCGCCCCCTTCCTGAACAACTGGCCCCCATAATTTGCAGGTGTTACGGACCCTTACAAAAACCAAGATATTCACGATAGGTTGACGGTAAGGTTTACCGAGCACCTTACTCACTCTGCCCACGCCGACCAATACGACCTGATCACACCGATATGGTGCTGGCGTACTCGACCCAGGGCACCTATTTAACCTTTGTTTACTGGAACATGCGAGGGATATCCGCAGAACACTTACTCTTTCCAGTAAAGGTGAGGTTGTTGGATAATTCCTGAGTGACCAGCGAACTTCCCTTTGTAAAAATAAAAAATTACACAAATCACGTCAGAATGTACAAATAGCGTTTATGACCTTCGTACACAAATAGTACCGGTCAGGTTTACTAATGCACACAATTACGTGCGGTACAATCGTTCAGCACATAAGCAACTAATCTTATGTACGGAGCGACCAGTGGAATCGAAAATTGCGGCTGCGAATTCCTTCAGCAAGAGCTTGTATGGCCTATATGGGTGTTGCACCAACCCTTTTAGGTGTTGTGCCTGTGGACTGTATAGCGGACTTCCTTGTCTGCTGTACCTGAACCTGCTGGTCTGCTATGACCTCCTGGTCTGCTACAGTATGACCTCCTGGTCTGCTATACTCTAATGCTCAAATTTTATGTTTAACCAAGGATGCCTCCCTAGCCACCGTGCATGTCACTTACACGTATGTACCTCACGAGAACTCGATGATTTCTTTTGGTTCAACCTCAAAATTGTATGTAAAAACACTCACTCATCACATGTACACTTTTGTTTCAATTTCTATTTCTGCGCAGAAATTTCTCTTTGGACCAGATGTGTTACAAATTAGGAGAAGGATCTATTAATTTAAATTTCGAATGTTAAAATAAATTTTCGCTATTTATCGCCTGTTGCGTTATTTATCGCGTGTTGTTTGAGTTACGTGGGCGTACCCAGACGCTCCGTTGCGTAATTTACGCTGCGTGCGTCGGCCTTTGCGTACGCGAGTCTCCCTTTGTTAGAGACACGTGTACACCAGTCTTTGTCTACCGTAACACAACTAACACGTTTTATCAATGTAGATGATCCTTGACCATCTACCAAGCACCACACCAATCTCTCTTTATACCTTTAGGTAGAGTTGCGTGTGCGCTTTACACTTTATCCCTTTAATGTATTACTTTTACACTTTAACTATGAAATAGCGACAAATCTCTCTTAGTACGTTTATCAATTATACAATGGCAAACAGGAGAGTGATATATGAAAATACACGAATGAAAAGAAATGCAGATATGCGTGCGTGTGTACGCAAGACAGAAATAAACAGTTTTAAAAGGACACTATCGTTTTGTTCTTACCTCCGGTCCCGGATTCCTTCAGCACCCTTTACTAAGCGAAGCAGACGCTTATCCAAACAGCACTACGAGGAATATGATCTCCCGCCCTTTGCTGCTGGATAATGTCTGCTGAAATTACCTAGTGCAGATATGTGAAGGACGGGCGAGCCCCCAATTGATAAAGCTATATATTTATCGTATATAATACCCTTTATGAGGTCTAAGAACACTGTACGCTATCTACGTATGAAGTACCGTAAGGGTACGCTCGTTGCGTAACAATCGCTTAGCCGTAGTCGAGACGCTCAAGCGTCACGTTCGCTCACGGCCAAGAGATCACAGGCAGGCACGCTATTGGCTGCCGTCTAACGTAATGTTTCGCTATAGCGTAGCGGACGCTCGGGACCACGAGGAGATCACCAGCGGCGCTGACGCTCACAATGTTAAACCTTTAAATCTAAACCATAAACAATGTAATATGCTGTAAAACCTTAGTGTAGAGATAGGGTGTAGATGTAACACAGTGTAACCTTATTAACTCAAAAGCTGTTTGAGCGTCACCGACGCTCTGAAAATACTAAACACTATAAGAAATACACAGATACCTGGGCTTAGGGTCCAACGCCTAATATATATATTATGAATGATATACTTGCAAAAGAATTAACACAATACAAGTCATACACTACAATATAACATAGACTACCTAACCAGATAACTACACAGGAAATACAATACAATACAATTACGTTTTAAGGGAAAATAAGAGAGAAAGAGGAGAAGAGAGAGAGAGAGAGAAATGGCCCACAATAACAGCAAGAACAATATGGTTGCGGAGAAACACTTACGCACAAGGGGAAACGATCGCATGCGCCTCTGGACATCCAGCTCCCGATTTTCAGCAATGATAACCGTTGAAGAGTGAGAGCTGGATGTGATCGGCTTGTCTATTTATGCCCCACACACAATACAATTCAATGGTCCCTACAATCTCATTGTTCATTGGACACAGGAATTCCTCCTCGCATTATAACAAAAGGTCATAGGTTGATTCATACAGGTGGGCCGTGACTATTTCCAACAGCTCAGGTGGGAGGGAAACTGGGTTTCCCGCCGCATGGATAAGTAAGTGCAAATACAGTAAATGTTCATAAACTTCTTATGTCCATAACTATTCGCACGAGCGATTAATCCGCTTCAAACCAACACCGGAATATTGCTAATTAAATACTCTTCCGATGGGTACTAAACACCACTGTATTACTCCTGTCTGTCCCTTCGTATCAAACAAAGAGGGATTTCTCTGTTCATGAACATTCTACATTAACCAAACTTTCAGAATCTATCAAAGGGACCATGATCTACAAAATACATTATATAGTGAAAATATGTAACGATTGAGTCGCACGCTACGATCACATAAACTCTACCGTAAATACGCATACCGTGCGCCTGCGGGTGCCCGCGACTGTGAGTATGCGCACGTACGGGAGAGCGTACGCATGCGCAGCACGGACCTGTGTGAGGTGCAAATATGGTAGTGTGCATAGAGATATTTTTCTGACTTTGACACAAGTACAAGAATATCTGGGAGGAATAGGTCTAGCCAGATTGACCACTCAGAACAAGCAAAAATATAATTTATTTCTGCTGCGGGGTACACTGGGCTCCACAAGGATAGACATAGGGGTGTAGAGTAGGATCTTGATCCGAGGCACCAACAGGCTGAAAAGCTTTGACTGTTCCCAGAATGCATAGCGCCGCCTCCTCTATAACCCCGCCTCCCTGCACAGGAGCTCAGTTTTGTAGTTGGTGCCGCAGATAGCAGGCACATAACAGAGGGGCTGCTCTGGGCAGCCCTAAGAAGAGCTTTTTGAGAAGAAAAGTGAAGACTTCAAGGGCTGCAGCAGTGTGTATATGTCTTTTGACATTCACTGCTGCAGCTTCATTTCTCCCCAGCGGCGCTGTACACTCCCGAGCCCTGGTTGCCGGGTAACTATAGCAGGAGGCTCCGGTTTTCTTCCATGGTCAGGCACACACGGCGGGGGCTCTCCGGGATCGCGTGGCCACGCTTCGGGAGGTGGTGAGTGGGTCCCGCTTGTGGGAGCCGGTTTTTATCGCGATCCGGTGTGGTCAGTGGGAGGCAGGCCACGCGCGCTGGCGGTGGACACTGTGGCAGTACAGGCGATCCCACTAGATCACCAGGGCATGGGTGCAGGTCATGTTTTCCCTCAAAACCATTTTAATAGTAGCCCACAGTACCCGGTGGTTTTGCCAGCAGGAGGATAAGGCTTAGACCTGGAGCCCCTCCCCCAGCCCCAGGGCGTCATTTCCCGCAAATGTTCCCGCCCTGGAGCTGCATATCTGTCCCTCACTCCCTGTCAGTGTCTGGGCGCCATTTCTCTCAGCTACACTGTTCCTGGGACTGCTTGGGCAAATCCTCCTGTGTAAAGCCGCCTGGTTGTCAGCGCTGTGACTTTACATGATACTTTAGTATTCTACCTGCCTCTTAGACAGTGTTAGTTAAGAAAGAGTGCATTTAGTCACGGTTTCTGGTACAATTACCCTGTGATATACATCCAGTTCCTACTGTGCAGTGTTATATCTATTGACTACATAGCTATATAAGCTGGTCCAGTGCAGTATTATTGTTAGTAATAACCTCTGCATTGTACAACTGTGACTAGGGAGGCCAATCCCGGGATCGGGATCGGCGGGATCCCGGGATTTGGGCCCAAAAATGCCGGGATTTGAATCCCGGGATTCACGGGATTATACTGCGCATGCGCGGGAGGATGGGCGTAAGTAATAGTACTTATTAATACTAGGCGGGCGGCAGCCATGAACAAGTTGAATGCGGCGGCACTTCAAATGTAGCGCCGGCCGCCAGCCAATTAGAGCTGGCGGACCGGCAGCCAATCAGGGAAGCGGCAGCCAATCAGGAGCGACTGCTGCGGCCGCTTCCCTGATTGGCTGCCGGTCCGCCAGCTCTGGTTGGCTGGCGGCCGGCGCTTCATTTGAAATGCCGCCGCGTTCAGTGTGTTTATGGTTGCCGCCCTGCCTAATAGTAAGTACTATTACTTACACCCACCCTCTCTCCCTCCCTCCGTGCATTCAGTGGTGCTCCCTACAGCCTTCCTCCCTCCCGCGCCGCTACCAACCCTCCCTGCCGCGACCTACACCCTCACTCCTGAGTCCCGCACCGCTACCTACACTCTTCCTCCCGCACCGCTACCTACACCCTCCCAGTCCCTCTTTCCCGCACCGCTACCTACACCCTCCCTACCTCCCGCACCGCTACCTACACCCTCCCTACCTCCCGCACCGCTACCTACACCCTCTCTACCTCCTGCACCGCTACCTACACCCTCCCTACCTCCCGCACCGCTACCTACACACTCCCTACCTCCCGCACCGCTACCTACACACTCCCTACCTCCCGCACCGCTACCTACACCCTCCCTCCAGCGCTGCTCCCTACAACTTTCACTGATCCCTACTGCAATCCCGGGATTGACCGTTTTTCAGTCCCGAATCCCGGGATTGAAAAAAACGGCCCGGGATTGGCCTCCCTAACTGTGACTATATGTGTGTGCATTAGCTTGCTGAGTGTTTTCCATTTCGTGTCTCTCACTCAACTTGCTATCCCTATATTCTATAACCTGAGGGGGCTTGGTGCGTCAGGTTTTATATTTATATAGGATTTTCACAAGATATACTTGAATACGTATTTTTCTCTGTGATTTTAGTCACCATATCTCTCCTATATCTCTGCTTGTGCTGACTACACTGCGCAGGGGTTTGGGTAAGAGGTATTGTGCTGCTGCCAATTGTACTGTGTTACCTGATACTGCAAGTTATATCATGTCTGCTTCTGAAGGTAACGGTTCTGGGGCGGAACACACTGCAGGTGTTGCTGAAGCCACAGATCCATATGAGGAGAATATAGCAGCTGTGGGCTCTGGTTCTGGGGGCTCCTTACCCCCCAGTGGGACTGTGGCAACAGAGGTACATAATGACCCACCGTGGGCTGCTTTTTCCACGTTTCTGCATACACTAGTTAATAAACTAACACCCCCTATGGGACCCCCTATGCCGGTGCAACCGTATGTGGTACCTGCAGCTAACCCGCCGTGGGCGGACAATTTATCTGCTCAATTGAAGAAGTTGAACCAGTCCATGACTACTAAAAAGTCTTACTCTCGCTCGCCCAAGCCCAAGGGGTCCTCTAAACGAGCTCTTATCTCCTCACAATCCATTGCTGTCACTGACACCTCGTCTGATGAAGATGGCACTTACACTGACCCCACAGATTCTGACACAGATACTGCTGATGGGGAGGGTAGGTCACATGTGGATGTTCCTGATCTTTTGGAGGCTATTAAGTTGATTTTACAGATTACGGATGATCCCGAGCCATCCGTCCCTCCTAAGAAACCAGATAGGTTCTAGCTTCAGAAGGTGGTTAAACAAGTTTTACCTCACTCTGACCACCTAGTGGATATACATCAGGAACCCCGGGAAAACCCGGGCAAGAAGTTTGTGCCTCAAAAGAAGATGCTAGCTCGCTATCCCCTCGCGCCAGAGCTGTCTAAAAATTGGGAAACTCCAGTGGACTCACATGTGGCTAGGATGGTGGTTTCCTCAGCTTTACCTGTCACTACCGTCACGTCTCTAAAAGAGCCTACGGATAAACGTGTGGAGGGTTGTCTGAAAGCGATTTATACCCTCACGGGTTCTGCACAAAAGCCCACTATTGCAGCAACATGGGCTGCGGAGGCTATTGAAGCATGGACCTTGGAGTTAGAAGCTGAAATCTCTTCTGACCATGCTAGACAATGCTTGTCATATATTGTCACAGCTTCTCACTATATTAAAGAGGCGGTTTCTGATGCCGGTATCCTAGCAGCCAAGGCCTCTACTACATCAGTCCTGGCTCGCCGGATATTGTGGCTGAGATCCTGGTCTGTGGATCTGGACTCTAGAAAAACCCTGGAGGTACTCCCTTTCAAGGGAGATATTCTGTTTGGGGAGGACTTAAATAAGATTGTGGCTGACTTAGCTACTGCCAAAACTGCCTGTCTGCCAAGTACCGCTCCTTCTGTGTCGAAGGCTAAAGGTACTTCCTTCGCCCCTTTTGTCCTTCAGGTAAAGCAAAAGGTCAGGTGTACAACAAGCAGGCCCGCTTGTTGTACAACAAGCAGGCCCGCTTGGTAAGCCAAAGCCCAAAAGAGCCTGGGCGGCCCGTCAGCCAGCTTCCAAGACCGATAAGCCTGCCGCATGACGGGGCGGGCCTCCCCCTGGTTGATCCCAGGGTGGGGGGCCAGCTTCTAGGTTATACCCAGGAATGGTTGAAGACCACTTCAGATGCCTGGGTACGGGAAGTCGTCACTCGAGGTTACGCCATAGCCTTCAAAAACCGACCCCCTCATCGATTTTGCCGGACAGACGTCCCATTGGACCAGGCAAACACTCTACATTTGGTGGTACCCTCCTGGATACAGGAGTCGTAATACAGGTGCCTCTTGCACAGAGGGGCCGGGGGTACTATTCTCCGCTGTTTCTAGTCCCGAAACCGAATGGGTCCTCCCGGCCCATTCTCAACCTCAAGGCATTGGACAGGTTTGTGAAGGTTTCCAAGTTCCGTATGGAAACCCTTCGCTCTATAGTTCTGGCCTTGGAACCTGGGGACTACATGGTCTCCCTGGACATACAGGATGCTTACCTGCATTTCTCTAACGTCCTAGAGGATGCTGGAGACTCCGTAAGGACCATGGGATAGACGGGCTCCGTAGGAGACATGGGCACTTTAAGAAAGAATTTAGTTCCTGGTGTGCACTGGCTCCTCCCTCTATGCCCCTCCTCCAGACCTCAGTTTGATACTGTGCCCAGATGAGCTGGGTGCTTTTCAGTGAGTTCTCCTGAGTTTACTGATAGAAAGTATTTTGTTAGGTTTTTTATTTTCAGGGAGCTCTGCTGGTAACAGACTCCCTGTATCGAGGGACTGAGGGGAGAGAAGCAGCCCTACTCTGAAGCTAGGTCCTGCTTCTTAGGCTACTGGACACCATTAGCTCCAGAGGGATTGGTACGCAGGATCTTACCCTCGCCGTCCATCCCAGAGCCGCGCCGCCGTCCCCCTCGCAGAGCCGGAAGATTGAAGCCGGGTGAGTATGAGAAGAAAAGAAGACTTCACAGGCGGCAGATCTTCACTGAGGTAACGCACAGCACTGCAGCTGTGCGCCATTGCTCCCACACACCTCACATACTCCGGTCACTGTAAGGTTGCAGGGCGCAGGGGGGGGCGCCCTGGGCAGCAATATAAACCTCTTATTTGGCAAAAGGAGCATATATACAGCTGGACACTGTATATATGCAGGAGCCCCCGCCAATTTTACACTTTTAGCCGGACAGAAGCCCGCCGTCGAGGGGGCGGGGCTTCTCCCTCAGCACTCACCAGCGCCATGTTTTTCTCCACAGCACCGCTGAGAGGAAGCTCCCTGGACTCTCACCTGCTTATACCACGGTAGAAGAGAGGGTTTTAAAGAAGAGGGGGGGGGGGCACATAATTCGGCGCAGATTATAACAGCACTACTGGGTAAACATTAAATTACTGTGTTTTTCCTGGGTCATATAGCGCTGGGGTATGTGCTGGCATACTCTCTCTCTGTCTCTCCAAAGGGCCTTGTGGGGGAATTATCTTCAGATGAGCATTCCCTGAGTGTGTGGTGTGTCGGTACGTGTGTGTCGACATGTCTGAGGTAAAAGGCTCTCCTAAGGAGGAGATGGAGCAAATGTGTGTGTGAGTGGTGTCTCCGTCGACAACGCCGACACCTGATTGGGTATGTGAAATTAAGTGCTAAGGTAAATTTATTGCACAAAAGAGTGAGAACAGACAGTGAATCTACACATGTCTGTCCCTATGTCGCAGAGACCTTCAGAGTCTCACAACGCTCACTATCCAAACTAATAGACACTGATATCGACACGGAGTCTGACTCCAGTGTCGACTACGATAATGCAAAGTTACAGCCAAAACTGGCAGAAAAGTATTCAATATATGATTATTGTAATAAAAGATGTTTTGCATATCACTGATGACTCATCTGTCCCTGACACAAGGGTACACATGTTTAAGGGGAAGAAAGCTGAGGTAAATTTCCCTCCTCTCATGAAGAAAAAGAGCGGGAATCTCCAGAAAAGAGACTGCAGATTCCCACAAAGAATTCTCAGGGAGTATCCTTTCCCTACTAGGGCCAGGATACGATGGGAATCTTCCCCTAGGGTGGACAAAGCTTTGTCACGTTTACTCAAAAGGTAGCGCTGACTTAACAGCTATCCTGCAGATAGCATGCAGTAAAAGTACTTTGAAGTCCATTTACACACATTCTGGTACACTACTCAGACCGGCGATTGTGTCGGCATGGGTTTATAGCGCTGTAGCAGTGTGGACAGATACCTTATCAGCGGAGATTGAAACCCTAGATAAGGATACCATGTTATTGACCCTAGTATATATATATATATATATATATATATATATATATAAAGATGCTGTCTTCTATATATATATAAAACATGCCCATAGAGACATTAGTCTACTGTGTTCTAGAGTCAACGCTATATCGATTTCTGTTAGACGTGTCCTGTGGAACATGCAATGGACAGGTGATGCCGACTAAAAGAGGCATATGGAAGGTTTACCTTACAAGGCTGAGGAATTGTGTGGAGAAGGGCTCTCGGACCTGGTCTCCAAAGCTATAGCTGGTAATTTTGATCTTTTGCCTTATATTCCCTCACAGCCTAAGAAAGCACGACATCAAATGCAGTCCTTTCGGTCGCAGAATAACAAGAAAGTACGAGGAGCGTCCTTTCTTACCAAAGGTAAGGGCACAGGGCACAGCTAGTTCCCAGGAACAGAAGTCCTCCCTGGCCTCTACTACATTCACCGCATGATGCTGGAGCTCCGCTAAGGGAGTCCGTTCCAGTGGGAGCACGTCTTCGGCTCTTCAGCCACATCTGAGTTCACTCACAGGTGGATCCCGGGGCAATAAAAATTGTTTCTCAGGGTTACAAGCTGGAATTTAAAGCATACGTCCTGGAGAGTGGAGACTTCATCAGGAAGTCTTCGCACAGATTGCAGTTCGGTGGGGACTGCCACAGATAGACATGATGGCGTCCCGCCTCAACAAAAAGCTGCAGAGTTATTGCGCCTGATCAAGAGACCCTCAGGCAGTAGCGGTAGACGCCCTAGTGACACAGTGGGTGTTCCAGTCAGTCTATGTATTTCCTCCTCTTCCTGTCATACCCAAGGGTTGAGAATAATAAGAAAAAGGAGTGAGAACAATACAAATTGTTCCAGATTGGCCACGAAGGATCTGGTATCCGGATCTGCAGGAAATGCTTACAGAAGATCCGTGGCCTCTTCCTCTAAGGCAGGACCTGTTGCCACAGGGCCCATGTCTGTTCCAAGACTTACCGCGGCTGCGTTTGATGGCATGGTGGTTGAACACCGGTTCCTATCGGAAAAAGGCATTCTGGATGAGGTCATTCCTACGCTGATAAAGGCTAGGAAGGACGTGACATCTAAACATTATCACTGTATATGGCGAAAATATGTTTCTTGGTGTGAGGCCAGGAATGCTCCTACGGAAGAATTCCATCTGGGCCGTTTCCTTCACTTCCTACAAACTGGAGTGAATTTGGGCCTAAAAACTTAGACTCCATTAAGGTTCAGATCTCGGCCCTATCCATTTTCTTTCAAAAAGAATTGTCTTCTCTCCCAGAAGTTCAGACTTTTGTGAAGGGAGTGCTGCATTTTCAGCCTCCTTTTGTACCTCTGGTGGAGCCCTGGGACCTTAACGTGGTGTTAAGTTTCCTTAAGTCACATTGGTTTGAACCACCTAAAACGGTAGAGTTAAAATATCTTACTTGGAAGGTGGTCATGTTATTAGCCTTGGCTTCGGCTAGGCAAGTGTCGGAATTGCGGCTTTGTTTCATAAAAGCCCCTATCTGGTTTTCCATGTCGATAGAGCGGAGTTGCGGACACGTCCTCAATTCCTGCCTAAGGTGGTATCATCCTTTCATATGAACCAGCCTATTGTGGTGCCTGTGGCTACGCATGACTTGGAGGACTCCAAGTCCCTGGATGTGGTCAGGGCTTTGAAAATTTACGTAGCCAGAACGGCTAGAGTCAGAAAAACAGAATCACTGTTTGTCCTGTATGCTGCCAACAAGCTTGGCGCTCCTGCTTCAAAGCAGACTATTGCTCACTGGATTTGTAACACCATTCAGCAGGATCATTCTACGGCTGGATTGCCGTTGATTAAGTCGGTTAGGGCCCATTCCACCAGGAAGGTGGGCTCTTCTTGGGCGGCTGCCCGAGGGGTCTCGGCATTACTGTTGTGCCGAGCTGCTACTTGGTCAGGTTCAAACACTTTTGCTAAGTTCTACAAGTTTGATACCCTGGCTGAGGAGGACCTCTTGTTTGCTCAATCGGGGCTGCAGAGTCATCCGCACTCTCCCGCCCGTTTGGGAGCTTTGGTATAATCCCCATGGTCCTTACGGAGTCCCCAGCATCCTCTAGGACAGGCATGTCCAAACTGCGGCCCTCCAGCTGTTGTGAAACTACATATCCCAGCATGCCCTGACACAGTTTTGCTGTCAGAGAATGCTAAAGCTGTGTCAGGGCATGCTGGGATGTGTAGTTTCTCAACAGCTGGAGGGCCGCAGTTTGGACATGCCTGCTCTAGGACGTTAGAGAAAATAAGAATTTACTTACAGGTAAATTTATTTCTCGTAGTCCGTAGAGGATGCTGGGCGCCCGTCCCAAGTGCGGACTTCTTCTGCAATACTTGTATATAGTTATTGCTTCAATAAGGGTTACGTTATAGTTGCATCGGCCTTGAACTGATGATATGTTGTTTTCATACTGTTAACTGGGTAGTTATCACAAGTTATACGGTGTGATTGGTGTGGCTGGTATGAATCTTGCCCTTGGATTAACAAAATCCTTTCCTTGTACTGTCCATCTCCTCTGGGCACAGTTTCTCTAACTGAGGTCTGGAGGAGGGGCATAGAGGGAGGAGCCAGGGCACACCAGGAACTAAATTCTTTCTTAAAGTGCCCATGTCTCCTGCGGAGCCCGTCTATCCCATGGTCCTTACGGAGTCCCCAGCATCCTCTACGGACTACGAGAAATAGATTTACCGGTAAGTAAAATCTTATTATTCCTATAGTAGCGTCACATCAGCAATACCTGAGGTTTGCGATTGGCAACCTCCATTACCAGTTTCGGGCGTTACCTTTTGGTTTAACTACGGCTCCGCGAATCAACACCAAAGTTATGGCGGTGTTGACGGTAGTACTCCGCCGTCAAGGGGTCAGGATACTGCCATATCTGGACGCCTTGTTAATCCTGGCAAATTCCCCAGAACTTCTCTTACATCATCTGGATATGACTGTCCGGTTTCTACAAGCCCACGGGTGGCTCATCAACTGGAAGAAATCCTCCCTGGTCCCTGCTCAGAGCATGGTGCACCTGGGAGCGCTATTGGACACTCACAACCAGAGGTTGTTCTTGTCTCAGGAGAAAGTCCTGAAGCTTCAGGACAGGATTCGTTGCTTCCTTTCTCGTCCGCAAGTGTCGATACATTCGGCGATGCAGGTGCTGGGCCTCATGGTGTCAGCATTCGACATGGTGGAGTATGCTCAATTCCATTCTCGACCCCTCCAGAGGCTGATTCTAGCCAAGTGTGACGGCCTGCCTCACCGGATCAGGTCTCACATGATCTGATTGACTCCGGGGGTCCGTCTGTCACTGCTCTGGTGGCTCCAGGACCGACAATTGTGCAGGGGCCGTCCCTTCTGGATATCCAACTGGGTCCTGTTGGAGACAGATGTCAGTCTAAGAGGTTGGGGCGCAGTGCTGGAGCAACATTCCCTTCATGGTCGGTGGACCAAGGAGGAATCTCTCCTCTCGATCAACATTCTGGAATTGCGGGCTGTCTTCAATGCGTTGAGACTGGCCCAGCATTTAATTCAGAACCGTCCTGTTCAAGTACAGTCGGACAACGCCACCACAGTGGCTTACATAAATCATCAAGGCGGCACTCGAAGCCGTTTGGCAATGAAGGAAGTCTCACGGATTCTACATTGGGTGGAACGCCATCTACCGGCCATATCGGCAATATTCATTCCGGGAGTCCTGAATTGGGAAGCGGACTTTCTCAGTCGTCAGGACGTACATGCCGGCGAGTGGGGCCTCCATCCAGAAGTGTTTCAACTCCTAGTGGAAAAGTGGGGCCTTCCAGACATAGATCTGATGGCGTCTTGACACAATCACAAGGTTCCGGTCTTCGGAGCAAGGACAAGGGATCTTCAAGCAGCATTCGTGGATGCGCTGGCGGTGCCGTGGAGGTTTCGGCTGCCGTACATGTTCCCTCCGGTGTCACTCCTGCCCAGGGTAATTCGGAAGTTCAAGCAAGAAAAAGGAAATCTGCTTCTCATAGCTCCAGCGTGGCCCAGACGGCACTGGTTCTCAGACCTGCAGGGCCTATCGTCAAAGCGTCCAATTCTACTTCCACAACGCCCAGACCTCCTCGTTCAGGGCCCCTGTGTCTACCAGGACCTAGCCCGGCTGTCTTTGACGGCGTGGCTCTTGAAGCTTCCATCTTAAGGGCTAAAGGGTTTTCTGAGGCGGTCATTCAAACTATGTTGCGGGCCCGGAAACCGGCTTCATCTCGGATTTACTATAGGGTCTGGCATCTTACTTTGTTTGGTGTGCATCTAACGATTATGACGCTTCCAAGTTTAGTATAGCCAAGTTGTTGGCTTTTCTTCAGCAGGGCCTGGACTTAGGCCTGCGTCTGGCCTCCCTCAAGGTTCAAATATCTGCCTTGTTGGTGTGGTTTCAGAGAAAAATTGCGACCTTACCTGATGTGCATACCTTTACTCAGGGTGTGTTGCGTATCCAACCTCCATATGTCCCGCCTGTGGCTCCTTGGGACGTGTCGGTGGTTTTAGAGGCGTTACAAGAGTCTCCGTTTGAACCTCTTGGTTTAGCTGATCTTAAGTGGCTTTCCCTTAAGGTGGTGTTTCTGCTGGCTATTGCTTCAGCTAAAAGAGTGTCGGATTTGGGTGCCTTGTCCTGTAGTTCCCCATATCTGATATTTCACCGTGACCGGGCGGTTCTTAGGACTCGTCCCGGATATTTACCTAAGGTGGTTTCTTCGTTCCACCTTAACCAGGAGATTGTGATTCCGGCACTTGTTTCTCCTGATCTGTCTCCCAAAGAGCGGTCTTTGGATGTGGTACAGGCTCTCCGTATCTATGTAAAGAGAACTGCTTCTGTTAGAAAATCTGATTCTCTTTTTGTGCTGTTTGGATTTCACAAACGGGGCTGGCCTGCTCACAAGCAAACTTTGGCCAGATGGATTAGAATGGTGATTGCACATGCTTATGTGAGTGCTGGTCTCTCGACTCCTGTTCACATTACGGCCCATTCTACTCGGTCTGTTGGACCTTCTTGGGCGGCCCGCTGTGGTGTGACCATTGAACAATTGTGCAAGGCGGCTACGTGGTCCTCTGTGAACACGTTCATAAGGTTCTATGCCTTCAATACTGCTGCTCCCCAGGATGCTTCCTTTGGATGCAGGGTTCTTGTGCCCACTACAGTGCATCCCCTCCCATAAGGAACTGCTTTAGGACATCCCCTCTGTCTATCCTTGTGGAGCCCAGTGTACCCCGCAGCAGAAAACGAGTTTTATGGTAAGAACTTACCTTTGTTAAAACTCTTTCTGCGAGGTACACTGGGCTCCACAAGGCGCCCACCCTGACGCACTTAGCTTCTTTGGGTTGGTATGGCATTAGCCGCTGACACTTCTCCTGTCGTGAGAGTGTGGTGTATGTGGCTACTAACCGATGTCGTCTCTTTTCCTGCTACTGCATTGGGCTTGTTAACTAAAAACTGAGCTCCTGTGCAGGGAGACGGGGTTATAGAGGAGGCGGCGCTATGCATTCTGGGAATAGTCAAAGCTTTTCAGCCTGTTGGTGCCTCGGATCAAGATCCTACTCTACACCCCTATGTCTATCCTTGTGGAGCCCAGTGTACCTTGCAGAAAGAGTTTTAACAAAGGTAAGTTCTTACCATAAAACTCGTTTTTTTTGTTAACTTGGGGACTTAAAGAATGTAAGCTCAAACTGAACTTGAAGCTAATCCAAATTCAAATTTAAAAGCCAAAAAGTGTTCTTGAATTCACCACTGATTCTCCTATTACAGGAGGGACATTTTTCTTCTGCACAGTTCCTAGTATCTGCTGATTCATATTCCATGTGCATACTGTTTTTAAAATATATATTCACATGAAGCAATTGTTTTTATAATGATATATACATTTTTAATAGCGACCAGTCACATATGCATAAATTAAATTATCTATTAAATGTTAATAATATTAAGCACCAGCTTCTATTAGCATTTTTACAGGTCAATGCTGAAAGAAGAGGGGAAGGAGATATGAGATGTAGGTGTCTATTCACTAAGCCTTAGATAGAGATAAAAGTCCCAGCCAACCAGCTCCTAACTGTCATTTGTCAAACCCAGCCTGTGACATGGCAGTTAGAAGCTGATTAGCTTGTACTTTTTCTCCATCTTTCTGCTTCTCAGGATGACGCAACCTGAAATGTGGTGTGGTAACTGCAGGGAAGCTCAATGCTTCCCTGCTCTCTGTCTGGCACCTGTGCTGGCTCCACCCCCCTGACCTCCCATCAGCCACTGCAGCCCCCGGGAGGTCAGTCGGAGGCGCATGCGCAGAGGGACCGCTGGCTGACCAGCATTGCTGAGGGGCATCGTTAGTTACCGCATTGCTTCGCCAGAAGGGTGAGTATACTTGATTTGCTACTTAGCTAAAGATCACATCAGACCAATGTGATATATAGCTGAGACCGATATCAGACCGATACCGCATTAGACCGATAAGTATCAATTCAGGTTTCGTTTCTTACATGAATAGACCCCTTAGTAAATAGACCCCTATGGCCTATGGGGTAAATGTATTATCCCTCGTTATGGGGGAGAAGCAGTATCAGCAGATGGTATGTGCGTTATACCGCTTGTCTCCAATGTATGAATGCTGGTATGTGGTCCATGACAGGGGCGCTATGTGCTATCGACAGAAGCAGGTGGCAATGTCTTATCTCCACAGCAGGGACAGAGCTGGCTGTGGAGGGTGCTGGCTCCAGACTGCGCAGGGGATCTCGCATGAGTAGCGAAGCCCCACACATGCGCACTGGAGCCGACTGGGCAGGGAGACACAGACATCAGCACTGAACTGATGAGCTGTGTGCTCAGGGGGGCATCGCTGGAGGGGGAAATGGCTGACAAGATGTTCATGCATCTTGTCGATGTCCCTTCCTGCTTCGCCTCGGTAATGAGGCGAAGCAGGAAGTGTTATATAGGCACGATCCAAGCCACTATAATACATTCACCCATAGATGGGGTGGCACTTGATATACCGGCTGTTGGGATCCCGGTGCTCAGCATACCGACGCTGGAATCCCGACTGCTGGTATACCGACAAGTATTCTCCCTCTTGGGGTGTCCACGACATCCCTGGAGGGAGAATAAATTGCGTAGTGCGCCATCATGCCCACAACGTGGCTAGTGCAGCGAGCCTGCAAGGGGCTCTTTTGCAGTCTCGCCCGCTGCCGGCGGACGGGATTCCGGTGGTCAGGATCCCAGCGCCGGTATGCTGGGCGCCACGATCCCAAGCGCCGACAATTCATACCACACCCCATAGATGTACTAACACTTCTCTTCTGCTAGCGGTAATGTAGCTTCAGCTTCACCTGCATAGCGCAGCAATGCAGGAGACAGTTACTGCGGCTATTATTAACATTCCTCTAGACGAAGAGGGTGAACGGTAAATCACCCTCTCAGCAACAACTGTCCAGGCTCATTGCGCTACTCTGAAGAGTATACTGTGCATGTGCCAATTCCGATATCCAATCCCATACTGGCCTGCTGTGATTGGTTGATGAATAAATACAATGCACACAGTTTCCTAAGAGTTCTTGAACTCAGTCAGTCACCATAGCAGCTGTACTGCTTCCTCTCTGCCTACGTATCAGTTTCATACCACTCAACATGACCCTCTCCAGGAAGGAGTCCCCTCCCTTTATCTCCTCTTTGACCTAATACCCCCTCCCTATCTCTCTGATCTAATCCCCTCCCCACCCCTCTCTCTCTTTGACCTAATCCCCCCCTCTTTCTCGCTCTCTCTGACTATATATATATATTTTATTTTATTTTTATTTTTCATTTTTTGTGTTAATTTTCCACTAATATTTTTTTATTATTCCATGCTCCCCCTGTGTCTTTTGGCCTCATATCTCTCTAAAACAGCCTCATTACCCCCTTTCTCTCTCCACATTCTTGTTACTCTGACTCTCTCTATCCTAATACCCCTCCTGTCTATCTCCACATCATAATTCTTCTGTCTCGCTGCCTAATACCTCACTCCTTTCTCTCTCTCTACATAATCATTCCTTTCTCTATATCTCCATTGGGCCTATTACCCTCTCTTGTCTCACTGTACCCTAACCCAACCCTCCTGTCTCTCTCTGGCCTAACCCCCCTCCTCCTGTCTCTTTGGCATAATCTTCCCCGCTCCTGTCTCTATCTGGTCTAT
Organism: Pseudophryne corroboree; assembly: GCF_028390025.1. Taxonomy (NCBI): domain Eukaryota; kingdom Metazoa; phylum Chordata; class Amphibia; order Anura; family Myobatrachidae; genus Pseudophryne; species Pseudophryne corroboree. The sequence goes on along the minus strand of NC_086449.1, from coordinate 608,313,370 downwards.
TGCACCACCCCCCTCATGTCTTTCTGGCCTAATCCTCCCCCTCCCTTGTGTTTCTGACCTAATCCCTTCCCCCCTCCTGTCTCACTCTTTCTCTCTTTACTTATCTCCTACTTTCTTGCTCTAGCCTAATCCTTCCCTGTCTTTCTTTGGCCTAACCCCCCTCTCCCTCCTGTCTCTCACTGGCCTAATCTCTGGCCACCGGTAATAGAAATCCCTGCAGCTGCTGGTGACATCTACATCATCTGCGCCTGAGAAGTCACCAGTGCCGTTGCCTTGCTTCCTACCTCTATGTCTGTCTGTTTTTACCCAGTTTTGTTCTATTACTGTTGTTCTAATTGTAAAGCGCAACGGAATATGCTGTGCTATATAAGAAACTGTTAATAAATAAATATCTCTGACTTTACACCTCCTCCTGTCTTTCCCTGGCATAATCCCCATCCCCTCCGGTCTCTCTCTGGACTAATCCCCCCTCCTCCTGTCTACCCCTCACCCTGCACCCCCTATCCGCAAACACTGCTCTCCTACACTACCCCTTACCCTGCACCTCCCACCACATGCACTGCTCTACTACCCATTAACCTTCACCCCCTACTCCCTGCATGCACTGCTTTCCTACCTACTACCTCTCACCTTGCAGCCCCTCCCCGCACACACTGCTCGCCTACACGACCCCTTACTCTGCACCCTCCCCCCCCACACACTGCTCTTCTACACTACCTCCTGCGTGCACTGCTCTCCTACACTACCCCCTGTATTCACTGCTGTCCACACTATCCTTACTCCCTCCCCACATGCACTGCTCTACTCCACTCCTCCCTGCACGCTCGGCTCTCCTACACTACCCTTCACCTCCTCCCCGTGCTCTGTGCCCTCCCTACACTACCCCCTCCTCTCTGCACACACTACTTTTCTACCCCTCATCCCTCACCCCCTCCTCCCTGCACGCATTGCTATCCTACCCTTCTGCCCCCACCCTGCACCCCCTCCTCCCTGCACGTACTGATCTCCTACACTACCTTCACCCCCTACCCACATGCACTGCACTCCTACTCCACCCTCACCGCTCGAACTACTCTACTACTGTACCCTCACCCCTCCCCAGATGTACTACTCTCCTACTCTATCCCCACCTCACTCCCCATATGCTCTGCTCTCCCTACAGAGTGAGATTGCTGTCACTCACAAAATGGTGTAGCTGCTTTGTTACAGATTTGTGTGCTCATTGGAATACACACATGCAGTCTATGCAACTGATGGTCTAAGCAGAAGAACTAGCTGAGGATGTAGTATAACTGGTGTGGATAGGGGGGAGAGACAGAGTGGCATGGATGGGGGGACTGAAAGGCATTGATATGGGTAAAGACTAAGCAGCACAGATGGGGGGAAACAAACCAACACAGATGGGTGGAAAACAGTTGTGCAGATTCAGGGAGAGACAGAGTGGGGCAGATTGGGGGAAGACAGTGGCATGGATGGGAGATAGACAGAGTAGGGGGGAGGGGAAGACAGAGTGGCATGGATGAGGGAAGAAAGCAATATGGAAGGTGGGGGACAGAGTGGTGACGATGGGGGGGTAGACAGAGCAGCACAGATGCAGGAAGACAAGGCAGTTGCGGATGGGGAAAGACAGATTGGTGTGGATGAGGAAAACCAGTGTAGCACAGATTGGAGGACACACAGCAGCAGGGATTGCGGAAGACAGAGCAGCATGGAGGTGTATAAGGGAAGAAAGTGTAGCTTCATAGACAGTAGACAGATTATGATAGTTTTAGCTATTAAGCAAGATGTTTGTGGAGCTGAATGTGTATACTGAATGAGATGGATGTATGTATGCAGTGAGAAGGGTGTTGGAACACAGTGTGATTGCTGTGGTGACTCGTCCTTCGTCAGAAGCGTATCTGACGAAGGATGATGCTGTCTGAAACGCGTTAAGGGTATTGCTCTCCCACTTGTTACCATCCCATCTCAGGGCTGCTTCTTTGGATATCCTGCTGTCATCTTGTTCCGGAGCTCGGTACAGCCAACCCAAATTCCATCTGGGATAAAAGAGGATCTTCCAAACCTGTTGCTGCTATTGCCTGAGAGGGAATTCTTTGACATGCGCTTTTATCTTCTATGTTTCAAAAATAAAATAGCTCCTGTACTATACGAAGGGGACACATTCTATTGCAGATTGCACCTTAAAGATGTATTTGGAAAATACTATCAGCCAATTGTGAAGTTGACACATCTTAAAAAAGACGGTATTATCCTCTTTATTTTTTTAACTTTGTGGTGAATAAAGGGTGAATTGGTTTTATTTTGGAGCGCTTGTGCTCTATTATCTGAATTTTTCTTTGAAATTGTAATCATACTATAGTAACATAGTAACTTATAAATGAAGTTGAATAGAGGCAAAATGCCCATCGCGTTCAACCTGTATTCTGTTTTAAGTTGAATTGATTATAATGTTCCTGCTGAAGTAATGTTTTATGACTAGTTAACAACTATAAATCATGTTCCACCCAGATTATCAACGTCAATATTTTAAATGTTATAACCTTGGATATTATTTTCAATCAGAAATTTATCCAATCCGTTTTTAAATGCATTTACAGAGTCCGCCATTACCACCTTCCCTGGCCAGGAATTCCAAATCCTTATTGCCCTAACAGTGGAGAACGCTTTCCTATGTTGCATACGGAATTTTCTCTCCTCCAGCGTCAGCGAGTGCCCACGTGTCCTAAACAGAGTTCTTTTAATAAATAATTCCTCTGATAACTCTTTGTAATGTCCCTTTACATATTTGAAGATATTAATAATGTCTCCTCTTAGACGCCTCTTTTCCAGTGTATACATATTGAACCTAGTAAGCCTTTCCTCGTAATCCAGTTCCTCTAGCCCTTTAATCAATTTAGTAGCTCGCCTTTGAACCTTTTTGAGTTCACTGATATGTTTTTTATACATTGGTGCCCAAAATTAAACACAATATTCCAGGTGCGGACGTACCAATGATTTGTACAGCGGCATGATTACACTCTCATCCCTTGTCTTAATTCCCCGTTTTATGCACGCAAGCACCTTACTTGCCTTCTTTACTGTGCTTTTGGAACAGTGACTACATTGGAGTGTACATGATAGATACAAACTCTACACAGAACCGAAACATTATATCGCAGGCTGCATAATGCACAATATTGAGTGATCAAGTAGCTGTAAGGTAAAGGACACATAACATGTGGGCTGCTATTATATCAAAAAGCAATAAGTTCAAATAATAAAATATACACATAATTACACTTCCATGAAACATGATAGTATAACACTGCTGAGAAAGAGACAAATCTACATAGTAAAACTGCTGAACAGGGGCAGAAATAGTCAAGTATGTTCTGTCTTTATGGAATGTTTTAAAGAAAGGGAGTAAAAAAACAACATGTCATTCAAGCCATAGGGTTTGACAGTTTTAAGAGTGTATCCAAAAGGACTCTTTCTGGAGCATTTTACGATCCCTATCGCCCTGTCTTGTTCCTGCTGGGACAAAGTCAATCATCTTGTATCTTAAGCTCACTAATACATGCTCGTGTTCCTCAAAATGCCGGGCGACGGGCTGGTCCGAGCCTTTACCTTCAAGGGCTGCTCTAATACTTGACCTGTGCATGGCCATTCTTTCTTTTAGTTGTCTTTTTGTTTTGCCTACGTACAGAAGCCCACAGGGGCATCTGATGTTGTAAATAACAAAGATCGAGGAACACGTCAGGGCATATCTAAGCCTGTATACCTTGCCCGTGTGCGGGTGGGCAAACGGGCCTCCTCTCTCTAAACATCCACAGGTTCTGCAACCTGTGCACTTGAAATTCTCTGCTTTTCGGGTGAGAAAATGACCTTTGACCATGGGTTTGAATTTAGATATGTCATTATGGACAACTGAGTCCTTGATATTTCGGCCCCTCCTATAAGATGATAAAATTGAATGTCCTTGTAGTACTGGTAACTGGGGATCCCATGTGATTACCAGCCATACTTCACTGGTCTTATGCCCAACTTTGTTGCTAATATCAGAAAAATTCTGATGCCACTCCACTTTAGTCATGTTCTTAATATCTCCCTCCTTTTTGGCTGCACTTAAGGCTTCATCTCGTGATAAGGAGAGTGCTCGTGTTTTTACTACTTTTAGAGATTTGCGATGGTATCCACGTTGTCAGAATTTTTTTAGCATGGTATCAATTTGTTTAGCTGTATCCTTGTCATTGCTGCAAAGTTGTCTAATAAGGACAAATTGTGAGAAGGGCAAAGCCCTTTTAGTAGATGCTGGGTGGTTACTTCTGGCATGTAACAGCGTGTTCCTGTCCGCTGTTTTCGTATACAACGAGGTGACGATGTCTAAATGATCAGTTATAGAAATTGACACATCCAAGTAGTGTATGGACACAGGGTTGCTCTCCGAGGTGAACTTCACTGCGGGGTCCATATTGTTGACCTCTTTTGTCATCTTGTTGAAATTTCCTGAGGTGCCTGTCCATAGGACAAAAAAGTTGTTTCTGCACCTACAGTAATATTTGGTATGTCTGATAGAAGCCTTATTTGTAAGGAACAAATCCCTTTCTCCCTCTGCCATAAAAAATGTTGGTGAAGCTTGGGGACACACAGGACCCCATCTTACAACTGGAGCACTGTAGGAATATTTTGGAATAGAAAAGTAAATAATTCCTGGTCAACGTGATTTCTAGTAATATCATGAAGAAATCTAAATGTACAGTGGATTGTCAACCACCTGTGCACTGCGTTAAGGCCCCTCTCATGCGGTATGCAGGTGTACATTCCCACCACATCTATAGTACATAATAAGAATGCTTCACGTAGGGGTGACAACTCCTTCAGCTTCAACAGAAAGGTGGTGGTATATTGAGAAAAGTTGAAATTCCTCTAACCACTGGTTGTAAATAAAAATCCAGATACTGCGCTGATATGTTCTTTGACATATATTCGCCTGGAGTGCCAGCAAACACTCTTGAATTTGCCCTTCCATCATCAAAAGCAAGAAGTAGTAACGAGGTGGAATTCTACTCTTTATATGCTTCAGCGGATGGAGGAGCAGCAAAAGGTTATTCAAGCCTACACATCCACCTATGACATAGAGAAAGGAGTGGAAATGCACCAGAGTCAAGGGCAGTGGAGAATAAATTCTGGGTTGTGCAAGGTTCTCAAACCATTCGAAGTTGCCACATGTGAAGTTAGTTCAGACACTGCCAGCTGGAGTCGGGTCATTATCCTCATCAGACTTTCAAAAGCAGCTCGAGAAAGGGAAGAAGGAGCTGAAACAGCGATTCCACTAAGTATGTCGTACTTGTAGATGATGCACTTCATTTGCTTTACCAGGATTCAAGGGTCGTCAATCTCTTGAAATCAGATCACTATATTTTGGCGACCGCACTTGATCCTAGGTTTAAGTCATCCGTTTTGTCTTTCTTTCCAATGGGCACAAATCTGCAGAGATGCAAAGAGCTGTTGGTGAGAAAATTGTCAGCTCAAGCGGAACGTGACACGGCAACATCTCCTCCTTCATTTTCTTTGGCTACTGCGGCTGCGAGGAAAAAAATAAATTTTCTAAAGAGACTCACTGGTGATGATGAACATCACTCAGGAAAGAATTTTGACATCTGGTCCGGACTGAAGGAGCTGCCTACAATTACTGACATGTCTACTATCACTGGATATGATGCTGTCACCATTGAAAGAATGATTGATGATTATTTTAGTGATAGCATCCAAATAGGTATGTCAGACAGTCCGTTTCAATACTGGCAGGAAAAAAAAGGCAATTTGGATGCCCTTGCACAAACTGGCTATGTTTTACTTAAGTTGCACACCCTCCAGTGTGTACTAAGAAAGAGTTTTTAGCGAAGCCAGGAACCTTGTCAGTGATCAGCATAGGAGGTTACTTCCCCTAATTGAGAAAAAGATGATGTTCATCAAAATGAATTACAAATTCCACAAGGAAGACTTTTACAAGCAATTACCTCCAAAAAGTACAGAGGGACCTGTGATGGTGGATTCCAGCAGGGACGAACTAATAGTCTGTGAAGAAGATGATGTACACACTGATGCGGGTGAGGAATCGGATGCTGATGAAGACATTGTTTGTGCACTGCCCATTGCCAGCTTGTTTGGGGAGTCCAAACAAACCAATCATTTTAGCCACAACGGACAGTCCCTGTTGCTAAAATTATTGATTTGTTAAACTTTGCGTGTTCTGTTTAATATACAACATAAGGGTGGGTGGGAGGGACGGACCCAAGGACAATTCCATCTTGCACCTCTTTTCTTTGCATTTTGTGCTCTATGGAGCATTTTTTGACATAGTTTATAAAACAGATATCCTGTCTGCCACTGTAGTGCCACTACTAGATGTGCCAGGTGTTTGTGCCGCCCACTTCTGTCACTTAGCTTAGTCATCCAGCTAAATGGTGCAGCCTTTTGGCCTAAACTGGATGAAAACAATATTGTGAGCTGTGAGGTGTTCAAAATAGATTGTAAATTAGTGGAAATTAATGTTATTGAGGTTAATAATACTGTGAGAGCTATGATACCCCCAAATTCTGTTATTTTAGCTATTTTTATGACGAAAACTGCAAGGGCGGTTTTGGCAAAACCCAATCCAGATTCAAAACACGAAGGAGATCCATATCCAAAACCAAAAAATACACCCGAAAAAATGGCCTGGCGCACACCCCTAATATTATGCATTAAAAAGTGATACAGTTGAGACGGATATATAGTGATAAATGACCAGTCAACCAGGTTCTTAACTGACATGTCAAAGGCTATGTTTGAAAAATGACAGGAGCTGGAAGGCTGGTACTTTATCACTCTTTATCCATCTACATTTTATCACTTTTAAAGGCTTACTGCACAGGTTCTCAAACTCGGTCTTCAGGACCCCACACGGTGCATGTTTTGCAGGTCTCCTCACAAAATCACAAGTGAAATAATTAGCTCCACCTGTGGACCTTTCAAAATGTGTTAGTGAGTAATTAATACACCTGTGCACTTGCTGGGTTACCTGCAAAACATGCACTGTGTGGGGTCCTGAGGACCGAGTTTGAGAACCCCTGTTCTAGAGCATAGGTTCTCAAACTCGGTCCTCAGGACCCCACACAGTGCATGTTTTGCAGGTAACCCAGCAGGTGCACAAGTGTATTAATTACTCACTGACACTTTTTAAAAGGTCCACAGGTGGAGCTAATTATTTCACTTGTGATTCTGTGAGGAGACCTGCAAAACATGCATTGTGCGGGGTCCTGAGGACCGAGTTTGAGAACCTGTGGCTTACTGTAATACATTTGGGCCTAAATAATTACAACCACCTGTAGATTGTTTAAATGTGTCAGTCAGTAATGAACACCTGTGCTCCAGCAAGGAGACATGGAAAACATGTATTGTTAGTGTGTCCCAAGACACTGATATAGACCACCCACTCTAAGGGGTGGATTTAAAGTGTTAGGGGTATATTTACTAAGGTGCAGGTTTATAGAAGTGGCCCATAGCAATCATCATATGCTACTTATCTATTATGTTCTAGAACAGTGGTTCTCAAACTCGGTCCTCAGAACCCCAAAATAGTTCACGTTTTCCAGGTCACCTAGCAGGTGCACAGGTATACTCATTACTCACTGACACATTTTAAAAGATCCACAGGTGAAAAATAATTATTTCAGTTGCAATTCTGTGAGGAGACCTGGAAAACATGCACCGTGTGGGATCCTGAGAGCCGAGTTTGAGAACATGTGTTCTAGAAGATAATAGCTTGAATCTGATTGGTTGCTATAGGCAACAGCTCCACTTTTATAATCTTGCACTTTAGTAAATATACCTAACAGTTTAGATCTACTCCTGCAGGGATCCAATACTGTCATACTTCTTCAGTGGGTCTAGTTATCAGTATTAGCTATAAACTCTTTATTTAGGAATATTAAAAGTTAATTCTATATTAATTTCAAATACACTACCTTAGTTTACTTTTAAATTCAAATGATAGAGCTGTGTGCAAATCATCTCAATATTTATTACTACCATTTATTTACATAGTTTACACATAGTGGGTTATTCAGAGCTGGGCATAGATCTGGCTTCCACAGCAAGATCTGCGTCCATCTACTCACATGCTGGAGGCCACCCAGCACAGGGCAAGGTCGTCTAGCATTGCATTTGCAATTTAATTGCGAAGACATCAATTAGAGGACGACCCCTGCTTGCGCAGCCTGGCTACGCTGGAAGACAGTCTGGCACCATATTTTGTCACGCAGCCACCACGAAAACGGTCTGGACACTCCTGCATTGTCCGGACCACTCTCACCTAATGCTGCATCGATTCCCCCCAACCCCCACCCACCTCCGACATCCGCCGCTGTTAATCGCTATTCTTCTGGGATGCGATTGGATGCTGAAGGGTTGCACACGTGCACTATGGCCGATCCGCATGCAGACCTATGGATGCAGCCACTGCATGCGAAAGCAGCTGCTGCGCCCATCTCTGAATAGCCCCATAATCCGCAGTGCTTTACAGAGAATTTTTAGCCATTCTCCCAGTGATTCTTACAGAAATCCATTCAAGCATGAAGAGAATATACAAACTCCACACTGTTACGACCATGGCATGAACTGAACCAAAGACCTCAGCGCTGCGACTCAGTAATGCTAACCATTACACTATCAATCGCCCAATCAATTGATAATTTCTTTTTCTATGTAGGTTATGACAGACTACTCAATCTAGTTCCTATGGAAACATGACGCATATTTGCAACGTGTTCTAAACAGCAACACTGTAGCTGTAAAATGGTACTCTATGTAATGTGCACGATCTCATCATGCAAGCATAATCAGTAATTGCCTATACTCATTTAGCATGCAATGACAATTACACAATTTAGACAAAGGTAAATAAATTAAGATCCAGTCATCCCCGTCCTTTTATTTTCCCTGTAGGAGGCATTGCTGCTGGTTAGTGATTTTGGGTATAGTTAAATTCTTAAGAATCATGCACCTGCTCCTATCCGACGCCAGGTGGCGCAAGTCTACAAGGTTTACGGCAAAGCTGCTTCAGACTGAGTGCCGCAGGAAGAGTGTGCTGCAATAGGCGCCCTGCTACCCTTTAGTAGCTCTCAGAAGCCGCCGTTCTAGGATCGTTGTCTGCATCAGCACCACGGACAGCGCTCAGCCTTGCTCCCACCAGCGTGGCCATTGAAGAGAAACATCTCATTGTGAGTATTGTTTTTCCTTATTAGCTGCAATAGTTATAGACGCTCCCTTGCTGTCGGTAGATAGAATGTCTGCATATAGTCAAATAAAGATGCATGTGTGTGTTAAAGATGTCACATGCAAACATGTATGCTCAACCCATGCAAAATAAAAAAACAACAACAAAAAAAACCCTTCTACTTTGTGCAGTGCTATAGGAGACGAGAAAGGAACCTAATATCGTATTGTTGGATATAGCCTGGATTTGTATTGTGGTCAGGTCTGCTCGCCTCCATTTATGCATATGCATGCTATTTATATTTATATCGGACACTGTCCCCATTCTCTAGGTCTGGGAAGAGAGGCACAAGTATGGTGAAGCTGGGGAGTAACCTGAGTGACAAAAACAGTAAGGATCCTTCTGGCGAAGATGGATTTCAGACGGTGCCTTTGATCACACCCTTGGATGTAAATCATCTGCAGTTCTCAGCCCCAGAAAAGGTAACATTATAAATGGATGTTATAGGAAAGCAAATCAGCATGACTGCCGGACCTTATTTCCTATTCATAGTCCATGAAATGAACAACACATGCATGGCATTGTTATGGAGAAATGGATGTGTAGGAGATGCATTTCTGGTCACAGCCATATACCATACATAGGGGAGGTAGCTTGGTCCTACATGATTCCACAGCTTGTTTGTGAAGAATATTCTAGTAGTGCTTGATTGTTTGATGTCTATTTGTGAACCTATCCAGTGCACCATGTTTATGTTTATAATCCTTTTTGATCAGTAATTTCAAGTATTTGAATAGTAATATTTTCCAATATTTCATTGACAAATGTTAGTGACTATTATATATCTAGGGACCATGCACTCTCTAATGGTTAGCAAAGACACTATGGAGAGTGGCCACACCCCTAAACATGGGCACCTACTACTTTATTCGCCTGGTGGGCCCTTCATGCCCAGTCTAACACTGGCTTCTTATGTGCAAATAATGAAATAGGTTTATTATATTTACTCATATAAATAATAATCATGGATATTTTTTTTAATAAGGGCGATAGATTATAACTCATATAGACTTGATTGGCTCTCATATGTATGCATGTTTGGGTTTATTTGTATGCATGTTAGTTTTCACACACAGATGTACTAAGCCTGAAAAGTGATAAATATCACAGTGATAAAGTACCAACCAATTGGCTCCTAACTGTCATTTTTCAAACACAGCCTGTAACATGGCAGTTAGGAGCCGATTGGCTGGTGCTTTATCACAGTGATATTTATCACTTTTCAGGCTTAGTACATCTCCCCCACAAACTGTGTAGTTACTGTTTAACATAAACATGGATTGCTAATACTCTTACATGGATGGGGACATGATTCACTAATACTGTTATGGTTGGCATCTTCCATTACAGAAGACACAATGCCAGCTTTGTTGCACACACATCTAGTATTCCTATGAATAAATATGCTCAATTAGAACTCTTACTCATACAGATGGGCATTTAGGTGTGGCTAGTACTCCTACACAGTATGTCTGGCTACTTTCATAATTTTTGTCATTTTCAGGGACAAAGTCATATTTTCAAATAAAATGATGATTATTATGAAAACAGTATAGCCAGCATTTAGAATAGACTGTCCTCTTACAACAATATGACACAATACATTTTTACAAAATTATGTGTATATATTATATTTTTGCTGTAATTACAGTGAAAAGAGAAACACAATTGAAGAATATTTTTCCTCGATTCAATGCTACTTGATTTATATTTTTTATTAAAAGGTTTTTGTTTTTTTTTAAAGTACTTTCCACTATAAATTACAGAGGGTAACACTTCTCACACTTATCTCCTACATTTTTTCTGCCTGTTTGAAGTACATATTTTATTTGAGCTTTTTTTTTCATTTCACTGTGAAACCACAGCTGTTTATTATGAAGTGAAACTCCCATGCATAATGGTGGAAATGTTTCCTCCAATGTATTATTTCCAGGCTAAGGTCATCATTTTCTACTGAACTTTCATTGTATATCCTGTTTAATTTTAGTATCTGTCAGAGGGGAAAAACATGTTTTTACTATGGAAAGGGACTTTTTTCATTGGACTTTAAAGTAGGATTTCACACTGATTATATCAGAGCTGTATACAGCACACGCACCCTAAATTTATGAGTATTTTTTTCCTCTTTCTTTTTGTAATTAGCTAATCTACATTACAAACAAGAGTGAGGCTAAGATGAGATGGATTTTAAAACTGAGCACATTGGGCCTAATTGTGGTTGGAGTAGCTGTTGCTACTACTTCCTTGAAAGCAGAGCCAGATTAAGGTCCACATGAGCCTGGGGCTGAAAATAATCATGGGCCTAGTGTGAGAAATCTAGGAGGTGTGGCTAATGTTATGTGGGTGTGGCCTGTGAACCACACTGTGAAGTACACTATAAACCCCAATGTCTCCAAAAATAATTAAAAGTAGAAAAACAGTATCACTTTGTGAGGAAATTAATAATATTATTTTAATTCTTATCATATATGGCAACCATGTGACCAGCTGGGCACTTAATCATCATCATGCTGTCATGGTGATTGGCCTATTTTTATCTGGGGCCTGGAGCTGTAGCTCCATCTGCCCCATTGTTAATCTGGCCCTGCTTGGAAGCAGCAGTGATAGCGCTGTATGGTGATGCAGCAGGAGGCGTCTATTACAAGTAGACGCCTCCTGCTGCAGCAGTGATCCAAGCTGCTTTCTAGGACACAGCATCAGATCACTGAGACACATCAGGCTGCTTGTGGCACCCATTGGGTCGCGCAAGTCACCGGATGCAGATGCTTGCAGGAGTCCAGGAAATCTCCATCCAGCGATTTATCCTTCTGGCCTGTTCCCTCCTCCTAAATGGTGGTGTTCACAAATGGAGTGTGTTGTCTCACCCCCAGATGGCATCAGACTGTCAATCACTGACAGTCTGATGCCACCCTGCATCCTGTGTTGCAGGCTGCATTTGCGCATGCACAGAATGGGTCCTACGTATGTTCAAAATACAGAACATTGGTACTCTACGCCATGGGGTGCAGGACCGACCACATCTGAATGTGCAAATTCTCTTCAGCAAACAAGTAGATATGCAATAGGGTACTATGTTTAATTCATAACATGAATTGTATCTTAAAAGTCTCTTTTACATATTCTTTAAAACAGAATGTAGTTAATATAACGGCTGTGGGATCCCAGATGCCCTCGCTGCCAGTATTGCAGCTGGCAGGATCCTGACAGCCGGCATCCCGTCAGCCGGGCTATCATTCTGTACGCTTTTAAAGCATATAATGACACCATATATAAAAGCACAGGTTAAATATAAAATATAAAATGATGCAATTATTATTAATGTTAATAGAAAAACATACATTTGTGTCAGTTATATTTATGTATCTAGAAACATAAACAGAGGACACAAAGAAAACTTGTGCTTTGTTATAAAATAACAATTAGATGATCCTACTTAAAGAATACATAGTAACATAGTAACATAGTAACATAGTATCTGAGGTTGAAAAAAGACAATTGTCCATCGAGTTCAACCTATTTGTGGTCTCCTATGCATGATGATTTGACTAAAATTTCTGACTGATGCTGCTGTCAGCCGTTGCATTTTATCCCTATTTATAGTAACTATAATGCATGACTATGCACCATACCCCTGGATATCCTTATCCATTAGGAATTTATCTAACCCATTCTTAAAGGTGTTGACAGATTCCGCCATTACAACTCCCTCGGGCAGGGAATTCCAAACACGTATTGTCCTTACCGTGAAAAAGCCTTTACGCCGTATTGTGCGGAATCTCCTCTCCTCTAACCTGAGCGAGTGTCCAGAATGGACCTTGGTGTGCTTTTGAATATAAATGATGAGGTAATGCAGTTTACTTAACATAGCTGAAAAAAACAGAAACTACTAAAACACAAAACAGCAGAGTTTAGGGCTAGGCCTGAACCAGGGCAAGTGAAGCTCTGCACTCCGCCTCAACACACATCCCCACCATCTGCTGAATGCAGGATTTTGCTTTTATCCAAACACAATCTACATGTCGGTTAGACAAGTAAAGCACTCTCCAGTGGAGAAGTAGTCATTGTCATTGAACAGTGCGAATCGTGTGCAGTAGTTAATGGCTTCTCTGTATCGGTGATGCATCCCTTGGGTTTATAAATATGCTCTGCACAATCCACTTTGTGAACAGGAAGCTTTCTTTTCTTTCTTGGCGTGGCTGTAGTCAATGCTGAATTTCTGTTATGAAATATCTAGGGACCTTATTCTCTGTAATATTTTGTGTATTTTTGTAAAGTCATACATCTTTCTAATTCTAACTGCTGCTTGCTAGCCCATAAACACAATGTTGTAGACTAGTGCAATCAATGAAAGGTACACGGCTGGTACATGTAATAAATTCACAAGCTGGCATATTCAGTAATAGTATAAGGCTGGTATTAGGGTACAGGGCTTGTATATGTAATAAAGACATTGGCCGTCATATCCAGTGATGGTACATGGCTAGTATTAGGGTACAGGGATGGTGCATAAAATAAGGACACATGCTGCATATTCAGTAAAGGTACAAGGTTGATTTTAGGAAACAGGGCAGGTACATATAAACAGGGCTGTCTTAACAGCGGTGTAGGCCCCTGGGCAAAGCAATGCACTGGGGCCCCTACCCATTCTCCAGTGGTAAGGGTGGGGGGTGCTATCAGCGGCAGCTTTGATGAACTGTAGGGATATAGGGGGTGTTCTATCTTCCGCTCAGCATGTAGAACCTTGAGCAGTAATTTCTGCTAATTACTCCTTTATTGGACAAATTGTGATAGATGGGGCAGAAGGGAGAACACTAAACTGTAGAAGGGGGTATATGGCTGAATCAAGAAGCCCTGGTACATGACTTCAAAGATGGTAGGGGGTGTTTAATACACAGGGGAGGGGGGATAGTGGAGTGGCCTTAATATTAATCATTTTCTGATGGGAGGAAAGCTTGTAAGACTGCAGATATCTCCAGTTCCCGGTAATAGATTTCTTAGCTTTCAATAGGATAAAAAAAAAAAAGTCCAACCTTTCAGGAGGTACTGGGGACTTGGGAATCAGAGTTCAGAAGCCAGAGCAATCCATCAACGAAAATATAAAACTGCATATTAGGCGTGTGGAGCTGGAGCAGGGACCAGCTGCTGGAAGGCTGACATCTCTGGTTCTGGGCACAGTAGAAACAAGCTGCAAGCGTCCACCCAAAGGGGAGAGTTCCAGCTTTTGGCAAATACTTTAAGAAAAAAGTCAGACAGAACCTGAGTTATCTCCCTGGGAAAAGCAATTAACAGACTCAGATGGGGCCACTGCTTTGAAGTCGGATGTCTCCAGTTCCCCAGGCCGATTTTAAAAATTCTGGTACCCCCGGAAAAAGGGGACCCTCAGCTATCAGCCTAAGACCGTTTTTCTCCTGGGGCCTTGGGCTACTGCCTATGGAGCCCATGTGAACAGACAGCCCTGCATATAAAGATGCATGCTGGCATATTCAGTGAAGTTATAGTGCTAGTATATGGGTAATGGCATGTGCATATAATAAGGACACAGGCTGACATATTCATTGATGATACAGTGCTGGTATGAGGGTACGGGGCTGGTACATATAATGAGGATGCAGGGTTGGCAAATTAAGTTATTGTATAGGGCTAGTATTAGGGTACAGGGCTGGTGAATGTAATAAGGGCATAATGTTGACATATACTGTGAAATTACTGGGCTGGTGCGAGGGTACAGTGCTACTACATATACAGTAATAAGGACAGATGCTGACATATTCAGTGATGGCACATAGCTGCTACGAGGGTACATTGCATGTAATTGTGATAAGGATATAGTGCCTGAATCAGAGGTATTTTTTTTTATCTCCTCTCAGCTGCAGTCCCTTACCTCCTGGTGATTGATGGCTGATGTCACAAAGAGATGGGGCTTAGGTCCAGCAGCGGCTGGGCTTAGGGCCAGGGGCAAGACTTAAGTATGGCATTGCTGAACAGGCTGACTTCTATAGACTGCATCTGCTGCAGTCCATAGAAGCCAGATAGCGCTGACTGTATAGCAGAGTAGTGGTTTCCCATGTGAAGCGTGCCCTCTACTATTGCAGTCTGGACTGGCAGTCCCTGGGGGAGAAAACACCTCCCCATGGGACTGACTGCCTGGCTGTGATTAGCAGGGTGCTATTCAATTAGAGCACCTTTTTCACACCTCATAAGTTAACTGTTAACTGGCGTCAACACATAGAATCCAGGATAAGTTCCCAGACCTATGTATTAAAATGATCATGGCATCCGAAAAACTGGGCTTTCTATTCAAGCCTGCTCAGGCTCGGAAAAAAAATCCCTGTTACCTGTAGTCTCCAGGCTGCCTTTGCGACTAATTGAGTAGTTCCGGGGAAACAATTAGCCTGTGGTAAATGACCACCTCTAATTGAATTCCCCCATGTTTTAAAAAATAAAAAAACATGCAATGCTAATTGTATAATTAAAAATACTAATAATATTTTAAACAGTCTAGTAAAAAAGAAAATAAAGTGAAATGTGTAATTCTTTCATACATTGGCAAGTCATTTTGAGGAATAAAATATTAACATATTAATGTTTTTTAGGTGGTTGTTAAAACAAGGACAGAGTACCAGTCTGAACAAAAGAACAAGAAACTTAAAGTGCCAAAAATTGCAGAGTTCACCGTCAGTTTCACTGATGGGGTGACTGAAAGGTTAAAGGTATGTTTCCTATATTCTTGCCACTGAGATTTATTTGTTCATACAGTGATTTGATTGCCTACCTCATACATAAAACACATATTAAGTCTTTGTTGAGAGTAAAGGTACAAAAGTGTGTATATTCAATCAGCAATAAATTGATGGTAAAAAAAAGATTTAAAAATATCTAGTTTATAGTATATACTTTGTTATTATTATGATTCATTTATAGAGCAACACAAAAGTAAAATTCCATAGCATAAGAGACAAAGAAAAAGCAAGGCTAACAAAATGCAAGCAGCAGTGGCATGCGGTGAGGTGAGGCAGAGACTTTTCTATCATACTAATATATACACAAGAGTTTTTACTATATAAAGTATACTGTATGAAAAATACAAAGAAGATATTAGAAATATCTTATTTGTATTATTCTAATTATTTTTATAGTCAACACTCTAGAGTAAAAAGTCTATGGCTTATGCGCACATCTCTTATCAAAACTCACCAAATTTCCAGCAGAATATACTGCTATACCTGTGTACAGTATAATCCCCACATGTTCTCTTTGGCTCATATATTGTGTGTATTGTGCACCGGACATTTTTCGGGTTTTGTGTTTTAGTTTTGGATTCAGTTCCGCTGCCGTGTTTTGGATTCGGACGCGTTTTGGCAAAACCTCCCTTAAGAATTTTTTGTCGGATTCGGGTGTGTTTTGGATTCGGGTGTTTTTTTTTCAAAAACTCCTCAAAAACAGCTTAAATCATAGAATTTGGGGGTAATTTTGATCCCATAGTATTATTAACCTCAATAACCATAATTTCCAATCATTTCCAGTCTATTCTGAACACCTCACAATATTATTTTTAGTCCTAAAATTTGCACCGAGGTCGCCGGATGACTAAGCTAAGCGACCCAAGTGGCCGGCACAAACACCTGGCCCATCTAGGAGTGGCACTGCACTGTTAGACAGGATGGCACTTAAAAAAATTAGCCCCAAACATCACATGATGCAGAGATAAATAAAAAAAAATAGAGGTGCAAGATGGAATTGTCCACCCACCCTTATGTTGTATAAACAGGACATGCACACTTTAACAAACCCATCATTTCAGTGACAGGGTCTGCCACACGACTGTGGCTGAAATGACTGGTTGGTTTGGGCCCCTACCAAAAAAGAAGCAATCAATCTCTCCTTGCACAAACTGGCTCTACAGAGGCAAGATGTCCACCTCCTCCTCATCATCCGAATCCTCACCCCTTTCACTATGTACATCCCACTCCTCACAGATTATTAATTCATCCCCACTGGAATCCACCATCTCAGGTCCCTGTGTACTTTCTGGAAGCAATTGCTGGTGAATGTCTCCACGGAGGAATTGATTATAATTCATTTTGATGAAAATCATCTTCTCCACATTTTCTGGAAGTAACCTCGTACGCCGATTGCTGACAAGGTGAGCGGCTGCACTCAACACTCTTTCGCAGTACACACTGGAAGGGGGGCAACATAGGTAAAATAAAGCCAGTTTGTGCAAGGGCCTCCAAATTGCCTCTTTTTCCTGCCAGTATACGTACGGACTGTCTGACGTGCCTACTTGGATGCGGTCACTCATATAATCCTCCACAATTCTTTCAATGGTGAGAGAATCATATGCAGTGACAGTAGACGACATGTCAGTAATCGTTGGCAGGTCCTTCAGTCCGGACCAGATGTCAGCACTCGCTCCAGACTGCCCTGCATCACCGCCAGCGGGTGGGCTCGGAATTCTTGCACTTTTCCTCGCAGCCCCAGTAGCGGGAGAATGTGAAGAAGGAGTTGTTGGCGGTTCACGTTCCGTTTGACTTGACAAGTGTCTCACCAGCAGGTCTTTGAACATCTGCAGACTTGTGTCTGCCGGAAAGAGTGATACAACATAGGCTTTAAACCTAGGATCGAGCATGGTGGCCAAAATGTAGTGCTCTGATTTCAACAGATTGACCACCCGTAAATCCTGGTTAAGCGAATTAAGGGCTCCATCCACAAGTCCCACATGCCTAGCGGAATCACTCCGTTTTAGCTCCTCCTTCAATCTTTCCAGCTTCTTCTGCAAAAGCCTGATGAGGGGAATAACCTGACTCAGGCTGGCAGTGTCTGAACTGACTTCACGTGTGGCAAGTTCAAAGGGTTGCAGAACCTTGCACAATGTTGAAATCATTCTCCACTGCGCTTGAGTCAGGTGCATTCCCCCTCCTTTGCCTATATCATAGGTAGATGTATAGGCTTGAATGGCCTTTTGCTGCTCCTCCATCCTCTGAAGCATATAGAGTGTTGAATTCCACCTCGTTACCACCTCTTGCTTCAGCTGATGGCGGGGCAGGTTCAGGAGTGTTTGCTGGTGCTCCAGTCTTCGGCACGCGGTGGCTGAATGCCGAAAGTGGCCCGCAATTCTTCGGGCCATCGACAGCATCTCTTGCACGCCCCTGTCATTTTAAAAAAAAATCTGCACCACCAAATTCAATGTATGTGCAAAACATGGAACGTGCTGGAATTTGCCCACATGTAATGCACGCACAATATTGGTGGCGTTGTCCGATGTCACAAATCCCCAGGAGAGTCCAATTGGGGTAAGCCATTCTGCGATGATCTTCCTCAGTTTCCATAAGAGGTTGTCAGCTGTGTGCCTCTTCTGGAAAGCGGTGATACAAAGTGTAGCCTGCCTAGGAACGAGTTGGCGTTTGCGAGATGCTGCTACTGGTGCCGCTGCTGCTGTTCTTGCTGCGGGAGGCAATATATCTACCCAGCGGGCTGTCACAGTCATATAGTCCTGAGTCTGCCCTGCTCCACTTGTCCACATGTCCGTGGTTAAGTGGACATTGGGTACAACTGCATTTTTTAGGACACTGGTGACTCTTTTTCTGACATCTGTGTACATTCTCGGTATCGCCTGCCTAGAGAAATGGAACCTAGATGGTATTTGGTACCAGGGACACAGTACCTCAAGCAATTCTCTAATTCCCTGTGAATTAACGGTGGATACCGGACACACGTTTAGCACCACCGCAGCTGCCAAGACCTGAGTTATCCGCTTTGCAGCAGGATGACTGCTGTGATATTTCATCTTCCTCGTAAAGGACTGTTGGACAGTCAATTGCTTACTGGAAGTAGTACAAGTGGTCTTCCGACTTCCCCTCTGGGATGACAATCGACTCCCAGCAGCAACAACAGCAGCGCCAGCAGCAGTAGGCATTACACTCAAGGATGCATCGGAGGAATCCCAGGCAGGAGAGGACTCGTCAGACTTGCCAGTGATATGGCCTGCAGGACTATTGGCTTTCCTGTCTAAGGAGGAAATTGACACTGAGGGAGTTGGTGGTGTGGTTTGCAGGAGCTTGGTTACAAGAGGAAGGGATTTAGTTGTCAGTGGACTGCTTCCACTGTCACCCAAAGTTTTTGAACTTGTCAATGACTTCTGATGAATGCGCTCCAGGTGACGTATAAGGGAGGATGTTCCTAGGTGGTTAATGTCCTTACCCCTACTTATTACAGCTTGACAAAGGCAACACATGGCTTGACACCTGTTGTCCGCATTTCTGTTAAAATAATTCCACACCGAAGAGGTGATTTTTTTTGTAATTTTACCAGGCATGTCAATGGCCATATTCGTCCCACGGACAACAGGTGTCTCCTCGGGTGCCTTACTTAAACAAACCACCTCACCATCAGAATCCTCCTTGTCAATTTCCTCATCCTGGTATACTTCAACAGTGACATCTTCAATTTGACTATCAGGAACTGGACTGCGGGTGCTCTTTCCAGCACTTGCAGGGGGCGTGCAAATGGTGGAAGGCGCCACCTCTTCCCATCCAGTGTTGGGAAGGTCAGGCATCGCAACCGACACAATTGGACTCTCCTTGGGGATTTGTGATTTAGAAGAACGTACAGTTCTTTGTTGTGCTTTTGCCAGCTTAAGTCTTTTCATTTTTCTAGTGGGAGAATGAGTGCTTCCATCCTCATGTGAAGCTGAACCACTAGCCATGAACATAGGCCAGGGCCTCAGCCGTTCCTTGCCACTCCGTGTCGTAAATGGCATATTGGCAAGTTTACGCTTCTCATCAGACGCTTTTAATTTTGATTTTTGGGTCATTTTACTGAACTTTTGTTTTTTGGATTATACATGCTCTCTACTATGACATTGGGCACCGGACTTGGCAGACGACGTTGATGGCATTTCATTGTCTCGGCCATGACTAGTGGCAGCAGCTTCAGCACGAGGTGGAAGTGGATCTTGATCTTTCCCTATTTTACCCTCCACATTTTTGTTCTCCATTTTTTAATGTGTGGAATTATATGGCAGTAATATATCAGTGGCCTACTGTACTGTACTATATATGTATACTGTTGGTCACCAAAATGCTGCACTGTAATACTAGAAGCTATAGAAAAGTATATATATTATTGTATATATCAGTACAGAGCGGTGTAACTGTGACCATGTGTCCTGACAAGCAGTATAGAAGCTATAGAAAAGTATATATATTATTGTATATATCAGTACAGAGCGGTGTAACTGTGACCCATGTGTCCTGACAAGCAGTATAGAAGCTATAGAAAAGTATATATATTATTGTATATATCAGTACAGAGCAGTGTAACTGTGACCATGTGTCCTGACAAGCAGTATAGAAGCTATAGAAAAGTATATATATTATTGTATATATCAGTACAGAGCGGTGTAACTGTGACCATGTGTCCTGACAAGCAGTATAGAAGCTATAGAAAAGTATATATATTATTGTATATATCAGTACAGAGCAGTGTAACTGTGACCATGTGTCCTGACAAGCAGTATAGAAGCTATAGAAAAGTATATATATTATTGTATATATCAGTACAGAGCAGTGTAACTGTGACCATGTGTCCTGACAAGCAGTATAGAAGCTATAGAAAAGTATATATATTATTGTATATATCAGTACAGAGCGGTGTAACTGTGACCATGTGTCCTGACAAGCAGTATAGAAGCTATAGAAAAGTATATATATTATTGTATATATCAGTACAGAGCGGTGTAACTGTGACCATGTGTCCTGACAAGCAGTATAGAAGCTATAGAAAAGTATATATATTATTGTATATATCAGTACAGAGCGGTGTAACTGTGACCATGTGTCCTGACAAGCAGTATAGAAGCTATAGAAAAGTATATATATTATTGTATATATCAGTACAGAGCAGTGTAACTGTGACCATGTGTCCTGACAAGCAGTATAGAAGCTATAGAAAAGTATATATATTATTGTATATATCAGTACAGAGTGGTGTAACTGTGACACATGTGTGTCCTGACAAGCAGTATAGAAGCTATAGAAAAGTATATATATTATTGTATATATCAGTACAGAGCGGTGTAACTGTGACCATGTGTCCTGACAAGCAGTATAGAAGCTATAGAAAAGTATATATTATATACTGGTGGTCCCCAGTCCCCACAATGTAGCACACTGATCAGATATTTGCAGCACACTGAGCACAGATATGGAGCGTTTTCAGGCAGAGAACGTAGATATTTTCAGCACACTGAGCACAGATTATTTGCAGCACACTGAGCACAGATATTTTCAGCACACTGAGCACAGATTACGGAGCTTTTCAGGGAGAGAACGCAGCCACGTCCTCTCCGTTCAATCTCCAAAGCACGAGTGAAAATGGCGGCGACGCGTGGCTCCTTATATAGAATACAAATCTCGCGAGAATCCGACAGCGGGATGATGACGTACGGGCGCGTTCTGGTTAACCGAGCAAGGCGGGAGGATCCGAGGCTGCCTCAGAACCGTGTAAAATAGGTGAAGTTCGGTGGGGTTCGGATCCCGAGGAACCGAACCCGCTCATCTCTAATTGTGTGTAAATCTGGCTCTGGTGCTAGCCAGTGTTTCCTCAGCCATTTACCTCACCGCACATCCCTGGAAAGCAGTACAGGTATTTGAAAATGAGAGTGTCATAATACATCTACAGTCATAAAATTCAGGTTACAGTGACAACCATGAGTAGCAGAGTACAGGAAATATACAGCTGGTTATGCAGTAGTTATGGCGGGGAATGTAAAAGGGGAATAATGCAGCAAAGATTGATAAGAGCAGGAAAAAACAGAATTGAAAACATGAAGAGATGAATGGGTGGTGGCAGTGGGGGAGTAACTTTAAAATAAAGATTTGCATGAACTCCCATGTTTTGGTTCTGCTTTAATTTTAGCAAAAAATCTCTCAAGTGTTTTGCATTGGTTTTGGATTATTTCAAAATGCTAAACACAGCTAAAACTATGTCATTTTTGGACCAATTTTTGTTTCACAGTATTAACATCAATAACATCAACAACATTCACTGTCGATATTCATAGTGTTAGGGAAGGTTGTGGTTAGTGTTGGTTATGGATCAAAGAATTGAGAGAAGGTCAACAATGTTTAGGTCAACATCAAATGGTCAACATGCACAAGGTTGACACGGTCGAAAGGTCGACACAGAAATGGTTGACACATGCAAAGGTCAGCGTGAGTTTCTGATGGTTTTGTTGGTGTCAAAATTCCAGCAGGTGGACCCCCAATTAGTGCACTCCTTCACCTCTTATGGCTCACTTCAATCTCCATGCTTTGGCCATTTCACTCGGCACAGGTTATTATTCCCAATCATAGTCCACATGGATGTTAAAGTATTAAAAGTCCTAAAAAAAACCTCCAAAAAACTAATGTCAGCAATATGCTGTGTCGATCATTGTCACGTCAACCATTTGAACCTTTCAACCTTTTGACCATTTCGACTATATGCATATCAACCATTTGGTGTCTGCCTATTGCTTGTCAACATTTTAACTGTTGACCTATCAGCCAGATACCGTTAGGGTTAGGAGTAAGGCTGCTATATTTATTAATTACTAAAATTGTCTGACATGTTGAGATGCTGTGTTGAGATGCACAATTTGAAATGTCATTATCAACATAATGTCCATGGTCACATTCCGAATATCAACATTCAAATTCCGTCGATATTATGGTGTCAACATTCAGGGCCCTCTACTAGTAAATGCTTCTAATATGATTCGCTTGGTAATGAGTTAAAAGGAATGCAAATGATTATGGAAGTACAGAAAGAGAATGTAGAAAAGACAAAAGTAAACTTAATAAATTACTTTATCATATATTTAAAGATATCTGTTTTTACCACATATTTGTAAAATTATTTAATTTTATGGCAATACAGATCATTGTACTGTGATACAAAACTGTCAATAGAGCACAGAATTCACTTACTGTAATTACCTACATATATGTACTCATAACACTACAGTAGCACCTCTACACCATATGGTGCGAGAGGTCCAGGATGAATTAGCTGCCTCGTCTCTTTCTTAACATTTTGTGGCTTATTCGCATCAAAGATGCAGTGAAAACCTAAAGTGTATTAGAGACACTGGGCTGCGACCTTAACTGCAAAGGAATTCATGTTAAACACATACAAAGTTGGTGAGAAAGCACAAGGGAAGGGAACTTGGTGTGAGAAAAAGTTGTGGCCGCTGCATCATAGCGCTGTGTATGTAGAGTCACATTCAGTCGCACACAGATGTGTTGCACATTAAATTGATTAGTACAATCTATTTATTATTAATTATTACTATTTATGAACAGTTTCTTACATAGCGCGGCAAAGTCCGTTGTGCTTTACAATTTGAAACAATGATAAAACTGGGTAATAACAAACAGTCATAGAGGTAGGAAGGCCCTGCTCGCAAGCTTACAATCTATAGGGAAATAGGCATTGATACACAAGGATAGGTGCTATCGCACAGTTGTCCACCAGATTGCAAAGGCTCTCGGTGGGCTGCATGATATGGTCACACATCAATGATGAACTGGGGTCAGGAGGAAAGGAAAGTGAAGATATGTGTGGACTGTACAGTGGGGATATAATTGGATAGGAAAGCTTATGAAGGTTATGTGAGCGGTTCTTGAATTTGATAAGCTTGCCTGAATAGGTGAGTTTTCAGGGAACTCTTGAAGGATTGGAATCTAGAGAAGAGTCTTACTGTGTGGGTTTGAGAGGAGTGATTACACTGATTGCACTCCTCCCTTCAGTTGCTCCTGACTGAGGAGCTCAAGCCACCCCCGCTGCTCTGCGTGAAGCACCACTCAGCGGTGCTAGAAAACACTTTCTTTTAATTTTTTTATTCCTAAGGGGATGTGGCCACGTCTCCTACTATTAGGTCATGCCCCCAAAATTTATCCAGACTAGGCAGACCTCTGGACAGCATTGAACGAATACTGTATATATCAGCTAATTTTCTCAAGTACCTCTACATGAGTATGCATTAAAAATAAGGAAACATCATCTCTGTTCACATATTGCATAATAAAGGAACTGGGTCAGAATATCACACGTATATATTATTTATCCATTTAATACATCACTGGGGAGTACACAAGAATCTTTTGAGTGTATAAATAACAAGGTTTGTTACCTCCGCAAGTTATGATTTTAAGATAAGACTTGTAAAAAATACATGGATATGTATCAGCCAGTTCTGTTGTACGGTTAACAATAGTGGGTACCGGATTGCCCTGTCAATCATAAATCCATTATGGTTAAGTTTATTGATAAAACAAGTGTTTGTATATATACTGTTTAAAATACTGGCAAAGAATAATTTGCCCGGATGGAAGTATTTAAGGTACCCAATCTCAATAGTGCATATATATTTGTATGTTATTGGCTATTGAGGTTTAACCTTCTAGTGTAGTAAAAATTGTGGTGATGCCATAAAACAACCTGCATGTTATAATTATACATATATTTTATAGATCATTATGTGAGCCCACACTGTAGCCAGAATATATACTGCATCTTCATAGTAGTAAGATCTCTTCCTTTATTTTTAAAACATCCTGAATTTGATTAATCGAGTATCACTTTCTTGTTCCTCATAAGTAGATTATTGCATGGGCTCTGCTACTACTTCTTCCAAAGTAAATGTACATATAAGAAATACTGTAGGTGTGCATTTATTTATGAATTTTTTTTATAGCCTAGTTATGGAAAATTGTGCAGATATACATTTCATACCTACCTTTACAAATGTCTCACCTTCCTTTTGTACGTTTGTATGGAAGCAGTCATTACTGTGCTTAATTACCGGTTAAAGGTAATAGTGTTCATTATTACAATTACCCTCTTGTTCTTATTTGCTCATCGGAAAGTACGTTAAAGCCCAGACTCTTGTAAAGATTATTATAACTGGCTGATTTTAATGAATTCTCTTATTGTGTAGGGACATATATTTTTAATTTCTAATGTATTCCTAATTACTTTCCTCCTCCAGGGTGCTCATAACTTATGCAGCAGTAGTTTATATACACTTTCTTCAATTATTCTACTTTCTTGTTCAGTTGGGGAAAAAGGCAACCATGGCAACCAGTCACATGGTCTGGGAGACGACTGTCAGACATTTATACACACACAGTAAGAGCGTGTCCCACTTGCACTGAAAAAAAAAGGTTAAACAAAGAATGCCAGACGTATATATATATATATATATATATATAGTTAGAGAAAAGGTGCCCTTGATTACACAGGTTACATCCAGCATACATTACAGAAAGCATTTAAATGTCCTTAGATGGTACAGTACCCTCTTTCAACTGATGTAGTTATGGTTTTACATTATATAATAACATCCTATGTTACAGAAAACATGGGGTAAGAATGTTGTAATGCCTGCTTCTTTCTCATCATACTGTATTTCCAAGAAAGTCTTTAAAACTCTTTCAAATGTTGTCCACTTAGTAGTTATGGTCTGGTGACCCCAGACAGTGTTACTTTACACCGGCGTTTTCCCAACCATGGTCCTCAACGCACATTAACAGGCTAGGTCCAAGAACCTGCGCAATGGATCTGGCAGGCGCAGGGACTGGCGCATGCACATATTTGGTGGTATGGACGCACATGCACAAAACAACAGCTTCTAGGGCTGGATGGCCCATCTGGCTCTTCTGGCAAATGCCAGAAAGGACGATGGGCAGGTGGGCCGGTTCGGTCACAGAGAGAGTGCAGCTCCCGGATCTCTGTTTGCGCCCCCACCACCCGAAGTACCTGTTTCTAACAAGAATGGGTGCTGCAAGTCCACATCTACCTGACTCTCGGCACGTCCCCATACCCCTGGTCCATGCGCCAATGCCCCCATACCCATAGTGTGCATTTCAACAAAAATGGGGGCAGTCATGAGTCCATACCCCCTGACTCACGGCACGCCCCCGTGCCCATGCAAGCCACCCCCCTTGTGCTGAACACACGCACACGAGAATGCCAGGGCCAAATTCTGGCACCAGTCCATTCCTGCCGGCTTCTATGGACCACATCAGCTGCAGCCCATAGAAGCCAGGTAGGGCTGCCAGAAAGGCAGGCAGTGGATTCCCACAGGAAACACACCTTCTGCAAATCACATTCTGGGCTAGCACCGGGGCTTAAAGTGGTCCTGGAGAGGTGGTGGGACTCATCTCCCCCCCCACTACCCCTCCCCCATACACAATCTTATTCACATTGCCCCACATACTAATGCCCCTTACACACACAATATCCACAGTAGTGCCCCTTACACACACAATGCCCACAGTAGTAGTGGTGGTGCTTAGACACATAGTGCCCACAGTAGTAGTGCCCCTTACACACATAATGCCCAAAATAGTGTCACTTCAAAGCTTTAGGGATTTTGATATGTGTTTGATTTTTAATACGATGCATAATGTAGCAGGATTTGTTGACCAACCTTTGCTCACTTCTTCCATGAGTACCCTCTGCTTTCCTATCTGTTTCCTTTGTCTGTCACTCTCCTCATGTGTCCATATCTTCATTCTAGGTTGCCTTTTTATTCCCTATATGCTCTCCCTTGTTTCTGATCACCTGAATCTTTCTCTCCTTTACTTACTCCCTACACTTCTCACTCCCTGATAGCCTTTCAGCACCTGCTTTTATCTCACCCTGTGCCCCTCATTCCCTCATATCACCCTCTGTGCCTCTCACTCCAGCTCACCCCCTGCACCACTCACTCCATCTCATCTCCTAAGCCCGTTACTATCCCATCTCACCCCCTGTGCCTATCGCTCCATCTCAACCCCTGCGCCTCTCACTCCATCTCACCCCTGCTCCTCTCACTCCATCTCACCTCCTATGCCCCTCACTATCCATCTCACCCCCTGCGCCTCTCACTCCATCTCACCCCCTGCGCCTCTCACTCCATCTCACCCCCTGCACCTCTCACTCCATCTCAGCCCCTGCACCTCTCACTCATCTCACCCCCTATGCATCTCATTCCTTTCTCCCCCCCTTCTTTGTGGCTGGGAGTGGGACTGATGCAGAGCCAGGAGGATCGGGTCATGGCTGCTGTGCAGTTTAAAGTCGGCACCAGCAGCCAGCCAATCCCAGCTTGCAGGCCGACTGCCAATCAAAAGAAGGGGCTGCTCTTTGAATCTGGCACCGATTGCATGCCAGTCATGGCTCACAGACCACCAGCCAATGAGAAGCTGGCAAATTGGTTGTCAGTCCTCGAGCCACCTCTTCTTTTGATTGGCAGCTGTTCCGCCAGCTGGGATTGGCTGGTGGCCGATGCCAACTTTAAACTGTGCCCCTCATTCCCCCATATCAACCTCTGTGCCTCTCACTCCATCTCACCCCCTGCACCACTTACTCCATCTCATCTCCTAAGCCCCTTACTATCCCATCTCACCCCCTGCGCCTATCACTCCATCTCAGCCCCTGCGCCTCTCACTCCATCTCACCCCTGCTCCTCTCACTCCATCTCACCTCCTATGCCCCTCACTATCCATCTCACCCCCTGCGCCTCTCACTCCATCTCACCCCCTGCGCCTCTCACTCCATCTCACCCCCGGCACCTCTCACTCCATCTCAGCCCCTGCACCTCTCACTCCATCTCAGCCCCTGCACCTCTCACTCATCTCACCCCCTACGCATCTCATTCCTTTCTCCCCCCCCTTCTTTGTGGCTGGGAGTGGGACTGATGCAGAGCCAGGAGGATCGGGTCATGGCTGCTGTGCAGTTTAAAGTTGGCACCAGCAGCCAGCCAATCCCAGCTTGCAGGCCGACTGCCAATCAAAAGAAGGGGCTGCTCTTTGAATCGGCATCGATTGCATGCCAGTCATGGCTCACAGACCACCAGCCAATGAAAAGCTGGCAAATTGGTCGTCAGTCCTCGAGCCACCTCTTCTTTTGATTGACAGCTGTTCCGTCAGCTGGGATTGGCTGGTGGCCGATGCCAACTTTAAACTGAACAGCAACTGGGACCTGATGATCCCTAGTTGCTGTGGCTTGGCAAGGTGGGTGGAGGTGGAACTGGTTCCGTCTCCAATTAGAAGTGACAGAACGCAGTTTCGCCCCATTCCGGCCAACTTTAACCCCTGACTGGCAGTCCCAGAGGGAGAAAACACCTGCCAGTGGGTCTGCCTGACCTGCTGATGACTGACAGGTACCACTTCCAATGGAAAGTCACTACCAGTCACAGTGTAGTCAGTGCAGTCATGGACTGCAACTGGCTCACTAAAGTGGTGGATTTTAATTGAAGGAGGGGGCAGCCCTTCAGCCCATAGGTAAAATACGCCAATGGTTTAATAAAAACTAAAAACTGAGGTATGGAAGCAAGGGGTTTGCCTAGAGTGCAGCAGTATTTGTGTCTTGTTGCGGGGGGCTGCTGGTATCCAAGGACTTGTCCAGACTCCAAATGGCTAGTTATATTGTTCAGGTTTTTGATACCTGTGCCCAACCCTGTACTCGGTGTTGTATGTGAGAAACAAGTGTCTATATGGTCTGTAAATACTTTTTATTTTTGCAGTCACAATGCTCAGTATAACAGACAGTACAATATTGCATATACAAAAAAGCAAAGATGTAAGTGGACACATCTGTATATTAGTACACACGTAATTTGAGTGATCACACAGTATTATCGATGTTCATAGCATTAGCATGCACGCAGTGTGAACAAACCGATGTATAGAGAAATGAATGCAAACTTGATGTCGTATGATGAATACAGTAATGAACAGTCTTGAGAGCAAAGAATGTCTCTATTCTGGATATATCAAGTGGCAGTCTTTTCCTAAAGGGACTTCCGTGTCCCCAAGTATAAGTCAGAGCAACTGTGCCCAGAAGCTGTTCTGTCCTCAATGAATGGTTTCTGATGGGGGTCGTGTTCTGGGAAGCTGGCGTCCCGGCCAGCCAGGTGCAACTTACCTTCACGATGTGGTGTCTTGTTCCTGTTGCTCACTCTGCGGTGAGCCTCTGTGTAGCCACTTGTGTATCTTCAACCCTCTCCGTCCCCAGTGGTGCTCCTCAGCATTCAGTGCTGGATGTCTTCCTGGCCCTGCTGCTGGGCCACCGGGTCCAGCCTGAACACCGGAAGTTGAGTTGTTGCAAGGCTCCGCTTCTTCCTGTGTGGTCTCAACGGCCGCTCCACTCACCAGCCGGCGAGGAGTCTTATGGATGTGGTCTGTGGTGATTTGCAGGCAATGCAAGCTTGCAATGTCTATTTGTGGATCTGTTTCCAACGCGTTTCAGTAGCAAACGGCCTTTGTCAATTACACTGGGGGACACGGAAGTCCCTTTAGGAAAAGACTGCCACTTGATATATCCGGAATAGAGACATTCTTTGCTCTCAAGACTGTTCATTACTGTATTCATCATACGACATCAAGTTTGCATTAATTTCTCTATACCTCGGTTTGTTCACACTGCATGCATGCTACTGCTATGAACATAGATAATACTGTGTGATCACTCAAATTATGTGTGGACTAATATATATGCAATATTGTACTGTCTGTTATACTGAGCATTGTGACTGCAAAAATAAAAGTATTTACAGACCATATAGAAACTTGTTTCTCACATACAACACCGAGTATAGGGTTGGGCACAGGTATCAAAAACCTGAACAATAAAACTGAGGTACTAATTAAGTCACCTGTGTTCAAGTATGGCCATCCTTGAAACCTGGACTTTTAGTGTGACCATGGTTAAGAACCCCTGTCTTATATGGTGGATGAGGCTTGGACTACATACTCTAATTCTAAACATAATGAGAGGTGCTACCATGCTGAGACTTGTAGTTCCACACAGAAAAAAGAGAAAATGCAGGTGCACATTCCAAATACTAAACACTGCTAATAAAAAATAATTATAATAAACTGCAATATAATGTATAGTAAATTTGAGGTGCTTTGCATAATTTTGCCCAAACTTATGGGCCCACCAATCACGACCAGATTCTGGTGGGTCCCTAACATTAATGTTCAAGTCCAAGGTACAGTACCGACCAGTCCAGTACAAACCAACCAGCCACCCCAAGGCATCACAGTAGTGAGAGTTTTAAGTGTTAAAAGGTGTTATATGAGTAATAAGCAGCAGATATGTGTTGATAGTGTTACGTAGATGAGAGGTAATAATTAGTGCCTTACACTAAAGAAAATGTCAAGCTTTTGAGTAATGAGTATTAGAATGTCAAATGTCAGCATCCAGGCTGAAAAAAATCCAGGGGTCCCGTCATTTGATGCAGTAGGTTGTCCAGTTTTCAAAATTTTATTCCCGAACATTTTATGTATTTCTTTAAAGCACAGAACATGTGTTAAATACTGTGAAAAGCAGATTGATGTAAGCAAGGACAACAAAATATTTGTTTACTTTAGATACAGAAAACATTACAATGACTGTTACTGTAGTTCATTTTCTTGTTATGTTCATTTTAAAAATACAATAGTAATTTTTTTTTGCCCATTTTGGGTAGATCTTTGCCTTCTCAGGATTCATAAGCAAACTAATGATATTTTCTAAAAATTCTAGTATGCTATAATAAAAGGTATAATTTGTGCATAAACAAATTAATTATATTGATGTTGGAGTATGACTGTTTAATATTGCATGAATGCATCAATGTAGAACCCTCTGTATCTGCCAACATGTATAAATCTGGGAACAAGTTTTAACATAGTATCACAGAAACATCTCCACCCATGTAAATCAGAGAAATATTTACTTGTAGATGCTTTGTATCCAGTTGGAACAGGAGGCAGACACAAATGAAAGCACACACAGTCTATTTCAGTGGTGTAAATGGGAGATGTATGGAGAGCACACTGATTTATCAATGAATGATAGTTTGAGGTAGTTTTATTGGGACGCATTTAGGTTGCCAACAGCTGGGATCCGCCTGGGGGGGGGGGGATATTCCCACTCGTGGGTATGTATGACACCCATAGAGTTGGAATGGAACCTGTGGTGAGTGCAGTGAGCCAACAAACCCGCAGCGAGTTAAGTATGACATACCGGCCGCCAGTATTCCATACTTAACCCACTCCATTATAATGTAATCTCCTTGAATTAATATGCTGGTAGTTAGTGATGTGACAGGACAGCCGCGTCTGGCTGCTCCTAAAAAATATGTGTATAGTCACACTTGAGTAGCCAGCTGGTTTTAGGTAAAACTCCCCAGTCAATCTTGACAGTGTTGATAGAAAAAGGAGGAATGGTCACTGCAGAGGTGTCACTCACCTCCTGGACACCCAGTGCGGTGGCAGAAAAAGGGGGTGGGGCTTCACTGGAATGGGCAGGGCTTCATTGGAGGGGTGGGGCTTCACGGGTGGCATCTGTTTTTTGACTATTGAAGGGTTGAAAGGAGGTGGGGCTTTGTGGAAGGGCTGGGGCTTAGCATCCCGACACCCTTTTTTTGTCACTTGGGGGGTTTGGGACGTGAGGGCTGGCTCTCAGGGAGTGCTGCCCCTGCAGTGCTGTTTCCTACACAGTGACAGGAGCCGAGTGCTGCACATAATGTAACAGTGCAGCGCTCGGCTCCTGCCACTGTGCAGGAGCCGGCATTTTGATGTCACCGCCCTTGTGACGCCACTGGGTCACTGTCTATCTCAAGCATGATCCCGGTCAGTCTGAGAGCTGGGAAATCTGGAAATACTGTAATTCAGACACCACATTAGAGGTGTCTCATGAGCGCTCTTTCTTACTGGCACAGGGAGCAGGTGTATCTGTGAAAGAAGCCACATCAGCATATCCTTTTGGGTCTCCCCGTTAGCACCATTGGCTCTGTCAGCGGTATATCCTCCTAGGTGAATGCCATTAATCAGGAATTCCTCAAGGGGTAACTTTGTAACAGTAACAGCAGATATGGTCAGCTTGAAATCTCTGCTTCGGCTGCTGGTAACAGTTCTATATGAATAATTAACATAAAGGGTTCCACTTGTACGTGATGATAATGAAAGCATCATGACTCATTTCTTCCCATATACAGGAGGGCTATCACTATATAAATGCCCTTACAATGAGCCATAATATTTAATCAATATATAGCATCTGTCTGTTCAATGAAAACAGTGACATGAAAAGTGTAGCTGCAGCTCATAGAAGTACATCAAAAATATACCAAGTTAAATAGTTTTAAATACTTAAAACTTTATTTACAAGAAGTCTTGGCTAAAAATAAAACAAGGAATACTAGAAATCCATAATATAGCGGCAAGTCTCATCATTATATATATATATATATATATATATATATAGGGTGGTGGCTGGGGTTAACCCATGGGGGGTGTCAACTAGGGCTAACCAACCCCCCAGTGCCTAACCTTAACCCCCCTAGTGCCTCACCCTAACCATCCCCCCCTTGCCCCATCCCTGGGCCCTAACATCATCCTGAAACTCGATACTTTCCTTTTGGGATGTTGGCTATCAGTATTCCAGCACTGGTCTCCTTAGTGGTGTCGGGATTCCAGCATCGATACTTAAGTGGACGCCAGGACTTAAACCGCTAGCTGAAGCGACTTACTCAGTTGGCTGGAGACAGCAGGAAAAACATCTGGAGTGGTAACTGCAGGCAAATGCAGAATGGCACAGAAACAGTTAACCAGTTACTTGACTGTGGAGTGCTAGAAGCATCAGGATACTGGAACTAGGTGTGGCAGAAATCTCTCAGCATTGTGATTGTGAACTGTGGATGCGGACTACCAAAAATAGGACTACCAACAATAGAGGAATACCAAATCTGGAGGTCAACACAATACTTAAGCATAGGTGGGAAACAGTTAATGAATGAGTACAAAAGTCTGAACCAAAACTTGAATGCAGCACTTGGATACAACACTATGAATACTGTAATAGTAATGAATGTCCACAGTGATGAAAATGTCCTTTGTAATTTATTTTAGCAGCAGAATAATGTATATAATAATATATACATAATAATGTATTGGTCAGGAATCCACAGTTATAATACAAAGCACAAGTAATGCAGGATTAGTATTGCAGTCCAATATTTAGTCAGGCACAGGCAGGGCCAGATTAAGCCTTGAGGGTGCCCGGGGCACTTAAGACAGGGGGGCCCCAATGAAAGGTGGGGGATGTATATTAAAAATTGTGCATACCTCCCAACATGTCCCATTCCTGGAGGGACAACATGCTCTCTACCTGGACTTCCCTCTTAATATATGATTGGTGTGACCAGTGTTGAACTATTTAATTGATAAGAAAGGTGTTTCAACACAGGTGATTGCAATCATAAATTAAGAGGGAAGTCCAGGTAGAGAGCATTTTTCCCTCCTGGAATGGGTTATGTTGAGAGGTATAGATTGTGTATACGTATTAAATTTAAACCAATGGTGTACAGTATATTAGTTTTAACTAATAGTTTAATAATGCCTGGTTTCTGTTTATAGCTCCACCTAATTGAAAGACAACTATTTTATAATTTTTTCTTGTAGTGGGACAAAGACAATGTAACCTTAAAATACACATAGAAATATAAAATCATTTATCTTGTCACATGCAAGAATAGCAGCAGCCTCTGTACTACTTACACACTGAAACAAGGTTTGCCGGTGTCTCTGCCTGCACTGCATACTGTCCTGCTCATATTCTGGCTGCTGGTTCTGCTGCTGCTTAAGAGGGAAAGCTAGTGATGTCAGTGTGCTAAGGCCTGGGGGCCCCCTGACAAAGGGGGGCCCGGGGTACAGTATGCCCTGCATCCCCCCCTTAATCTGGCTATGCGTATATGTCCAGTGGTACTGCCATATAATTCCAGTAATACTGTCGTATATGTCCAGTGGTACTGCCATATAAATCCTGTGGTACTGGCGTATAAATCTAGTCCATTGTTACTGCCATATAATTCCAGTGGTACTGGCGTATAAGTCCAATGATACTGCCATATATGTCCAGTGGTACTGCCATATAATACCAGTGATACTGGCGTATATGTCTAGTTGTACTGCCGTATAATTCAAGTGATACTACCGTATATATATATACCCTGTTGCAAAGCAGATTACTGAGGCCATAACAACTATGCTGGTGTTATACGTGCATCTTGTATCCACCATCAGTGCAGTTGGACTGCATTGCCACTCCTAGATGGGCCAAGTGTTTGTGCCGCACACTTGTGTCGCTTAGCTTAGTCATACAGCTACCTCATTACACCTCTTTTACTTCTTTGCATGATGTGCTGTTTGGGGACTATTTATTTTTAAGTGCCATCCTGTCTGCCACTGCAGTGCCACTCCTAGATGGGCCAGGTGTAGGTGCCGTACACTTGTGTCGCTTAGCTTAGTTATACAGCTACCTCATTGCACCTCTTTTTCTTCTTTGCATGATGTGCTGTTTGGGGCCTAGTTTTTGAATAGTGGAATCCTGTCTGCCACTGCAGTGCCACTCCTAGATGAGCAAGGTTATTGTGTTGCACACTTGTGTTGCTTATCTTAGTCATCCAGCTACCTCATTGCACCTCTTTTTCTTCTTTGCATCATGTGCTGTTTGGGGACTATTTTTTTTTCAAGTTCTATCCTGTCTGCCACTGCAGTGCCACTCCTAGAAGGGCCAGGTATTTGTGCTGCACACTTGTGTCGCTTAGCTTAGTCATACAGCCACCTTGGTGCAACCTTTTGGACTTTAAACAATATTGTGAGGTGTGAGGTGTTTAGAATAGACTGGAGATTAATGTTATTGAGGTTAATAATACCGTAGGATCAAAATTACCCCAAAATTCTGTGATTTTAGCTGTTTTTAAATTTTTCCCCAGAAATCATCCAGATCCAAAACCAAAACCAAAACACGAAAGGGTGATTTTGGCAAACCCAATCCAGATCCAAAACACGATTATGGAACCAGATCCAAAACCAAAGCACAAAACACGAAAAGTGCCCGCCGCACGTCTCTAGTAATATCAGTAGCAAGGCTGATGATGGCTGGCTGCCTATTATCAGGAGCAAGGACCAATAGCTGAGTGCCAGCCCCCTTAATGATTAGCATATTGCAGCTGTACAGCTGCACCAACACACAGGCTTCCCAGTTGTTAGGCAACTGCCATAACCAAGAGACAGAGTGGCCACATTGGCCACTCTGTCTCTTGGTTATGGCAGTTGCCTAACAGCTGGAAAATCCCGGACACCAAGAAATAACCAGGTCCTGCTACAACGATGAGCCGCAGCAATGACTCATAACACAGTGACGGTACAAAAAATATATAAAAATATATACGGAGAGGGGGGTATCTCTTAATGCAAGCAAAAGATAATAAATTGTAGAGGCCAAACCGATTCTAAGTGGGGTCAAGAGTTTTGTTACGCTCCTCTGGACACACTGTTACAGATGTAGCTACCTTTATCTTGACCGATTCTCCGCCTAGACGGGCGTTTAGTCACGCTAAGGCGATAGCTTAGCTTGCTGAGTTTAATCACAGGCAGGCGCATTGAGGTGATTCTAGATACTCAGCATGCATTACACATCTCCACCACTGGGTGGCTAATGCTCCACTAATCCAGTACTTTCGATCGTATAGCGGCGGATTGATCTACAGCTCTGGCAAATGGTCAGTGACGACTGTAATGTTAATAGATGCTGACCAATGGTCAGACGGTGAAAGTTCTCAATATTTATAAAAAGTTTATACAGACACAAACAAACATGTTAAAACACTTGTGTATGCAGACGCAAGATTGTGTATGGAGACGCAACTAATTGTGTACAAGAAAGTATGTACAATGCATAAACACCGTGCTTTTAAAATACATGTACATTATGAGTGTCCGAGTTCCCGTGACATTCACTTTATTATAATATTTTTCTTTGTTATACCTTCAATGGAAGGGTGCACACAGGTTTCCCATAAATCTTGCCTTGTAACCTGATCGGAACTCCCTACCTGTCTACTGCATGAACTGTGCAGGCTCCCAGGGGGGAAGGGGAAAGTGGGATGGGGTAGGGCAAGGCAGTGGAAAATACCGCTTTCAAAGAACGGGCCAATGCTGAAGGAGCGTCAGAATCCCCTAGCTAAAATACACAGGGTCGATAGGGATAAGCGAGGTCTATGCACATAACGATACACCAGACCCCATCGCATCACAATGTGACAAAATGTCCGAGGCACATGAACCCCCTCCTTGTAGCATTATGTGCATAGACCTTGCTTAACCCTATCGCCAATGTGTATTTTAGCTAGGGGATTCTGACGCTCCTTCAGCACTGCCCCGTAGCCTGCAAAACCTATGCCATCACTCGCTCCATAGCTGAGTGCTGACACAAGGCGGATGTTCATGTGCCTTGGACATTTTGTCACTTTGTGATGCGATGCGGTCTGGGGTATCGTTAAGTGCATAGATCTCGCTTATCCCTATCGACCCTGTGTATTTTAGCTAGGGGATTCTGACGCTCCTTCAGCATTGCCTCATGACCTACAAAATCTATGCTGTTACTTGCTCCATAGCCGAGGGCCTCCATGGGGCAAGGAGTCACACAGGTTAAGGTTCTATGCTCCGTACAGTACACATACAATTCTGTAGCAGGGTAGTCTCAATAGAAATGGCTACCACCTATGACTCCTTGCCCCATGGAGTCCCTAGGCTACAGAGCAAGTAACAGTCCAGATTTTGCAGGCTATGGGGCAATGCTGAAGGAGCGTCACAATCCCCTAGCTAAAATACACAGGGGCGATAGGAATAAGTGAGGTCAATGCACATTACGGTACACCGGATTCGATCGCATAACACACTGGCAAAATGGCCACCGCCCCTGAACCCCCAACATGTGGCAGGCAGCGCTCGGATATGGAGTGAGAGATGGTATAAGTTTTGCAGGCTACGGGGCAATGCTGAAGGAGCGTCACAATCCCCTAGCCAAAATACACAGGGGCGATAGAGATAAACGAGGTCTATGCACATTACGTTACACCGGGCTCGATCGCATAGCAAACTGACAAAACACAAGTTTTACATAAAGCAGGGCAAAGCTGCAGGAGAGTTTCTACTGTCAAGGTTCTATGCACCGTACGGTACACATTCAATTCTATAGCAGGGCAGACTCAATTGAAATGGCTACCGCCTGTGACTCCTAGCTCCATGGAGGCACTCGGCTATGGAGCAAGTAACAGCACAGATTTTGCAGGCTACAGGGCAATGCTGAAGGAGCGTCAGAATCCCCCTTGCTAAAATACACAGGGGTGATAGGATTAAGTGAGGTCAATGCACATAACGATACACCGCAAAGTTCCCCATGGTTTTGATTATGCCTTTTCATGAACACGGTATTTTCCACTGCCTCGCCCTACCCCATCCCACTTTTCCCTTCCCCCCTGGGAGCCAGCAAAGTACATGCAGTAGACAGGGAGGGAGTAACGATCAGGTTACAAGACATGTGCAACAGTATACTACTGTATGTAAGAAAATCCCCCGCCCACTCTGATTTATGTGAAACCTGTGTGCACCCTTCCATTGAATGTATAACAAAGAAAAAAATAATAATAAAGTTAATGTTACAGGAACACATTAAAAAAAAGGTTGGCACTTCCTTCCCATTTGTGTTGGTTTATGCCTTAGGGGACTCAGACGCTAATACTTGTATTTCAAGAGCACAGCATTTTCCACTGCCTCTCCCTACCCCCATCGCCCTTCCCCCCTGGGAGCCTGCACAGGTCATGCAGTGGACAGGGAGGTAGTTCAGGTCAGGTACAATACACAAATGCAGACGATCTACAGTATTGTGTTGCTCAGTTGTGTCGGAATACACTAATTTATACTCATTACCGCTGTGTATTTGTATATAGCGGAATGAATCGCTGATGCAGATTTACTTTGATTTATGTGAAACCTGTGTGCACCCTTTCATTGAATGTATAACAAAGAAAAAAATAATAAAGTGAATGTCACGGGAACAGATAAAAAAAAAAGGTTGGCACTTTGGGACTCTCAGCGTGGGAGGTGGGAGCCTTCATCGCTAGGTTGGTATGGAAGGGGAGACAATTAGCTACCAAAGGGTACCAACCCCAAGTTTCTGTGACCCCCACAAGGCTCATGGCAAGCGTCGGAACCCATGGTGGGTCTGAATTAACGGGACCATTATAGTCTATGGGAAAATGGGTCTACTTTGCGTACTGATATCTCTGGTTCTGGGTGTCCCAGAGACTCAGGACTGGTATCATACAAAAGAGGAGACTCTTGGCTTTCGGGGCAGACCAACCACTAGTTTATGTGACACTGGAAAGGGAAATGGGAAGCAACCGTGTTTCGGGTCCCCTCCAGTTGTCCGCCTAGCTTGCACAGGATGCAGGGTTTCTGGCTAGATAGGAAATACTGTACAGAAATGCTAAGCATGGTAATTTGACATCCAGGAACATAGGGAGGAGTTTTTATCTCTCTCCATTATACTTAGAAAAATTACACTTGCCACTGTACGTTACAAGCTGTTCGCACTAATTAGTACACTAGTAGAACATACTGTACAGAGATACTGAGGACATTGATTTGGCATCCACGAATTTAGGGAGGAGCGTTAATCTCACTCCATTGTAATCTTTCTAAGTATAATGGAGAGAGATAAAAGCTCCTCCCTAAGTTCCTGGGTGCCAAATTACCGTCTTTAGTATCTCTGTACTCTATGTTCTACTAGTGTACTAATTAGCACGAACAGCTTGTAACATACAGTGGCAAGTTTAATCTTTCTATCTATAATGGAGAGATAAAAGCTCATCAGTAAGTTCCTGGATGCCAAATCACCATCCTTAGTATCTCTGTATAGTATGTTCTACTAGTGTACTAATTAGCACGAACAGCTTTTAACTGGATGCCAAATCACTGTACTTAGTATCTCTGTACAGTATGTTCTATTAGGATACTAATTAGCACGAACAGCTTGTAACGTACAGTGGCAAGTTTAATATTTCTATATATAATGGAGAGAGATAAAAGCTCATCAGTAAGTTCCTGGATGCCAAATCACCGTCCTTAGTATCTCTGTACAGTATGTTCTACTAGTGTACTAAATAGCACAAACAGCTTTTAACTGGATGCCAAATCACCGTACTTAGTATCTCTGTACAGTATGTTCTAGTAGGGTACTAATTAGCACGAACAGCTTGTAACGTACAGCGGCAAGTTTAATCTTTCTATGTATAATGGAGAGAGATAAAAGCTCCTCAGTAAGTTCCTGGATGCCAAATCACCGTCCTTAGTATCTCTGTATAGTATTTTCTATTAGGGTACTAATTAGCACGAACAGCTAATTAGTACTCTAATAGAACATACTGTACAGAAATACTAAATACGGTGATTTGACATCCAGGAACTTAGGGAGGAGCTTTTATCTCTCTCCATTATTCATAGAAAGATTAAACCTGCCAAGTACGTTACAAGCTGTTCATGCTAATTAGTACCCTAATAGAACATACTGTACAGAGATACTAAGTACGGTAATTTGGCATCCGGTAAAAAAGCTGTTCGTGCTAATTAGTACACTAGTAGAACATACTGTACAGAGATACTAAGGATGGTGATTTGGCATCTAGGCACTTCCAGAGGAGCTTTTATCTCTCTCCATTATACATAGAAATATTAAACTTGCAACTGTATGTTACAAGCTGTTCGTGCTAATTAATACACTAGTAGAACATACTGTACAGAGATACTAAAGATGGTGATTTGGCATCTAGGAACTTACAGAGGAGCTTTTATATCTCTCCATTATACATAGAAAGATTAAAATTGCCACTGTACGTTACAAGCTGTTTGTGCTAGTTAGTACACTAGTAGAACATAGAGTACAGAGATACTAAGGACGGTAATTTGGCATCCTGGAACTTAGGTAGGAGCTTTTATCTCACTCCATTATACTTAGAAAGATTACAATGGAGAGAGATTAAAGCTCCTCCCTAAGTTCGTGGATGCCAAATCACTGTACTTAGTATCTCTGTACAGTATGTTATACTAGTGTACTAATTAGCACGAACAGCTTGTAACGTACAGTGGCAAGTTTAATCTTTCTATGTATAATGGAGAGATAAAAGCTCCTCTGTAAGTTACTAGATGCCAAATCACCGTCCTTAGTATCTCTGTACAGTATGTTCTACTAGTGTACTAATTAGCATGAACAGCTTGTAACATACAGTGGCAAGTTTAATCTTTCTATGTATAATATAGAGAGATAAA
The DNA here is from genome assembly GCF_028390025.1 of Pseudophryne corroboree. NCBI lineage: Eukaryota > Metazoa > Chordata > Amphibia > Anura > Myobatrachidae > Pseudophryne > Pseudophryne corroboree. The sequence continues at coordinate 608,272,885 of NC_086449.1, read as the reverse complement.
AGCTACTCCCTAAGTTCCTGGTTGCCAAATCACCGTCCTTAGTATCTCTGCATAGTTTTTTCTATTAGGGTACTAATTAGCATGAACAGCTAATTAGTACCCTAATAGAACATACTGTACAGAGATACTAAGTACTGTGATTTGGCATCCAGGAACTTACTGAGGAGCTTTTATCTCTCTCCATTATACATAGAAAGATTAAACTTTCCACTGTACATTACAAGCTACTCGTGCTAATTAGTACACTAGTAGAACATACTGTACAGAGATACTAAGTACAGTGATTTGGCATCCAGAAACTTAGGGAGGAGCTTTTATCTCTCTACATTGTAATCTTTCTACATATAATGGAGAGAGATAAAAGCTTCTGCCTAAGTTCATGGATGCCAAATCACTGTCCGTAGTATCTCTGTACAGCATGTTCTTCTAGTGTACTAATTAGCACGAGCAGCTTATAACATACAGTGGCAGGTTTGATCTTTCTATGTATGATGTAGAGAGATAAAAGCTCCTCCGTAAGTTCCTGGTTGCCAAATCACCGTCTTTAGTATCTCTGTATAGTATTATCTATTAGGGTACTAATTAGCATGAACAGCTAATTAGTACCCTAATAGAACATACTGTACAGAAATACTAAGTACGGGGATTAGGCATCCAGGAATTTACTGAGGAGCTTTTATCTCTCTCCATTATACATAGAAAAATTAAACTTACCGCTGTACGTTACAAGCTGTTCGTGCTAATTAGTATCGTTATAGAACATACTGTACAGAGATACTAAGTATGGTGATTTGGCATCCAGTTAAAAGCTGTTCCTGCTAATTAGTACCCTAATAGAAAATACTATACAGAGATACTAAGGACGGTGATTTGGCAATCAGGAATTTAGGGAGGAGCTTTTATCTCTCTATATTATACATAGAAAGGTTAAACTTCCACTGTACGTTACAAGCTGTACGTGCTAATTAGTACACTAGTAGAACATACTGTACAGAGATACTGAGTACAGTGATTTGGTATCCAGGAACTTAGGGAGGAGCTTTTATCTCTCTCCATTGTAATCTTTCTAAGTATAATGGAGAGAGATAAAAGCTTCTCCCTAAGTTCATGGATGCCAAATCACTGTCCGTAGTATCTCTGTACAGCATGTTCTTCTAGTGTACTAATTAGCACGAGCAGCTTGTAACGTACAGTGGCAGGTTTGATCTTTCTATGTATAATGTAAAGAGATAAAAGCTCCTCCGTAAGTTCCTGGTTGCCAAATTACCGTCTTAAGTATCTCTGTATAATATTTTCTATTAGGGTACTAATTAGCACGAACAGCTAATTAGTACCCTAATAGAACATACTGTACAGAGATACTAAGTACGGTGATTTGGCATCCAGGAACTTACTGATGAGCTTTTATCTCTCTCCATTATACATAAAAAGATTAAACATGCCATGTACGTTACAAGCTGTTCATGCTAATTAGTACCCTAATAGGACATGCTATATAGAGATACTAAGTATGGTGATTTGGCATTCAGTTAAAAGCTGTTCGTGCTAATTAGTACACTAGTAGAACATACTGTACAGAGATACTAATGACGGGGATTTGGCATCTAGGAACTTACAGAGGAGCTTTTATCTCTCTCCATTATACATAGAAATATTAAACTTGCCACTGTACGTTACAAGCTGTTCGTGCTAATTAGTACACCAGTAGAACATAGAGTACAGAGATACTAAAGACGGTAATTTGGCACCCAGGAACTTAGGGAGGAGCTTTTATCTCTCTCCATTATACTTAGAAATATTACAATGGAGAGAGATTAAAGCTCCTCCCTAAGTTCGTGGATGCCAAATCACTGTACTCAGTATCTCTGTACAGTATGTTCTACTAGTCTACTAATTAGCACAAACAGCTTGTAACGTACAGTGGCAAGTGTAATTTTTCTAAGTATAATGGAGAGAGATAAAAACTCCTCCCTATGTTCCTGGATGTCAAATTACCATGCTTAGCATTTCTGTACCGTATTTCCTATCTAGCCAGAAACCCTGCATCCTGTGCAAGCTAGGCGGACAACTGGAGGGGACCTGAAACACGGTTGCTTCCCATTTCCCTTTCCAGTGTCACATAAACTAGTGGTTGGTCTGCCCCGAAAGCCAAGAGTCTCCTCTTTTGTATGGTACCAGTCCTGAGTCTCCTGGACACCCAGAACCAGAGATATCAGTACGTAAAGTGGACCCACTTTCCCATAGACTATAATGGGCCCGTTAATTCAGACCCACCATGGGTTCCGACGCTTGCCATGAGCCTTGTGGGGGTCACAGAAACTTGGGGTTGGTACCCTTTGGTAGCTAATTGTCTCCCCTTCCATACCAACCTAGCGATGAAGGCTCCCACCTCCCACGCTGAGAGTCCCAAAGTGCCAACCTTTTTTTTTTATCTGTTCCCGTGACATTCACTTTATTATTTTTTTCTTTGTTATACATTCAATGAAAGGGTGCACACAGGTTTTACATAAATCAAAGTAAATCTGCATCAGCGATTCATTCCGCTATATACAAATACACAGCGGTAATGAGTATAAATTAGTGTATTTCGACGCAACTAACTGATTAACAGAGAACTGTAGATCGTCTGCATTTGTGTATTGTACCTGACCTGAACTCCCTCCCTGTCCACTGCATGACCTGTGCAGGCTTCCAGGGGGGAAGGGCGATGGGGGTAGGGAGAGGCAGTGGAAAATGCCGTGCTCTTGAAATTCAAGTATTAGCGTCCGAGTCCCCTAAGGCATAAACCAACACCAATGGAAAGGAAGTGCCAACCTTTTTTTTAATGTGTTCCTGTAACATTCACTTTATTATTATTTTTTTTCTTTGTTATACATTCAATGGAAGGGTGCACACAGGTTTCACATAAATCAGAGTGGGCGGGGGATTTTCCTACATACAGTAGTATACTGTTGCACATGTCTTGTAACCTGATCGGAACTCCCTCCCTGTCTACTGCATGTAATTTGCAGGCTCCCAGGGGGGAAGGGGAAAGTGGGATGGGGTAGGGCGAGGCAGTGGAAAATACCGTGTTCATGAAAAGGCATAATCAAAACCATGGGTAACTTTGCGGTGTATCGTTATGTGCATTGACCTCGCTTATCCCTATCACCCCTGTGTATTTTAGCTAGGGGATTCTGACGCTCCTTCAGCATTGCCCTGTAGCCTGCAAAATCTGTGCTGTTACTTGCTCCATAGCCGAGTGCCTCCATGGAGCTAGGAGTCACAGGCGGTAGCCATTTCAATTGAGTCTGCCCTGCTATAGAATTGAATGTGTACCGTACGGTGCATAGAACCTTGACAGTAGAAACTCTCCTGCAGCTTTGCCCTACTTTATGTAAAACTTGTGTTTTGTCAGTTTGCTATGCGATCGAGCCCGGTGTAACGTAATGTGCATAGACCTCGTTTATCTCTATCGCCCCTGTGTATTTTGGCTAGGGGATTGTGATGCTCCTCCAGTATTGCCCTGTAGCCTGCAAAACTTATACCATCTCTCACTCCATATCCGAGCGCTGCCTGCCACATGTTGGGGGTTCAGGGGCGGTGGCCATTTTGCCAGTGTGCTTTGCGATCGAGTCCGGTGTACCGTAATGTGCATAGACCTCACTTATTCCTATCGCCCCTGTGTATTTTAGCTAGGGGATTGTGACGCTCCTTCAGCATTGCCCCATAGCCTGCAAAATCTGGACTGTTACTTTCTCTGTAGCCTAGGGCCTCCATGGGGCAAGGAGTCATAGGTGGTAGCCATTTCTATTGAGTCTACCCTGCTACAGAATTGTATATATACTGTACGGTGCATAGAACCTTAACAGTAGAACCGCTCCTGCAGCTTTGCGCTGGTTTATGTGAATAAAAAAATAATAAAGTGTCTGGAAAAAACTAACATGCATTCGTACTTTAGGAATCGAACCCGGGACTCTGAGTATAGGAAGCGGAACACTTCACCACTTCGCCGCAGACAGATGAATAAATCCATTGGTTTTGATTATGCTGTAATGGCTACGGGATTAGGACGCTAACATACTGTACAAAATTCCTAATCTCAAGAGGCAATAGTGAACTTCTAACACGTCCATTTGCGACAGTGTACACTACTGGTTTTATGTTGTTTTGTCTGCGGGACTTGGACACTCACATATTCATAAAGTACTGTAGATGGATCATATACTGTATGCTGTACTATTTGCATCTGTACTGTATATACTGTATTAAATAAGGCAGCGTAATGAGTATTTACTGTATTAAATAATGCAGCGTAATGAGTATTTACTGTATGCAGTGTAATGAGATGCCTTAGTAAAGTAGTCCTTACTGTATATATCAGTATTGTATTTTACGGGAGACCACACGCATGCGCAGTGGTGATTGTAAAAAGCGACATCTGGTGGATGATCACTGGTATTACATTTAAAGGTAACGCCAAACGCTCTCCGTGCGATTAGGTATGCCTCTCTGTGACTAGGCGCGCCTCCCTGCGCCGTGGGATGCTGCGTATGCTCGATCGGGACAAACGCCTCAGCCAGTCAAGATAAAGGTGGCTACATCTGTATGAGAAGAATATATATATATATATATATATATATAAATATTCCTCCAATGTTCCACAATGTTCCACAAATCTGAACTTAAGGTTCATAGTGGTTCTGCCAGGATTAGTTACAGCTACATTATGGCAAATATATTACATAATGAATTTTTCAGTTGATGAACTTCTTTATTTTATAGGTTTTCTTAAAAAAAATAAAAAAATAAACTTTTTCGTTTTTTGCTTGACATGTGCATACAGTACACAATGCAATGTGTGTTTCCATATTTAAAGAAACCTTTGGGAACACTGGTAGCTATTAAGCTCCATCAGACTTTTTGAGCCATAGTTTTAAGAAAACTTGTTGACAGCAGATTCTTCAGATTATTACCTTTTTAAAAAAAATGACAACTGGATATTCTGGAATAATATCCTTCAATGCAGTCTTTTTTCAATAATTTATTATTGGCCAGAGGGGGTGATTGTTGTATGTGCATATATAAGAGATGCAAACAACCTGATCTGAATCTTTCTGATCTTGTGTAACGATGGATATTTTTTTGCTGGTAGGTAATGTCACAAGTTCATCCCTATTCATTGAAACAACCCCTGTAAATGCCTTAGTCAGTAAATCTGCAGGGTATATTTCTTCAAGAAAGTTTGTGACCTAGTGATACAGTAGGTCATTTTGGATTGAGAAATCAACAGGTCCATGCTTATAAGTAGAGTTGTGTGCAGACCCCTGTGTTTTGGTTTTGGTTCTAATTCATCAATGTGTTTTGGTTTTGGCAAAACTACCCTCAAGTGTTTTGGTTCAGATTCAGATTTCAGTTCTGTTTAAAATCAATGAAAAAATATTGTAATGTTTGCAATCCAAAATCGGATTTAAAATTTGAATTCCAAACCGCAGGTAGATTTGAACCGGGACTTTGTTCGGATCAGATCTCCTTGTGGGATCCAGGTCTGGTTTTGGTTCGGTTCACATCCACAAAATTCGGGTGGATTCAGATTTCTGGAGAACCGAACCGCACATATATACTTATAAGCCAGATATCAAAAGCTAAGACTTAGAAATCTGTAGGAGGCTGCTACCAATGGAAAATAGTTCATTATATATATGTATTAGCTTAACATTAGTTTGTTTTCGAGATGACCGGTTCTGATTACGTGGAATCAGAACAGCTCTGAACATGCCTAGCTCGAGAGTTCGCGCCCGGCCTGCTAATGTCATGACAAGTTCGGGAGCACGCAAGAGGCCGAACGACATCATCCGTCGGATTTCTAGCGAGACTTCGAGTCTATAAAGGCTCGACGTCATGCGGCTCGGCGCACACTAGTACACCATAGTTACTTGTATTTAGTACCGTGTGTTCAAGCGGTCTGACTCAACGCAGTGTGGGACATGCTGCGTCCTGTCAAAAATAAAAAACAATTCTTTGCTCTTTACATTGTTGTGTGTAAAATAAATGCACACTAGTACACCATAGTTACTTGTATTTAGGGGGTCATTCTGACTTGATCGCATGCTGCCTTTTTTCGCAGTGCAGCAATCAGGCAATGCGCAGGCATGTCGTACGGGTACAGAGCGGATCATTGCTGGGTGATGGATTTAACGAAGAATCCATTTGCACAGCCGAAGAAGTTTGACAGGAAGAAGGCGTTTATGAGTGTCAAATGACCGTTTTCAGGGAGTGGTTGGAAAAATCCAGACATGTCCAAGTGTTTGCAGGGCGGGTGTCTAACGTCAATTCCAGGACCGAACAGGCTGAAGTGATCGCAGCGGCTGAGTAAGTTCAGACCTACTCAGAAACTGCACAAACTATTTTTGTAGTGCTCGGCTACACAGGCGTTAGCACACTTGCAAAGCTAAAATACACTCCCCAGTGGGCAGCAACTATGCATTTGCATGGCTGCAAAAAGTAGCTAGCGAGCGATCAACTTGGAATGACCCCCTTAGTACCGTGTGTTAAAGTGGTCTGACTCAATGCAGTGTGGGACAAGCTGCGTCCCCCCAAAAATAAAAAAATTCTTTGCTCTTTACATTGTTTGTTGTGTGCAAAATAAATGCACACTAGTACACCATAGTTACTTGTATTTAGTACCGTGTGTTAAAGCGGTCTGACTCAACGCAGTGTGGCACAATCTGCGTCCCCCACAAAAATAAAACAAATAAAAATAATTTTTTGCTCGTCTTTACATTTTTTGTTGTGTGCACTGCAACCCTGATTTGTGAATTGTGATCTGTGAATTAATGGATAACAATCAGTTTACAGAACCAAATACTAGTGCTCCAGCTGCTTCCACCAGTCATGATGCTGCTTTAATGTCATCTAGTACTAGAGCTGATGTTCATCTAGTACTAAAGCTGATACCAGTTTAAACAACTGGTAAAAAAAAAAAAAAGACTTCAAGCAGTAAGAAAAAGAAAGTAGGTTCATGCAGAAAAACTTAAAATTGCCAACATGCCATTCACATCATGCAGTGGCAAGGAAAGACTCAGGACTTGGCCTATATTTATTATGACTAATGATTCTGCAACTGTTAGTGAGGCATCTTCTGCCTCTTGTGACAATAAAAGACCTTGGGGTTTATTTAGTAAAGTTCCAATTTTGTCCGATTTTTAACTTGTGGTCTGCAGTTAACCGCAAGTTAATTGGGGTCGCTCTTGTGGGTGACCCCAATTAACTCACGGTTAACCGCAGACTGCAAAGCTCCCACCATTGGTTATAATGGAGCGCCGCTATGCTACATTGTAACCAGTGCGCTCCTCCTGATTGACAGGGCAGGAGCGCACAGCCAATCAGGAGAGTGACATGACGTGGCACTCCCTGATTGGATGGCGGGACTCTCTTTGCCAGGAGTCACGGGGGGTCCCGCCAGTCGGGGAAAGGGGTTCCATGTGTAAACATGGGACCCCTTTCAGTTCATGGTTCGATTATTTTTTAATTTTTTAATTTTAACAAGTACGTGGATTACAACTACAAAGAAGAGAACCGATCTACACAGGATTGTTTGTAAGTATATATTTTATTTACAGGTACCCTATGGATTCTACTGGAGAAGAGGACCGAGGGGCTTCGTGTCAACATAGGTAAGTATGTATGTAATTGCCTGATGTATGTAAGTGTGCATGTATGTACATGAAAGTTGTACTTTCACGATGTCTGTGTTTTGTTTTTATTTGGGTATTTTTTTTGTAGTAGAACTACAGGTACCAGTGGGCCCGTTTCCCCCCCGCATGCTGGTAATTGTGGTTCTCCAAGTACCAGCTTGTGGGGGAGGCTTGCTGGGACTTGTAGTTCTGCTTCAAAAAACAATATTCTTTTTTTACACAAAAGGTTATCAGCCTCCCATCCACCGCCCACGGATGGGGCTGACAGCCTCGGGCTTCTCCCCTGGTCCTTTGGTGGCTGGAGGGGGGGACCCCTTGATTTAAGGGGTCCCCACTCAAGGGTACCCCGGCCAAGGGTGACTAGTTGGGGATTTAATGCTAGGGCCGCAGGGACCGTACTTTTGGCACCAGGACCAGGCGCAGAGCCTGGTGCTGGTTGTTTAAATATGGGGGAACCCTATGCATTTTTCCACCTCTATTTTTACAACCAGGACCGGCTCAAAGAGCCAGAGGCTGGTTACGCATAACCCTTTCTGCACTTGTCATAATGCACACAATGAAGCGCTGCACAGATCTCACAGATCCGGCCGGGCTTCATTGTGTTATGTCCGGCAGTGTTTTACTAATCACTCCCGTAAAACACTGCCCAACAATGGGGGTAATTCCAAGTTGATCGCAGCAGGAATTTTTTTAGCAGTTGGGCAAAACCATGTGCACTGCAGGGGAGGCAGATATAACATGTGCAGGGAGAGTTAGATTTGGGTGTGGTGTGTTCAATCTGCAATCTAAATTGCAGTGTAAAAATAAAGCAGCCAGTATTTACCCTGCACAGAAACAAAATAACCCACCCAAATCTAACTCTCTCTGCACATGTTATATCTGCCTCCCCTGCAGTGCACATGGTTTTGCCCAATTGCTAACAAAGATCCTGCTGCGATCAACTTGGAATTACCCCCAATATGAATCACATTGACATCGGATAATACGAAACTAGAAAACTCGTTAGCTTTGTAAATGACCGTAGATAGATTCAAAAAGTTTCATGAAAATGCACCCGATAAAAAATGAGTTTAAACTCTACCTAAACAGACTCAAACATGAATATTAGTAAATAAACCCCCTTGTCACTCAAACATTAGCGGTGTAAAAAAACTGAAAACCAATAAGGCAGCAAAACAAACTGTGCGAACTTCAGAAACAGAAATGTAAAAAATCCCTGAGGAGAGTCCAGTTGCTTCCCCAAATCTTCACCCTATTACGTCATCTGCAGCGAGCTCATGGCAGGTGTAGGGTGTCAGAAACTGGTGCTAAGAAAATAAAAACAAGCAGTCCAGCAGCATTTGTCTCCCTTTTCTCTACTAGAACCCAGCACCTGCGATCACCACCAACACCTTTATCCTCAACCTCAATATCCTCAGTTTTGACCAGAGATGGTCATGAAACCAATTTGTTAATACTAGGTGAATCCTCCCCTTTCCAGGATTCCGCAGAATAATCCTTAAGCGCAAGGCCTGCTGATGCTGGTTCTGCTGCTGCTGCTGCTGGGGATATTTCATCATCCCAGAAGTATACCAAGAAAACTGCCAGTACTAGTAGTATTTCCCAAAAATGATTGACTGTTCAGCAATGCTTGGCAAGGAGAAACAAGTATGTCAGTTCCTACCCAGTCGCACAGTGTATCACTGACGCCATGACTGCTTGGATAGTAACAGATCTGCGTCCAATATCTGCCATCAATTCAGTGAGCTTTACGCAGTTAATGGAGGCCGTATGTCCACGGTACCAAGTTCCATCTCGGTTCCATTTCACCAGAAGGGCCATTCCTCGGCTGTACCAGGACGTTAAGAAAAACCTCATTCACGGCCTAAAAAATGCCATTGTAGCCAATGTCCACCTAACCACAGATATGTGGACAAGCGGGAGTGGGCAAACTAAAGATTATATGAGTGTGACAGCCCACTGGGTGGTTGAATCACCTTTAGCAGCAGCAGCAGTACTATCTAGCAAACATCGCTAGCTCATTCAAAGGCATGCTACTCGGTGTATCACCGGCTTTACTAAGAGGCATACCTCTGACAACCTCTTAGAGAAACTAATAGAGATGAGCGGGTTCGGTTTCTCTGAATCCGAACCCGCCAGAACTTCATGTTTTTTTTCACGGGTCCGAGCGACTCGGATCTTCCCGCCTTGCTCGGTTAACCCGAGCGCGCCCGAACGTCATCATGACGCTGTCGGATTCTCGCGAGGCTCGGATTCTATCGCGAGACTCGGATTCTATATAAGGAGCCGCGCGTCGCCGCCATTTTCACACGTGCATTGAGATTGATAGGGAGAGGACGTGGCTGGCGTCCTCTCCGTTTAGACACTTGATTTACTAATTTTGGGGAGCATTAGGAGTACTCAGTAGTGTACAGTGCAGAGTTTTGCTGATAGTGACCAGTGACCACCACTTTTATTTATAATCCGTTCTCTGCCTGAAAAAAGCGATACACAGCACACAGTGACTCAGTCACATACATACCATATCTGTGTGCACTGCTCAGGCTCAGGCCAGTGTGCTGCATCATCTATATATATTATATATCTGTCTGACTGCTCAGCTCACACAGCTTATAATTGTGGGGGAGACTGGGGAGCACTACTGCAGTGCCAGTTATAGGTTATAGCAGGAGCCAGGAGTACATAATATTATATTAAAATTAAACAGTGCACACTTTTGCTGCAGGAGTGCCACTGCCAGTGTGACTAGTGACCAGTGACCTGACCACCAGTATATAATATTAGTAGTATACTATCTCTTTATCAACCAGTCTATATTAGCAGCAGACACAGTACAGTGCGGTAGTTCACGGCTGTGGCTACCTCTGTGTCGGCACTCGGCAGCCCGTCCATAATTGTATATACCAGTGACCTAACCGTGGTTTTTTTTTCTTTCTTTATACATACATACTAGTTACGAGTATACTATCTCTTTATCAACCAGTCTATATATTAGCAGCAGACACAGTACAGTGCGGTAGTTCACGGCTGTGGCTACCTCTGTGTCGGCACTCGGCAGCCCGTCCATAATTGTATATACCACCTAACCGTGGTTTTTTTTTCTTTCTTTATACATACATACTAGTTACGAGTATACTATCTCTTTATCAACCAGTCTATATATTAGCAGCAGACACAGTACAGTGCGGTAGTTCACGGCTGTGGCTACCTCTGTGTCGGCACTCGGCAGCCCGTCCATAATTGTATATACCACCTAACCGTGGTTTTTTTTTCTTTCTTTATACATACATACTAGTTACGAGTATACTATCTCTTTATCAACCAGTCTATATATTAGCAGCAGACACAGTACAGTGCGGTAGTTCACGGCTGTGGCTACCTCTGTGTCGGCACTCGGCAGCCCGTCCATAATTGTATATACCAGTGACCTAACCGTGGTTTTTTTTTCTTTCTTTATACATACATACTAGTTACGAGTATACTATCTCTTTATCAACCAGTCTATATATTAGCAGCAGACACAGTACAGTGCGGTAGTTCACGGCTGTGGCTACCTCTGTGTCGGCACTCGGCAGCCCGTCCATAATTGTATATACCACCTAACCGTGGTTTTTTTTTCTTTCTTTATACATACATACTAGTTACGAGTATACTATCTCTTTATCAACCAGTCTATATATTAGCAGCAGACACAGTACAGTGCGGTAGTTCACGGCTGTGGCTACCTCTGTGTCGGCACTCGGCAGCCCGTCCATAATTGTATATACCAGTGACCTAACCGTGGTTTTTTTTTCTTTCTTTATACATACATACTAGTTACGAGTATACTATCTCTTTATCAACCAGTCTATATATTAGCAGCAGACACAGTACAGTGCGGTAGTTCACGGCTGTGGCTACCTCTGTGTCGGCACTCGGCAGCCCGTCCATAATTGTATATACCACCTAACCGTGGTTTTTTTTTCTTTCTTTATACATACATACTAGTTACGAGTATACTATCTCTTTATCAACCAGTCTATATATTAGCAGCAGACACAGTACAGTGCGGTAGTTCACGGCTGTGGCTACCTCTGTGTCGGCACTCGGCAGCCCGTCCATAATTGTATATACCAGTGACCTAACCGTGGTTTTTTTTTCTTTCTTTATACATACATACTAGTTACGAGTATACTATCTCTTTATCAACCAGTCTATATATTAGCAGCAGACACAGTACAGTGCGGTAGTTCACGGCTGTGGCTACCTCTGTGTCGGCACTCGGCAGCCCGTCCATAATTGTATATACCAGTGACCTAACCGTGGTTTTTTTTTCTTTCTTTATACATACATACTAGTTACGAGTATACTATCTCTTTATCAACCAGTCTATATATTAGCAGCAGACACAGTACAGTGCGGTAGTTCACGGCTGTGGCTACCTCTGTGTCGGCACTCGGCAGCCCGTCCATAATTGTATATACCAGTGACCTAACCGTGGTTTTTTTTTCTTTCTTTATACATACATACTAGTTACGAGTATACTATCTCTTTATCAACCAGTCTATATATTAGCAGCAGACACAGTACAGTGCGGTAGTTCACGGCTGTGGCTACCTCTGTGTCGGCACTCGGCAGCCCGTCCATAATTGTATATACCAGTGACCTAACCGTGGTTTTTTTTTCTTTCTTTATACATACATACTAGTTACGAGTATACTATCTCTTTATCAACCAGTCTATATATTAGCAGCAGACACAGTACAGTGCGGTAGTTCACGGCTGTGGCTACCTCTGTGTCGGCACTCGGCAGCCCGTCCATAATTGTATATACCACCTAACCGTGGTTTTTTTTTCTTTCTTTATACATACATACTAGTTACGAGTATACTATCTCTTTATCAACCAGTCTATATATTAGCAGCAGACACAGTACAGTGCGGTAGTTCACGGCTGTGGCTACCTCTGTGTCGGCACTCGGCAGCCCGTCCATAATTGTATACTAGTATCCAATCCATCCATCTCCATTGTTTACCTGAGGTGCCTTTTAGTTGTGCCTATTAAAATATGGAGAACAAAAATGTTGAGGTTCCAAAATTAGGGAAAGATCAAGATCCACTTCCACCTCGTGCTGAAGCTGCTGCCACTAGTCATGGCCGAGACGATGAAATGCCAGCAACGTCGTCTGCCAAGGCCGATGCCCAATGGCATAGTACAGAGCATGTCAAAACCAAAACACCAAATATCAGTAAAAAAAGGACTCCAAAACCTAAAATAAAATTGTCGGAGGAGAAGCGTAAACTTGCCAATATGCCATTTACCACACGGAGTGGCAAGGAACGGCTGAGGCCCTGGCCTATGTTCATGGCTAGTGGTTCAGCTTCACATGAGGATGGAAGCACTCAGCCTCTCGCTAGAAAACTGAAAAGACTCAAGCTGGCAAAAGCACCGCAAAGAACTGTGCGTTCTTTGAAATCCCAAATCCACAAGGAGAGTCCAATTGTGTCGGTTGCGATGCCTGACCTTCCCAACACTGGACGTGAAGAGCATGCGCCTTCCACCATTTGCACGCCCCCTGCAAGTGCTGGAAGGAGCACCCACAGTCCAGTTCCTGATAGTCAGATTGAAGATGTCAGTGTTGAAGTACACCAGGATGAGGAGGATATGGGTGTTGCTGGCGCTGGGGAGGAAATTGACCAGGAGGATTCTGATGGTGAGGTGGTTTGTTTAAGTCAGGCACCCGGGGAGACACCTGTTGTCCGTGGGAGGAATATGGCCGTTGACATGCCAGGTGAAAATACCAAAAAAATCAGCTCTTCGGTGTGGAGTTATTTCACCAGAAATGCGGACAACAGGTGTCAAGCCGTGTGTTCCCTTTGTCAAGCTGTAATAAGTAGGGGTAAGGACGTTAACCACCTCGGAACATCCTCCCTTATACGTCACCTGCAGCGCATTCATAATAAGTCAGTGACAAGTTCAAAAACTTTGGGTGACAGCGGAAGCAGTCCACTGACCAGTAAATCCCTTCCTCTTGTAACCAAGCTCACGCAAACCACCCCACCAACTCCCTCAGTGTCAATTTCCTCCTTCCCCAGGAATGCCAATAGTCCTGCAGGCCATGTCACTGGCAAGTCTGACGAGTCCTCTCCTGCCTGGGATTCCTCCGATGCATCCTTGCGTGTAACGCCTACTGCTGCTGGCGCTGCTGTTGTTGCCGCTGGGAGTCGATGGTCATCCCAGAGGGGAAGTCGTAAGCCCACTTGTACTACTTCCAGTAAGCAATTGACTGTTCAACAGTCCTTTGCGAGGAAGATGAAATATCACAGCAGTCATCCTACTGCAAAGCGGATAACTGAGTCCTTGACAACTATGTTGGTGTTAGACGTGCGTCCGGTATCCGCCGTTAGTTCACAGGGAACTAGACAATTTATTGAGGCAGTGTGCCCCCGTTACCAAATACCATCTAGGTTCCACTTCTCTAGGCAGGCGATACCGAGAATGTACACGGACGTCAGAAAAAGACTCACCAGTCTCCTAAAAAATGCAGTTGTACCCAATGTCCACTTAACCACGGACATGTGGACAAGTGGAGCAGGGCAGGGTCAGGACTATATGACTGTGACAGCCCACTGGGTAGATGTATGGACTCCCGCCGCAAGAACAGCAGCGGCGGCACCAGTAGCAGCATCTCGCAAACGCCAACTCTTTCCTAGGCAGGCTACGCTTTGTATCACCGCTTTCCAGAATACGCACACAGCTGAAAACCTCTTACGGCAACTGAGGAAGATCATCGCGGAATGGCTTACCCCAATTGGACTCTCCTGTGGATTTGTGGCATCGGACAACGCCAGCAATATTGTGTGTGCACTAAATATGGGCAAATTCCAGCACGTCCCATGTTTTGCACATACCTTGAATTTGGTGGTGCAGAATTTTTTAAAAAACGACAGGGGCGTGCAAGAGATGCTGTCGGTGGCCAGAAAAATTGCGGGACACTTTCGGCGTACAGGCACCACGTACAGAAGACTGGAGCACCACCAAAAACTACTGAACCTGCCCTGCCATCATCTGAAGCAAGAAGTGGTAACGAGGTGGAATTCAACCCTCTATATGCTTCAGAGGTTGGAGGAGCAGCAAAAGGCCATTCAAGCCTATACAATTGAGCACGATATAGGAGATGGAATGCACCTGTCTCAAGTGCAGTGGAGAATGATTTCAACGTTGTGCAAGGTTCTGATGCCCTTTGAACTTGCCACACCTGAAGTCAGTTCAGACACTGCCAGCCTGAGTCAGGTCATTCCCCTCATCAGGCTTTTGCAGAAGAAGCTGGAGGCATTGAAGAAGGAGCTAAAAGGGAGCGATTCCGCTAGGCATGTGGGACTTGTGGATGCAGCCCTTAATTCGCTTAACAAGGATTCACGGGTGGTCAATCTGTTGAAATCAGAGCACTACATTTTGGCCACCGTGCTCGATCCTAGATTTAAAGCCTACCTTGGATCTCTCTTTCCGGCAGACACAGGTCTGCTGGGGTTGAAAGACCTGCTGGTGACAAAATTGTCAAGTCAAGCAGAACGTGACCTGTCAACATCTCCTCCTTCACATTCTCCCGCAACTGGGGGTGCGAGGAAAAGGCTCAGAATTCCGAGCCCACCCGCTGGCGGTGATGCAGGGCAGTCTGGAGCGACTGCTGATGCTGACATCTGGTCCGGACTGAAGGACCTGACAACGATTACGGACATGTCGTCTACTGTCACTGCATATGATTCTCTCAACATTGATAGAATGGTGGAGGATTATATGAGTGACCGCATCCAAGTAGGCACGTCACACAGTCCGTACTTATACTGGCAGGAAAAAGAGGCAATTTGGAGGCCCTTGCACAAACTGGCTTTATTCTACCTAAGTTGCCCTCCCACAAGTGTGTACTCCGAAAGAGTGTTTAGTGCCGCCGCTCACCTTGTCAGCAATCGGCGTACGAGGTTACATCCAGAAAATGTGGAGAAGATGATGTTCATTAAAATGAATTATAATCAATTCCTCCGCGGAGACATTGACCAGCAGCAATTGCCTCCACAAAGTACACAGGGAGCTGAGATGGTGGATTCCAGTGGGGACGAATTGATAATCTGTGAGGAGGGGGATGTACACGGTGATATATCGGAGGGTGAAGATGAGGTGGACATCTTGCCTCTGTAGAGCCAGTTTGTGCAAGGAGAGATTAATTGCTTCTTTTTTGGGGGGGGTCCAAACCAACCCGTCATATCAGTCACAGTCGTGTGGCAGACCCTGTCACTGAAATGATGGGTTGGTTAAAGTGTGCATGTCCTGTTTTGTTTATACAACATAAGGGTGGGTGGGAGGGCCCAAGGACAATTCCATCTTGCACCTCTTTTTTCTTTTCTTTTTCTTTGCATCATGTGCTGATTGGGGAGGGTTTTTTGGAAGGGACATCCTGCGTGACACTGCAGTGCCACTCCTAGATGGGCCCGGTGTTTGTGTCGGCCACTAGGGTCGCTAATCTTACTCACACAGTCAGCTACCTCATTGCGCCTCTTTTTTTCTTTGCGTCATGTGCTGTTTGGGGAGGGTTTTTTGGAAGGGCCATCCTGCGTGACACTGCAGTGCCACTCCTAGATGGGCCCGGTGTTTGTGTCGGCCACTAGGGTCGCTAATCTTACTCACACAGCTACCTCATTGCGCCTCTTTTTTTCTTTGCGTCATGTGCTGTTTGGGGAGGGTTTTTTGGAAGGGACATCCTGCGTGACACTGCAGTGCCACTCCTAGATGTGCCCGGTGTTTGTGTCGGCCACTAGGGTCGCTAATCTTACTCACACAGCTACCTCATTGCGCCTCTTTTTTTCTTTGCGTCATGTGCTGTTTGGGGAGGGTTTTTTGGAAGGGACATCCTGCGTGACACTGCAGTGCCACTCCTAGATGGGCCCGGTGTTTGTGTCGGCCACTAGGGTCGCTAATCTTACTCACACAGTCAGCTACCTCATTGCGCCTCTTTTTTTCTTTGCGTCATGTGCTGTTTGGGGAGGGTTTTTTGGAAGGGCCATCCTGCGTGACACTGCAGTGCCACTCCTAGATGGGCCCGGTGTTTGTGTCGGCCACTAGGGTCGCTAATCTTACTCACACAGCTACCTCATTGCGCCTCTTTTTTTCTTTGCGTCATGTGCTGTTTGGGGAGGGTTTTTTGGAAGGGACATCCTGCGTGACACTGCAGTGCCACTCCTAGATGGGCCCGGTGTTTGTGTCGGCCACTAGGGTCGCTTATCTTACTCACACAGCGACCTCGGTGCAAATTTTAGGACTAAAAATAATATTGTGAGGTGTGAGGTATTCAGAATAGACTAAAAATGAGTGTAAATTATGGTTTTTGAGGTTAATAATACTTTGGGATCAAAATGACCCCCAAATTCTATGATTTAAGCTGTTTTTTAGTGTTTTTGGAAAAAAACACCCGAATCCAAAACACACCCGAATCCGACAAAAATAATTCGGTGAGGTTTTGCCAAAACGCGTTCGAACCCAAAACACGGCCGCGGAACCGAACCCAAAACCAAAACACAAAACCCGAAAAATTTCAGGCGCTCATCTCTAGAAACTAAGGGATGTGATAGTGACATGGCTTAACCCATTTGGACTATCCTCAGGATTTGTAATTGCGGATAATGCCAATAATATCATGAAAGCATTACAGCTGGGTGAATTCCAACACATCCCCTGTTTTGCTCACACAATAAACCTGGTGGTTCAGAGTTTTAAAAAAAATTACAGGGTTGTGCAAGAGATGCTGTCTGTGGCCCGAAAGATTTTGCGGCATTTTCGGCATTTCACAACAGCATGCAGGCGATTGCAGCAGCTGCAAGAAGAGTTGTATCTGCCCTTCCATCAACTGAAGCAGGAGGTGGTGACAAGATAGAACTCCACCCTTCATATGCTTCTGCAGTTGGAGGAGCAACAGAAAGCCATTCATAGCTATACAACAAGCCATGACTTTGGGAGAGGAGGGGGTGGTATGTAAATCAGCCCAGCACATTGGAAATTACTTTCTGTCTTGTGCAAGGTGCTCAAATCCCGTCGAAGTAGCCACCTGTGAAGTCAGTTCCAACACTGCTAGCTTAAGCCAGGTGTTTCCCCTAATTAGGCTTTTGGAAAAACAACTGGAGAAATGGAAGGAGATAAAACAAGGCGAATCTGCAAAATAAGCCAGAGTTGTAGAGCAAGCCCTTTTTTTGCTACGCGAGGAATCGGATCACTACATTTTGGCAACCGTTCTTGATCCTAGGTTCAAGTCGTATACGTTGTCTTTCTTTCCAAATGACACAGATCTTCAGAGATGTAAAGAGCTCCTGGTGAGCAAGTTGGCAGCTGAAGTGATGTCTCCTTCAATTTCTTACGACACAGCCAGGAAAAAACAACATTTTCCCAAAAGACCTAGTGGGGATGCAGGGCAGTCCAAAGACCATTTTGACATCTGGTCAGGTCTAGATGAATTTTCCAGTGGTGACACCTCTACCGTAAGTCTGATCCGGTCACCGTCCATACTGGAAGGAAAAAAAAAGTAAATATGGAGGCCCTTGTACAAACTGGCTTTGTATTACTTGCTGCCCACCCTCCAGTGTGTACTCAGAGAGAGTTTTCAGCACAGCTGGGAACCTTGTGAGTGAACGGCATAGGAGGCTACTTCCTCAAAATGGGGAAAAGATAATGTTCATCAAAATGAACTGGAAATTCCACTCGGAAGACCTGTCCCAGCAATTACATTGAAATACAGAGACATCTGTAATGGGGATTCCAGCGGGGAGGAATTAATATTGTATGATGATGAGGAGGATGTACACACTGATGCGGGTGGCAGTGGTGATGACATCTTGTACACACCGTAGAGCTGTAGCTTTGAGGCAGTTGGTAGCTTGTTGGCCCAAACAAATCAATAATTTCAGCCACAAGTGTGGCAGTCCATGTCCCTGAAATGATTGGTTTGTTAAAGTGTGTATGTCCTGTTTAATATCCAACATAAGGGTGCCTGGGAAGGCCCAACGACAATTCCATCTTGCACCACCGTTTATCTCACTGCTGTGTGGCAGTGTTTCATAGATATGCTAGAAACTGCCATCTGTTCGTGCCGCGGCTCTGTCGCCTAGTAGTAAGTAACCAGCCAGCTGGCTGCAGACTTTGACCTAAAGTGTCTGAAAACAACATTGTGAGCATTAAGGTGGTCAAAATTGTCTGCAAATGACTGGAAATTAATGTTAATAATACTCTAGGACCATAAAAACTCAAAACTTATGTGATTTTGGTGTTTTTTGTCAATTTTGGAAAAAAATCCAAATCCCATCACGGCTGTTTGGCAAATCCAAATTCCGCCGATGAATACAAATTCAAATCTTCGGGGCCAGCCCACATCTCTAGTTTTCTTTATACTGACTTGATCCTAACATGGCTAAAGCAATTTTACACATACAGTACCTGCATTTTAGAGAAAAAGTAATTTGTTACTGTACCATCGGGATACGGTCTCTAGGTCGACAGTAACTAGGTCAGCACTATCTAGGTCGACCACTATTGGTTGACAGTAACTAGGTCGACAGGGTCTCTAGGTCAACATGTTCTAGGTCGATAGGTCAAAAGATTGACATGAGTTTTTCACAATTTTTTTCTTTTTTTTAACCTTTTCATACTTAGCAATCCACGTGGACTACAGTTGGGAACGGTAACCTGTGCCGAGCTCAGAGGTAGCGGAGCGAGGCACGCTCGCCATGAGAGGGAACACGGTGCACTAATTGGGGTTCCCGGTCACTGTACGAAGAAAACGACACAAAAAACATAAAAAACTCATGTCGACCTTTTGACCTGTCAACCTAGACCATGTTGACCTAAAGACCCTGTTGACCTAGAGACCCTGTCGGCCTAGTTACTGTCGACCAATAGTGGTCGACCTAGACACTGTCGACCTAGTTACTATCTACCTTCCATACCACACCCGCACCATCTGGGACACAGTGTGGACATATGGGATTTATAATAAGTAGGTGGAATGTTATGGTTATTTAGCCTAAGTTGTTGTAATTGTATTTTATTGTTCTATTGTTATACTTAATGCATTTTGTTTTAGTTATGAGGCACTTTTAGAGCATTGTTATATTTCTTCTATTTTCAAGGCGACACAGCGCATGTTGGCCCTCATTCCGAGTTGATCGGTCGCAAGGCGAATTTAGCAGAGTTACACACGCTAAGCCGCCGCCTACTGGGAGTGAATCTTAGCTTCTTAAAATTGCGACCGATGTATTCGCAATATTGCGATTACTAACTACTTAGCAGTTTCAGAGTAGCTCCAGACTTACTCTGCCTGTGCGATCAGTTCAGTGCTTGTCGTTCCTGGTTGACGTCACAAACACACCCAGCGTTCGCCCAGGCACTCCCACCGTTTCTCCGGCCACTCCTGCGTTTTTTCCGGAAACGGTAGCGTTTTCAGCCACACGCCCCTGAAACGCCGTGTTTCCGCCCAGTAACACCCATTTCCTGTCAATCACATTACGATCGCCGGAGCGAAGAAAAAGCCGTGAGTAAAAATACTTTCTTCATAGTAAAGTTACTTGGCGCAGTCGCAGTGCGAACTTTGCGCATGCGTACTAAGCGGATTTTCACTGCGATGCGATGAAAAAGAACGAGCGAACAACTCGGAATGAGGGCCGTTGTTACTTCTTTTTTTTTTCATTGGTACAGTAGTTCTCATGCTCTCTATATAAGCAGTAGCATACTTTTGTAAAGTTTGACAGGATGTTACTGTGCAGCCTCTCATGCAGATGCAACAGACAGCAAGGTAATAGATTTACTTATTGTTGTGCTCAAATATTAAATAAAGATTAGTCTAGTTACAGTGAGGATGATTTATGACATAGCGCAAAGGAAGGCAAAAGCCACTTTTACATGTAAAGGGCAGCTTTGTGGGCATACATAGCACATATCAATGGTCTTCATGTCCCTTTCCTTTCCGTCCTCATTAGCAAGAATGTCTTTTACTCGACAGTGGGGTGATTCCGGGTTGATCGTAGCCCTGCAAAATTTAGCAGAGCTACGATCATGACCATAGACATGCGGGGGGACGCCCAGCACAGGGCTATCCCACCCCGTATGTCAGTGACGGACCCCCCGCAGAAGTGCAAAAGCATTGCACAGCGGCGATGCATTTGCACTTTAGGAGTAGCTCCCGGCCAGTGCAGCTTTAGTGTGCTGGCAGGGAGCTACTTGTCGCTCCACAGCCCGCAGCGGCTGCGCGTGATGTCACGCAGCCGCTGCGGCCCGCTCCCCGCACAGTCCGGACACGCCTACGTTGGCTGGACCACGCCCACAAAATGGTGGCCGAACGCCGCCGTTCCACCCCCCCGCCCAGTGACCGCCTTTGCCTGCGGCACTGGCGCATGCTCAGTGCTGACCCGATCGCACTGCTGCGATAAACTGCTGATTCAAATGTATCCTTCATACCATCTACAGTATACACCAGACTGATCTGTCTGACCAGAGCCTTATGGCCCTCACTATGTGTGCCATCATTCCACTTACTGTGTGTGCTGTATGCAGAGATTACATACCCTGCCATGCAGGGTTGGTGCTAGGGTACTCGGTGCCCCCCTGCAAACTATAAATTTATGCCCTCCCATACTTTACAATTGGATGCTAAAACAGGTGTGGCATCCCTTTCTAAAGTATGGGAGGGCACACATTTATAGGGAAGGGGTGTGGCCACACAATAGTACACCCATTTAAAATTATGCCACATGTTAGTACAATCTTATTCACATTACACCACACGTACTAGTGCTGCTTATACACATAATTCCCCCAGTAGTAGCACCACTTATGCATAATGCCCTCAGTAGTAGCACTGCTTATGCATTATGCCCCCAGTAGTAGAGCCGCTTATGCATAATGCCCCCAGTAGAAGTGCGCTTATGTATTATTCCCCCAGTAGTAGCGCTGCCCAGTAGTAGCACTGCTTATGCATAATGCCCCAGTAGTAGCGCCGCTTTTGCGTAATGCCCCAGTAATAGTGTGCTTATGAATAATGTCCCTGGTAGAAGTGCACTTATGTATTATTCCCCCAGTAGTAGCGCTGCCCAGTAGTAGCACTGCTTATGCATACTGCCCCCAGTAGTAGTGCCGCTTATGCATAATGCCCCAGTAGTAGCGCTGCTTATGCGTAATGCCCCAGTAATAGTGTGCTTATGAATAATGTCCCCAGTAGAAGTGTGCTAATGTATAATGCCCCCAGTAGTAGCGCTGCCCAGTAGTTGCGCCAGTTATGCATAATGCCCCCAGTAGTAGCGCCGCTTATGCGTAATGCCTCCAGTAGTAGTGCTGCTTATGCGTAATGCCATGTAGTAGTGTGCTTATGCATAATACCCCCAGTAGAACTGTGGTTATGCGTAAAGACCCCAGAAGTAGTGCTGCTTATGCATAATGCCCCCAGTAGAAGTGCGCTTATGTATTATTCCCCCAGTAGTAGCGCTGCCCAGTAGTAGTGCCGCTTATGCATAATGACCCCAGTAGTAGTGCCGCTTATGCATAATGCCCCAGTAGTAGCGCCGCTTATGCGTAATGCCCCAGTAATAGTGTGCTTATGAATAATGTCCCCGGTAGTAGTGCCGCTTATGCGTAATGCCTCCAGTAGTAGCGCTGCTTATGCGTAATGCCATGTAGTAGTGCGCTTATGCATAATACCCCCAGTAGAACTGTGCTTAAGCGTAATGACCCCAGAAGTAGTGCTGCTTATGTATAATGACCCCAGTAGTAGTGCCACGCAGTAGTAGTGTGCTTATGCGTAATGCCCCCAGAAGTAGTGTGCTTACAGATGGACCCTCTGTTATCTTTGCTGGCTGAGGCATTAGTCGCAATCAGGCATGCCTGGGCGCAAGATGACTTGCCTAGTCATAGGGAGGTGCACAGAGCGTTTGGCGTTACCTTTGATTGTAATACCTGTGATCATCCACCAGATGTCACTTTTTAAAATCACCATTTAGCATGCATGTGGTCTCTATTAAAATACAGTGTAAGAACTACTTTACTGGTACGTCTCATTACGTTACAGTATGCTACAGTATGTCAAATACAGTATATAGTACTGTAATTAGTACAGTATATACAGATGCAAATAGTACAGTATATACAGACACAATCGAATGTGATAAAGCCACAACATAGGGGGTGATTCAGACCTGATCGTAGATGTGCTAAAATAGTAGTGTATACAGATGCAAATGAATGTGTTACAGGTATGGTCTATTGATGTTAGGGATACAGTATGTGAGCATCCAAATCCCGTAGCGATTACGGCATAATCAAAACCAATGGGCTTATGTATCTGTCATGCGGCGACGTGTCCGGGCACTGAAGTGTGCCGCTTCCCATGCTTAAGAGTCCCGAGTTCGATTCCCAAAGTGCGAATTGTTAATTTTTTCCGTCCGACCGGGAACAAGTAAACCTAAATATTTAATATAAGTCAAGGAGATTTTAAATTTCGAAAAGACAGAATAGGAAGAGAGGTCTAAGGAATAGGTGCCAAGAGGAAGATTAACAGACTTGTCTACATTTATTTTATATCCGGAGATCCTCCCAAAGGCCGCAACCAGTTCCATAATGTTTGGAAGTGAATGCAAGGGGTCAGTCATGAAAAGCAGCATATCATCTGCGAAAAGAGATAGTTTGACCTCCTGGGAGGAAATCCGGGCACCTTTAAAGTCCTGATAACAACGAAGGGCTGTTGCTAGGGGCTCAATGGCCATAGCAAATAGAAGGGGGGAAAGGGGGCATCCCTGCCTAGTTCCCCTGAAAATAGTAAAGGAGTCGGACAATTGCCCATTACAGAGGATTTGGGAGGTAGGGTTAGTGTAAAGAATTTTAATACAGGATATATGAAAGGGGGGAAGACCAAAGCAGGACATGCAAGTATATAAATGGGGCCACTGTACCAGATCGAAGGCCTTCTCCGCATCCAATGAAACTATCAAACCTGGGGGGAAATCCCACAAGAGTTTTGGAGATGATGGACCACTGACAGCACTTTGCGTACATTGAGGACTGAGTGTCTACCTCGGATGAATCCGGTTTGGTCCGGATGAATGATGGATGGCAAGACTTCTTGTAATCATTCCGCCAGTATCTTCACCAGGATCTTATAATCAGAATTGATGAGGGATATAGGCCTGTAGGAACCCGGCAATGTCAGGTCCCTATCAGGCTTAGGTAGGACTTTAATATACGCTGAATTAAAGTAGAGAGGGGCTGTACCCAACTGCAGAATGTGGTTAAAGACGGCAGCCAGGGTATCCAAGATCTCCAAATGAAGTGTCTTATAGAAACTACCTCCGAACCCATCAGGCCCGTGGGCCTTACTAGGTTTGAGAGAACTTATAACGCGGGACACCTCCCCAGGTGTGATGGGAGCGGACAAGGCCTTCCCCTGCCCAGCAGAGATAGAAGGAAGAGGCAGGGATGGCCATATCATGTCCTGGTCTGTAGAAGAAAGAGGATAGGAAGTGGGAGAGGTGACAGGAGGAGAGTACAAATTAGTGTAGAATGTCTTCATAGTGTCCACTGTCTGCTTGTTGGTGGACGTTAATGATCCGTCTGAATTACGTAGAGGATGAACTGCAACCACAGGGTTGGAGCCTTTCAGGATATTCGTAAGAAGCTTGCCTGTTTTGTTTCCGAAGCGACGATAAAGGTAATTCATACGGCATAAGTATTTGTTACCTCTTTTGTTGAGAAATTCAGTGTAGTGAGTGTTGGCTAAAAGATAAGCTGCTCTGGTTGATGGGGTAGGATTACTTTGGTAGGAGGAAAAAGTAGAAGTGAGAATATTCTGTAGGGAGAGGTAGGTCACTGCATAATCCTTGTTCAAACGAGACACATAGGAGATGATAGAGCCCTGAAGGACCAACTTGGCGGTTTGCCAAAACAGAGGAGGGTCAGTTACCGAACTGGCAGCATTGTCAGTGGCAAAGCATTTCCAGCTATCAGACAGCAATGTTTTAAATTCTGGTGAGGTGAGGTGGTGGGAGGGGAAACACCAGGAAGCGTGGGAGGGTCGCTCATCCGAGATGCTAAGCTTGAACCACAGCAAGGCATGGTCGGATATAGTGATCGGTTCAATTGCTACAGAGGATACTCTTGTGAACAAGGTCGTGGAAATCAGGAGATAGTCTATCCTAGAAAACGTACCATAGGCAGCTGAGAGACATGTATATTCCCGTGCGGTGGGGTTAGAGGACCTCCAAATATCCACTAAGGCTAACTGGGAAGTAAGATGAGGGATACCAAGTTTAGGCAATCTTTTAGGGGGTCTGTGTATTGACTGGGCATTAGACCTATCCAGGGAGGCATCAGAAATAAGATTAAAGTCTCAACAGAAGATAAGGGGTTCATCCATATACGGAATTACCTTAGCAATAAGTGTAATAAAGAAGCTTTTATAATAGATAGTAGGAGCGTAGACATTACAGAGAGTGTATACCTGAGAGCGAAGCGTAAGTTTAGTGATAGTAAATCTACCCTCAGGATCTGTAACAGTGTGTAGTATAGTATAGGGAATATTACGCCTAACAAGTATCGCCACACCACGGGCCTTGGAGTTAAATGAGGCTGAGCCGAGGAGTTTCCAACTGAAGTGTGCTTCTTGTACAAACACCATATCCAGTTTCATTGTGTTAAAGTAAACCAGGATTTTCCTCCTCTTTGCAGGGGAGTTAAAACCCCCTACATAACATGAACCTATTCTCAGACTGGACATTTAAACTCTAACATGGAAAGTATACCCCCCATACACAGGCTTGTGGAAAAAGGAAATGACATACCTATATGCCTCAATATATTATCAGAGGTAAAAGGGGGGGGGGGAGAAACAAGAGGAAGGGGGGGGGGGCACACAGACAAGGATTCAAATACAGAAACAGAGAAAACTGGTAGAAAGGGGTTCACGCACAGCGTGATAGTCTGAGAACAAAAACAGACACTCGACTTCTGGAAAAAAAACAATAAAACAACAATAGTGCAAGCACCAAAGTGCTACCAACATATTACCCGGAGCATAAGCACCGACCGTGCCCGGTAAGGTACAATATAGGGAGCTAAAAGAGAGTCACATATCAAATAGACTTGGAATGCCGCCAGCGTCACGGAGAGGCAGCAAGAGGGGACGGATCCGAGATGTCACCCGACACATCATAAGTATCATCACGTAGAAAGTCATCAGCGTCAGAAGGAGAAAGAAAGTCATAATGTCTATCTTTGTAGAATATGCGGAACTTTGCTGGGTATATCAGGGCAAACTTCTGTTTGTTGCGCACAAGCCTTGAGCAGATAGGTGAGAAAGCTTTTCTCGCTTTCGTTAGCTCAGCTGAGAAATCTTGGAATATCCGCAGCCTGACTCCTTCCCAATTAATAACAGGAATTTTCAGAGAAGCTCTCCATATCTCAAGTTTGTGCGTGTAGCTTAGGCATTTAAAAAGTGTGACTCACGGACGGGGGTCATTCTGGCGTGGTGGAGGACCCACCCGGTGAACACGTTCAATTATCATATCTTTACAAAGTTCCTGAATTCCCAGAAGTTGTGGCAAGGTTAGCTTAACAAATTTTTCCAATTCGGGGCCCTTAATGGACTCGGGAAGCCCCACCACTCGCGTGTTGTTACGTCGCGAGCGATTTTCGATATCCTCCATTCGGTTAATAAGAATATAATTCTCTTTCTCTAAGCGCTTTAACTCGGTTTGCACATCTGCCATATCATGGGCTAGGGAGCCTATTCTGTTTTCAGCCCCTGACACTCGAACATTGAGCTGCTGTACTTGTGCAGAAATGTCACTCACCGCCTGGGAGAGAAGCGGCCCCACCGCGGAGGTAGCTGCGTCCACCAGATCAGCGTAAGTGAGGGGAGCATCGGGTGATCGGAGGAGATAGGGTGCAGCGTCATGTCCCACCTCTGCAGCCGTTTTCTTGGTGGCCGGGGATGCCGTTTGCGCGTCTGTGTCCGGCGCCATGCTGGGTTCCACAGCACGTTTCACCTGGCGCAGCGTCTGTTGCTGTGAGCGCTGCGGCTGTGACGAGGTTACAAATTTTTCCATGAGGGACAGTCACTGAGGAGCAGAGAGCAAGGTGAGAGCTCAGGGAGGCTTTTCAGCCGTGTAAAGATCTATTATAACCAGACACGGAGCGGAGCTGTGAGAGGGAGCTTCTAACTCCATGCACCCGGAACCGGAAGTCTGATCATTATGCTATCTTAAATACACAGCGACTGTGGGTGGGGATAAGTGAGTCCTGACACCATAAGATGTCTGCTGTACTGTATAGTACAGCAGATTTGCGTCTGGTATGCATTTGTAATAAAAAAATAACTTACTGTATATAGTATACCTCTAATACACATTTCCTGTGGGAAATAATGTAAAAATTACATGTACTGTACCTGTACAGTCCTGGACTGTACATGGAGCATTTTCTTTAATGATCCATTTATTTATTTATTTTTACTTAACAATGTGCAGTAGGATGGGGAACCTTCGGTCCTACAGCTGTTGTTGAACTACACATACCAGCATGCCTTACTACAGTTTTGCTATTTGACCATGCTAAAACTGTTGCAGGGCATGCTGGGATGTATAGTTCAACAACAGCTGCAGGACCAAGGGTTCTCCATCCCTGATGTACTGTATAGCATTGAACCGTGTTTCTTTGGAAACTGGCTCACTGTACAGTATATTCAGAGCCGGATTAAGGCTTTGGGTTGCCCGGGGCATTTACAACAGGGGGGCCCTAAAGTCTTCCCCACAAACTAATCATACACACGTGTGAACATACATAGTAATTGAATCAGTGTCATGTCTCTGGGAATAAAGTGGGATAGAGGTCAGACAGAGAATGGAGGCTGGACAGAGGATGGGATGGTGGAGGCAGCGCCGTTTCTACCGGCGGGCGAGCTGAACGATCGCATTGGGTGACTGCCGCGACACCTGCTGGCTGCTATTACCTCCTCCTGCCCATAGTACTCCGCTTAGTGGGTGGAGTTTCGCAAAATGACACTGTTATGTTGCGACATCCCGACGCAACGTCATTTTGGGAAACTCCACCCAGCAAGCGATGTACTATGGGTGGGAGGAGGGGGAGCATTTAATAGCAGTGCAGGCTCCAATGAGCATTACACCCTTGGCTACGAGCATGACAACCAGAGCATGGATCCCCTTGCAATGAGCATGGAACCTAGAGCATGAAACCCATGGCAACGAGAATGGAACCCAGAGCATGAAACCCCTGGCAATGAGCAGGTAACTTACTCTGTACCATACTTGCCTACCTGACCCTCTCCATGAGGGAGAAAAGGCTCTGTTCCTGGACTTTCCTGGTAATGTATGATTGCCATCACCTGTGGTGAGCTAATTAATTGATAAGAAAGGTCTTTCACCACAGGTGATAGCAATCATACATTACAGGTGGAGTGTCCCATGTCCAAATATTCCGAAATACGGAATATTTCGAAATACGGAAATTTTTGGGTGAGACTGAGATAGTGAAATCTTTGTTTTCTGTTGGCTTAATGTACACAAACTTTAATGCACAAAATTATTAAAAATATTGTATTAAATGACCTTCAGGCTGTGTGTATAAGGTGTATATGAAACATAAATGCATTCTGTGCTTAGACTTAGGTCCCATCACCATGATATCTCATTATAGTATGCGATTATTCCAAAATACGGAAAAATCCGATATCCAAAATACTTCTGGTCCCAAGCATTTTGGATAAGGGATACTCAACCTGTACCAGGAAAGTCCAGGAACAGAGCATTTTCTCCCTCATGGAGAGGGTCAGGTAGGCAAGTATGCTCTGTACTCTGATGATGGAATTAAAGGTTCCGCAACGTTAATACTGCATACATGGTGGGTGCAGTGTGTTATTATCATTGAGTAGTACGCGGAGTGCAGCCTCCATTTGCAAGTTGTCTCACTACTATGAAACTGTGAAAGGGACGGGGGCATTTATGTGAAACATCTGAGTGGTGGGTCCCACAGATGTTGCGCATATTATTTATGTATATATATATATATATATATATATATATATACAGGTTGAGTATCCCATATCCAAATATTGAGAAATATGGAATATTCCGAAATACGGACTTTTTTGAGTAAGAGTGGGATAGTGAAACCTTTGTGTTTTGATGGCTCACTGTACACAAACTTTGTTTAATACACAAAGTTATTAAAAATATTGTATTAAATGACCTTCAGGCTGTGTGTATAAGGTGTATGTGTAACATAAATGAATTATGTGAATGTACACACATTTTGTTTAATGCACAAAGTTATAAAAAATATTAGCTAAATCTACCTTCAGGCTGTGTGTACAAGGTGTATATGTAACATAAATGCATTCTGTGCTTAGATTTAGGTCCCATCACCATGATATCTCATTATGGTATGCATTTATTCCAAAATACGGAAAAATCCGATAACCAAAATACCTTTGGTCCAAAGCATTTTGGATAAGGGATACTCAACCTGTATGTATATATATATATATATATATATATAAAATCACCTAGTGTATATATATATTTGTGTATATATAGAGAGAGATAAGAAGTTGCAGTGCAGACGACCAGTGTGTGTGTGTGTATATATATATATATATATATAATTGATGCCAAAAAACAAAAACACTGCCTTACTTTTCTAGGTCGAAATTACTGGCTCCATACACTGTACTGACTGCAGCATGCTCCTCCACACACAATCACATACAGTACTGTATGCCGGCTCAGTCATGTGTGGCTCGGCCTAGGCTGCCCGCCATTTCCTCTACTCCCGGCCCGCTCCTTCCTGCAAGCCGCGCGGCCAGTCAGAGAGCCGGCGCAGGCTTGAGATCCGGGTGGTCACTGAAAGCACAGCACATAGCAGGTGCGGCCGTGCGGCGCTGTCAGTGTGACGGCTGCTAGCTCCTGCCGTTGAGGCACTGCAGATTGGTATTTAAGGTACAATCTGTGGTGCGCAACGGGGGGCCCTTTTAGATTGGGGGGCCCGGGGTACTTACCCCCTGTGACCCCCCCTTAATCCGGCTCTGAGTATATTTACAGACCTGCCTACCGTACACCCGACAATTTTGTTTGCCATAATACAGTAGAATATGTATAAAGTACCATATTAAAGAAGCAACTTAAGCAAAAATCACAAAGTATGGCTACTGTACTGTAAATCTTATAGTCTATGAGATTTCAAGCCGTGCCATACTGTACATGGCAGGATAAAGGAAATACTGTATGTACAGTACAGTACAGTGTGGACAGATCTCTACTGTATGCATTCAATTTCAAATACAATTTAGAGTAACCTTGTCCAAAATCTTTTGTCTGTTTAACTGAAGACTAGATGGTCCAAGTGGTTCTTACGGTATCTTCCGTTAAAAGCTATGTTTCTTTGTACAGTACCTACTGTATTACTAATAAAACATTTGCACCTCACACTTCCAAGTATTAGCAGACATCAGGGCCATAACTACGTGTGTGCCAAGTGGGCCTGGCACACAGCGCAGTTGCCCTGAGGGCGCACGGGCAGCGGCATGTAATGAGTCAAATTGACTCATTACATGCCGCCTCTGCTGTGTGCGCCGCCTCCGCGCTGTGGAGGAGAGAGCAGCGCTGGGCAGCGGAGAAGGAGGAGGAGGGAGGGGGACTGGAGCCGCAGCAGCGCTATTTCATTGGTAGAAGCGCCGCTGCAGCAATCCCCTCTCCTTCTGTATTGGTTGCCCGTGCTGCTGTGGATGCTGGGATGCGGTTCCTCCATCCCAGCATCCACAGCAGCGCCGGGCAGCCAATACGGAAGGAGAGGGGTCAGCTCCAGCAGCGCTTACTACCAATTAAATAGTGCTGCTGCAGCTCCAGTCCCCCTCCCTCCTCCTCCGATGCCTGCACCGAGGGAGCTGCCAGCACGAGGAACCTGTCAGTGGGGAGATGGTAAGTCTCTCTCTCTCTCTCTCTCGCTCTCAGGGGGACACCGTCTGCCATAATGTGTAAAAAGGGGGACTGGCTGCCGCAATGTGTAAAAAGGGGTACACCGTCTGAAGTAATATGTAAAAAGGGGGCCTGGCTGCCGCAATGTGTAAAAAGGGGGACTGGCTGCCGTAATGTATAAAAAGGGGGACTGGCTGCCGCAATGTGTAAAAAGGGGGACACCGTCTGCCGTAATATGTAAAAAGGGGGCCTGGCTGCCGCAATGTGTAAAAGGGGGGACTGGCTGCCGCAATGTGTAAAAAGGGGGACACCGTCTGCCATAATATGTAAAAAGGAGGCCTGGCTGCCGCAATGTGTAAAAAGGGAGACTGGCTGCCGCAATGTGTAAAAAAGGGGACTGGCTGCCACAATGTGTAAAAAGGGGGATGCTGGCTGCTGCAATGTGTATAAAGGGGGACTGGCTGCCGCAATGTGTATAAAGGGGGACACCGTCTGCCGTAATGTGTAAAAATGGGGACGCTGTCTGCTGTAATGTGTAAAAAGGGGACGCTGTCTGCCGTAATGTTAAAAAAGGGGACGCTGTCTGCCGTAATGTGTAAAAAAGGGGACGTAATGTGTAAAAAAGGGGGACGCTGTCTGCCGTAATGTGTAAAAAGGGGACTGCCTGCTGTAATGTGTAAAAAGGAGGATGCTGTCTGCTGTAATGTATAAAAGGGGCTCTACCTGGTGTAGTGGCGCTACTGTGCAGCGTAATTTGAATAATGGAGACTACTGTGCACCGTAGTATGAATTGCTATTATTTTGTGGCCACGCCCCTTCCCCGTGAAGCCACGCCCCTATATATATTTTGTGCCCACTGCCACTGGGGGGGGGGGGCGCCAATGTCGTTTCTTGCACACAGCGCTAGAATGCCTAGTTAGTAGTTACGGCACTGGCAGACATTGAGATACTGTACAGTAAGAAGCTTGCTGGTACACAGGATGTGTTCTCTACCGCAGGGGGGACTAGGAGGAGGTTGCTTCAAGTCAGGACTGCTTTGCACAAATGCTGTACAGTAGCAGTCATACTATACCTGTATTGACTGGCGCAAATTACTGTCCTTACAAATTCCTCATTGTAACCCAGGCTGCTGTAAACATTCTGGGAGATTTGATTTACTGTACTGTATGATGCAGGCGATTAGGAGATAAGAATTGCAATTTGGAGACTCCTGCAATATCTGTGAGGGTAGGAAACTGCTGTACTGTCTGAACCATCAGAATATGTGTGGAGAGGAATTACCCTCCACTGCATAAAGGAAGCACTCAGTACAATTGTGCAAAGTTCTCACATGCTGTTTTATTGCATAAAATAATGAAAAACAAATACACACACAATTTATAACTGTGTAACATGCAGTATTATACTGAAAAATGTAAGCACAATTGTGACTTAAACATTGATACAGTAATGTACAGTGCCTAAATAAATACTACAGTATGCAGCTTAGACAAATCACATTTCTCCATACTTGTGATTATTAGAATTCATGTTACTCTAAAACAGCAAAGGTACTGTATACATTACCAGTGCTGTATGAGAAATTAATGTCCAAGATTATTGAGGGTGCATAGCCCCTCTGAGTTTGGGGGCCCGGTACAAGCATACTCCTTTGTCGCCACTGTTGCCAGACCTGTCTGTTGTGTCCACCAATGACTGACATCACAATACATGTCTGCCAAGTTGTGACATCATACATCACACATTGTTACAGTCAGGGGGAGATAGACCATAGGCCTCACCAGGAAGAATCCTGGTAGGCCTATGTGTCTGTGTGGCCTGTTTTAGGTTTTGTCATGCGGCCCCAGCCGACACATGACAGGAGGCCACCCACCACACTCACTACACTGCATTGTCCCGATTCATGGCTTTACGGTACGTTATACTGTGCCTCTTGTGCTGCCTAAGTCGGGACACTTCTAGACAATAGTACATGGCCACTTTTAGATCCCAATCTACCCCTCAGACAAAGCGGCAGCAAAGACGCAAGGAAAGCTGCATTTGCGTACAATCAGGCCCTATAAGGCAATTACCCATTGTCAGGATGGCCGAATTATTGTTAGTGATTTTCCCCAAAATAAAGTACAGGTTACACAGCTCAGTAAATAATGTACAGTAAAGCTACTGTTCATAAGTCCTATTAAGATACTGTACAGTCTTACTGTAAAGTTGTGATACAGTACATTACTTTACACAGCAACCTCAGGAGAAGTTAATGTACTGTACTTTTAAAATACTGTACTGTCTCATTGAGCTTGCAGTACAGTACGGTACAGTAATTATAATATTTTGTTGGTGATAAGGTTGTACTGTGAGCTGAGTGGCCGAGTGGTACAGTATGTTTATGTGTAATACTCTGTGTAATGGTAAAAGGACCATG
Source organism: Pseudophryne corroboree (assembly GCF_028390025.1). Taxonomy (NCBI): domain Eukaryota; kingdom Metazoa; phylum Chordata; class Amphibia; order Anura; family Myobatrachidae; genus Pseudophryne; species Pseudophryne corroboree. The sequence goes on along the minus strand of NC_086449.1, from coordinate 608,239,805 downwards.
GTTAACCAACAGGCAAGCATTCATCATCATTGGTGTCATGAAGAAAATCCAAAACAGAAACATAGTACAGTAATAGGTAAATGTACTGTATAACACTTTCTGCTCCGCCTCATTACCAAGTCGAAGCAGGAAAGGACATCGACAAGATGTACTGTACTAAGTGAAAGCTCCCACCTCTGGCAATGTCCCCTGAGCACTTCAGCACTGAGTGGAAGCAAGGAAGAGGCAAACAACTACAGACCAGTGAGTCTTACTTCAGTAGTAGGGAAAAGAAAGAGTTGTACTGTAGATTCTCAAATACAGCAATTTACAGGATCCCAAACAGCATGGATGCATTGGGGGAGATCATGTCAAACAAACCTTATTGACTGTTTGGACTGTGTGATTAAAGTGATGGCTAAAGGTGGAGCCGTGGATATACAATAGCTTACAGTACTGTACAGTATATTTACTTTAGTAAGGCTTTTGACAGTGTTCCACATCTCAGACTGCTAAATGAACTAAAAAGTTTGGGATTGCATACTAAAATTGTTGAATGGATCAGATCTTGGTTGCATGATAGAAAACAGAGTTGTACAGTAATAAATGGAGTGTGTTCACAGGAGGGAAATGTTACCAGTGGAGTACCCCAGGAATCTGTATTTGGACCAGTGCTTTTTAAGATCTTTATTGGTGACATTGCATATGGCATTAAAGGGAAAGTACTGTATGCCTTTTTGCAGATGAAACAAAGGTACTGTATGCAACAGGGTAGATAGAGTACACCAGGAGGGGTAAAATAAATGATTGAGGATCTACTTTGGGTTGAGTAGAGGGCTGTCCAAGAGTGTGGCAATTACAGTTTAATGGCAAAAAATACATAAATCATGCACTTGGGTCTCAAAAATCCAAAGGCTACTGTACAGTAAATACAGTATACAGTACTGTAGTATTAATGGCACTACTGAATACTGGAAACTACTGAGAAGGAAAGGGATATACAGTAGGAGTCTCTATTTCAGGTGACTTAAAGGAAAGTAAGCAATGTACTTTAACAATGCAATGAGGAAGGCTAGTCAGATGCTTGTCTGCATTGGGAGATGAATCAGCAGCATAAAGTACTGTATTAATGCCACTATACTGTATAGGTCATTGGTACGGCCTCATCTAGAATACAGTGTTCAATTCTTGAGACCATACTGTATTTTCAAAAGGATATTAATACAATAGAGATTGTACAAAGAAGGGCAACTAAAATGGTGCATGGCCTACAGTACATCACAAAACATACAGTACTGTACCCAGAAAGACTAAAAATCAGAATACAGTACCATGGGTGTAACTAGGTGGGGCTAGGGGGGCATGCGCGAAGTAATCAAAATAATCTACGAAACATGTTGATGCTGTGCTTGCCAGATGCTTGATCTTCTCCACTCGCACTGCACAGGCTCGCTGAGTTCGTGACGCGGTGTCCTGACGGGTACGGTCTGGAAAATATTCAGCCGGCGTGGTGAAAGGTCCGTGTCCATGTGTCAGCGTTATGCAGTTTTGCCATTGTGAAATGTATTATACCATCTGCTAACCTGCCCACGGTGTGGATTGTTCAGGGTACGAGTCCTGTAGAATTACTTGATGTTTTTATTTTATTTGTGGTTTTAAATAAAAATTGATCTGCACTATGAGTGCACTCTCTTCACTCTCTATTCTAGATATATATATATATATATATATATATATTGGGAATAGCCCTCGGTCCCTTGCTGGCATTCTGATGGCCAGGATCCTGGCGTCAGTATGCTGATCGCTGGGATCCTGACTGCCAGGTTAGTAACTATATCCCTGTGTATATATATATATATATATATATATACACACACACACACACACACACCACCTTTCTGTGCCGATCACACTGTCATCAAGTGGGTGCAAGGGGGTGAGTTGGGACTGGAAAGGGTAGCAGTCACGGTTAATTGTTAAACTGCCCCCAGTAAAACAAAAGTCTAGATCTACCCCTGCACTGTAGAGTGCCTGCAAGCATGCTACTGTGTAACATAAGATGCATAAGGGATACCAATGTGTGGTATAATGTGCTATAGAGGGCATTACTGCTCTGTGGCATACTATGAATAAGGGGCTCTATCATGTGATAGAACGTGTGGTGTAATTTATTTTTTGTTTTTTCAATTTATTATTTTTTATTTTATTTTTAATTATGTATTTTTTATTTATTTTATTCTTTATATATATATATATATATATATATATATATATATATATATATATATAGTTTTATTTTATTTATTTATTATTATTATTTTATTTTTATTTATTATTCATTTACTTTTTTTGGGGGTGGGTGGGGGAGGGGGGCACAAATTTTCTGCCTTGCCCCGGGTGACGAAAATCCTAGTTTTGGCCCTGATGTCGGTAAGTACTGTACTGTAGTTTGGAGCAGAGAATGGAGGGGGGGGGGGGGGGGGCTAAATACTGTAAGGATCAAATAAGGTTTGAAATAAAAATATTGTAAAAAAAGAGGGTCATACTAGATGGACACAGTGGTTCTTATCTGCCGTCAAATTCTAGTGTATGTTTCTACAGTACAGTACTGTACAGTATGTTTCTATGTTTAATACCACTTCTCCCCCATAACAACACATCATACTTACATTTACCCCCCATGTAGCATACGGCACTGTATAACGGAATATTTATTTGAACGGCATCAATATAAATGTAAAAAAGTCTTTATTACAAATTAGATTTTATGTACTGTATTGTACTGATCAAAAATGTACTCTATTATACAGGACTTATAAAACTGTAAACGACTGTTCATACACATCAATAACAGTACTACTGTATAGTATAATGTACAATATTGTACAGTAGCTTACGCAATATTCAGATAAATGCAATTTTATAAACATTTTTAATGCATTGATTATAATTTTATACAGAAAATATAGTACATTACTGCATACCAGTGGCTTGACCATTTCTTTCATCTATAACAGGCAATACTTTATGCAGGTGATTTATATAATTTTTACAATGTTCAGGTGTTAGTACTTCTAGGCAAACTTTTTTGATCCCATCCAACAGCTGCTGTTTTGTTGTTGGCTTCACAACACTCCTAATGTATCTCTTCAATTGAGCCCACACTAATTCAATTGGATTCATGTCCAGTGATCTAAAATAAACAGTACATAAAAAAATGTTTGTTAATTAATGAAGTTAAGATAAAATAAAACATACAGTATTGTACTATTCATTAAGCCAAAAAAATACATTTACTACAGTGATGTCCAAACATTACGTATTAAAACAATTCTCACTCTGGTGGTGTGCATTCCCAATTGATACCTTTCTCTTCCATGAATTTGGCTGAGGCAGAGTGCTTGGGATCATTGTCCTGGAATATCTTTGATGAGATTGGTAGTGTTCCCCCACAAATGGCACCATACTTCTCTCTACTATTTTTTCTTTAAAAAATTGCTTATCCATGATCCCTTCAGAAATAAAAAAATGTTCATTAATAAGCAACTCATTTTATTGTGAAATTACATGTATTGTACAGTACAGCATATATTTTTAAGAACACAGGCACAGAATAAAGTACCTTCAAAAAATAATAGGGGACCAGCTCCTAATCGTGATATGGCTCCTCATACATGGACCTTCAATGGATGCTTTGGGCCAAGGGCGTAGCTAGCTACCATAGATGCAGGCAGTGCATCTGCTATGGGGCCCAGATCTGAGAGGGGCCCACCTTCCCTGTCAAAGTTACATGTGTTATATAAAATACTAGAATCAGGAGCGCATGAATGTGTAAAAGAATGCTCATACCTGTAAAAAAAGAGTAGTTAGTATAATGTAAACAGCTCTTTTATGATAATTTAAAGATCGAGTATTTTGTATTTTGGTATGCCAGGGGGTTTCAATGGTCTGCTGACCCTACCTGTAATGCCAGCTTCAGCGGTTTGATGTTAATCAGCTAAAGCGGCTGCAGCACCTGCTTCAGCGGCTCCCGTTCTCCTCCGTCTCTGGCTTGGTTTCCCCGATGCGGCTAGCGGCTTTAGTGAGCGCTGGCGTGATTGTCACTTTTGCGTTTCCTCAATCTCACTGGTCTCTACAACGCGTTTCAGGCTAGAATGCCCTTTGTCTAGACAAAGGGCATTCCAGCCCGAAACGCATTAGAGAGACCAGTGAGATTGAGGAGAGAGATGCAAAATGACAATTACGCTATCATAAAAGAGCTGTTTACATTATACTAACTATTCTTTTTTTACAGATATGAGCGTTCTTTTACACATTCAAGCGCTCCTGATTCTAGTATTTTAAATTGTTATTGTTATAACTGAGCTGCTAAAAACACACATAGTGCAGTACTATTTTATAACTTAAACATGTGTTCTATACATTTTTCGCCATTAGGTGTCCTTTCAAACTTTTTCCTTGGGGCCTGCAATATATCTAGGTATGCCCCTGGACCTGCTTATTGTAGTGTGGTATAAAATGAACTGGAGAACATTTTAATGTTATATAATATGAACCAGGGCACTGTAATGAGGCACAATATGAGCGGGGAGCACTATATATCATAATGTAAATTGGTGGTATTGTGCGGCATAATGTGTACTGGCAGCTCTGAAATGTAACATAGGGTGAACATAAGCCCTACTGGGATTCATAAAAGAAACCAGGGTACTACTATAGGGCATAACATTAAATAAGGCTCTAATATGGTTCAGTAAATGGACTAGGGCACTATTATAGGGCATAAAATTAATAACTGCTGCAGAGAAGTGTCACTAGAAGCATTGGGATGCGGCCCCTTTAAAATGCTGCTATGGGGCCCCCAAAATTCTGGCTATGCCCCTGCTTTGGGCGTAGCTTTAATAAGATATGGTGACATTTCTGGAATAACTTTCTTGAGAACCTCTCAAGAGCAACAGACGATTCATCTATGAAAATTACATTGTGAAATGTTTCACCACTCCCAATCCATCGACGTGCCTGATCAACTCTCTTTTCTTTATTCGCATCTCTTATCATGGGAGATATCCTGTGAAGAGCCAAAAATAATTAATCATATACAGTAATTAAATATATTACAGTATATATAGTATACTGTATGAACAGTATACTGTTCATACTGTACTGAATATATACTGTATACATTATACAGTACAGTATATACACAGTACTGTATATACTGTATATACAGTGCTGAAGGGTCTATCACGGCATGCTGCCATTATCCCCTCAGCATACAGAGTCAGAGACGTGCATCAGAGACGTGCAACCCAGACATGCGTCCCATGTTGTTCATATTGCAGCTGTGAGGCAGGACGTCAGTACAAATGAACATAGCAGTGATTCCTTCTCATACAGTACAACACAGATTCTCTAACGTCGATGAACTACAGTACAGTACTGTGTTGCACGAACAGTTAGTTGCGTCAGGATACACTATATTTATTGATATGTCTACGGGACTTCATTACCGCTGTGTATTTTAGCTAGCGGAATGAGACGCTCCTGCAGATTTACCCTGATTTATGTAAAACCTGTGTGCACACTTCTATTGAATGCACTCGCACTTTGGGAATCGAACCCGGGACTCTAAGCATGTGATGCGGAAGACTTCACCTCTTGCCCACGATGCTTCATGGAAGATACATGTGTAAATGTACTGTAAGCAGTGATCCCTTCCCATTGGTGTTTGTTTATGCCGTTATGGGACTTGGACGACACAGTATTTAGCCCCCCCCCCATCCGACTTCCCCTTTCCTCCCTGGGAGCCTGCTCATTTCATAGACAGGGAGGGAGGTCAGGTTACAATAAATGTACAACACAGTACTGTATATAAATGAAGATCAGATAGAGAACTGCAGTCACTTTGATAGAGACACAATCTCTTGTGTAAATGGTAGCAGTGATCCCTTCTCATACAGTACAACACAGATTCTCTAATGTCGATGAACTAAAGTACAGTGCTGTGTTGCTTGAACAGTTAGTTGCGTCAGGATACACTATTTATATTTATTGATATGACTACGGGACCTCATTGCCGCTGTGTATTTTAGATAGCAGAATGAGATGCTCCTGCAGATTTACCCTGATTTATGTAAAACCTGTGTGCACACTTCTATTGAATGTGAAGCTATATTAAAATAGATAAATAATAACAAAGTGTCAGAAAACACAAACATACACTCGCACTGTTGGAATTGAACCCGGGACTCTAAGCATGGGATGCGGAAGACTTCACCACTTGCCCACGATGCTTCATGGAAGTTTGTGCCATTACAGGACTTGGACGCTCACAATGTACAAAACATACAGTATACTGTACATACTTTAATGTCACTGAACTACATTATTGCTTCACAGTATACTGTACATACTTTAATGTCAATGAACTACATTATTGCTTTAACACATTAGTTGCGTCTGTATATACTATTTTAATTTTTAATCTATTGCTTTGTCTACAGGACTTTGACACATGCAGTAACACGGCAATGGACAAGTGTTTTCATGCGTTCGTTTGCATCTGTATAAAAATTTTTTTTTATTGACACTGTCTGACCATTAGTCTGTGTGTATAGTATACAGTACTGGTCACTGACCATTGCCAGAACTTGTAGATCAATCCGCCGCTATTCGCTCTAAAGTACTGGATTAGTGGCACATTAGCCACCCAGTGATGGAGTTGTGCATTGCATGTCGAGTATGTAGTCGTACCTGAACGTGCCTGTCCGTGCATAAACTCAGCAACCTAAGCTATCGCCTAGGTGCGACTAAACTACTGTTTAGGCGGAGAAAGGGGAAAGATAAGGGAGGCTCCATCTGTATGTATAATTCTCCCAGTTGTAGCGCCGCTTATGTATAATGCCCCCAGTAGCAGTGCACTTATGTATAATGCCCCCAGTAGTAGTGCGCTTATGCGTAATGTCCTCAGTAGTAGTGCACTTATGTATAATGCTCCCAGAAGTACCGCAGCTTATGCATAGTGCCCCAGTAGTAGTGCCGCCCAGTAGTAGCACCGCTGATGCATAATGCCCCCAGTACTAGTATGCTTATGCGTAATGCCCCCAGTAGTAGTGCACTTATGTGTAATGCCCGAATGTAGTAGCACTGCTTATGTATAATGTCCCCAGTAGTAGTGCCGCTTATGTATAATGCCCCCTGTAGCAGTGCACTTATGCGTAATGCCACCAGTAGTAGTGCGCTTATGCGTAATGTCCCGAGTAGTAGTGCACATATGTATAGTGCCACCAGAAGTAGCGCCGCTTTTGCATAATGCCCCCAGTAGTAGTGTCGCCTAGTAGTAGCACCACTTATGCATAATGCCCTCAGTAGTACGCTTATGCGTACTACCCCCAGTATTAGTGCGCTTATGTATAATGCCCCCAGTAGTAGCGCCGCTTATGTATAATGCCCCCAGTAGAAGTGCGCTTATGCGTACTACCCCCAGTATTAGTGCGCTTATGTATAATGCCCCCAGTAGTAGCGCCGCTTATGTATAATGCCCCCAGTAGAAGTGCGCTTATGCGTACTGCCCCCAGTATTAGTGCACTTATGTATAATGCCCCCAGTAGTAGCGCCGCTTATGTATAATGCCCTCAGTAGTAGTGCGCTTATGTGTAATGCCCCCAGTATTAGTGCGCTTATGTTTAATGCCCCCAGTATTAGTGCGCTTATGTATAATGCCCCCAGTAGTTGCGCCGCTTATGTATAATGCCCCCAGTAGAAGTGCGCTTATGCGTACTGCCCTCAGTATTAGTGCGCTTATGTATAATGCCCCCAGTAGTAGCGCCGCTTATGTATAATGCCCTCAGTAGTAGTGCGCTTATGTGTAATTCCCCCAGTATTAGTGCGCTTATGTATAATGCCCCCAGTAGTAGTGCGCTTATGCATAATTCCCGCAGAAGTGACACTTATACACACAATGGCTAAACACACACACATATACATACATACACACACACACACATAAAAATACAAACATATACATATACACTCACTCTCACTCACAGTCTTTCCATCCACTACTTACCGATCACAGTAGTTTTGACTGGCCTGATCTGTAGAAGCCTGGAAAGGGTGAAGGGTCGAGGGCTGCGCTTATTGCCTCACTTGATAAGTAAAGCTGCTATGGAGGGATGAAAGGACTCCACACTCCTCTCAATTAACATGAGTAAAACATCGGGGGTGCCTCCCAGCGCTAATTTAATCAAGTGCACTATATAGATCTTCCACTATAGCATAAATCTAAAAATAATTTCAATGCAAATACATATATAGATAATATATCTTTTTTATTGAAATGGTAAAAGTAGATTACAGGAATGGATAATATCCCTTCTCCTGTTCATTAAAACATATACAATTAATACCTAATCGTGAGTCCTAATACCGGTATACTACAACAATACACATACATACAACATATAACATGTAATGGCCTGTGATATGCCTATTAGCGAATTACTCACTTAGGTGTAGTTATTTAAATCCGTAATTGGGATAAATAACGTATCTGGTAGTCAGGTTTATGGTATATCAAATTCCTGTATGGACCACAGTCAGCGCTGTCCTATGGATCCTCAGTTGCTGGTGTCTGCTATCAGCAACTGTCTGCCGGCAGACACCCGAAGTTTTATGCATTCGACCACTGAAGTAAGTTATTCAGCGATTATGGATTAAGGGCATTTTTGGACTTTGTGAATATAAAGCCCGTTTTAGACATTGCCTTTACCAACCCAGGTATTTTCCACTGAAGGTGGTTTTGGATTGACTTTAATAGAGGATCCATAGGACAGCGCTGACTGTGGTCCATACAGGAATTTGATATACCATAAACCTGACTACCAGATACGTTATTTTTCCTAATTACGGATTTAAATAACTACACCTAAGTGAGTAATTCGCTAATAGGCGTATCACAGGCCATTACATGTTATATGTTGTATGTATGTGTATTGTTGTAGTATACCGGTATTAGGACTCACGATTAGGTATTAATTGTATATGTTTTAATGAACAGGAGAAGGGATATTATCCATTCCTGTAATCTACTTTTACCATTTCAATAAAAAAGCTATATTAACTATATATGTATTTGCATTGAAATTATTTTTAGATTTATGCTATAGTGGAAGATCTATATAGTGCACTTGATTAAATTAGCGCTGGGACGCACCCCCAATGTTTTACTTTGTAGAAGCCTGGACCCGCACCCTTTGATACACATAGCTACACCCCCTTTGTTCATTATAGCTCCACCCCCTTTTCACCCTGGACACTGAACGGGGGTAAGGGAAGCTTCAAGCTGCCGGCACCGCTGCCTGTCAAACAGTGTGACAGGCACAGCAGCCGGCAGCAGCAGGGGAGACTGGCACAGCAGCAAGCAGGCAGAGCATCTGACTCCTCCCTGCTCTGCATCCCTTTGCTGAGTGAGTAGCGCCGGGACTGCTGCCATGCAGTATCTTATTTTCTGTATATGCTAATATATTTTGGGAACATTAATGCAAAATGTAAGATTTAGCACTTTAAGCAAATGTTTTTTAATCTCATTATCACCTATATTTTAAACATAGAACAAGCTGTATTAGGGCAAGTTTGAAAATGAATACCATTACAGGCTATCACCAGAGGAAAGGTGACACACAGAATTTTGATTTTATCATTTTTACAATATTCATTCAATATAATAAAAGTGCATAATGGTGAAATTACCAGCATATGTATTAGTAGAGGTAACTGTCAGTCATTTGGCAAAAAAAATACATGTATGAATAGCGACGGGGAACTGCAAGTGAATGACAGTTGCCTCTTCATATACAGTAGATGCTGCACTGCGAAGGCAGCCTGCTACAGTGTAGAGTCTACTAAACCCGCTCTGAAAAGTGTTGGGTTTCTTACCAGCTCCCTTGTACTGTAGATGCCATGATAATAAGCAAGGTTTGGGATAGCTGTATGACAGGTGTACTACCTAATGTGATGAATGCTTTAGCATGACAATGCTTTTTGTTCATGGTGCCAAATAAGACATTAGTGAGACCCTATATCTACTGGCAACACCTGAGGGATAACTTGCAGCTATTTAATAAACAAGAGTATATCAAGTTCTCACAAGACAGTCATGTAAGCATGAATAAATCACATGTAGAGAAGGTGGGGAGAACAGTGTATGCTCTGCTATAACCATGGACACATCAAGAAAGGAAGAGGCCCACATGCAGTCTCCATCCGGGCCCACACCTCTCTAGCCGGCAAAGCAATTGATTTTGGGCACTAGAGTCACTAGGAGACCTTAGCACTGTCCCAGAGTCTACTGCGAATGCGGAGGACATTTTCACGGTGATTTTTCTACTGCATATGCATAAAATACTGGAAAAATGACCTCCACGCCATTTTTCCAGTGGTTTCTGCAGCGCTGTTGCTGCCAACGTGGGATTCCGGAGTTAAGTATTGAAAAAATGGGCACAGGGTGTACACCCATTATAGATCCGCCAGTGGTTGTAACATGGATAGGTCTTGGGCTAGTAATAGGGTGATATAAGGATTAAGGTTAAATTGGAGGTTCACTAAAGTGCAGTTTTACCAAATATGTACTGACATGACGCCCGATTAAGCATAATAACGTGTTTTTTTAATTATTATTTTTATGCTTAAATATCATGCCTTTTCACTGCAGTGCCTGTAGAGATAACTATTTCTATTACTGAGGATCTGTATTATCTGGAGTTATTCTCTATAACATACAGTAGGTCAGCGATGCAGGTACAGCAGTTAAACATAAAAGGGTCGCACATTGGACTGAATTCATGTTCGCAGTGAGGACTTAATCACAGAGTGATTGATTGGAAGATACCATGTATAATGGCCAAGTAGGTAACAGATAAGCAGGTGGGGGTGGGGGGGGGCAAGTAAAGTCATACAGATAGGTATACCATAGGGTAACTAACTTGTGTCCCTACGGTATACCTATCTGTATGACTTTACTTGCCCCCCCCCCCCCCCCCACCTGCTTATCTGTTACCTGCTTGGTTGTTGTATAGCGAACCGAATAAAAATTCCTAGTATACGCAAGTATATCTGGCGAAAAAATGCTGATTCTGATGTTGAGTTGCATGAATTGTGTTGTCAAAATGGTGATTTCAATGTTGAAACCATTTTTTTGGTTAGATCTAATAATCCACACCCGCTTAAACAACATGAGGCTTTCCCCTACCACAACCATGGGGGTCATTCTGACCTGATCGCATGCTGCCATTCATCACAGCGCAGCGATCAGGTCAGAAGTGCGCAAGTGCCGGCACATGGCTGACAGCTGACGGCTGTCGTTGCCTAGCGATCGCCTCTGCCTGATTGACAGGCAGAGGCGGTTGCTAGGTGGGAGGGGGCGGCACGGCGGCATTTGGCTGCCGTTTTGAGGGCGCGGTCCGTCCAATGCAGGCGTAGCCGGGCCATGCGGGGGCAGACCACAGCGGCTGCGTGATGTCACAGGCAGCCGCTGAGACCCGGGCAGTGACGAGAAGCTCCCGGCCAGCACACAAAAGCTGCGCTGGCCGGGAGCTACTCCTGCAGTGCAAAAGCATCGCCGCTGGTGCCGGGATCCTGACCGCCGGGATACAACAACTATTTTCCCTCTTGGGGTGTCCACGACACCCCTGGAGGGAGAATAAATAGCATGGCGCACATAGCACACCACCATGCCCTCAGCTTGACGAGCGCAGCGAGCTCACAAGGGGCTCTTTTGCACACGCCCTGCTGCCGGCATTCCGGCGGTCGGGATTCCGGCTCCGGTATGCTGGACGCCGGGATCCCGAGCACCGGTGAAGCGTAGTACACCCCATGATCACAGCTGAATGCAGATACAAGCCCACAAAATGGTCACGCCTATGTTTTTGCCACCACTCCCTGTTAAGACACTCAAACGGTCCCAGGGCAAGATGAAGAATGGTGCCCCCCACAACAAACACAAACATAAAGTACACTATGTGCGCACACGCAGTGAAAAATTGGACGTGGCCACATGCTGGAAGTGGTGTGCTCACTGAAAATGGGCCGTGCCAACATGACCCGCTACCCGTCTCTAGTGACTTTGGGAACATTCCTTTCCATTGCATATGCACCTTACCTATATGATGGTTTCTCACATATTGGAACTTCTGAAGAAATGCATCCTCCCTGGGAAGACGCATCTTCAGTCGGTATTCACTATTCATGTAGGTCACATCGCCTGGAAGATGCCTGCTTGTGTAGGAATATAAGGTCATCATCATACAGTAGTGATTCTGTCAGACTCGTGCCCTTCCGTGTCACATCCTGCCCCCTGCATCTCTCAACCACACCACTTTCCCACTGCATCTTTCAGCCACACAATCTTCCCCTACATACAGCTTTTAAAAACTGTGTGAAAATTGAGCAGGGCCATTGAGACAGCAATAGGACCCAGGTACTGAAAAGGGCATAGCCAAATCAGGGAAGCATGGCCACACTCCCGAACATCAGAATCCCGACAGCCCCCCAGAAAGTACCTTAACCCTCCACTGCTCCCTACCCTTACCCTCCTATGTGGGTGCCTAACCCTAACCTCTTCAGTGGTGCCTAACCTTAACCCTCCCCGCTGGTGCCTAACCCTAACCCTCCCTTCCCCGCTGACTAAACCTAACCCTCCCCGCTTGGTGCCTAACCCTATCCTCCCCTTGTAAGTGCCTAGCCATAACCCCCGCTCCCGGTACCTAACCACCCCCTTCCCATCCCTGCACTCTAACCCCCCATCTAATGCCTAAACCTAACCTCACAAACCCTTGCTAAAAGAATGTTCGGGATTCCAGGCGTCTGTATTTTGACACCGGTTCCCAAGCCCCATTGGGATTTTGATGCCGGCATTATGCTGCCATTCGTGATTTCAGCATCAGTATTTCGGCCACCTGGATCACGTCCTGCTGCATTTTAACTAGATCCCTATCCATGCCCAGTCTGGCTAGTCATGTACAGGTCACCAATTAGGTAAGATCTGGTTGTACGGCCACTTGGCTGAGTAAGCAGATTACTCCAAGGATAACAAGGGTCTGTCAAAGTTGTCAGAAAAGGATTACATATTCTGGTCATGTTTCAATTTACGTGCCTGAAAATTATGCAGTAATGTTCAGTAACATTTATATTAGACATTGCAGTAATTTTGTGCTCACATGTGATGTGATATGAAGCCAACTACCCAATGTACAGTAGCTGAGAATATCAGGACCTGATTCAGATCATGTTGCTGTTGCATTATATATTATGTATGTTACAAAGTACCGATGTTCACGATCTGTGTTGTTGAACACAGTAAGGCTGCAGATGTCAAGTGATTGACAGTCTGTAGCCATTTGGGGTGGGGAGGGGGCAGCGATCCCCCTGTTTTGGTGGAGTGCTGAAGCAAGGAGCTACAATGGAAATTTCCTGGCCTTTTGGTAGGAGTTGTGGCTGCTGGTTTGCATGATCCCATGGGTCACTCAGCCAACCGATGGTGTAGCAGGTGATCTGATGCTGCACGGATGCAGCACTGAATCACACACGCATGCAGAGGGCATCAGCAGCAGCGATACTCAATCCAGTCACATCTGAATCAAGCCCCATGTACGGCCAGCGTTATCATGTACTATAACTTTAGTGCTAATATTCAGTCTGGTTAATGGGTATATATACACACACACACACACACACACACACACACACACACACACACACACACATACATGCCTTTGTAATGAGAAGATGGCATAATATGACACGCTCTGTGATTCTGTTCAGGGCCGTCTTTTCATATGGGCACAATGGGCTCTTGCCCAAGGACATCAGGAGTGTATGGGCCCTAGGCTGATAGCTGAGGGTCCCCTCTTTCCAGCGGTACCAAATATTTGAAAATTGGCCGTGGGGAACTGGAGATATCCGACTTGAAAGCAGTGGTCCCCATCCAAGCCTGTTAATTGCTCTTCCCAGCCAGATATCTCGGGTTCTGTCTGACTTATACCCCTTTTCCACTAGCTCAAAAAACACAGGTAAATGCACAGGGACGTGCATTTACTCGTGTTTTTTGCTAGTGGAAACAGCTCCCTCAGGAAAAATCCGGAGCAAGTGACCTGGGTAGGACACGGGAATGATCCAGGTAAGGTGTAGTGTAAACGGAAACCGTGTCGATGTGACACGGCTCTCATTTACACTGTATAGAAAGGCGGCACTGGGAGATCATGTGATCTCCCAGTGCCGCCCCTGCCACGTCACCAGCAGCGTCACCAACCCAGCAATATGCCAGGATGGTGACTGCTGATGGGAAAGGGGCCGACGCGGGTCGCAGCCGGGTAGCACCCATGTCAGACTCCCGGCTGCGACCCGCATAATAGATGGAAAAGGGGTATTAGAGTTTCTCTGAGGGTATAATCCAAAAACTGAGACTCTCCCCTTTTGGTAAACACTTGCAGCTTGTCTCTACTGTGCCCAGAACCAGAGATATCAGCCTTCAAGCAGCTGGTCCCTGCTCCAGCTCCACACGCCTAATATGCAGTTTTAGATTTTCATTGGTGAATTGCTCTGGCTCCTGAACTCTGATCCCCAAGTCCCCAGAACCTCCTGAAAGCTAAGAAATACATTTCAGGAACATGAGATATCTTCAGTCAAGCAAGCTGCACTCCCACCAGAAAATGATGAATATTAAGCCCACTCCACTATCCACCCCTCCCCTACGTATTAAACACCCCCTATCACCCTGTAATTCATGTACCAGGGCTTCTTCATTCAGTCCAATGCCCCCTTCTACAGTTTAGCCCCATCTGTGCAGTAAAGGAGTAATTATCAGAAATTACTGCTCCAGGTCCTACATGCTGAGCGGAAGATAGAACACCCCCTACCGCCCATGGGACATCAAAGCTACCACTGATAGCACCCCCACCCCTACCACTGGCCCATTGCATTGCTGTGCCCAGGTATCTACACTGCTGTTAAGACGGCCCTGATACTGTTATAGAAACTCCCACCTCTTTCCAACTTAACAGTTGAAGGATGTGGGAAGGGGCTCTGTGTACAGCACCTTTCCCAAAGTGACCAATAATGGAAATAGTTAGCAAGGAGACATTTTTTTTATTTGTTTATTAGGGAATGCAGAGGAGCACCGTTGACTGACAAATAAGTAAAACTAAACTACAGTATATCATACCCTCCAACATTTTACGCATGGGGCATGGTCACAGCTAAAGGGAATGTGGGCACGCCCCCTTTCCTATACTTTCAATGTTAATTTGGAGAGTCAAAAATCGGTATAAAGCCCTTTTTGGCAGGTACAGACCATGAGAAAAAGGTACGGTACCTGCAAAAAAGGTACGGTTGGAGGGTATGGTACATAACAGGATATCTGCATGCAGTACTCGCAAATATCCCTAGTGCAGCAAGAGCAGTTGCTTGATTATCTGTATGAGAAGTGGGGAGAGGGAGAGCTGACTGAAAGTCATGCCTGGAAGAATTGGGCTTTTCATTTTTTTAGTGATCTCCTGGGAGATCTGAGTAAATGTAGACAATGCTAAAAAACAAACAAAAAAAAAAAAAACCATTATCTTTCTTAAAGTCGCAGCAAGATAACAGAATGTATTAATGTCAGGTATGCTTAGCAGACAAATGCTTCCTCTACATGCAGCTGGTACAATTGTAATCTTTTGCAACAAAGCCATAAATACTTCATTTTAGTTAAGTCATGTACTGTATGTAGGGAGGCCAATCCCGGGCCGTTTTTTCAATCCCGGGATTCGGGATTGAAAAACGATCAATCCCGGGATTCCCGGGATCCCGTGATTGCAGTAGGGATCAGTGAAGAAGGGTGTAGGGAGCAGCGCTGGAGGGTAGGTAGCGGTGCGGGAGGGTGTAGGTAGCGGTGGGGAAGGGACGGAGGGTGAAGGTAGCAGTGCAGGAGGGTGTAGGTAGCTGGGCGGGAGGGTGTAGGTAGCGGTGCGGAGGGTGTAAGTAGCTGGGCGGGAGGGTGTAGGTAGCTGGGCGGGAGGGTGTAGGTAGCTGGGCGGGAGGGTGTAGGTAGCTGGGCGGGAGGGTGTAGGTAGCGGTGCGGAGGGTGTAGGTAGCTGGGCGGGAGAGTGTAGGTAGCTGGGCGGGAGGGTGTAGGTAGTGGTGCGGAGGGTGTAGGTAGCTGGGCGGGAGGGTGTAGGTAGCTGGGCGGGAGGGTGTAGGTAGCTGGGCGGGAGGATGTACAGTAGGTAGCGGGGAGGGTTGGTAGCTGCGCGGGAGGGAGGGTGGGTGTAAGTACCACTTACTATTAGGTGGGCGCCAGCCATGGACACACTGAACGCGGCGGCATTTCAAATGAAGCGCCGGCCGCCAGCCAACCAGAGCTGGCGGACCAGCAGCCAATCAGGGAAGCGGCCGCAGCAGTCGCTCCTGATTGGCTGCCGCGGCAGCTTCCCTGATTGGCTGCCGGTCCGCCAGCTCTGATTGGCTGGCAGCCAGCGCCACATTTGAAGTGCCGCCGCGTTCAGCGTTCGTCTATGGCTGCCGCCCGCCTAAGTGTAAGTAGTATTACTTACACACACTCCCTCCTGCACATGCGCAGTGTAATCCCGTGAATCCCGGGATTGGATGCTCCAATCCCGGGATTCAAATCCTGGCATTTTTGGGCCCAAATCCCGGGATCCCGCCGTTCCTGATCCCGGGATTGGCCTCCCTAACTGTATGTGAATACCCTGTATGTGAATAGCCAAAAGTTAAAGCATGCAAAACAACTTGCTATACCATGTTACATGATTCTAAGATTTTTCATTGAGTAAGATAGCCCCTTTAATATCTGCTGCTACTGACTTGACTGGACCAAAACATTGTCCTTTGACTGATGTTTTTTCTTGATGCTATTTTTGATGTGGTGGATAAATGGTTCATTTATGCAGTCTGGTTAAATCCCTCTGTCCGTTCTTTATATAATTACGGATTGATGCTCTGGCTCCTTCCTCAAGGTTCTGCACCCCAGTTGTTGAATATGGACAAATGTGAGTGCCAGCTACAGTACTTGCTGCACTCATTTCTTTCAGTTGATGTGTTGGTAGCTGGCAAAATGGGCAACAGTAATGATCTTAGTGAATGTGACAGGGGCCATATTGTAATGGCTAGGTGACTGGATCAGAGCAGCGTCAAAACGGCAAGTCTTATGGTGTGTTCCCAGTATGCAATAATTAGTAACTATCAAATGTGAAAAGGCGACAGGGTCATAGGCGCACAAGGTTAAATGATGCATATGGGGAGCAAAGGTTATCCTATTGGTCCTATCCCACAGAAGAGCTGCTGTAACACAAACTGATGAAAAAGTTAATGCTGGCTGTGATAGAAAGGGGTAAGAACACTACATTAGTTTCTATTATATTCTATTTTTCTATTGGCTGAAACATCGATGATGCTTTGATATTCAACTCTGTCCTGTTCTGTTCTAAAGTATCGTTTGACAGTGGTTTTGCAGCATTTTTTCCACTGTCGTATTTATAATGGGTGCAGTGTGTGCAGTGCACACGGACCTTCAGGGTCCAGGAGGGCCCACACTGCACACCCCGCACCCAGTATTTTTAATACTTAACCTCTGGAGTCCTGCGGC
The DNA here is from genome assembly GCF_028390025.1 of Pseudophryne corroboree. Classification (NCBI taxonomy): domain Eukaryota; kingdom Metazoa; phylum Chordata; class Amphibia; order Anura; family Myobatrachidae; genus Pseudophryne; species Pseudophryne corroboree. Next base: position 608,222,188 of record NC_086449.1, on the reverse strand, counting down.
ACTGTAGCAGTGCTGTAGAAATCACTGAGAAAATAGTACTGCGGTTATTTTCCTGGTGTTTCGCACATGTGTAGTAGGAAAATCACTGGGAAAATAGCCGGTGTGCCTTGCACTCTAGACTCTGGGACAGTGCTAAGGTCCCCTAGTGCCCAGAGCTACAGAGCTGCTGGCTAGACATGAGGGGGCCCAGACGGAGCCTGCAGATGGGCCTCCTCCTCTCTAGATGCACCCTTGGGTTACCTCACTGCACGTCCTTGGTTTTGCCCATAGTAAATCTGCAGATAGCAACACCGCTGCCATACCGGCATATATGTAATATAAATGCAATAAAATGAATCATATAATTGACTCATTTACTGCCTATATATACTTATATAATAGTTAATAGATTTTATACTGTGAAATTTAATTTATTCATATCCATAATGTAGCCAAATGCCAGCCTGTGCTAATTAATAGAGTTTTGGAAATATATAAGCTGGAGCATATAATGTGGGATGTTGGATGCATAAACTCAACATTTTGAACTCATTAAGGGGCAGATGTGCTAAGCTTTGGAGAGAGATAAAGTGGAGACAGAAAAGTACCAACCAATCAGCTCCTAACTTATTTTTCAAACACAAGCTGTAACATTTCAGTAAGGAGCTGATTGGTTGGTATTATATCTCTCTCCACTTTATCAGTTTCCAAAGCTTAGTACAAATTCGCTTATGTGTTGTCCTTCATAAAACACTGCCCCATGTTCCTGGTGATATCTGCAGTGCTACTGTCTGGGAACATGGTACTTGTGCCATGTTCCCACTGATATGGCATTGCCAGAGAGGAAATTATTTTGAATGAGTGAAGGGGGTGCGGTATGGGCCGGTGTGCATTGTACACTCTGCACCCATTACAGATACGCCCATATATCTCTGCTACTTATAATAGAAGCCTGTGCAACCTAAGCAGTGCAACATAGTGCAGGAAGGCATGCTCTGTCTCTTGGCTACTGACAAAGGTAAACACTGTAGTAATCTCGGGGAAGATATATTTCTGCTAAACTGTTCATATTGAACATGCACATTGGAAGAAGCATGGTGGCATTAGCAGTACCCACTCACAGTTCTCAATGCCACAAATGATGGCCCCTGCCATGATTCAGTGATGTACAGCCACCTTGCATTTTCCTTTCCTCACTTATCCAGTAAGTTCACCGGCAATCATTGTTACAACACTTATCCTTTCCACTGAAGCAAATGTACATACATCTGCAGCGTGCAAATGTCTGCAGTGAAGTACGATGAATGTGTCCACAGGCAGTTGGATAGGTATCAATAAAAAAACAACAAGACAAATGACAGCTTTTATATAGTGTGAGGATGGTAACTGCAAATTTCATGTAGCCATCTGTTCTGTCCCATCTCTGCCTTTGCTCTGCTGCTCTCTGTATTGACTGCTTACTCAGTGCTAGGAAGATTAGTTAGTACAGGTCAGGCCAATTATTGATATACATTGTTTTTGAGGAGGGGAAGGGGAAGTAACTAATTAATTAGGTGTAGCCTGTTCCTGACAACTGACATACTAGAAAGGGAGAACAGAAAGAAGTTAAAATGTAGATAACAAAAAATAGAGGCAGACATTAAGAGGTAAAGCACTGTAACTGTCTGAGAGAGACAGAAACACAAAAAGAGAGACAAAGAAAACAACACAGAGGAGTTAGGGGAAGGGGAGTGAAGACAATACAACTAATCATTTGTACATTATTTTACTATGTTTCCATAGACAGATATGAGAGAGTGAAAAGAGCAGAGATAGAAAAGAGAAGGATGGGGGAAGAGGAAGGAAAAATTAGCGCCTGTACCACTGGGCACAAGAGCTAATGACCCAGCGACTGATTAATCCAAAAATACTAGTTTGTATATCATTCTGTATCCACTAGGATAACTTAAATGGTATAAACATATATAAGGTATATCTACTATTTTGTGTATGAGTGACAGGTATGTGATATAATGTTCTTACTTCATACACCAATTCCAACAGCTTCCTGACTCCCTTTTGTTGTGGTGAGCTTGCAATTCTGAATGACGCAGTGGCCTACTATTTACAGTAGCTTCAGACTGTTATACTGTAATTACATTTAATAGAAAGCCATTACATTTGATTTGATTGATTTTTGCAGGGTTACTTTGCAGTAGTGCATGTAGCAGGGGTGTAACCGATATGTATACAGATGCTATGGGACTGTAGTACCTACAGAATCTGACCCCCCACCCCAAACACACACACACACACACACACACACACACACACCTTATCATTCTGTTACGATCCAGAGTATATACCTGGACTGAGTGGCGCAGAAGTCTGAGTATGAGGCGGGTATGGTGGAATGGCTTGACATGTGGTATAACTGTAATAATTAGGGTTAGGTGTAGTGGCTTGACATGTGGTCTATCTTCTGGACAATAACCCTAGTCACCCTGCAGTAAGACCCATAGAGTACACCAGCAGGTCTCCATGCCTATAAGAGCCACTATTCCCTTAAGACTAGATGTGTCTACCGGTACTGGGATGCCCACCAGGACTTATGCCACTGGCGACAGTATGGGCTTACTACCAAGATGACCAGAGTTATCTGTCGGTGGAAGGACAGAAGTAGAAAGAAGGGTTGGGAATGGGACAAAGTACTGGGTGATGTACTGCGGCTGTGTATGTAGAGAAATGTAGCAGAGTAAAGACTTGCAGTGAGGATTTGATTATAGTGGGAGACAGGTGCAATGAATGATAATAAACAATGGTTGTATGATTTGTAATTGTGATGGCAAAAGACAATGTAACAAATAAGTGAAAAAGATTAGAATCTGTGTGGAAGGTCCACACTAAACCTTAATTCAAGGAGAGCAGGGTCCGATCAGGAGGGTGATCAAGACTGGGTTCCGAACTCAGGAGTTCACAGAACTGACAGATTCTCACATGTAGCAGGAACTATAAACAGCAGTTTGGGAGTGACCAGGAAGGGAATATAAATATGCGGCTGCTCCAATCAGCTCCAGGAACCCAGAGAGGAGATGATTAAAGAAAAGGATGTGCAGCTGCACTGCTGTACGTCCACAGAGGTTGCTGGACAAACTAGTTGCCCAGCAACCGGGAACGCTGCCTGCATCTAGCATCCTGGTTGCTTGGTGCTCGGTGGCTCCCAGTCCTATCTGCGGTTGCATTGCTAGGCACAGGGCGGGACCTGGAAGCGTCGGCTATCAGAGGAGGTGCAGCGTCCTGGTCGCTAGGTAACGACCGGGACCTGCATCCTCCATGAGCCGCACCACGGCTGTTAACACATTCTCAGCACATTGCTGAAAATAGAAGGAAGTGCTGGCTGCACTAGCTATATGGCCTGCAATTTACAAATAGAACATATAGCAGCTGATCTCAAGATCACTGGCCTGGAGACTTATTCTACACAGGGCAATCATTGGGTTACACAGGAATGGGGTGGAGCTACCAGGGGCAGAGACAGAGCTATAGATGTGTCTGCATATATCTAGCTTCAATACGCCATGCATCGCGAGATGCCTGGCGTGAGTGAGCCAGATGTTCACGTGCAACTCTGCAAAAAATAGGGCACATTTTTTTTTGCTTAAAAATGCATCTTATTTGCGTCACTTTGTAAATAAGATGCTTAAGCAGTCTCTGGTGATTAAAATTAAATGTGTCATGCCTATATTCTGTGTGTGGCTGCGGTTGTACCTGTATACGAAATGGTAAGTTACATTGCTTTCCTGGAAAACACTGTAACTTGGCATTTTGTATACAGGTACAGCCGCAGTCACACACAAAATATAGGCATGCCGCATATCGGCCCTCATTCCGAGTTGTTAGCTCGCTAGCTGCTTTTAGCAGCATTGCACACGCTAGGCCGCCGCCCTCTGGGAGTGTATCTTAGCTTAGCAGAATAGCGAACGAAAGATTAGCAGAATTGCGAATAGAAATTTCTTAGCAGTTTCTGAGTAGCTCCAGACCTACTCACAGATTGCGATCACCTCAGTCCGTTTAGTTTCTGGTTTGACGTCACAAACACGCCCTGCGTTCGGCCAGCGACTCCCCCGTTTCCCCAGCCACTCCTGCGTTTTTTCCTGACACACCTGCATTTTTTTGGAAACGCCGGGAAAACGCTGCGTTGCCACCCAAAAACGCCCCTTTCCTGTCAATCACACACCGATCAGCAGTGCGACTGAAAAGCGCCGCTGAAGCCACAGCAAAACTGCTAAGATTTTAGTAAAATAACTAAGCGCATGCGCTCTGCGTACCATGCGCATGCGCAGTTAGCAACAAATCGCAGCATAGCGAAAATCTGCAACGAGCGAACAACTGGGAATGACCCCTATCATATTAATCAGCAGAGTCCACTTGTGCGTATTATTCTCATATAAGAATAAGATGCATTTTTTGGGGGAAAATGCACAAATAGACACCTTACTAGTGCAACTTAGTGGCTGTTTAATGTGACTGCAGCAACGATGAGAGTGGACACATTTGTACATGGAGTGTCGCTGGAAGCTACTGACAACTTTTGTCCATATGAATGTGTGTGGCAAGGATCGCTGGTGTTGATGGTCCCAAAAGCAAACTACTTCCTAGTTACAGAAAGATGTCTGCTTGTGAATAGGAAGCAATTTGCTGTTGGCAGCATCAGCGTTGCAGTTACCCTGACCAACACTGAAACAGTGCCTAGTAGTAATCTCTTTTAGATAATACTACTACTACTACTACTACTAATATTATAATAATAATAATAATAATAATAACAACAGTAATAATAATTTTAATTTACAGTGCTCTTTCTCCAATAAGACTCAAGGCGCTTAATAGATAGAATGAACATAATACAGTACAGAAACAATGAAGTACAGAAAAGCTTTTCATAAAATATAGAGAGCATGGATATACTAAAGGGACATTACGAAAATGCTAGAGTAAACAGGAAAGTTTTGAGACTGTTTTTGAAGGACTCTAGAGTGGGGGTTTCTCAAACTGTGCAGGGAAGTGAGTTCCATAGAGTCTGAGCCACATAGCTAAAAGCTCGACCCCCAGATAAATGACAGGAAATTCTAGGTATGGCTAAAAGTCCCTCATCTACAGATTGCAGTAATCGAGTGGGACAGTATGGAATCAGAAGCTGCTTCAGGTACCTTGAGCCCTGGTCATGTAGGGCTTTGAAAGTCAGTAAAGATTAAAATTAACCCTGCGCTTTGATTGCTAAAAAGCAGCTCCCATAAGAGTGGTGCAATTGTAAAAAACGGGAATAAGGAGCGCTATTTAGGTTGAGCTAAATGTGTGCAAACACCTGTGGAAAAAAGACTTAAATTAGTAAATGTTTACAGCACTTTTAAGTGCTTGTGCAGGAGTCCGCTTGTGGCTTTCGTTAATTGCCGGCCTTATGTCCCACACTGCGGCGGTGGCCCGGGGCTAGCTGACTTACTTTCCCTGACACTGCCTACCTTGAAGTTGGGATTGTGAGGCTTTTAAGTCCGTCTCCGCTCGGCTGGTTCCGGCACGATTCTTCTCTGTAGTCGCTTTCCAACACATTTAGGACCTGTGGGTTCTTAGTCCTGGATAGCGTTCATGTCCTCAATTAGTCCTTTTATGCTGAGCCTTTATTCGTTAATTGGCTATATTAAAATCAATTCAAAATTATTTTGAATGTTTTCTTTTGTTAGGTTAAATTACTATTATTCACTGATGTTCGCAATGTGTATTAATAAATTATTATATGCACTGGTATTTATAGTTGCTTTGTGTGTGAAATTCTAAGTAATTAAGACGTAATAATAAATTATATTTAATTAGTTACATCTATATTAAGTCCTGTGTTTGTTTAATATTACTTTATCTAAAAAATATATAAAAATAAATCATTTTAAAAGTATTGTACTGGATTTTTTTTTAAACTATAATCATGAATGATTTTAAAGGTAAGTAATCTTTATTATAGAAATTAATTAAAATCAAATTCTATATTAAGTCCTGTGGGTTCTAAAGTTTGAAGGAGGAAGATCCATTTTGACTCTGCCCTCTTCAATTTCTCCGAAATATTCCCCCCTCTCCAATTGGGGGTGACTTTTTGTATTCCCATGAATTGTAAGTCTAAAGGGTTTTTGTTATGAACATCAAAAAAAATGTTTTGTGTGTCTGTAGGCCTTTTTTGATATTATAAATATGTTCTGCGATACGTATTTTCATCTTTCTCTTTGTTTGGCCTATGTATTGTTATGCACCTAGTTATGCAAATTTATTCATATCTAGGTGGGAAGATGAATAAATATGGAACAACAACCATTTCTTACAATACATACAGGTTTGGAAACATAACATAGATGATCTGATTTTCATTTGGAACGGTCCAAAACAAGAACTAAACAATTTTTTAGAATACATAATTAAAAACACATATGGGCTGGAGTTTATATCAGTGACCAGTCAGAAAATGGTCATATACCTTGATCTGGAAATTTCATACAAGATAAATCCATACACACTAGAAATCATACAAAAAAAGTAAGCAGTAACAACACCATATCAACATACAGCAATCATCACAAAAACTGGATAAAGAATATTCCAAGTGGACAATTTAGACGAATAAAAAGGAACTGTTCTCAAATGGAAACCTTTAAGGAACAAACGGCAGAGATGAAAAATAAATTCCTTCTGAAGGGTTATAAAGAAGAAGATCTTCAGAAACAAATTGACCAGGTATCCAAGATAGACAGGAGTGAGCTGATTAAATATAAACAAAGAGAACAACAAAAAGACTTTAAATTATCCTTCATTGCACAGTTTAACAGTCAGCATTTAGCCTTTGAACAAATTTTGAAAAAACACTGGCACATTTTATCATTAGACAAATAAATTGCCCCTTTAGTTCAAAGTAAACCACATATCATATACAAAAAAGCCACTTCATTAAAACAGGAACTTGTCAAAAGTTACATTCCCAATGAAGAACATTGTTTAAAAGGAGAAAAAATGGACACCTTTTCTGTTTAAATTGCTCAGCATGCAAGATAACAAAGAAATTAACAACAAAACCTGCAACTATGTTTACTTGTAATGTAACAAATAATTACAAAATGAGAGACAAAATATCCTGTGAGACAGAGGGAATTATTTATCTCCTCTAGTGCCCGTGTGGCTTATAATACATAGGCCAAACAAAGAGAGAGATTAAAATACATATCGCAGAACATATTTATAATATCAAAAAAGGCCTACAGACACACAGTTTCAAAACATTTTTTGATGTTCATAACAAAAACCCTTCGGACTTACAATTCATGGGAATACAAAAAGTCACCCCCAATTGGAGAGGGGGGAATATTTTGGATAAACTGAAGAGGGCGGAGTCAAAATGGATCTTCCTCCTTCAAACTTTAGAACCCACAGGACTTAATATAGAGTTTGATTTTAATTAATTTCTATAATATAGATTACTTACCTTTAAAATCATTCATTATTATAGTAAAAAAAAAAAAAACATCCAGTACAATACTTTTAAAACTATTTATTTTTATATATTTTTTAGATAAAGTAATATTAAACAAACACAGGACTTAATATAGAGATAATTAATTAAATATAATTTATTATTACGTCTTAATTACTTATAATTTCGCACACAAAGCAACATATAAATACCAGTGCATATAATAATTTATTAATACACATTGCGAACATCAGTGAATAATAGTAATTTAACCTAACAAAAGAAAACATTCAAAATAATTTGTTATTGATTTTAATATAGCCAATTAACGAATAAAGGCTTAGCATAAAAGGACTAATTGAGGACATGAACGCTATCCAGGACTAAGAACCCACAGGTCCGAAATGTGTTTGAAAGCGACTGCAGGAGGATCCGACATTTGATTACGTCACTCAGCCTGTGCCCACCGGTGTGAAAACAGAGAAGAATCGTGCCGGAACCAGCCGAGTGGAGACGGACTTAAAAGCCTCACAATCCCAACTTCAAGGTAGGCAGTGTCAGGGAAAGTAAGTCAGCTAGCCCTGGACCACCGCCGCAGTGTGGGACATAAAGACGTCAATTAACGGAAGCCACAAGCGGACTCCTGCACAAGCACTTAAAAGTGCTGTAAACATTTACTACTTTGAGTCTTTTTTTTCACAGGTGTTTGCACACATTTAGCTCAACCTAAATAGCGCTCCTTATTCCCGTTTTTTACATTTGAAAGTCAGTAGGCCAATCTTGAAGTTGATTCACCATCTTACAGGCAACCAGTGGAGGGAGAAGAGAATGGGTGTTACTGTGTATGGCTACAATGGGGTAAGTTGGTTAACAGCCTGGCACCTCTGTTTTGTACCAGCTGTAAGCAGTTAATTATTTTGCTGGGAGACCAAGGTAGAGGGCATTGCAGTAGTCTAATCAAGATGATACAAATGCATGTATGACTTTTGGCAAATCTTCCGAGGGAATGAAGTACTGTATTAGATGCTGGCTATGTTCCTCAGATGAAAGAATGAGCATTTGATTGTGGCTGTTATCTGATGTTTAAGTGTCAAGCAAACATCCAGGACAATGCTAAGATTCTGTACATGATCAATGTTTTGTAATTCTATACCCCCAAGTGTCAGTCCAGTTGGTTGGCTTTGATACAGTCTTGTCCTTTGATGTTGAGGTACTATTGTAAGGATGTCTATTTTATCAGGATTCAGTCTCAGCCAACAGGCACTCATCCACTCTGGGAGCTCAGCTAGACAGCCAATTAGAGTTGTTATTGGGTTCCCAGTGCCTGGAGCAAAGGACAGGTCCAGTTGTGTATAATCTGCACAACAGTGGTAGACCAGGCTATTGTGCCTGATTATTTCATACAGTGGTAGCATGTATACTGCAAAAAGCATGTGGGAGAGTATAGAACCTTGTGGGACACCACCTGGCAGTGGCACTGATGGTGATGAGTATACTCCAGACGAAACTCTCGGTGAACTGCCAGTGAGAAATGATTTAAACCAGCTAAGGACTGTGCCATCCACCCCACAGAAATTTTTCAGGCGCTCAATCGGAAGCCCGTGGCCTCAAATGCTGCAGAGAGATCCAGAAGGATTAGGATTGAACAGTCACCTCTGTCTCTTGTCATCAGAAGATCATTTAACACCTACACCAGGGCTGTTTTCAGTGATATGTCTTCTCTTGAATCCTGATTGGAATGGATCATAAATATCATGGGTTGTCAGACGGGTTTCCAGTTGATTTGCAACCACTTTCTCAATAACCTTTCCTAGAAAAGGAAGGTTTGATACCGGTCTGTAGTTGGTCATGCAGTCAGGATATAAATTAGGTTTTTTAAGAAGAGTTCTAACAATTGTTTCCTTTCGGAGTTCAGGAAAAATGGCTGTCTGCATAGAGCATTGAACAATTTTTGCAAATACCGGACCAATTATATCCATATACCCAATTCCTCTGAAGAAACGAACAGTCCCTAGCGGTCAAGAAATATGTCAAAATTTTGGTATCCCCGCTATCTTATACAGACAGCACTGACATTGCAGAGCTGCTAAATCCCGTCCAGCTTGGAGCCGCCCACCCTGGCTTCTTTGGAAACGGAAAGCCGCGGCTACCCAAGATGCTGTTGTTGAAGACAATCAGCACACAGCCCTACTCGAGCTGCAGACAGAGCAGCTTGGCGCCGCCTGTGCTGGCTTCCTTGTAAACAGAAAGCCGCGGCTACCCAAGGCGCTGTTGTTAAAGACGGCCAGCACACAGCCTTACTCGAGCTGCAGACGGAGTCGCTGCCAACTGCACTCCCTTGTCACCACCAACTACAGATTTCCAAGAGGACCGCATACTGTGGGTGCCCCGTTGTAAAGTCAGGTCTATCCTGGTACCTCAATACAGGTGCAAACGCTTCGGATATATCACTGTTGGAAGGGCAAGTACCATTACCATACATATACAGATTGTCACAGCGTGTTGCAGTGTTTGGAAATCTGATCTTTTTTACCGGAGGGATTTAACATATAATTCAGTGTGTAAGCCTGAGGATATTTTGATTTACCTTCAAAACAAAGAAAATATACTAATGAAATTATGTTTTTTTCAATTTGCCTATAATATCAATCCTTCTGGATTATTCAGTTCCAACTGAAGTAACAATTTTGAGGACTTCACTTGTTTAATTATACACCTGAAACTATCATTCAAACTGTGTGTTCTGTGATACTTTGTTAACTTGTTACGGATTTTAGATACAAATGTGATTACTACTGTCTGTGTAACTTATTAAGAGTTTAATGCCATTTATCTATTTTTAAAATAAAAAATACAAGTAAAATATGAGTCTGTTTGCGCTCTATGCTCCTTTTTAGTTTGTTTCCATATACAGGGGTCTGCTAATACCCTGTTTTTGTGAAAGCAGCAAACAGCATACCAACAGCAGTATTTGATTTTTAGGCACCTTATTTCTAGTGGATTACCCTTTTAGAAATTTGGTTGAGGCATAGCCCAGATCATGAGTAGTGGGATGCAAAATTCAGGCAATTTCAGCAATATACTTTACGTCCATGAAGATTGGTGGCTTACATTGGCAGGGTTGGAAATTTGGCACTCCTTTGATGGCACTGTGGAGATTCCAGCTTAAATGACTGGTATTTTTTTCTGCAAAGAAGTTTGCTAACTCATTGCATCTTGCCTGGGAGAGTGTTTTATCAGGCTGCAGGAATGCTGACTTGCAAATCATCTCCACTGTGTGGAAAAGTTAAGCTGGCCTATTGTTTGCTGCCGTGATCTCATTTGACAGGAACTCTAATTTCTTATGGGTGAATGTCGATTGATAGTCTTCATTATGCTTTATTAGTTTTATCTTGTCCTCCACCAGGTTAGTCTGTGCCCCCTTTTCTTGAGCTCATTAACACTGTTGTCAAACCAGGGAGCTTAACGTTGTGGTTTATGAGGTTGTAAACGCACAGGAGCGATAATATCAATTGCAGCCATCACATCCCTATTATAATAACGGACCAGGGAACAGGGATCTTCACATGCACCCAGTATTGCAGAGAGATCCAGATTTGCTGCAAAAGCCTGGAAAATCATACCCCTCCTTGGGCGGTACCTGCTCAACTTCATGGGCAAAGATGTGGGTATGGAAGTGATTTTCCCCTGACCCCCTCTTACAGCTTGACTACTTATCACATTTGTCCCTGTGCAGTGCCCAACTCTCCTCCTTTATTCTCTTCTTCCCCCTGCTTGCACAATAATGGAGGCACACAGAACTGTCTGAAATGTGCCTCTGTCCTTCCCTTGTGTGCTCATCCCATAGTGTTCTTTTTACTACATTGATCCTCCTATCTAACTGTGCTGTTGACCTACAGCATCTCATCCCCATGTGTGTTTCTTAGCCACCTTTTTAAGTATGCTGCTTTCACCATCCCTATGTGCACTTATAAGCCCCATGCCCCTAATGTGCTACTGAACTCCCCACATGAGCCGCAGATCCCCCAATGCCGTGTGTGCCTCTGACCTATCTCCCCATGTGTGTCTCTGAATCACCCACTCCATGTGTGCCTCTGACCCCCCTTCAAAAGTATATGTCACATGCCAGATCCCAGGACCTCATTGCCAGATTTGCTGTTGTGTCTTCATGCCTTCTGGGTGCCCCGTTGTGCTGTTGCTCCAAATACTTACCTACACATGGCTGGCATCCTCCTGTAAGCTCACATAGTTCCGGTTCATGGACACCGTCATCTTGGAATAACTTTATCTATACATCCAGCCAATCAGTGAACAGCAGGTCCCAGCCATGTGATTAGATGAGCCAGTCACCAACCAACTATATTTAAATCAGGAAGTGCTGGCAATGTATTGCCAGTACAACAGCTCATCGTACCTTGGTCCCAGAAACCTGCATATCAGTTCCTCATATCTTGCTCATGTGTTCCAACATTTGGGCAATCCTGAAAACCTGTTCCTGCCTTTGAGTTTTCTGCATTCGGGCAATCCGCATTTGCCACTGTGTTCCAGCACTCGGGCAATCCCAAAGGACTGCACCTGCACACTAGTGATGTGCGGTGGGGTGAGGCAAGTGAGGCAGAGCCTTTCCTGTCATATTTACATTTGTACCAGAGTTTTGACTGTATAAAGTATATGAAAAATACAAAGAATATGTTTAAAATATCTTCTTTGTATTTCTCTAATCATTCTATGGCAGGTGAAGCAGTGCCTCACCTTCCTATGTCTTCCGCACATCTCTGATCAAAACTTACCAAATTTTCAGGAGTATATACTGTTATACCTGTGTATAATACCCAGATGCACCCTTGCGCTCATATATTGTGTATAAATTTGACTCTGGTGCTAGCCAGTGCATCCTGAGCCATTTAGCTCACCGCACGTCCCTGTGCCGGGCGGGCGGCCGGGACTTGCCCTTGTGTATTCTGCTTCTGGGCAATCATGAAAACCTGCATTTAAAAATTCCCACTTTTCAGGCAATCCCCAAAATCCACATCTGTCTCTGTGTTCCAGCACTTGAGTAATTCCGAAGGTCTGCACTGCAACGCTCACTCTCTGGGTATCCTGCATGTTTCTCCATGGCAAATACACTGGCTAACCTTTTCTGACATTGCTCCTGATATCTGCAATCTGATTGGGGTATCTTCTCTTCAGCAGCAGCTCATCACCTCATCCTCTATTGGTTCACATGAGGAACAGCATTATTAGGCCACCCGGCTTCACCTATACACCAGTATGCACAGACAGCCGAAGGGGTCTTGATCCGAGTCCTAACTCTTCTAGTGCTGCGATAGTGTGCCTCTGAAACTCCCTCCACATGTCTGCCTTTGACCCCCACTCCATCTCTTACTGTGCCTCCACCGTCATCCCCAACTATGCATTTGCACATTTTAAAGGTTGGTGGCTTCCAGAAGTAGCATGGGTGTTTTTTGATGATGCAGAAATGAGCATAAATATAGTAAATAAGAACAATTTCCTTTTACCTAAATGCATTGGGTGCACTTTCTAAATTTTGCTATGAGACCCACTTTGTTTGCCTGAAAACCCCTTCCCTAGCCCTCATCACAATAGCAATATTATGTAAAGGGCCATTGCTAGGATCCTAGGTGCCCTAGGCAAAGCTTTAAATCACCACCCCTAATTCCCCAATACACTCCAATCCATTTATATAAACCCACACTTACGTGTTTGCCAGTTTATGACAACAGGATAAGTAATTTTTTATGTGCACCACCTGTCTATAAATGTATTACACTTTGTTGCAGAACCTGAGCACCAAATATGCCCATTTACCTTTGCCCCTATCAACATCAATTACCAATTCATCCTTCACTCAGCATCCATTAGCTTCCCTTATCCAACACCAATTAACCTATTCCTCTCTAAGAATCCATTAATCAGTTCATCATCCAAGAACCCATTAACACATTCACCCATACTATCGGCACCCATTAATGTTCCTCCACCAGTAACCCATTTATGCATTTACCACTAGCACCTGTTAACCCATTTCCCTGAAGAATCCATAAATCAATTCATACACTTAGCACTCATTAACGCTTTTCTCTCTAAGAATCCATCAATTTACCCTCACAGCACCCATTAACACATTTGTTCAACCTGTCAGCAATCATTAACATTCCCCCCCACCCAGCATCTATTAATTAATTAATTCACACACTCAGCACTCCTTAGCCTGTTCCTATCAAATCCATTAATCAATTTACCCTCACACTACCCAGTAATACATTTACTCAGTTGGGAGGCCCCTGTCACTCACTGCCAGAGCAGCAGTAATTAGATGCTATGCGCATGTGCACATTGTCTATTGACAGGAGACAGAGGGACTTGGGGCATGCCAGCAGCTACCAGAGCGATGGACATACCCCCTCTGTGATGAAAGCGAGTGGCATGGCTTACGATCGCAGCATTCCTGCAAAGCCACACCCCCTTTTGCCGAGGCCACACCACCTTTTCGGGCACGCAGAAGTCCTGCACCTCTCAACATGAATGGTGGGAGGTATGCACTATCCAGTGTATTCGGTTAACAATGTGTACATACTGTATACAGTATGTCTAGACTAGGTTCATCCGCCATTCCCCAGACTCCCAGACTTGCTTCAGTGCTCTTTTATGCATCTGAAATAAAAACATTCAGCAGGATAGCCCTACAGCTGCATCATATGACTGCAAACGCTCTCCCTGGTTACAGTAGGTCAGAATTCCGAGATACTATATATTGCACTTTGCATGATGCAGATTATAGCTGTTTAAGAGCTAATGAAGCTCTCTTCATGGACTGGCTACACTACCTCTAAAATTGGGATCCGGTTACCATCCAAACAGTCGAGATCCCAATGCACAATATACCGGCACTGGAATCCCGACACATGGAATACCGATGCTAGAATCCCAAAAAGGGGACAGGACACTGACGCAGGAATCCCAACTGTCACCACAGCGGCCCGTGTAAGTACTACACCAGGGATGGGGGGGGGGGGGGGTTCTGTTTAGGCAAACCTTGAGGGACTAAGGGATGGGGGGGTTACTCAGAGCTGGATGCAGATCTTGCATCCATCTAATCACATGTTGGGGGCCTCCCAGCATGTGTGTGGCGCTGCGCTGGCAGGTGATGCGGCACCATATTTTTTGTATCGGAACAGCTGCATGTGACGTAAATAAGCCACCCTGAAAATGTTCCCGACATGCCCCCGTTTTGCCTACCATGCCCATGCACTGCAGCGACGATGCCCCCTAATGGCCGCTGATGTCAATTACCTTGAGACTGCATCCTTTCAGGATGTGGCCACAAAGTGTAGCATCGCGTACGCGCACTGCGGCTGGTGCTCGTGCGCATACCCTCTGGATGCAGGTGCTGCGTACAGATCCCCGGCTGCATTCGGGTCTGAACAGACCCCTGGGAGAGCGGGAGGGTTAGGTTTAGGGTGTAGGGAGGGGGGTATAGGGTTAGGTTGCGGGGGGGGGCAGAGATAGGTTTAGCATGCGAGGAGGGAGGGTTAGGGTTAGGCACCACCCTGGGGGTTAGGGTGAGGCTGCTGGGGGAGGGGGAAAGGTTACAGTTAGGCACCCGTAAGGGTACGGTAAGGGGATAGTTAGACTACTTAACACACCATATCAGGATATTGACTGTCGGGATGATGCTGTCAGTCTCCTGACCATCAGAATCCCAGCAGCCAGCCTTTCCTACCCAACCCCCAAAAAATCAAGTACAGATGTGTCTTCTTACATCCTTGCTGCGATGTGTAAAAATACAGGAAGCCACAAAATAGATCACACGATCCCGCTATGACATAGACTTGAATGGGAGCTAACATGCACATGTGCCTTCCTCACATTCACTTGTATGGACCTGGCAGCTATGCAAACAAGTATGGCATGCCATGCTACGTTAAACAGTAAAGCTGTAATTGGAACCCCCCCTTCCCCTCTGGAAATTCTGCGTTTGCCCCTACAACCCCAGCCCAACCCAGTGAAAACCCAAAAACTAAACACCCACATAGGCATAAGTATACATTCAGTGGTGAATAATCTCCTAACTATTGATAAACCTTAGATTGATACTGTACTTCCTTTTAATTTTATTTTCTGCAGTTTTCATCATGCTCAGTGTATTTAAGTGCACGTGTCATATACACAATTCATAACATGCAACTTCATCTTCCCATTTCTGCCTGCTTAATAATTATGCATAGAAAGGATATGCATATTAATAAAGTATAGTGTCTGTGACAAAAAAAGACACCGCTTGATAAAAAAAACCTAATTGACCCATTTATTGCACAGTAAATTGAATCTCTTTGTTATATATTATCTATCGCAGTTGGCCAGAAAGCTATTTGAAGAATTGTTAAACTATATCTACATTGTCCTTCTGTCTTTTGCAGTTTAACCAAGATAAGAACGCTATCCTCCAAACCTATAATTAAGAGAATCAATGCGTATTCGACTTCCTCTAGGTGTTAGGATGCCAGTGGAAAACTGGGCACAGTTTTCAGCTTTCATCTTTATTTTGTTTCAAGTTGGCAGATGAAAGACACAGAGAAGGATGATTTGATTCCATGCAATTAACTGCTGATCCTAGATTGTTTCTTCAGTGCTGTTTCTTGGTGCAGGCGGTGGTATTCATATGCACAGTGTGAGTTTCATGCTACATACAGGCCTTACCTGATAAAGAGACATTCGAGAACAAAATAATTGTGAAACAAGTACAAACATTTATCAGATTTCCGACTGGGACCTGTGAAATCTACTGCATTGATTCCATTACCTAGATTATTCTGCAACCTATTTTAACAGTCTGAAATTTATAGGCTTACCATACTATTCCTTTAAACCAGGATACTCATGAACTACACAGGTTCTGTGGCTGGCTGACTTCAGGCCTACATTTCACTTGGTTTTAATCAGCTAGAGAACTTGTGTTATTCATAAGTGTCCTGGTTACAGGAATAGTATGGTAAGCTTAGATATGTATGGGAAGCGGTGAAGAAACCGCCATATGGGATCACAGTGCCGACGCCGGGATCCCGCACAGCGGTACAATGCCAGCGCTGGAATCCCCACGCCACAGGCTTTACTCGCTTTATATTTGCCATGACATCTATAGAGGGATAATATAACCTGTGTCGATCACAGCGTGCCACTGTGCCCACAGCATGGTGAGCGCAGCAAGCCCACAAGGGGCTTACTAGTGTTCGCCCCACTGGTGGCATCCTGGTGGCTGGGATGCCGCTGTTGGTATACTTACAGATGGCATCCCGTATTACATACTGATTCTGCATTTATAATTCCTATAACAATATGGTTCTGAACTGATAAAATTTACCATTTAGAGAGCAGGATTCACAGAGCTTAAAAGTAGTCTATTTTAATTACCAACTAGGGTGACTGGGTGTTGATCCCATTCCCCTTGCATTCCACATTTATATGAATAGGAAGTTAAAGGGTTAGGGTGTCAACAATTGCACCGCCTGCTTGAAATACTACAGTGTAGATCACCATAGGGCATTATATATATATATATATATATATATCTATCTATCTATCAAGAAATAGTATATCTCTGTGGAGCGCACTTAATGACTGAAATAAATATATTTATGTATAATACAATTTAATATGGTTATATTGGTTTCTGACAAAAAGAGGATGACATCACACAAACACCCTTTAAACTTTAAAACATCTATTGCTTTTTATTGCTAAAATAATTAAATTTCAATACTGATAAAAAATGATGTACACTTTTACAATGTGTTATTGTTCATTACAGCCAAAGAATTGAATAACAACTTTTCCAAACAATAAAAGATTTTTACACTCAACGCGTTTCGTCGTATGTCGACTTCTTCAGGAGTGTTTTTTTATGAAAAGGCAATTAATTAGTTTGAAACAGCTGTATTTTCTCAAAATTATAATCCATATTTTACTAAGAATTATTATGTATAATTAACTTCCATAGTTTTGTAGTATTTAATGAATCTTCCTATTTGCGACCATCTGATGGTTAATATTAATCTTCCAAAGGCTTGTAATTAATTTGTCCAAATTTTTATTTAATTTACCTATAATACTTTCATATGTCCAAAAAATATATATGAGGATCCGGCAATGGGATAAATAATATTAAGCTTCTTTTATTTCCCAGCAGCTCTCCTTGTGTGTCCTCATACACAGAGATCCAAAAATGGATCAAAGAAGTCGACATACGCGTTGAGTGTAAAAATCTTTTATTGTTTGGAAAAGTTGTTATTCAATTTTTTGGCTGTAATGAACAATAACACATTGTAAAAGTGTACATCATTTTTTATCAGTATTGAAATTTAATTATTTTAGCAATAAAAAGCAATAGATGTTTTAAAGTTTAAAGGGTGTTTGTGTGATGTCATCCTCTTTTTGTCAGAAACCAATATAACCATATTAAATTGTATTATACATTAATATATGTATTTCAGTCAATAAGTGCGCTCCACAGAGATATACTATTTCTTGATTTCTATTTTTGGTCTTGTTCGACAGGGGACCATCTCTGTGTAGAAGCTTGCCCCTTAATAAAATTATTGAGTACAATCAACGGTATAGGTCCAATTTTAGAGCGCAAAAAGGATCTCTTATTTTATATATATATATATATATATATATATAAAGTGGGGTGTAACGGGCGGCACTCCAGCATGTAGATAAATCAGACAGAGGACCAAAGTAATAGTCAACGTTTCGGAGCTGTGCTCCATTATCAAGACTTAGGGAATACTGACATGAGATACATTTAAATACCAAACTGTGTACTCACCACGTGTGCACAGGGAAACCGCCGCCGCCGTCCGCTCCGGAGTCCATGTGACTTCATTGGCAGCCGCCGGCGCCCAGGATCCGTCGCAGGGGCGTAAGGCGGGGGGAGTGACCACCATCACCATGGTGACAAGTAAAAACAGACTGCGGAGAAACAGGCACAGGGATCAGCAATGCTAAATGCCATGTACAACTTATGATGACATAATAAAGTAAGCGTATATCGCACTATATGGGATCTAAGAACTGAAGATAATAGCACATACTGAAATGTGCATCTATGTCACACAGTGATGAGAGCATATATAATGCTCACAACAATGTACAGCATACTGCCAATCTAGTGAATAAGGTCAATAACAAATATATATATCACTAGACACATATTAGAGCAATAAGTCACTTACTAACACATGGAACTGTGGGCACCATCATATAGAGTGTAAGACCAAAATAAAGAACTCTACTGCAGTGAAAGCATAGATGAGAAATCTGTGTGCAGCATAGGAGAACTAAAAATGTATAGAAAACAAGTAAGTGTAAGTGATTCATTGAGTCCCAATGGTTGGACAGTTTGTAACACATGAATCCATCTCGCTTCTTTCTGGAGTAGGATACGGCCTCTGTTACCGCCTCTCGGATTGGGGGGAACCCAATCGATAATACGGTACCTGATGGAGGACAGGTTGTGATGCAAGTCCCTAAAGTGACAAGCAACTGGCTGATCACAATCTTTGCCTTCAAGGGCTGCACGTATACTGGACATGTGTTGGGTCATGCGTTCCTTCATTTGTCTAGTGGTCTTGCCCACGTATAGTAGACTGCACGGGCATTTAATATAGTAAGCCACGAATCTCGTGGTACATGTGACCGGATGCTGTATCTTAAATATTTTGCCTGACCTGGGATGCGAAAAGGTGTTACCTGTCTCCAAAAAGCTGCAGGTAGTGCAACCCAAACATTGATAGTTGCCCCTTTTCCTACTTAAAAAATGGGTGGCTGAAGTGGCCGTGTGCTGGCAAATGTCATTATGGACCACTGCATCTTTGATATTTCTTCCTCAAAAGAATGATGGTAGAATGGTCGTGTCGTGTAACGCTGGTAAACTGCGGTCCTGTGATATTATTGGCCATATGTTCTTGGCAGATTTCATCAGCGCATTACTTGAAGTGGTGTATTGTTGGGTCCAAACAATTCGATCCCCACGTGCCGCGGGTTAGTTTTGTGTAATGCCAGTTGTCTAGAGATGGATAGGGCCTTTTGTTTAGCTATTTTTAGCGCTCGGGGATGATAACCATGTGCCAGGAACTTAATGAGCATTTTATCGATTTGGTCGATGGCGTCCATGGGGTCACTGCATATACGGACAATTCTCAAAAACTGTGAGAATGGAAGACCTTTGATTAAAGAAGGTGGATGATGACTGGCTGCATGTAACACCGTGTTACGGTCTGTAGGTTTGAAATACATAGAGGTGTGCAAAGTACAATCCTCCTTTTGTGTTACTGTCACGTCTAAATAATGGATGCGCTCAAAGCTGGTGTCAGTGGTAAATTTGATAGGACTGTCTTGACTATTGATGTCTTTCATCATGGTAAGAAATGTTTCTTGGGTCCCATTCCAGAACAAGCAGATGTCATCAATGTACCTGGTGTACCCGGTGATCTGCTGACGTTGGGTATCATCTGCAAAGAACAAATCTTTTTCCACCGCAAACATGTAGATATTGGCGAAGCTTGGCGCTACGCAGGAACCCATGGCGCAACCTGACTGTTGAATAAAAAACTTTCCGTCAAAGATGAAGTAGTTGCGCATAAGCGTTAACCGTAATAGTTGAATGAAAAATTCCACATCAGGCCCAGTATACAGCGGATGATCCCTGATGTAGCGTTTCACCATCTCAATGCCATGTTCTTGTGGAATTGATGTATATAAGCTAACGACGTCAATGGTGCACATGAGCTGTTTTACTGGCAAAGGTGAAAGTTGCTGTAACCACAAGATGAATGTGGTCGTATCTCTAAGGAAGGACGCTTCCTGATTGATTAAAGGCTGTAGAAAATGATCTAAATACTTAGAGATATAATAGTAGAGAGAATCCCTGGCCGCAATGATGGGGCGGCCAGGAGGTTTAACAGGATTTTTGTGAAGTTTGGGTATAGTGTATAGTACTGGCACCTTAGGCCAGTCCACTGTAAGGGCTTCTCTGGTTTTAGAATCAATGATGTGCATGTCCATGCCCTGAAGAAGAATTTCATCAACCTCTTTTTTAAAGACTTGAGTGGGGTCAGAGGCAAGCTGTTCATAAACATGAGAGTCGGATAATTGCTGATATATTTCTTCAGTGTAATCATGCAAATTTTGTATAACAATGCCCCCACCCTTGTCTGCAGGGCGGATAACTATGTCACGGTATGCCCCCAGATTTCTGAGGGCAGTTCTTTCAGAGAGAGTTAGATTATGGTCGACCTTGCTTTTATGTAGACAGTGTTGTTCCATAATGTTCTCCATGTGTCCCATAAAACTTTTAATGTTACAGTTGAAGGACTGTGGTATAAACATAGATGGTTTATGAACTGGTACACTTGTCGTTAGAGTAGAGGTTTTGCCAAAATGTTCTCTGAGCTTTAAGCATCGGTCAAATTTAAAGAGATCCACTTTATTTTGGAAGCCATCAGGTTTCAGTGTAGGGGCAAAAGATACCTTTATGTAACACCACAATTTCCTCAGCAGTAAAAGTGCGAGATGACAGATTGAAGATTATCTCTTCTGGTTGTACTTGCGCTTTGGCTTGGCGCGCCCACTGCCCCCCATGCCGGGTGGGGGCTCCTTTGTTAGATCTAGGGTGGTGCGTGTGGCCACCCCTAAAGGGGGTTTCTGACTACTGGAGTATGCCCCTCGCTCTGCTCCTTCTGTCTCGCTAGAGGATGCTGCCCCACTGGAATAATCTGTCTCCAGTGGGAATCTGCGGGTTCTGCGGAACCTCGGTCTTTGCTCTCGGTTGGGACCTCGATTGTATGCCCAGCTGTATACTTTAAACTCCACGTAGTCGCGTACCACAGTGGCCAACTTCGATTTTTTAAAGTTCACCAGATCCACTCGATATTTGTCCACTTGAGTGGTTAACTTACTGAGCCAATCTTGCATGGTGTCAGACTTGATGGTGTTTAAATGGGCATCCTCAAACGTTTTAATTTTTTCTACACCAATGTCCAATTCTCTCCTGGATTCCTCTATGACTAGTAAAATTAAATCATACGAGCATTTGTTAAGAACTGCCGCCCACCGGCGACAGAAATCTGCATTATACCTGCCGATAGTCGGGATGTTTCTGATACGGAATCCACGTGGAATACGTTTATCTCGATAGTAGTCCGACAGGGATACCCCGTGGAGATAGAAATCTATCTCGCGCTTTTTGAATCGCAGTAACTGTGCCACCAGTTGTTCAATTGACTCAGTGCCTGAAACAACAACGGTATTTCCAGTACCACTGCCAATGTGTGAATCAGCAAAGCTCGGTCACACATGTCAGTCTTGGTAGCATGCTTTGCTGAATTTGCTGAGCTAAACTCACAATTATTTCTCAATATGTCCTATGGGATAGGTCCCTGTACAAACATACTACCCGCTTGGATTAAGTGGTTCTAGCAACCTTCCATAACTTCAATTGTATTATGGGAGATAGCATTATAAAACAGTCCAAAGACTCATACTGGAATCACTAGCAAGCCTCGCTGATGCATTATGAGACATCATCTTGGTTGGAGGAAATGTACCTGCTTCATAGGAAGTGTAAGAGCTGCTTATGGGAGTGGTGTACTGTAGACCATACTTGCTGACTTCCTGACTGCCTCATGGAGAGGGCAGCCATTTTGGCTCAGCTGGGGGGCATGTCATAGGAAAGTGGGTGTGGGTCACTCACAGCATTAATACAAACTGCCTTGTGGTTTTAGAGCTATTATGTGGCAACCATTGATTGGCTCACCATGACCAACTCTGATAGGCTGTCAGTCTGCAAATTCAGATTGCAGCAGCGCCTCTTTTGCCATGCTTGGCCTCAGTGCCAGCTGCCAGTGTGTTCCTTGCAGTGTTATAAAAGGTAGCTTTATTTATGGTTATATATGACCATAGCTTTGTGCAGAGGTTCCTAGCTTCTCTTGTCTGATAATGGGTGCTGGACTTTTGAGGTGTTCTTTCAATAAATAAAGTTACAAACTTTAAAATATCAAAAATAATTCATAGATCACAGAGATTTTACTGACTCTCATTCATAGTGTAGCTAATTGAAGCATATTTATCAGTTGTAATTGACTATGTATCTTGATTCATGGCTTTACTCTTCTCTTGGTTATGATAATAGGGATTTATCCTTTGTTGGAGATACAGCATTTATAGTAAATATAAACATCTATTTTACATCTTTATTTATTTGTAAACTGCCTGTAAAGCTGGTATAAAAATCATGTAAAAACAAAACCTACATTAAAAAATAACAAGAGCATTTAAGGCTGATGAAGGACATACACACAATTATTTATTATTTTATTTATTACCAGTTATTTATATAGCGCACACATATTCCGCAGCGCTTTGCAGAGAATATTTGACCATTCACATCAGTCCCTGCCCCAGTGGAGTTTACACTCTATATTCCCTACCACATGTACTCACATACACAATCATACTAGGGTTAATTTTGTTAAGAGCCAATTAACCTACCAGTTTATTTTTGGAATGTGGGCGGAAACCGGAGCACCCGGAGGAAACCCACGCAAGCACGGGGAGAATATACAAACTCCGCACAGTTTGGGCCAAGGTGGGACTCGAACCCATAACCTCAGTGCTGTGAAGCAGTAATGCTAGCCATTACACCATCCGTACTGTCGATAGAGAAAACATCCAAACTCCAAACAGATGAGTCGCTATGCTCTGCAAATACGCGCAACGAGCACAGCAATATATGGTAACATATGCATGCACACAGACATGCCACAAAGATATATTCAACACATATTTCATACAGCACATAAATTGAACATATCAAGCACCAGACATCATAAGATTTCAAATTATATAATGGAATATAACGTCATGTATGTGTATTGTTGGAGCGGAGCAATATGGGCATGTCATGCATGGTGTCAGGATGACCGGGAGAATGTGTGTGTCAATTTGGTGCCTGTGGTTAGGTTGTAGCAGATTGCCATGAGTAGATATGATTAAATGTAGGAATATGAAGTCACTTTTACTGGAACAAAGGAATATATTCAAAGGAGCATGTGTGGACAGGAATCCAGAGGCCAGCAACCTTGAACAAAAGCCCTCACACTGACCAATGACTCATCATGAATGAGAAAGTTCCCTCCCCTAGACCAATAACAAGAGATCTGTACACCCCCAACAGACTCAGTGTATAGCTGATCCCACACAGAAGAGTTTCCTGTTCTGTTTCTCTCCTGAGCGAGATGGTGTTTTGGTGATACTCTACTGATGTTAGCTGGTGTTGAGGCAGATCTAAAGATGGAGGAACTGGAGCGATTAGTGCATAAAGTGCATTGAGGGAGATGGTAATTGTATGCTGGCTGTGGCTGTATTTGAATTGGCTTGTAATAACTCATTACTGTGTAAATTGTAACCATGTAAATATATATATACTGTACATGTGATATATTGTATACATATCCTTTTAATAACCAATATATACATCAATGAGCTTTGGAACTCAGACAATGTGTGGGTGTATTGTTTTCTCTTATGGGATGTAGTGTTTTGCGACGTACAGCGCACATTTATAGCACATGGTAATAAGATGCGCCTGGCGTCCGCAGTATATATTAGAGCTGGCATTTTAAGTATCTGTTAGAAAGTAATCTGACTTAAACAGTACTGCCCACACATGAGACATACAGGCTGTTGCTATTAAATAACAAGATTGTACTTTTAAAAATAAACCATAATGCATGAGTTAAAAGGGAGTGGAGGAACACTGACCTTGGACTATCCCAAAATGGCTTTGTAAGTTTTACCCACCTTGCACATATAGTTTACTGTCACACTTAGATAAGGTTGTGTTTTTCCCATGCTTCTTAAAAATGATTAGTTCAAAAGTAGAGCAACGTGTTAATTTAAAATTTTTAAGTTAAATTGAACAAAATGACCACGAGTCTTTCCATAAGCTAACCGAGGACTACATGGGCAGATTGTATGTCATGTGCATGGGTGTTTTTTTGGCACAAGAGATTAAGGGGTCTATTTACTAAGCCTTGGATGGAGATAAAATCGCTGGGGAAAAAGTACCAGCCAATCGGCTTCTAACTGCTATGCCACAGGCTGTGTTTGAAAAATGACAGTTAGGAGCCGATTGGCTGGAACTTTATCTCCAGCGATTTTATCTCCATCCAAGGCTTAGTAAATAGACCCCTTAGTGATGTTTGTGATGATGTCGAAGATGATGAACATCCTGGACATCAAAAACACATCAAAAACAAACAAAACTGCACATCATAAACAAACAAAAATGTGCAAAACTGAGAAAATTGTTTGAATTGAACTTCGTTTCAGCATCCGAATGATAGCAGAAATGGTAAGCATTGACAAAGAAACTGTTAGACAAGTTTTACATTAGAATCTTAACATGACAAAAGTTATTGCTAAGATGGTTCCAAGGCTTCTCACTGTTGAGCAGAAAGAAGACTGGGTATTAGAAAGTGCAACAGTGAATCAACATTTCCACAAGAATGTTCTAGAAACTTTGTGGGAAAGAATCAGAAAAAATAGGCCAAAACTTGTTTCATCCTCCAATACGACGACATACCAGCCCACATAGCTCTCTCTGTGAAGAAGTTTTAGGCCAAGAAACAGAGTGCATTGCTAGAACACCCTCCACACTTGCCAGACATAGCAACATGTGACTCCTCCCTATTCCTTAAAGTCAAATATATACTCAAGGGAAGCCGTATTGCATCACTTACTGAAGTAAAGGAGAAAACGGCAGACCTGATGAGACAGATGACAAATAATGAGCTACACAGCTTTGACCAATAAAAAATAAGAATGCAGCTATGTGTGAATTCAGAAGGGGAGTACATAGAATGGGAACAGAGTTAAAATGTATGCAATATAATTAAACGTAAATTTTAACATCCATCTCATTTAAAAAATATATATTTATTGAAGCATCAAATGTAGTCAATACTACATTTCAACAAAGCAGTACATAAACATGTGCATCTGAGTCCATTACAATGTCAAATATATGAAATAAAAGACAATAACAAATCACAATTTTAAAAGATACTAAAATTGAGAGACTTAGAATTGAGCCAAATAATATATATCCCTTTAAGAAAAATTGGTGGGTCCTAGATAACAATGCGAGTTGCATACCACAAAGTATGATGAATAAACAGTTAATGATAGCTTCTGTAGTAGATGTCGGTAGAACCTCTATGAATCTCTCCTAATTGGCAAATAACTTTTTGGAGAGATGCCTATAACCAATCCATATGGAAACTGAAAAAAAAGTTTCTCTTTGAATATTTTAAGAGTTGGCAGAGAATTATGATCCATAAATGCAGAACAGTTTTATGAACAGCTGATGAAATTGCTAGTAGCAGTTTCCAAACATCCTTCGAGACCCTGGGAGTAAGAGACTACAGGTTGCCTATTCGGCGGTAAATGAAGCATAATCAACTAAATTATCAATAGTGAAATGTTTATCCCCAAGCCAAAATCGTCTAACCAAAGGACAATGATAGGGATCAACAGGGGTTTAACTACATTTGAGGCAGACAGGACTATCTAGAATACCCAATAGGAATCCCTTATAAGGAGAAATGTATGTATTTACAATGAAATATATTGAGATATATTTCTGTATATGTGGCCACAGGAGTAGTAATGGAATATCTCAACATGCCAAGACGGTCATCTGTAGATAAAGATGGAAAATGCTCATTGGACCACACCAGTTTGTAAAGAGGAATGTTTCGAAGACGTTCAAAGGTATCCATAGTATGAGGAGATAGCTCCCCTAGATTGGGAAGGTATCAATAGTGTCCAGAAGGTTGTCCCAGTCCCCCTCCGGGATTGATTTGGAAATTTTACTCACATAATATTGGGCTTGAAGGAGAGAGAAACCAAAACCACCTACTGTATGATGGGAAATTTGTCAACTGATTCAGGATAGGAAATCAGTTTGTGAGATCTGGGATTAATAAGCTGACCCACTGTGTGAAGCCCTCCTGTGTTCCAGACTGAAAACATGTGTGAAGCCTCCCCATTTTGAAAGCGTGCGTTCTGTAAAAAAGTAAATGGACAGAATAGTAGTGGTTAAATATAAATGTATAATATGAGATCATACAGTCTACTGTAGAACAGGGGTAGATAGACCTTTGTAATCAGTGATCTAATGAAAGATTAGTAAAAAAATGTTTAACTATGCAGGTGCTATGCCTACAAAGGGCTGTTTTCCCAAATAGCAGCTGCTAAAAACAGGATATGGTCCTTCTCCTGTCAAATAATAATAAAATACAAATCTTAGCAGCACTAAGGAGGACAAATCAAGAATAATAATATATCAAGAAGAATATACCATAATAACTGGACAATTCTCCCTAAAAATTGTGGCAGCTGCCAATTACATTAAGATATATCCAAGAACGGACTTTGATAACTAATATCCACACAGCCACAGAAATTGGTCCAAATTGCAGCACATATTTTTGGATCAATTGGGGTTTGCAGTGTGTTTAGTATATCTTTTATATATGAATGTACATATACATTTTTTTGTATGCAGTAAGGAATAAATACACCTTTTTTAAATGTTATATGAAGAATCATTCTTGATTTGCCCTCATTAGCGCTGCTATCATTTGTATTTCAAGCTAATGAAAAGGCTGAAAATCTTTTGTAACCTATCATTAAGAAACGTAAGCAGGGCAGACAACTTGTTTTAATACCCTTCACATCCAATATACAAATAGCAAGGGCCGGATGAAATGCCGCCCAAGTTCGGCAGACGTGCGGGATGCCAGCTGAACTCTGATTTTTTTTTAAAGGGGCAATAACTTACAAGGTATGTTTTTGCTTTGTAAGTGATTACCCCTTTACAAAAACTTGAATTTGGCCAGCTTCCTGCACGGCTGCCGAACTTGGGCGGCATTATATCCCGCCCCATGTGTCTGTTTTATCTACTATATGTATGTTTTACAAAGGAACAGAGCAAACAAGGATACAGTCACAGTGAGATACTCTTAAAATATCATGGCAAAATCACATCCAAAGCGAATCCATGGTCCTATTGGACAGAAGGCCCTCATGTGTCATTCAGTTTTCCTGTAAACTGTGTTCTGATTAGATATCTGAAACAGTATTTGCCCTCATATAATTTGGTAATATCCTCCTTCTCATACCAAGCTGCGGAAAAAAAGATAAGGAGAAAAAACATAAACATGGATCACACTTTACCAACTAATGCTGACTCTACCAAACAAATGAGTGCAATGTGCTGGTAGACCGCAATAGACTGTTCGGCCACCGATGTTTATGTGGTCACAGGGATCAGGGATCACTAATCCACATGATATGTATGTATTCATAACAGTTACAGAAATATTCATTTGCTGAAATAAAAAGAAAAAAAAAAGAAAACAGAAGATCCCATTTTCCTAAGTCCAAACTTGGTGGCTGTTTAAGAAAAAGATAAAATGTTTTATGATTTTTACTATTATTATTATTTATTTTTCGTTTTGTTATTATTATTATTATTATTATTATTTTTTTAATTGAATCTGCAATTGGAAACCCACATCTGGGCTTCCATTGCAGCATGCATGTGTGAAGCGGCACTCAGCGCTCCTGGTACTATTTTAAGTAAGTTGGTTGGAAAAACAGTTTCTACTTTTTTTTATTGGCCAGTCTTGATAAATGGGTTCCCCAACCTTGCAAAGCTTCAAACGGGCATTGAAAACCCACCTATTTATTAGAGATGAGCGGGTTCGGTTTCTTTGAATCCGAACCCGCACGAACTTCACTTTTTTTTCCACGGGTCCGAGCGACTCGGATCTTCCCGCCTTGCTCGGTTAACCCGAGCGCGCCCGAACGTCATCATGACGCTGTCGGATTCTCGCGAGGCTCGGATTCTATCGCGAGACTCGGATTCTATATAAGGAGCCGCGCGTCGCCGCCATTTTCACTCGTGCATTGAGACTGATAGGGAGAGGACGTGTCTGGCGTCCTCTCCATTAGAATAGAGATAGATAGATTAGATAGAGAGAGATTGTGCAGAGTCGCAGACAGAGTTAGTTTACCACAGTCAGTGACCAGTGCAGTTGCTAGTTAACTTTTATTTAATATAATATATCCGTTCACTTCTCTCTGCTATATCCGTTCTCTGCCTGAAAAAAAAAACGATACACAGCACAGTCAGTCACACAGTGTGACTCAGTCTGTGTGCACTCAGCTCAGCCCAGTGTGCTGCACAGTCATCAATGTATAAATTAAAAGCTTATAATTAATTGTGGGGGAGACTGGGGAGCACTGCAGGTTGTTAGCAGGAGCCAGGAGTACAATTATATTAATTAACAGTGCACACTTTTGCTGCAGGAGTGGTGACCAGTGCCTGACCACCAGTATAGTATTGTTGTATACTACTAATATCTCTTTAAATATCAACCAGTCTATATTAGCAGCAGACACAGTACAGTGCGGTAGTTCACGGCTGTGGCTACCTCTGTGTCGGCACACGGCAGGCAGTCCGTCCGACCAGAATTGTATTATTTATTATTATATACCTACCACCTAACCGTGGTTTTTTTTTCATTCTTTATACCGTCATAGTGTCATCCTAATTGTTACGAGTATACTACTATCTCTTTATCAACCAGTGTACAGTGCGGTAGTTCACGGCTGTGGCTACCTCTGTGTCGGCACACGGCAGGCAGTCCGTCCGACCAGAATTGTATTATTTATTATTATATACCTACCACCTAACCGTGGTTTTTTTTTCATTCTTTATACCGTCATAGTGTCATCCTAATTGTTACGAGTATACTACTATCTCTTTATCAACCAGTGTACAGTGCGGTAGTTCACGGCTGTGGCTACCTCTGTGTCGGCACACGGCAGGCAGTCCGTCCGACCAGAATTGTATTATTTATTATTATATACCTACCACCTAACCGTGGTTTTTTTTTCATTCTTTATACCGTCATAGTGTCATCCTAATTGTTACGAGTATACTACTATCTCTTTATCAACCAGTGTACAGTGCGGTAGTTCACGGCTGTGGCTACCTCTGTGTCGGCACACGGCAGGCAGTCCGTCCGACCAGAATTGTATTATTTATTATTATATACCTACCACCTAACCGTGGTTTTTTTTTCATTCTTTATACCGTCATAGTGTCATCCTAATTGTTACGAGTATACTACTATCTCTTTATCAACCAGTGTACAGTGCGGTAGTTCACGGCTGTGGCTACCTCTGTGTCGGCACACGGCAGGCAGTCCGTCCGACCAGAATTGTATTATTTATTATTATATACCTACCACCTAACCGTGGTTTTTTTTTCATTCTTTATACCGTCATAGTGTCATCCTAATTGTTACGAGTATACTACTATCTCTTTATCAACCAGTGTACAGTGCGGTAGTTCACGGCTGTGGCTACCTCTGTGTCGGCACACGGCAGGCAGTCCGTCCGACCAGAATTGTATTATTTATTATTATATACCTACCACCTAACCGTGGTTTTTTTTTCATTCTTTATACCGTCATAGTGTCATCCTAATTGTTACGAGTATACTACTATCTCTTTATCAACCAGTGTACAGTGCGGTAGTTCACGGCTGTGGCTACCTCTGTGTCGGCAGTCGGCAGGCAGTCCGTCCATCCATAATTGTATTATTATTATAATATATACCACCTAACCGTGGTTTTTTTTTCATTCTTTATACCGTCGTCATAGTGTCATACTAGTTGTTACGAGTATACTACTATCTCTTTATCAACCAGTGTACAGTGCGGTAGTTCACGGCTGTGGCTACCTCTGTGTCGGCACACGGCAGGCAGTCCGTCCGACCAGAATTGTATTATTTATTATTATATACCTACCACCTAACCGTGGTTTTTTTTTCATTCTTTATACCGTCATAGTGTCATCCTAATTGTTACGAGTATACTACTATCTCTTTATCAACCAGTGTACAGTGCGGTAGTTCACGGCTGTGGCTACCTCTGTGTCGGCAGTCGGCAGGCAGTCCGTCCATCCATAATTGTATTATTATTATAATATATACCACCTAACCGTGGTTTTTTTTTCATTCTTTATACCGTCGTCATAGTGTCATACTAGTTGTTACGAGTATACTACTATCTCTTTATCAACCAGTGTACAGTGCGGTAGTTCACGGCTGTGGCTACCTCTGTGTCGGCAGTCGGCAGGCAGTCCGTCCATCCATAATTGTATTATTATTATAATATATACCACCTAACCGTGGTTTTTTTTTCATTCTTTATACCGTCGTCATAGTGTCATACTAGTTGTTACGAGTATACTACTATCTCTTTATCAACCAGTGTACAGTGCGGTAGTTCACGGCTGTGGCTACCTCTGTGTCGGCACTCGGCAGCCCGTCCATAATTGTATATACCACCTAACCGTGGTTTTTTTTTCTTTCTTTATACATACATACTAGTTACGAGTATACTATCTCTTTATCAACCAGTCTATATATTAGCAGCAGACACAGTACAGTGCGGTAGTTCACGGCTGTGGCTACCTCTGTGTCGGCACTCGGCAGCCCGTCCATAATTGTATACTAGTATCCAATCCATCCATCTCCATTGTTTACCTGAGGTGCCTTTTAGTTGTGCCTATTAAAATATGGAGAACAAAAATGTTGAGGTTCCAAAATTAGGGAAAGATCAAGATCCACTTCCACCTCGTGCTGAAGCTGCTGCCACTAGTCATGGCCGAGACGATGAAATGCCAGCAACGTCGTCTGCCAAGGCCGATGCCCAATGTCATAGTACAGAGCATGTCAAATCCAAAACACCAAATATCAGTAAAAAGCCTCTTTTTTTCTTTGCGTCATGTGCTGTTTGGGGAGGGTTTTTTGGAAGGGACATCCTGCGTGACACTGCAGTGCCACTCCTAGATGGGCCCGGTGTTTGTGTCGGCCACTAGGGTCGCTAATCTTACTCACACAGCTACCTCATTGCGCCTCTTTTTTTCTTTGCGTCATGTGCTGTTTGGGGAGGGTTTTTTGGAAGGGACATCCTGCGTGACACTGCAGTGCCACTCCTAGATGGGCCCGGTGTTTGTGTCGGCCACTAGGGTCGCTAATCTTACTCACACAGCTACCTCATTGCGCCTCTTTTTTTCTTTGCGTCATGTGCTGTTTGGGGAGGGTTTTTTGGAAGGGACATCCTGCGTGACACTGCAGTGCCACTCCTAGATGGGCCCGGTGTTTGTGTCGGCCACTAGGGTCGCTTATCTTACTCACACAGCGACCTCGGTGCAAATTTTAGGACTAAAAATAATATTGTGAGGTGTGAGGTATTCAGAATAGACTGAAAATGAGTGTAAATTATGGTTTTTGAGGTTAATAATACTTTGGGATCAAAATGACCCCAAATTCTATGATTTAAGCTGTTTTTTAGTGTTTTTGGAAAAAAACACCCGAATCCAAAACACACCCGAATCCGACAAAAAAAATTCGGTGAGGTTTTGCCAAAACGCGTTCGAACCCAAAACACGGCCGCGGAACCGAACCCAAAACCAAAACACAAAACCCGAAAAATTTCAGGCGCTCATCTCTACTATTTATCAAAGCGTACCCCTCCAATGCATAACCTAGTCCTTAGGCTGCTCCTCCATCCCCCTGCCCCATGCCTTGGACATCTCTGCTTTGCTCGCATACCACCATCAGGCTTCTACCTGCTTGCTTGCACCTCATGTCATCTGTCTGTTGCCCCTCCCCACTAGATTGTTAGCTCTTCAGAGCAGGGCCCTCTTTCCTCTTGTCTAAGCCCTCTTCTTGACACATTTCACTCAGCGACCATCTTTACCTGCTTTTTCTCCTGCTGGTAAAGGCTCATCTCTATCTATGGCCGACAGCCACAAGTAGTACAATGATTACTCCTTCGCTACTTACATCTAAGCTGTATTATGTTTTGAGAATTGTGTTGCTCTTTGTTACCTGCACTCCATTTTTGTTATTTATTTACTGTTATGCTAAGTTTTGTCTCCCTGTACTGTCCTTTGTACGGCGCTGCGAAACACTTGTGGCGCCCTATAAATAAAATGTAATAATAAAAATAATAATTTAGTCGTAATACTGTACTTCTAGCTAGGTGAATTACTGTGAATTACTGTGTAAGGCACAATAGAGGAGCAGCAAGGTTTGAGACTTGGATTCGCTTCTGTAAAAATAAATGGCTATATATTTGTGTTGAACAATATGGCAAATGCATGTATTTATTAAATAAACATAAAAATGCAATGTACAATTTCTAGAAATATGATACTTAGTATAGTTATATGACGTTTTCAGTGCTTGTGGAGAACTGCGGGTTCTCATGAGGATATGTGCTGAAAGCACAAACCTCTTGAAAAGCTTTCTTTTCTTTGAAAACCTTAAGATGTACTGTGTAATTTAATTCATGATGCATTATGAAAAGGCCATGCAACGAAAGACGTGATGTCAGGTTCCAGGAAGATCAGAAAAAACACTCAGGTCCTAATGATGCTTACTTGTCTTCATTCCTCGGCTCTGCAAGAGGGAAGCTGTCAATTTCCTCCTATTGATTGTAATCCTTTCAGTACAGCAGTGTCCCTCTTTTGTATCCTACAGGCAAAATAGCAGCTTGAAAACATCTTTCTGATTGAAGTAAAGCTAAATAAACCCATCAGTAAGGCCTAAAAATTATATTTAGAAAGTGACAGTGCAGATTTTTTTTTGCAGCGATGTGGTTTTCACTTTGCTGATGGCGCACAATTTTATTTATTCTTTGACGTCTTTCCTTCTAGGTCACCATTCTAATAAGTCTGGCACTTGCCTTTCTCGCTTGCATAGTGTTCCTTGTGGTCTACAAAGCTTTTACCTATGATCACAGCTGTCCAGATGGATTTGTGTACAAGGTATGCAATGTTTTTCTTATTCAAACCAAAAATGTTAAAAACGTTAAACCTTTTCTAAGTAAATATTAACAGGAGAATTGTGTGTTTCGTTATGCATTAGACAGCCTAAATATCAAATGCTTCCTTAAAATACTAGGATGAAATTTGGTCATGCCCCTTTAATATGCCATGCCATGCCCTATCTTGACAATTACTAAAACCATGCCCACAATTTGGTAAGCTCTGTTCCATTTGGCACCAAGAATTGGGTCTGTATGTAAATCTCGACTTTAGGGCATAGATATGTGAAGAAAAAGAGAAAACATATATAAAACTCATGTAGATATACTACCGTTACTGCTTGTTCAACATAATAAGGTATGTCAGAGTAAATACACAACAATGTACAGTATACACTTGGAAATGTGCAACTGAGATAATGTATTATGGTTTGTATTAAGACTCAACATTTCAAAACACTCTGAATTGTGTTAGTGGTGTAAAGGTCATATTAAAGTTCATTATGACATAAAGTGGCGGACAGTAGACAGAACTGGGTGAGATGAATGGGTGGGTTGTGTCTCTGCTGTATTAATCTGATGCAGGAAATGATGACTTATAGCAATATAATAGCCAGGATCAGACATCTTATGATGCTCTCTGGGCAAAGTACACTATGCCTGGAGGATTGCACTAGGGGGCACCTATAATGAGGCAGCTACAATATCACAGATAGAATATTTCTACAGGAAACACAATAAAGGTCATTCAATTTAAAAAAAATTACATTTTCTTGGAAGCAAATAGTATTTACCATGTTGCTACTTGTAATACTTACAGTTTATCATATTCTTTTTTCAAATGCACACATTTTTGTATACAAATAATGGTCATTTGTATAAAGATGAGAAGGACACCAATCGTTTAATACTTCAAGCAGAATTACTAGTTACACCTCTGGGTATGTTACAGGTCTAGAGGAGCAATACTGGGAAGTTACTACAATCACCAATTCAGTTGCAATTAATACCGCTTTCACATCGCTAACCCGGTAAGGAACCGGCTTTTGAACATGCTTCCAACCCGGGTCTGAACACGCTATACCCCTTTCACATCGCATTTTGGAGCCGCGTTATTACCGGGTTATTCCCGGGTTGGTGCCTATCACACTGAACCCGGTTCACCCATTTAAAATAGTGTGATGTCATTTTAAATGGACTTCTCTGTCTCACATTGATGAGGTTTCAAAGATATTAAAAGGAGGGGCTGGGGAGTGCTCAGTAGTGCAGCAATCATGACCGACAAACCAGACACTGCAAGCATCTTGTGATGTTTTTATAAGTTATTGCATCCTTTACAGTCCCTGTAATTTGGCTGGTGATTTCAGCCTCCCCTCTAATCCTCAACAACTCCCTAACTTCATCCTCACTCCAGGTTGCCATATTGTACAAGCACTGTAGCACTGTGAATGCAGTATAATAAAGGCTAATCCACTGTTTACAGAGTGCTACCTGTTATTTCCAGGTTCAGACTGGTGACATCATGCAGGGAGACAACCTATCGCCTCTTTTTTAAGATTCTCGGGTTGAATATACCAGGTCTGAGGCTTTCACACTGCCAAATGAACCGGTTCCGAACCATGTAGGATCCTTCTTTTTAAACGGGATGAGAAATACCGGGTTGTTTGACCCAGTAAATTCATAATAGCGCTTTCACACTGCAGCTCAAACCGGGTTGACACGGCTAAAACTCTGCAATATACCGGGTTATTTTTGCGATGTGAAAGGGGTATAAGTTGCCTTCACGTATGTCTCTGATTACTGCATTTTCTCCTCTAGTAACATGTGGGTGCTGTGGGCTCCAGCAGTGAGGGATTTGGGTGATGGAAGTCCATGAGCATGCTTAGGAAGAAACACATGTACACTGCACATTTGGACATTCAGTTCCACTGTGAGTTAATTAGCATTGTGGTCCTACCACCAAAAAAAAAATAAAAAAAAATGGTATGGGGCCCTGCACTTGCGAGTTACACATCTAGCTAACATGAACATAAATTACAATGGGTGGTGATTTCCAGCTGAATACAATGTAGCACATACAAAAGTAAATATGGCAAGCTTGAAAACAGCAGTTTAACTCACGGAAATCACAACCACATACAGCACAATGGAATAACTACAGTAGTTGTTTTTACGTTTTTTCAGCATAGGAAATCATATGCTAGTAATTTGTTAGTAAAACAGTAGACATATGTAAAAAAAATAGTGTACAGTACATGTATATTT
Source organism: Pseudophryne corroboree (assembly GCF_028390025.1). Lineage (NCBI taxonomy): Eukaryota > Metazoa > Chordata > Amphibia > Anura > Myobatrachidae > Pseudophryne > Pseudophryne corroboree. Next base: position 608,186,464 of record NC_086449.1, on the reverse strand, counting down.
TATCATTAAGGGAAATAAAAAAAATCTAGCATTCTTGTTTTTTTAAAGGAATGTAAGAAAAAACTGGATGCATTGTGTTACCAGGTTCTTCGACTCTATGAGGCAGATGTATTAAGCCTGGAGAAGTGATAAAGAAGGGATAAAGAAGTGATAAGTGCAAGGTGATAACGCACCAGCCAATCGGCTCCTGTCATTTTTCAAATCTATAATGATTGACTGGTGCGTTATCACCTTGCGCTTATCACTTCTTTATTTCTTCTCCAGGTTAATACATCTGCCCTATAGTCTTAGTTTAACAGGGGAATAATAAGCATGTTATTACCTGTTATATCAGCGATCATTTTCGTACGCAAACTTCAAGGCAGATTCAGACTTGTATGCAAACCCGATGGAATATAGTACACCCAGGTCTACTGATGATGGCCATAAAAAGCAGTCATGCAAACTTACTGTACTTACTTCGTTAGTACAAAGCGCACTACTTCCTTCATATTACAGTACTTTGCAAGTTTCATTTTTTTTGAAAGCCCAGAATATTTAACATGAACAAATGTCACTTTTTAATATTAATAATTTCATTTCAATTAATGATGTATATCACTTAAGAGGCATTTTTTCATTTCTTTTTGATTGCAGCATAAGAGATGCATCCCATCCTCCCTTGATGCCTATTACTCTGCACAGGATTCCAACTCACGAGGAAGGTTTTACACTGTAATTAGCCACTACAGCATGGCTAAGCAAACAAGTTCAAGATCTGTCTCGCCATGGCTTTCTTCAGGATCCATTAACCATGAAGCCAAGGCTAGTAAAAGTGAAAATCACTAAAAGGTCAAGTAGACAAGGGATTTCCCTGTTCCAGTGTCCTGGGCAAAGCTCAGATGATGTGCCGCAATGAAGTTGCAAAACTAAATACAAACTTGCGGGAGTCACTAATGAACAACAACAATATGTTTCTTTTTTGTGCATTGTTATTGTTAATTTGTAACCAAGTCACAACCTTGTACAAAGGCATGTTCTATGTTTATTGTTAACTTGCAATTTAAAAATAGAAAAAAAAACAAAAATACATATTGCATTTTTACTTTTTCTTTTTAAAAACATTGCCAAATTCAAAACACTGTTGATAGATGATGCAAACATATGCAATTGAATGTCTTGCTTTGTGCTCAATTATAATAGTTGTCATTGTACTTTGTGAACTGGCACCGTTGTACAATGTGTTGGGGAAAGCTTTACCCACTAGAGTACTGACATAATAGTTTAGTGAACGAAGAAAAGCAACACTCACAGCAAACATTTTACGATGTACATGAATAGTGGGGACGCAAGTTTAATATTTCAGATCAGACAAAGGGAACATGTTTTCCAATTAATTAAGGAATACTACTGTTCAGACAAAAATAGATATCATTTAGGTAATAGCAAGTTAAAAAAGTTTAACATTATTTCGTAGAAGCAAAATTTAAAATAACATGGGCAGACTCCTAAGCAGTGATAATGGGATTTAAGTATACAGTATATAGATGAAATGATGAAGCGACTATGATTAAGTGAGTGAGAATAGTACAGCTCATGAGCCCTTTTACAGCTTGTGCTATAGATACATCACCTAATATAAATACAGTACTGGATAAATGGGTGTTACTGGGGTGTGTTTGCGGTCCCTGTCAACCCAAGCAAGTATGAATATACGTTTACATTTGTATTAGATCTTCTTGCATCAAGATGATGGGTGGTAAAGATAATACAGTTTTTAGGAATACGAACCATCCACAAGTTTTAGAACACAAGGTAAGAAGAGCTTATAAACGTCAACAACTGAGTAATAGAATACAGTTGGGCTAATTGTTCAAATTTAGTAACAGATATTACTAAAGTACTAGTTATTGGCTACTAGTAGTTATAACTTACTAATTATTTACTAATTAATAATTAGTAGTCACTAATTATTAGTTGCTGATAACTACTGGCTTGCTAGTTACTAATAATTTGTATGTAAAGCAGTTTCTAAATCATATTCTATCCTCTCAATCCACATAACAATACTGTAAGTAGAGATATTTCATCAATGGTAATGTTACATTAATTAATGTAAAATGAATCATTTAATATGTTTTGGGTTTTTTTTTGTATTTATTTTCTCATTTTACAAAGCACTGATGAAATATTATTTTATTGTTTTTCTGTGGATAGTATATTGGTTACCTTCATTGTTTTCTAAGTGTACGTTTTTTTATTTCTCTTTACATCTAAAATGGCCGAACTGCATGGGTGGCTCGGCCTGTTTGTGCCACCTACTTTCCCCACATCCATAAACATGCTTTGTGTAGAATAGGAACATACTGTGGTTTTTGTAGCTCTGTTTAAGAGCTTTATTCTGGCAGTGCTATTTTGTTTTTTGTTGCTTAGGGTAATGCTATTTAGTAAGGGTCACATTAATACAATGGTTACAATTGACTGTGCTTTCTACAATATTAAACATTTACCTACAGTACCTTGGTAAGATGTGCACATTAGTCATAATTAAATTCTGTAAATGAGTCAAATTGTACACAAAGAGATATTGTTGGACAAAATATTGCTACAATTAGGTTACATGCTTTAAATGCATAGAAATCAAGTATCATACAATGTGTACACCGTTGTTAGTTGTTTCATGTTCTTTAAAGGGTCCAGTGAAATGATCCTTAGTGCATTACTCCCAAATCAGGACCATTTTCTTTATAGTGAGAACTGTGCAGAGCTTTCTGAACTGTGCTGTGCTACCATATGTACTCCATAATCTTGAGCTGAAGGTGTAATATGTGCTGTACCCAGAATATAGTGCCAAATTCTCATCTGGAGTTTCTTCCACTACTTCTTATCACCTGTAAATCCATTGTCACTGTAAAAAATAATTTGGCTACCATTGTTTATAATTTTGTGGTGTGTTCTTGTTAGTAGCTAGAAGAAAATGGAGTATTTTGATGTAATCATTGCACTCTTTTCTGACAGGAACAATAAAGCTGGATGTGTCTGAACTGTGCTAAATTGTCATGTTATTTGGTTACAGCCAAGGCTGCTAAAGGGCAAGTTACAATAGGAAAGCTAGAGTGTACATCCACAACTAAGGAAGAACCTCATTTCAAAACTTGTTATGTGTTCATCTTTATTATTTACTGGCTGTTCTACCCATTATTCGCACAGGAGTTTCTGATTTTCACGGTTGTAAAAATAAATGAGTATTAAAAATTTGGTAAATCTATAGAGATGTAAATTTGTGAAGTGTTAATGTAAGTAAATATTAATCCATGGTTCTTGGAGTTACCTGAGGAGCACCCGTAGCAGATATGGTAAAAAGTGACAAGACCATTTTTTTAGTTTATTCAACTCTACCCACTGGAGGTGCAATCCAAATTTTGATCCGATTGTCCGTTTGGGCAAGCCACGCATCCGTAATGACGTCATTATGTCAGCCTCCTTTTCATCCCCTCTAGGGGAGGTTTATGAAAATTCTAATTACGTGATTTTCCTATTTCCCACCTGAAGAATACCTGTGTTAAATTTCATCTTCCTAACATATTGGGAAGTAAGAGAATTAGTGATGAGTTAGTGAGTGAGTGAGTGAGTAAGAGGGCTTTTGCATTTCTATATAAATATTTAACATACATATTTATGTAACTTTACACAATTTATTTATAGGCAAAGCTTTGTTTTACTTGCAATCAAAGTCAAAATGTCGCCTTATTGTAGCACAGCCTGTACTGTTAATTCCATTATAGCTCCTGTTTTCACACCATCACCACCTTTATTTTAAGCATGGCTTTGAAACTTGGTATGATTATCTTATGTGTGTACAGTATATGTAGAAAGAAAGCATACCATAGAAAATTTATTTGCTGATTATAGCTAAACATCACCTTTGAACTAGAGATGAGCAGGTTCGGTTTTACTCTGATTTACTCGGATCTCAAAATGGCATCTTATTGGCTCACGGATGTCACGTGTTTTGGCTAGCTGATAAGAAAAATCTGGATAAAACCGAACTGGTGTTAATTCTGTCTTTAAATCCAAAACCGCTCATCTCTACTTTGAACTGAAGGAAATGTGATATATTCCTTTCTTGTATTAACATAATAGCAACTTATTCCACCTCAAATATAGATTGCTATTCTTAGCCAGATATAATCATAAAGGGAATGTTTAAAAGATAATTCCACACAGAAATGAACTTTTTATCTAATATTCTCCATCCCCCCAATTATCAAACCCTTTGAGGAACACTGGCAGTTCTAGAGAAGTCACCCTGCCACCACAGTAACTGCTACATTCCTCCCCCAGCCTCACTGCTAACAATCATTACATGGAAATCAAGCCAACCCTCACAGACACTTGCATTTCTTCTATTAACCAACTATTGTATTAAAGAAAAATAAGTGTGTGCATGTAGTTACAATGCATATGTGCGACTGTCAGTCCTTTTATCTATAGTGTACTGTATGGTTGTGTCATTGCTTATAAATGCACATACTATATTTAAACAAAACAAATGTTTTAATTCATTTTAAATGGTACTTACAAAACTAATTTTCAGAAATGTCTTGCAATTCACTGATGAGTGACCAGATAGTAAGCATGTGAATAATAAGCTCATAGAGTGAACACACAATTGCACTAGTTGTTAACATAGTAAAATCTATGGGTCTAAATACGAGTTGCATGCTGAAGTGCACATGGCAGCATCTATTGGCAGTCGCTTGTTTGCAACTTTATGCAAATGCCAAAACAAACTCCTTTGCTCATGTCCATCTGTGTGGCCACATCCCTGCATGCGGTAATGCCGATTGGTGCATCCTTATATGCTACCATCGGTTTCACCATCGAAAACACCAACCTTGTGGCAGGTGCAATGGCTTCATTTGACTATGGCCTCCTATGTGGTTGTGCATCTGTGAATTCAACTGCTTGCACTGACACCTGCATCACTCCCATAGCATACAGCATTTGTCTAAGCCCGTATATGGATTACTTGACGATGCCTAGCTTTCTCCCAAATAGTTTAGGCAATTCAAGTAGCAGTGTGATCAGACGGTGTGGTTTAACATAAACAGGATTTAATGACCTCACTATATTTTATATTTGTGACATAAAAATTTTATAGCAAGAGTTCCTAAAATCATAGAAAAATACATGCATCTGTATGCTGGACTGGTGTCCTTCAGGTGCATCTAGGGCACATGGTTTGGGAGAAATCAGGTTTCTAACCATTCACACATCACAGAGCAGTCTTGCTTACATTCAATTTATAGCTTAATATAAACGTTCCAAAGTCATATAGCTAGTACATAGGAGAAATTCTGTACAGTTATTTGTACTTGGGTTAAAAGTTATGTGTACAGTCCTGGAATGAACCCTGAATTAATTAACATACCAGCCAGTCATCAGGGACTTTGTCATGACATCACTATTGATAGGGGATGGACAATTGGGGCTGGATGTTATGAAGTTCATGTTGGCCTGAGGTTTTGGGTTCCCGGCCAAACACGGACATTGTTTTTTAAAGTGGCAATCATTTACATGGCATGGTTTTGCATTGTACTTGATTGCTGCTTTAAAAAAAGTCTGAATTTGGCTGGAAGCCCACAGCTCTGGCCAACTCACACTTCATTTCATCTGGCCCTTCGTACGATAAAAGGGATGGGAGCCTATTGCATTATGTTAGACTTGGGGTATCAGTTCTAATTTGAAGCCTGGACCTGAATTTCCTGCCATTCCCTCCAGTCTTAGAAAAGCTAAGTGTAATTCTGTGTGTTTCCTTTTTTATTTTGAAATTGCAACATATTTTTGTCTATGCAATCTGTTGCCCATTTTATTTATGTAATTTCTGTAACTAAGCATTGTACTACCTTTATATCAAAACAGTGTTTCTTTATTAGTCTATATTCTATAGTTTATACAACAGAAACTACGCAATTGGAGAAGTGGACTGAACATGCCTGGGATAAGGTGAGTATATGTGAGTTTATATTTTAGTGTGTTTATTTTATAGGGGGACCACAGGTACCAGCAGGCCCTTGATGACCTGCATACTGGCACTTGTGGTATTCCAAGTACCGGCATGTGGGAGAGGCTTGCTGGGACCTTTAGTTCTCCTGTTAAAGACAATATTACTTCTACCTTTACTTAATTGCTACCCACCGCCCAGGGTGCCGAGTTGGAGGGTTTCCTCTTACCCAGGAATCCCCAGCCTGAGCTAATTAGGGGATGAATGCTTCACTTGGGGAAACCTGTCAAGTGTGTCTGCTGGGTGTGGCATTGCCTCCCTGTTAGTGAGGTCCAGTGCTGGTTCTAAACATACGGGGGACCCATATGTAATTTTCTCCCCATATTTTTAGAACCAGCGACAACTCCAAGAGCCCAATGTTGCTTCATTAAATACAGGGGAATCCTACAAATGTTTTACCTTTATTTTTTTGAACCAGGACTGGCTCAAAAAGTCCAGGGCTGGTTAAGCTTTTGGAAGGGGACCCCACACTGTTTTTTTTCTCAGATTTTTAATTACTTTAATTACTTTTACACACAGAAACCTGCACGAATATTGCTGATCTTTGCAGGCTACTGTCAAACTCGCACCTTGTAATGAAACTCACATTGCATGGTGCGAGTTTACCTGCAGTTAAGATCACATTGTCTCACTTTTCTGTGAGCCTCAAACTCACAAACGTGCACCCTATTACATAGTGCGAGTTTATGCGAGTTTATACTTGTACCCTATTACAGTACATTTAGCCCTAGATCTCCATTTCTGTTCCAACCCTAGAATAGATTAACCTTAACTAGAGATCTTAATCTTATTATGTATATGCTTTTGGGTTACCGCGTTATTTACTTCCACTCTCTTTACTTTTTGGGCCCTTATTCTATGTCTTGGTACAGTATACACGATGGGACTAGATGGGAAGTTCCAACTGTAGATCTACTTGATTAGAACACTACCCTATAAATAGAAGGTGCATTCCCATTCCAAATCTTTCTGAAAAGCATATAGTAAATAACAGCACTTATTTATTCTAAAGACATCTATTGCTTTCCAAGGAAAGGTACATCTAATAAATAACAGCACCCATTTCTTAGATTTTAGTTGTTATTATTACTACCAGTAATTGTTATATCTCCATCATATTTTCTAGCTATGTACAGTGCTATTTCTATTGAAATCACTGTGTCTCATTTCCTCTCCTGCAATTAAATAGCATTTATTTTTTATTTCCCACCATCAATTGAATCTCCCCCCACCCCACCCCCCATGTCTTCATAAAATACAGACATCTGGGAATTGGAGCAGGTTTGTTACCTCTACATATTTGTTGTCCAGAATGAATATATGCAGAATAGCAAGAGAGAGAGAGAGACCTGAATTGTTTTTGGGAGGTCAAAGCTAATGCTGAAGCCCACTGTAGAGATAGAGGCTAAATGTATCAAGCCTTCTCGAGAGTGAAGAAGTAGACTAGTAAAGAAGTTGCCCATAGCAACCAATCATCTTCAACCTATAATTTTGTAGAATTTACTTGATAAGTGTTAGCTAGAAACTAAATGGCTTCTATGGGCAACTTCTACACTTGTATAGAATACACAGTATGAAGGAATGGCACAATCACAGGCAGTATGAAGGAATGGCACAATCACAGGCATTATATATATATATATATATATATATATATATTAGATATATAAAACAAGTGTAAACCACACAACACCAAAGTATTCCATTCACGGGTGCCAGGTCAGCAAAGTCAGATATCAATAGATCCACAGCACGAGGCTCCAGCAGGGGCTATGATGCATACAAGACCAGCACTCAATTTCAATCATTTTAATGTCATCCATGACATGTGTGCAAAATTTGTGCAAAATCAGCATGACAGGACTTAGCCCATAGTATAAGGCATATTAAATAATCTCATCATCATCAGGGGAGTGTGAATCTAACATTGCCCATAATGCTTATTAAATATGTTAGCAATCAATTGCAACTTTGCTCACCTGTTACTAAAAGCCACCACTCATCCAGCCAGTGATCCATGGACACACATGTTGTCAGGACTTCTGGGACGCCAAGGCTCTGTGCCCTGGCATCATCCAGAAGTGACGAATCGGCATCTCAGGCTACACCTCCAAACCCCCGATCTGGTTGTCAGGGTGATGAGTCCGCCGCATCAACACATCACACATTGGTGACATCCGCGCAGCCGTACACCCATCCCATAGCAACTAGCGGCGATGTCTGAAGTGCAAGCCATAGCATGGGGTGGTACCCGGAAGTAATCCCGTGCTACCAGCCCACCTGTCGCCAAACAACCAGACAACAATGCACGCCCACAGATCATGACATAGAGTAAGGAGTATAGATGTAAATTTATACAAAATCAAGTGCAAAAACACTTAAACCATATCTAGTACATGAGGCATATCACAACACAGTTGTTATCATTAGTTTAAATAACATCCAAATACCTCATTAAATTGATAAACAATACCAAGCATATTGCGCTATTAAATACATTACCAAAACAGCAGTGTGTAGATATCTAAAACATGTATACACAACCAATATCGTTCATAGTAGCCTATATAGCAACTTCTACAATATGATACAACATCCACATATCTAATGTAAGTTAGCAGGACACATATGGCCCCTAACATTGGTTGTGTATAAATCATGTTTATATCCATAAAAAATCCCGTAATCCTAATGTTCTATACATAGACAAACAAAAAAAGTAACAAAACACATATACAGTAGGAGTCCGTCAGTGTGGAAAAGGTAACAAACGGCCTGTAAATCACATACAGTAAGTATATTATTCAATATAAGATCAGTAATCCTGGTCACAGATCCACCCATAGTGTCTTATAGAATAGGTGATAACAATAGCTCCTCATTTAGACCATCTGGGGCCATGGAGTTCAACTCGTAAAACCAACGACTCTCCTGTTTCAAAAGCAAGTTATTGCGATCAGCCCCTCTTCTTAGTGATGGCACATGGTCCAGTGGCATGAATTTAAAGTCCTTGATGGTATGTCCACTGTTAACAAAATGTCTCCTAACTGGTGGAGTGCTTGGTTCCAATAATTGTGATGCTTTCTTAATCAACTAATGATGCATGGAGATCCTCTCTTTGGCCATACGTATGGTCTTGCCAACATATAGTTTTTTACATGGACATAGGATTATGTATGTCACATACCGAGTCTCACAGGTCATTTTGTGTCGAAGTCAATATCTGTCACCAAGAGTGGGATGCATGAAGTTATTTCCGATGGGCATAAAGTTAGCACAAATGCCACACTTAAATTCTCCCGCTTGCAGAGAAAGCCAGCCCATATTGGATGCCACTCTTGTACTGATGTCAGAATATGAGACCCTTTCTTTTAGATTCCTACTCCTTTTATTACTAAAGAATGGAGTATTTTTGCAAAACTCATGTAGCGTCTGGTCCGTCTGTATGATATGTCAATTATTTTCACCAAGCCTGACATAATCGCATATGTGCTGGAAAAAAAACAGACAATCTGCATCATCCATTTTCTTCCGAGGTATAAGTAAATCCTCATGTTTCAATTCCAAGCACTTAGAGACAGCTTTTTTCACTTCTCTGGATCATAACCATGGTCAATAAAGTTCTGCCTCAGGTTATTTTGTATTGTCCGAGGTGATACGTGCCACTCTTACTAGCTGGGAGAACGGAAGTCCATTCTTAAGGGGCCGGGGGTTAAAGGTAGTAGCCAATAGAAGAGTATTTTTGTCCATTGGATAAATTTTTTTCTCTCCGATTAAAGTTTTTAGATACTGCTTTCAAATAACTTCAGATATTGTATTCAAGCTTCATAACAAGAAATACAATGTTAGTGAATAGGGAAAAGGGGAAATGGATATCTTCTGCACTAGTCAATGGTGGATTAGCATTTTATTAACTATAGGTTATGAGTTCCCCATTTTACATATGTATTGTAGTTTATTTATGAACATACATTGGAGGTGCTGCCATAGACAATAAGGTAGAAGGTAACAATGTGAAAGAAAATATTGTCTCTTGGTTGGCACACAATAGAAGAAAAGTGAATTATTTATAAAATATAACTTTTAATGTTGATCGATTAAAATAAGATGTGAAAAATATATAGAAGAAGATTGTACAATAAATAAAATTACTATATCAATTAAAAATGAATTCACTGTGTTCATTTATTTATTGACAGTTTTATATTACATATAAGTGTGTTAACTCTTTATGGGACTGAATCCACTAGGTGGTTGTCACAAATTTCTGCCCTTGCTATATTCTCCTGCCACATGTAAATTTACCTGATGTTATAAGCAACAATTGCTTAAAGGCTATGGCCCAATATTGGACAGTTTAATATTCTAGCTTTACATCGTTGACCTTGGTTGTAACCAATTCTTGTCCCTTATCCTATATCTGTGGTCATTCATGTATTCACCCGAAAAATGTTATTGAAAAAAATCTTTAAGAACAAGGAAACCTTTTTTGAACAAACATGGACCTGCACCCATAACTATATCAACCATGGAGGACCAATTTATGCTAAGGATGATAGAAGAACTCGATACTGAGAATGAAAGAGATCTCCATGAGTTACAACCCTTCGATGCATCTAAAATCAAGAAGTCCACCTTTTTTCCAGACCTTAAAATCTGTCCACCAGTCAAAGTCTTTTTGGATCTAGTATCCAGGGATTGGATGTTTTGTTTAAAGAACATAACTTCCACCAACTAAACAATGACAACTTGACAAGGGATGAAAGATCTGCCCTCATAGACATCTCCCAATGGCATGATAAGCCCTCGGATAAGGGGGGCAATGTGGTTTTTTGCCAAGAACCCTTTATATAAAGTAACTGAATAAACAGCTGAGAGACTGTTTGTGTTACAAACCATTGATTTTTAACCCAATCTCTGATTTTCAAATTCAGTATAATAATATCTTCACACAGGCAGTAGCCCCAAGGAACTATTTCCAGAAAAGATTTTGATTTTCTGAAAAGCGATAAGCCCATACTCCCAACTCTATACTTACTCAAAGTCCACAAGAATGAGACTATTCCACCACGAAAATCTATAGTCCCTGGCGTAGGCAGCTTGAATAAAAAAGCAAGCATTTATGTTGACCAGTATTTGTGACATTTTGGTTTGGCTTTGCCCTCCTACATCAGGGACACAACAGATGTCCTATCAAGACTCCAGAATAGCATAGTGACCCCGGGCACTTGGTTGGCAACTTACGACATTGAAAGTCTGTATACTAGCATCGACCATACAAGAAGTATCAAAGCAATCAAATTTTTCCTCTATATGAGCCTACAACATGACTTCAATTACTTTCTCCTCTCCCTATTAGAGTTCATACTTACCAAAAATTACTTTACATACAATGAACGGTACTATCTCCAGGTTAGAGGCACAGCTATGGGGATGGCCTGTGGGTATGCTGGCCTCTACCTGGGATGGTGGGAGAGATGGTCTTTCAGGACAATCGTGTTAAATATACTGATCATATCATACTTTAATTAAGATATATTGATGATGTCCAATATATTGAGGGTTACCCTGTGAATAATTTTGCCATCTGTTAAAGTTACTTACCTTCTTTATGAGCACATAGGAAATACATTAACTTACCTTCTGTATGGGTTAGATCTTGATCCACATTCATCTATCTACTCTGGGGCAGACACTCCCCAGGGATGATATTAACCTACCTCTTGTATGGGCCAGATCTTGACTCACATTCTATTCGTCTAGTTCGGATTCCCAGAAATTGATTTACCTATTCTGGGGCATACAATTATAAAGAAAATTTGCCCTGGTATTGTGTTTTTCATTCAGCATGAGATATATGAGGAATACTCAGTTTTGGAATCCTGCCCGTCTGAATGACCCCAGACACCTTCTTCAGGGGGTCAAAAGTCAAAAAGATATAATGTACGCAGTCTCTAATGTTGTGTTCATTTAGGGAATACCAGTAATTCAGCTTTTTCGTGGTCCAATATACAGTAGAGCCATACATCATGGGTTGGTTGAGGACTCCTCCAAATGGATCATTTATCCCATTCTTCATTGTAGTAAGAAATTACAACTTAGACTTAGATATTATCATGATTGCCTAGGTGGATGAAGGATGAAGCCTTTGTATTGGCTCATATAAAAGGAACATATAATAACAATACATAACCCAATAGATGTCACACATTAGGGGTTAATTTAAGGTATAAGTTATTACAATTGTTCAGTAACAATGAATGTATTTATCATTTATAATATACATGATCATAGTTATTGAAGATTAGTTATTGAAGATAATCATGGCAGTTTATCAAATTATTTTGAACACCACAAATATATGTATTTTTGTCACATGTACACCTTTTGTTTATTATTTTTGTTTGTGTGTTTTATTCACTTATTTTTTCAGAGTTATACACACATTTTTATAACATTTGCATCAATTATTTACACATCAAGAATGAATACCCTTATTATTAAATGTATTAATTTATTCACTTATACTATACATATTATCAGCACAGTAGCAATTAATAACCTGTTGGCTAATTTGTTCACAATCTCTTATACACTTTATTAATTAATAACTATCCATAGTGACTCATATTTCATCATGACACACACACTATAAGGGATTCAAGAGATAGACTGCCAATTTACCTACGATTAAATATAAACTAATAACCTCAATATGGGTGTAATAATCACCAGTATGGAATACATTCTATCAATATGCCTATCCCTCTCCAGTATTAAAAATGTTATTGATGTATTTTATGTAAACAAACGTTACTGTGCCATTAATCACAGGAGGAATCAGAGTACTCGGTAATATACAGATTTATATAGAAAATATTTTTTATTGATGTAGAACTCACAAAGATTCTCATCCTTCATGGATGATCATATTCCTATTACTTTACGATACTATCCAGTCTTTCCTTTAATCTGTTCATGCTGTTGCCTGGATCCCGGGATGACCTGAGAACCAGCCATGAGTACTGAATGTTTGAGATACATAGTAAGTGACCAGTGATGTAAGAGTAAGGAAGCCCTATTCAGGTTCAATGTATTTGAAAATCACATGATCATATACTCGATTGTGACTGGCTCCTTTATCCTTTATAGCCATTCCAGGTAGGGCAATCGGGTATGCGCTGACGAAGCTGATGTGAAACGTGCACGTGGGCATTTCAGAGCAGCATTAGCATGCCCGCTGTGTTCACTGTGTTTAAATGTTAATGTATTAATATGAAGAAATTGTGTTTAATACTCTATGTGACTAACAATGCCTAGACCATGCTATAGTTAATACAGTATGTCACACGGGACGTATGTGAGGAATATGGTCATGGATGGGACAGTACATATGCGACACAGTCGCTTTATGTGAATACTCTTAGTGATAGTTTTTGCTAACCACACGGAGCTAACAACATAACTATAATTATAAATAAAATCAAATATATATATATAAATAAATACTTATGTGGGCAACCACACCGCATTGAATGTGTTGTAATTATGCTCTAACAGCTGTTTGTGATATTCCATGTGATAATCTGACAGGGTGTGTGGCACATTCTGATTCCCCTGAATGTGGAAGGGATAAGTTGCAGACAGCCACAGTATAGGATACACTGTGCGTGGATCTAATAGTAACATTGTATAAAATAAAGTATCACATTGCAGCCTATTTCAATCCACTGTGAGCTCTCCTGCAAAGGGAGGAGATTAGATACATAAGCCACAGCATGTGATACATTGTTTGAGAACTGAATAGTAACGCTGTATAATATACTATGTTACAACACAGCTTACTCTAATCAGCCATGAACTGCGGGTCCCAAGGGATATGTGTTCCTGTTACCTTGGCTACATTTATATTTACTGACTTTAGTGCTGATAAAATACTGAGAGCAGCTCTATTGTTCTGGGGAATTCATGAGTGACACTCTATGTCCCATACGGAATAATTATATTGTACTATACTAATACCTACCATCACAACCTACCAACTATATTGGGAAATCTACTAGTGACTGATGGTAATAATGTATCTCAATACTAAATGACTATGAGTATCTTTATTAATTTGGGGAATTTACAACCGGTACAAGATGTCTGATAGGGAGTGAATATAGTGCACCACCCCAATGCCCACTGTTACAGTAATTTAACCTTATTGAGAAATTTACCATCGATCTGATAGCAACAATTTATAATATACTGAGGAGGATATAATAGCACAATTCCTTTGCACAGATACGTGGTCTTATAAACCTGATAAGCTCCTAAACCACTGAGTGCAATCTATCATATATTAGCACAATTGACTTGTCCCATAATAATACTTGAATGACCACAGATATAGGATAAGTGACAAGAATTGGTTACAACCAAGGTCAGCAGTGCAAAGCTAGAATATTATACTGTCCAATATTGGGCCATATCCTTTAAGCAACTGTTGCATATAACATCACACATGTGAATTTACCTGTGGCAGGAGAATATAACAAGGGCAGAAATTTGTGACAACCACCTAGTGGATTCGGTCCCATAAAGAGTTAACACACTTATAAGTAATATAAAACTGTCAATAAATAAGACACAGTGAATTCATTTTTAATTGATATAGTAATTTTATTTATTGTACAATCTTCTCCTATATATTTTTCACATCATATTTTAATCGATCAACATTAAAAGTTATATTTTATATATAATTCACTTATCTTCTGTTGTGCGCCAACCAAGAGACAATCTTTTCTTTCACATTGTTAACAAGAATTACTGCAGCTATCTGCATTTATAGTAGAGAAACAATCTTCCTTTACAGTTGAATACCCCTGAAGAATTCAGAAACAATGAAACGCGTTGGTGGATTATCAAAATAAATTTCGGAAGCACTTCAAGTTAAAGTTTCCATCAATTGACTATTAATGTGATATATATTAATTTTACAGTATAACTAGTAATTTTTTGTCTTTCTTAAACTTTTTATATGTTTTAAAATAAATTTGTTTTTCATATATCCAGTGTACTCTAGACATCATATTTAATATGTATTTCTGAATAAATATATATATATATATATATATATATATAGCAGGTATGGACCGGCACTCCTCCTGATGGCAAAACGTGACCCTGGTGCCTCCTGGTAACAATTATGCAATATCCCAATAAAGATGACAGCGGCACTCAAGGCTTTGCAAAAATGAAAAACTGTATTCAAAAGTTTATTCACTTTTGAATACAGTTTTTCATTTTTGCAAAGCCTTGAGTGCCGCTGTCATCTTTATTGGGATATTATATATATATATATATATATATATATATATAATCAAGCTGGGTCCGGCACTCAATAAACGGTCCAATTACCCCGGTGTCCTGATCCAAAAACGGTATTCACCGCTGGTATAGACTTCTGGATGGAACGGCACTCAGAGGCTTTTTTTATGCAGCAAGCGTGTATTAAAAATTCAATAATACATCAATTCAGTGTATCAACGTTTCGGTGCCGACACGCACCGTCGTCAGGATATGATGCATAGTACAAACATATAAAGACAAACACATACAACATGTAATACTTAACTCACCCTCCTAAGTACCTGTGTAATCACCATTCACCTGAGCTCCAGGCGGGTGTTCGGCGTCCTGGCGTGCGGGGGCGCTCGGCGATGACGTCATCCCGTTGTCCAGACAGTGCTGTGATCAGCGGGGCGCCTGTACGCTGCGTCCACCCATCGTCAGGGCAACCCCTGCAGGCGTGTGTGGTAACTAGGGATGCACTCGCGTCTCCTCGCCCTTACTGTCCCGCTGGCTATAATAGCAAATGCCGCTCCTTCCCAGCTCTATAAGAAAAAGTAAAAAGTTAAAAATAATACTGGAACACCCAGTGGGCGTTATGTATGATCTATATATAAAGATCACCATGCACAATAATAATAAATATATGTACATTGTAACATCCTCAATCATTGGGTTATATTAGAATTCTTTCCCCAAATATGCACATATTATGCTTAATGTTAGACATGCCCTATCTATAACCATAGATTAATTTTATATTTTCTATATAAGGCTGTTCCAACAGATCTTCTCGTTTAGGCCCCTAGGGGCCACAGTGTCCAGTCTCGTGATCCATCTGGCTTCCAAGATTAATAATTGTTTGTTTCTGTCGCCTCTCCGTCTGCTTATTGGTAGATGGTCAATGATCATATATCTGACACTTGATAAAGTGTGTCCACTTTCCGCGAAGTGCTTGGCTACTGGTTGGTCACTGTTGCCACTTTGGATCGCTGCTCGTATTGCCGATCTATGCTGGGTGGTTCTCTCCTTAAAAGGGCGTATGGTTTTACCCACATAGTACGAGCCACATGGGCATCGAATGATGTATACAACATAGGCCGTGGTACAAGTTACCGCATGCATAATGGGGATGTACTTCCCACTGTGTGGGTGTCAGAATGCCTTTCCTGTATCCATATGACTACAAGTGGTGCAGTGGATACACTTATAGCACCCCTTACGATGTTGGGTGCTCCCTGTTATCGGATAATTGCTAAATCCGGTTATATCGGTGCGTACCTCCCAATTCTTGATGTTTCTCCCTCGGCGGAAGCTTGTCATGGGTTTTTTTGTTTTAAAGCCCCCTAAGTCAGTATCAGTACTGACTATTGGCCATAGGGCCTTAGTGGCCTGCTGAATGATACTGCTACTGGTGGTATAATTTGTTGGCCAGATTATGCGATCATCATTCTTATTTGCCTTTTTGTGGGTATGCAGCAGCTGTTCCCTGGGGATTTGTAGAACTTTTCTTTTGTGCTGTAGAAGCAAATCTTCTGGGTATCCTCGTTTCAGGAACTTGATCATCATCTCATCCAGCTGTTTGTGTAATGTTTCCTAGTCGCTGTTCACGCCTTGACAAAGGGGTCCCAGGACCCCAAAACGTTGGTTCTTCATGTGACCACTGTGATGCTTTACTGAATTTGAAATACACGTTTTCTGATTTATTTCAACGGAGTGCCGCTGTCATTCTTTCTTTGTTCTATATATATATATATATATATATATATATTTAATATATGATAAATCTAATGGTAATGGTGGTGTAATTTAACAACCAATTAATCACAGGCGCACCTCAGGACCCCCCATCTTTCATGTAAATTACTATTGTCTTTTGCTAGCAGAGAGACTACCTGAGGATTGCCGCCTTCAGTATAGAAACAATTGTCTAATATTGATCAAACAATAGGCTGTCCTAGTGCATATTGGGTATTGCAAATTTATATATATATATATATATATATATATATATACACACTGTATATATAATGTAAGTATAGAGGATGGAGATACTATACTTTCCTTAAATGTTGTTCCTCATATTCTTATATTCATATTTTCTTGGCAGGTTGTACTTCACTTGTTCTCAATGTCCATATACCATGTAAAATGGAGGAACACCGTTTAAGGAACGTATAGTATCTCCATCCTCTATACTTACGTTATTATATAAATATATTTTTCAACATAGAGTGCCTGTGATTGTGCCATTCCTTAATACCGTGCATTCTATAGAAATTTCTGGGGTAGGGTGACACCACTTCTTTGAAATAAAGGCACTCCACATAGGCTGCTCTGTGCACATTGTGGGAATCTACATCCTTTTTTGTCCAACTTCTACACTTGGCCACTTATTCACTCTTTAGGAGGCATCATACATGTACCACATGGTGACCTACGAGTGAACAGTTTTTTCAGTAGCACTGAGTTTCCACATTGTGTCATAGCAATAGGCAGTTTGGGGTAAAATTCCAAATAGTAGATCCAATTTCATCTACTGCAAAGATTATGTACTGTTGTACTGGTAGCTATAGTAGATAGCAAGTGGCAGTCTATTTCTGTAATTGTTAGAAACTATGGAAGCAGATTCAAATGTTTTTCATCATTCACCAAAGGAAGGGAATATATCAAGGAAATGTTTAATTTGCCACCACCAGACCCTCAGCCAAGAACCAATCGGCAACATGTGATCAAAAAGGCTTTTGCCCTATTAATGAAGTTAATGAAGCCGCACCCAAAGCTTGGTCTTTATATGCAGGGCTGTGTCATTAATTATAGATTTGCCCTATCTAGCCAAGTGGTGGAATTCATTTTCAGCACTTTAATAAACTGGAGGATTCTGTTGCCTTGACAACAATCATGTGCCATGTTAAAAGGATGGAACTGGAATCAAGGCTGCAGGCGCTCTTCAAAGCTATGTTAGGTTTAGAGAATTTGCGATTGTAGAGGACAGTGAGCCTAATGACCTTGAAAATGTCAACTGAGTAGGCACTTAGATTGGCAATCAGATAATGGGAGTATGTACTTCACATGTTTGCAGCATACTTGCCTACCTGACCCTCTCCATGAGGGAGAAAATGCTCTGTTCCTGGACTTTCCTGGTAATGTATGATTGCCATCACCTGTGGTGAAACACCTTTCTTATCAATTAACTAGCTCACCACAGGTGATGGCAATCATACATTACCAGGAAAGTCCAGGAACAGAGCATTTTCTCTCTCATGGAGAGGGTCAGGTAGGCAAGTATGGTTTGCAGCATTTTATGTCAACTGAGGGAGAATGACCCTTGCAGTGTGTGATTAATCTGTTTGTGTTGTGGATTTGGTTTGAATTTGTGTTGTGTTGTTAAATAAAATACATACACGTATATTTTATGTACATCCGAATATCAGCACTTCTGCACTAAGGTGCTTTGAGGTCACACTTTAAAGTAAGGTATTGTCTTGTATAAATACGTTTAAATGTGTGTATAAACAATGTACAATAAAAAATAATAATTTGACAGTAATTATCTCCTATATATTTGCCTTAGTCTGTGACTATGTGCCCGTAACGCTGGGCGGAGTCACAGTGGCTGCATGCAGGGCAGGAACAGTCCCCTCCCTCGGTCCGCCCATCCCCGCCCCGTCTCCGCCCAGTGCCCTGTCTCTCTCCTCCCCGTACACTCCCTGTACGTACCCTGGTGATCCTGCAGCCGGGGAGCGGGGACTGTAAGCCGGATGGTGATCCTGCAGCCGGGGAGCGGGGACTGTAAGCCGGACTCGCAGTCACCGCACAGTCCGGAGGCCCCCCCTCCCACAGCATTCACCCCACCCGCGGCGCACGGCCCTCCTTTCACCCGCGGCACACACCGCATCCCACCCGCGCCGCACGGCCCTCCTCCCACACGCGCCGCACACCGCATCCCACCCGCGCCGCACGGCCCGCCTCCCACCTGCGCCGCACACCGCATCCCACCCGCACCGCACGGCCCTCCTCCCACCCGCGGCACACACCCCTCACCCAACCACTGCACCCCCGTCCCCTCCCCCACCTGCTGCACCCCCCACCCCTCCCCCACCCGCGGCACCCCCATACCACTTCTCCCCCCCCACACCCTCCACCCCACACTCCCCTCCAACACCCGCACCACTCCCGTCCCCTCCTGTAGCACCCCCCCGCCCCTCCCCCTCCCGCAGAACCCCCCCTACCCCTCCCCCACCCGTGGCACCCACCACATCCATCCCCCACCCATAGCACCCACAACCCAAAAAACCCCCCCTCTCTCTCCCCCACCCGCAGCACCCCCCCTACACCCATCTCCCCCCCCCCCCACACCCATGCACCCTCCACCCCACCCGCGCCGTACGGCCCTCCTCCCACACGCGGCACTCCACCCGCGCCGCACGGCCCTCCTCCCACATGCGGCGCACAGCCCTCCTTCCACCCACAGCCTCCAACACATCAACCCCCCACCCGCGGCACACGGCCTGCGCCCACCCGCACCACACGGCCCACGGCACCCCGCACCCTCCCACCCGTGGCACCCCGCACCCTCCCACCCGCGGTACCCACAGCATCCACCCCACCCGCGGCACACACCCCTCACCCAACCACTGCACTCCCGTCCCATCCCCCACCTGCTGCACCCCCCACCCCTCCCCCACCCGCAGCACCCCCGCACCACCCCCATACCCACTTCTCCCCGCCCCCCTGCCCCCCACCGCCCCTCCCCCACCCGCGGCACCCCCCCTACACCCATCCCCCCCTACACCGACGCACCCTCCACCCCACCCGCGCCGTACGGCCCTCCTCCCACAAGCGGCACCCCACCCACGCCGCACGGCCCTCCTCCCACCCGCGGCGCACGGCCCTACTTCCACCCACAGCATCCAACACATCAGCCCTCCACCCGCGGCACACGCCCCGCGCCCACCCGCACCACACGGCGCGTGGCACCCCGCACCCTCCCACCACGCGGCACCCCACACGGCCCTACTTCCACCCACAGCATCCAACACATCAGCCCCCCACCCGCGGCACACGCCCCGCGCCCACACGCACCACACGGCGCGTGGCACCCACAGCATCCATCCCACCCGCGGCACACACCCCTCACCCAACCACTGCACTCCCGTCCCCTCAACCACCTGCTGCACCCCCCACCCCTCCCCCACCCGCGCCACCCCCGCACCACCCCCATACCCACTTCTCCCCCCCTGCCCCCCACCGCCCCTCCCCCACCCGCGGCACCCACAGCATCCACCACATCCGCAACACCCGCGGCGCACGGCCCTCCTTCCACCCACAGCATCCAACACATCAGCCCCCCACCCGCGGAACACGGCTCGTGCCGCCCTCCCACCCGCACCACATGGCCCGCGGCACCCCACACACCCTCCCACCCGCGGCACCCCGCACCCTCCCACCCGCGGTAACCACAGCATCCACCCCACCCGCGGCACACACCCCTCACCCAACCACTGCACTCCCGTCCCCACCCCCACCTGATGCACCCCACACCCCTCCCCCTCTCGCGGCACCCACAGCATCCACCACATCCGCGACACACGCCCCTCCACCACCCGCAGCACTCCCGCCCCCTCCTGTAGCAACCCCCCCCCTCACCCGCTGAAACCCCCCTACCCCTCCCCCACCCGTGGCACCCACCACATCCATCCCCCACCCGTAGCACCCACAATCCAAAAAACCCACCCTCTCTCTTTCCCACCCGCGGCACCCCCCTACACCCATCTCCCCCCCCTACACCCACGCACCCTCCACCCCACCCGCGGCACTCCCTTATCCACCCCACCCGCCGAACCCACACCATCCGCCCCCCACCCGCGGTACTCCCCCCTCCTTCCCGCTGCACTCCCTCCCCCAACCGTAGCACCCCCCCCTCCGCCACCCACAGCACCTCCCCCCATACCCACCTCTCCTCCTCGCTACACCCACACCCCACCAGCCCCTCCCCCACCCGCAGCATCCACTACATCCGTCCCCCACCCGCGGCACACACCCCTCCCCCACCCGTAGCACCCACACCCCTCCCCCACCTGCGGCACCCCTGCACCTCCCCCCCATAACCACCTCCCCCCCATGCTCCACCCCACCCGGCCCTCTCCCACCCGCGACACCCACAGCATCCACCACATACGCCCCCCACACACGTCCCTCCAACACCCACGCCACTCCCACCCCCTCCCCCATCCGTATCACCCACACCCGCATCACACCCCTCCCCTGCCACAGCGCATCCGGACTCCCGCAGCCGCCACTCCTCCAACCACAGCACCTCCGGCCCCCTCCCCCACCCACACCTTTCCTAGAGCCGGATTAAGGGGGGGTCCCGGGGATACGTATCCACGGGCCCCCCTTTCCAAAAGGGCCCCCTGCCACACCACAGATCGGATCTCTCTTCCGATCCGATCTGTAGTGCTGTAGAGATGTGACCTGTGTTCCAGGGCACATCAGAGCTCCAGTGTAGGGACCAGGTGTTTCCCTGCACCAGACTGGAAGTGGCGACGTGCAGCGGCGCTTCAAACTTGGCGCCGTTTTGCCAGCCAATCTGAAGCGCTGGCGGCGGGAGTTCTTTTCCGGCGCCGTCCGTGAGTAAATCATGGCTCGCGGGGCGCCGGCCAATCAGATTGTCTCGCCGGGTCATTGGCCCCGCCCACGCCATCTGACGTCAGATGCCCGGCGGGAGCCGAAGAAGACGACCGCGCGGAAGAGCGCAGAAGACACCGAGCGAGAGCCGAAGAGGGAGGCCGCGCTGAAGAGCGGTGAACAGCCGGATGGAGGGAGAAGAGCTCCGGTGCCCGCTGAAAAGGCCGGAAGACGCCGTGCTCCTGATGGAAGATGACCCGGACAAGGTGAGGCCTCAGTGAGGTGGTTTCTCACTCACCCCCCCTTTCCTCCTTAGACCGTCAGGGATCGGGCACTAGGCCCGTAGGTACAGTCAGGCCCTCCCGGCATGTGGGTATGTAGTCGGGCCCTCTCGGCCCGTGGCCATTTATAGTCGGGCCCTCCCGGTCCGAGGGCGCATGGTGGGCATTAGGCCCCGTTAATAGGTGCACCCCCCACCCCTCTCTTCAATAGGGACCCCACTGTCTAAAGCACCCCGGGCCCCCCATGGTCTTAATCCGGCTCTGCCTTCCCCCATTCGCGGACCTACCACACCCTCCCCTTCCCCACCCGCAGCACCTCTTGACCACCTATCTACTGGCCTGTGTATGTTCAAAGGCGTGCAGGGGTTAACGGGGCGTAGCCCCAACCGACGGTGTGAAGAGCGCCCGTAGGGCGCGATGAATCACCTAGTAGCTATAATAATTGCTTATCGTTGTCCAAATGTGTCTAATTGTTTAGAAATGCTGTTTTTTAATGTTAATATAGTGTTATATACACATGTTAATTTATGTAACAAGTGCTTGAAACCCTCTTTATGAACAAAATATGTCTACAGTATGTCTATGATTAGATTTACATACTGTTCACAAACTATAGTTATTTATCTTCCTATAGTATCATATGATTTTTATGTGGACCTTTGATCAGGGCATCTATTTTTTTCATCACTTACTGTATATTTAACTACATTATGCCTTGTTCAATATTCAGTAAAAAAAAACAGTAAACAGAAGTGTTCACCTGAACCAGCAGTATCTCACGGCAATCTTCTGCCACAGTTTCCAACAAAAGCCTGTCCGGTACAGTGCACATTATGGCAAATGTTGCTTGACATACAAATTGTAGTTTCAGCTTACTTTGTTTTCTTTTACTACATAGTGCAGAAGTTATATTTTTAGAGGAATAGATAAAGACGACCTGGTAAAAGGGACTTTTTAAAGTTCAATTATAACAAATTTAAATGCACATGATATTTAAAAAGTGCATACACTAGCATACTTATAAAGACTGTTTCATATTGACAAGCTATGGGCCAAATGTACATAACTTTAATAAACCTTCCTATCAAATTGCATCCACTCTGTACAGTCCACACATATCCTCACATGTCTTGTCATTCTTCACTTTCCCTTCCTCTCGACCCCGGTTCATCATTGCTGTGTGACCATATCATACAGCCCACCAAGAACCTTTGCAATCTGGTGGACAACTATGCAATAGATAGCACCTATCCTTGTGTATCCATGCCTATTTCCCTATAAATTGTAATATTGCGAGCAGGGCCCTCCTAGCTCTATGACTGTTTGTTATTACCCAGTTTTGTTATATCATTGTTATTTCCAATTGTAAAGCGCAACAGAATTTGCTGCGCTATATAAGAAACTGTTAATAAATAAATAATGGGGTCTATTTACTAAGCTTTGGATGAGGATAAAGTGGACAGAGACATTGGCCCAAATGTATTAAGCCTTAACAAGAGATAAAGTGGAGACAGATAAAGGGGCAGATATATTAAGTTTGGAGAAGAGATAAAGAAGTGATAAGTGGAAGGTGATAACGCACCAGCCAATCAGCTCAAACTGTCCTTTTCAAGCCCGTAATGCTTGGCTGGTGCGTTATCACCTTCCACTTATCACTTCTTTATCACTGCTTTATCACTTCTCCAGGCTTAATACATCTGCCCCAAAGAGTGACAAATGACCAGCCAACCAGCTCCTGTCATTTTTCAAACACAACCTGTGACATGGCAGTTAGGAAACTGATTGGCTGGTCATTTATTACTCTTTATCTCCACATTTTATCTTCGCTTAATACATTTGGACCATTGTACCAACCAATCAGCTTCTAACTGTCATTTTTCAAACTCAGTCTGTGACATGGCAGTTAAACACTGATTGGCTGGTACTTTATCGCCGTCTACTTTATCTTTATCCAAGGCTTAGTAAATAGACCCCTAAGCCTTGAAAAGTGATTCATTTCACAGTGATAAAGTACCAACCAACAACCAACCAACCAACCAACCAACCAACAACCAACCAGCTCCTAACTGACTTTTTTCAAACCCGCCTGTAAGATGGCAGTTAGGAGCTGATTGGCTGGTGCTTTATCACTGTGAAATGTGTCACTTTTCAAGTCTTAGTATATCTTCCCCTATGTCTCCTTAGACCTGCAGAGGTGGAATTGTGTTTGACATATTGTATTAATATTAAGTGGTGTCTTCACATAATTGTGGCATAAATAGATGCCAATGCATCTGCAAATGCAGCGTATGGAAAGAGGATTTCTTGCCGATACTGGGAAGGCTGGTGCTGTGGTAAATATTTATGATGATTATGAGCAGTACTATCGAGCTGGTTCAGATTGGCTGCTTATGTATTGACCCATCCAGGTAATGGTACTTAAAGAATTAATGTTGCTACTCTATTATATGAAATCATTATTGTGTTTTTGAATTACTTAATTGACAGTTCCAAGTGGACACTGCAGGAAAGAAAATTCCCATTTGAATTTGAAGAAACAGATGTAGAGATCCTTGTATTTAATCAAATTTTTTATGCAAATTGTGATTTCCCATTTATTAATACATGTCCAGACAATATGATTTCTTGTGTATATGACATTTCATGTCATTATTATATGGTGAACAAATAGGATAATGCAATTTTAGCATTTACATTATTACCAACACCATCCAGCAGCAACAGAAAGGCATTTGCACCACCTTACAAAATGCACCAATCAATGAACTCAGAATGCCATCTCTTCAATACCCTGCAGCAGGAGGAGTGGAGGGTCCTAGAATCTTAGCTTCAGTTGTAGCGATGCAGTAGTAGTCCCTGCCATGAGTTG
Organism: Pseudophryne corroboree; assembly: GCF_028390025.1. Classification (NCBI taxonomy): domain Eukaryota; kingdom Metazoa; phylum Chordata; class Amphibia; order Anura; family Myobatrachidae; genus Pseudophryne; species Pseudophryne corroboree. The sequence goes on along the minus strand of NC_086449.1, from coordinate 608,161,299 downwards.
GAAAATTGTGAGAAAAATAAAGTTTTTTTTTTTTTTTTTACAGTAGCATGTTAATTGTATATAAAATGAATTAAATAATTCAGTAAATGTATAAATATTTGAGATGAAAATGAAAACTTCTAGGAATCAGATGTACTGTGGTTTTGTGTACCGGTTGATCTAGGGTGTAGTATTGGCTGAACAATCCCCCTGTAGTGGTTGGCCACACCCCTTAAGTATTGGCCCCGATCACTGTATTCCTGAGGATGCTGTGAACCAAAGACAGCCATTTACTATCATGCTGCAGGCTAGGAGGCAGGTAGAGTATGCTGCTGCACCACTCTGATTGTGTGACTACCACCTGTCCCTGCTTGAAGGCCCCTAGAATCGTGGGACTCTGGGCAGCTGCCCAGTGTGCCTATACTGTATGTTAAGAACATAAGGGTCAGACTCAGACTGCAATCCCTATTAATGTGGACCATGGTCTGCAGGGGTAGTTAGCATTTTGCAGGAGATTTCTGTGAATTAGACTGTTGGTACAGATGGAGCCACTAGGCCGGCTTATCGCCGTGTCTGGGGCACGCCCACGTCCGCAATGCACACGTGCCTTATTTACTCTAATGGGAGCATCTCTGTACACTCCCGTAGCAGGGCTAAGTGCCAGATCGCCTAGTCTCTTCGGGAGTGCACGCCTGTGATGGAGCAGCACTAGATGAGTGCAACTCCATATGTACATAGCTAAGATCAGCGGCAGCTGTGGGTTTCAGTGCTGATCACACAGTACAAAGTACATATAAACATACATGTTATGCTGTGTGTAATATGTGTGTGTGTTGGCTGGTTATCCCGGGGATTGGCAATGCAGTGTGTATTAATCCGCCATGCAGCACCCGCGACTCAGCAGCATTTGGATTCACACTTCTTCTAAGCCTGCCCCCAGACTCCTGTTGGCTAGTTTTACAGGAGTCTGGTGGTGGGCTTGGAAGGAGAGTGAGGCCTACTACTGAGTCCTGGGTGCCGCACGGCAGCTTAATTCACGGGATAACCAGCTAGCACATATATTATATACATCATAACATGTATGTTTATATGTGTTAAGCGCCCCCCCCCCCCCCACTGCTGGCCAGGATACATAAAATTATGCAGGAACTGCAGATCCTGTATCATTTTATGAAGAATAATTAGGCCCTGACATCTCTCTACACATTTTAAATCTCCAACCACAGAGGGAATCCCGCACTAAGAATATTTATTATGCTATTAATCTCCAGGGAATATTTACTAACTGTTCAAATGGATAATATTACCATATCTGGAATGTATTAATGGTGATATCCACTGATTAAGTACATATATAACAACAGCAGAAAGAAAAACAGACTCAAATATACTGATGCACTCAATCACTTCCAGTAATCATTTTGTGGAAGGGAATGAGTGCACCCAAGGCTGTTTCTAGACAATTTGGCTCCGAGTGCGAGATTTAAAAATGCGCCCCCCCCATAGATATAAAAAAACACATATGTGCTAAAATTGGTGTGGTCTAGCTAAAATAGGTGTGGCCTCACAGGAAAAGACTACCTTACATCCCAGTTTTTGACCCTGCACCAACAGACCTCAGCCACTACATGGAAAAAAATAAATTATACCATATTAATCCCCACACAGTAATGCCCCTTGCACCATATTCAGCACCCTGCACCATATTATGCCATACACTGCAATGCCCATGATACATTATCCCCTACAGTAAAGCTTCTAATTACGTTTAAATTACCTGCTCATTGCCAAGTGTTTCACGTGCTGGGTGTCATGCTCATTGCCAGGGGTTTCATACACTGGATGTCATGCTCGTTGCCAGCGGTTTCATGGGCTGAGTGTCTTGCTTGTTGCCAGGGGTTTCATGGTCTGGGATCCATGCTCGTTGCCAGGGGTAATGTTCGTTGCCATGGGTGTGTAATGCTAGTTGCCAGGGTTAATGATAGTTGCCAGGGATGTGTAATGCTAGTTGCCAGGGGTAATGCTAGTAGCCAGGCGTGTGTAATGCTGGTAGCCAGAGGTGTGTAATGCTAGTTGCCAGAGGTAATGCTCATTGCCAGGGGTGTGTAATGCTAGTTGCCAGGGGTGTGTAAGGCTAGTTGCCAAGGGTGTGTAATGAAAATTGCCAGGGGTGTGCAATGCTAGTTTCCAGGGGTAATGCTAGTTGCCAGGGGTGTGTAATGCTAGTTGCCAGGGGTGTGTAATGCTAATTGCCAGGAGTGTGCAATGCTAGTTTCCAGGGGTAATGCTAATTGCCAGGGGTGTGCAATGCTAGTTTCCAGGGGTAATGCTAGTTTGCAGGGGTAATGCTAGTTGCCAGGGGTGTGTAATGCTAGTTGCCAGGGGTAATGCTAGTTGCCAGGGGTGTGTAATGCTAGTTTCCAGGGGTGTGTAATGCTAGTTGCTAGGGGTGTGTAATGCTAGTTTCATGGGGTAATGCTCATTGTCAGGGGTGTGTACAGCCAGCCACATGGGTTGAACAGCATGGAGAAGGGCAGGGATGGAGTCAGGACTCAGGAGACAGGGGCACACCCCTGGCAACTAGCCAGCTCCCGGTTGCTCGCCAGCCAGCTCCCGCCATGTCCCCTCAGCTCCCCTGCCTGCCCACTCGTTCCCCCTCCTCATTGTCATAGTACTCCGCTTGGTAGGTGGAGTTTTACGAAATGACGTCACAACACAAATGCGTAGTTCTGTGAAACTCTGTCCCCCCAGTGGAGAACAATGATAGGGAGGTGGGGGAGCTGTCAAGACAGGGTAAAAATGTTGTGGCGGGCGCCCCGTGCAGTCGCACAGCTCGCCCGCTGCAAAAAACAGCACTGAGTGCACCCATATATTAACTGATTCCCTTATTCTTTTCGCTGTTGTGACATTTTAAATCTCCCCTACCTGCAGTGCAAAATGGTTTTGCCAATGTTTGAAGTTACTGTACTCATTTATTCTGAAATGGAAGTGTTCAAAGCAACACACCTCAAAACAATGGCATTTATATGCATGTGAAAACACTAATAAGTACAGCATAGTCAGGTGGTATAAAATGTTTTTAATGTCATATTCATCTACATGTGTTCAATTGGTGTTACAAAAGCATGTAAAATGTGTTATTTTAACACCAGTGAGTTTGAGAACGTATTGTGCTTCAGCTGCTATATAAGTAAAACAGTGCAATACTCAGCCTAAAATGAGATGTGTGTGAGAGAGTAGGATGCTTCCTATGGAAGATAATTTAAAATAGCTATCAATCTGTATATAGAAATCTCTTACTGGTTCTCTTACTCCCAGCGATATCTGTTTTATGGTTTGAATCATATGTGTGTTTTTATTCAAATGCAATCAATTAAGATCTTCTGACATTATTATAAGCACCTGATGCCACTGTTTGTCTGGGTCTAATTAATTTAACACAAGAAGATATTTGAGTAAGTACGATCACATCTGCATGGCTTTACTGGTATAGACATTACTGGTCCTTTACTGACACAAACAATATAAATACATTTGTTGCTAAGAGCATTTGTTGCACAGATACTTGTTTACCAGTTTCAGTAAATGTCTGATCTTGTATGTCATGTGGACGTGCAGTGCAGCTCAGTGAAAGGTCAGAGGCAATTCTGCATAGTTCTGTAGAACGAGAAAACTACACAAAATGTCAAGGAAAAAGGTAGTATGCAGGAATACATCTAGATTTTATATGTGGATGGGGGCTTTGTCCTAATCAAATAAAACTATTAGATTGTATATATTATATTAATGTACTAAATTTTGATGGGGAAAAAACTAATCGCACAACATCACAGTAGTTTTTATTTTAAATAGCATTTTTGTTTTTATTGTCTTAAGCTAGTCACTGTACCTCTATGTGATTTTCTTGATTGAACTGAGAATAGTCACGGAGGATGCGATATTGGCAGTACACACGATTTTGTTATTTTTTTTTTATTTGAAACTACTGATTCTCTGCCACTGCACACTGAACTTGCATATGTCCACCCACACGGAGGATGAGGTAATCAGCATAAACCGTAGGAAATATGGGCAGATTATTGAGAATGCACACACACTGCTGCATGATATTGGAACCTTTTGGCCGATATCCTCTGTCAAGATAGGTGTGGATCATTAGATCGACAGTGTCTAGGTCGACAATGTTTAGGTCGACCACTATAGGTCGACAGTCACTAGGTCAACAGGGTTAGAAGGTTGACAGGGTTTCTAGGTCGACATATGCTAGGTCGACAGGTCAAAAGATCGACATGAGTTTTTTTTGGGGGGTAACGTTTTTTTCTCGTAGAGTGACCGGGAACCCCAATTAGTGCACCATGTCCCCTCACATGGCTCGCTTCACTTGCCATGCTTCGGGCAAGGTGACTCGCTTCGCTCGGCACAGATTACTGTTCCAATCGTAGTCCACGTGGATCGTTAGGTATGAAAAAGTAAAAACAAAAACAAAACCTCATATCGACCTTTTGACCTGTCGACCTAGCATATGTCGACCTTCCAACCCCGTCGACCTAGTTACTGTCGACCTATAGTGGTAAACCTAAACATTGTCGATCTAGACTGTGTCGATCTTCAGACCAGATCCCCCGTCAAGAGACTCAAGACTGACTGATCATGATCAGATAATCAAAGCAAAGTGCTTTAAGAGAGGTGGAGGCCCTTGTGCTGCCTCCTCCGTTCAGGCCCCCTCCTCTCTGCCAGCAGCGCTGGAGAGTCTGGGCACTAGAGGGCTCAGACTATACTGTACATGCACAGATACTGAGAAAATGGTGTGCCGACCAGTTTCCCAGTGATTTCTCTACTGCACGTGCAGAACACCATGAAAATCTCTACTACACCATTTTCACGGTGATTCCACAGCGCTGCTGACGTCGGCCCAGGGTAAGTATTAAAAAAATGGGTGCAGCGTGTGCAGTGTGGGCCCCCTCTGGACTCATCGGTCCTTGTGCACCGCACACACTGAACCCAGCAGTTTTTTGACAAAATACTGAAATGCTCATACCTACACACTACACAATAAGACAGGCTGATCACTCAAAATCTGCCCAATAATTGTAGATTGTGTAGCAGCATTAGAGTAGCAGAGGGCAAAACTGGAAATAGGTAAATAATATTTTTTAGTATAAAGGGCATGCATAAAAAGGGGAATTGAGACAGGGACTTGGATGTAATCATGCCGCTGTATAAGGCATTGGTACGTCCGCACCTGGAATATTGTGTTCAATTTTGGGCACCATTGTATAAAAAAGACATCAGTGAACTCGAAAGTGTTCAAAGGCGAGTAACTAAAATGATTAAAGGCCTAGAAGGACTGGGCTATAAGGAAAGACTTACTAGACTGAATATGTATACACTAGAAAAAAGGCGCCTAAGAGGAGATATTATTAATATCTTCAAATATGTAAAGGGACATCACAAAGAGTTATCAGAGGAATTATTTATTAAATGAACACAGTTTAGGACACGTGGGCACTCGCTGCGTCTGGAGGAGAGAAAGTTCAGAATGCAACGAAGGGAAGGGTTCTTCACTGTTAGAGCAATCAGGATGTGGAATTCCCTGCCAGGGAAGGTGGTAATGGCGGACTCTGTAATTGGATTTAAAAAAGGAATGGATAAATTTCTGAATGAAAAAGCTATCCAAGGTTATAATACTTAAAATATCAACGTGGTTAATCCGGGGGTAACATGAGTTATAGTAGCTAACTAGTCATAAAACATTATTTAGCAAGTATGTAGAATCATCACAACTTAAAACAGGTTGAACACGATGGGCAATTTGCCTCTATTCAACCTCAAATACTATGTTACTATGTATGTCAGATCATGCCCCAGTCTGTCTCTAAAAGCATAGTTAATGCACTCTATTTCTACTGCATCGGTTCAATTTTATAAAACCCAGATGCAACTGGTTATGGTAGAGTTTCCATTAAAGGAAAAGTGTGTTATATAAGGCAGACAAATACAAGATGGAATCCCTATTTCTCCTCATTACTTAAATGTCACATGCAAAAATAAGTGCATAGCTTACACTATTTAAAAATGTGTAGGCTAACCAGAGCAGAGAATCCCTGTCGTGGCTGGTGACATCATATGTTTGCAAGTGTATGTAACTGAGATCCCTGTATTACTATTATCATGTAGGAAGTATGTCTCTTTTGCTGGTCTACTACATACCTCCTAACTTCTTTAAACTTCAATGCAGAACCTGTGGAAAAGGGGGTGTGGCTCCACGGGAATGCCGCTATTACGAGCCACGACCCCATTTCCCACCACTGTGGGGGCATGCCAAGCGCTAAGCAGGGCAGTGAGTGACAGGAGCCTCTCAACTAGCCCACCCCCATCGTGGGATATTGCAGCCCGACAGTGGGTGGGACAGTCCCAAAAAACGTGACTGTCCCACGAAAATCAGGACAGTTGGGAGGTATGCTATTAAGGTGTGCTGGGGGAATTTGTGTGTTTGTTTTTTTCTAGTCTAGATTAAACCCTCCCTTGCATGCACCCATAATGGACCAATAAATAGATTTGAGCAACTACCATTTGGTGTATCAACATTTAAAAATGCCAGAGAGGGAATACCTCCAATGTGTCCAAACCAGAGGTGTCACTTGGTGTAGTGACACCTAGTGTGCACTCTGGATCACCCGTGCAATGGATGCGCGCTCACAGACAAAAGGGGGCATGGACGCACATAAAGGGAGCATGGCCATATAAAGAGGAGGTGTAGCCTTGTGGGGATCCCGCAGTAATCACACCGGGGGAGTGCTCAGGATCTCTGTAGATGCTGGGCTGCCCCCAGAGACAGTCTTCCTGTGCTGTCGACTCCTCATCTATGACAGGAGCTGGGTGCTGCAGGAGACTGTCACTCTGCAGCACACGGCTCTTGTGACTGCGGAGGAGAAAGCATTTTGATGACATCCCCTCCGCACCCCCTATACTGCCCTTATGATGCTACTGGCCCAAACTCCACCCTCTCTGCCAAAAACACTACACCCCTTTCTTGACTCTGGGACTGTCTTGCAAAAACATATGATGTAAATAATGAGGAGATTATGATACAAATAAATAATATGGAATAGCATGAATCAGAAGGTAAGTCTGGTCCTGCCCAAATAAGTTAACAATGTAAGAGGTGTGAAAACAATTGATACACAGAGACTAAACGTTATGGGACTGTTACAGAATTTCATAAATCCTGTCTCTCCCAAGGACAGTTTACACACACAGAACCTGATTCAGAGGTGGATACATGGTTGATGAGTACACTAATGGGCAATGTGTTAAGTTTACACATGCATCCTTTTTGCATAATGCATGAATCCCGATTGTCTGCGCACAAAGATGCAGCACAGAATCGGATGCATGGTCTGTAAATTTCAGTGGGCATTCCTAGGGTGTAACAGTGGTGGTGAAGGCTATGTGGAGTGTCACTAGCGTGTTGCTGAAATCAGCTGTGTGCAAAGAGGCACAGCTGCTCACACAGGAAGCTATACTCGGCTGCAGGCACTGCACCCGCCACCCACCTTCCCTCTGCTGCCTGCTTTCTCATGCATTGCCAGATGTCGGTGGATGCGCAGCCAGCTAATCACTTTTCTTCTACTGATCGCTGGGATGGGCTTCTATCGCAGCCTCTGTCCTGGTGACTCAGTAATAAGACATTCAGGAAATAAGGAAAATAAAAATTCCCTATTCCTGTGAATTGCAGCAACAAGGAATCCTTATTATCGGGGGAAGTTCACATGTATTAATAAATATACCCCTTAGGGAAGAATTGAAGATTATCTTTGCGGGTGGTTATTTATGAGACTTTTTTAAAATGGTCCTTAAAATATACAGTATGGGATATATTAACTAAGCTCCCGATTTTGACCGAGATGCCGTTTTTTCTTCAAAGAGTCATGTCGGGAATTTACTAAGCAAAAATCTCTGCAGTGATGAGGGCATTCGTAATATTTTGGAAGTCCTAGGAAAAAACCACGAATCAATACACCATCGGTCAAATACGCCTGCAATTTGGTAGAAATCGGTAATTTACTAAAAAGTGCAAATCACAAACACTGCCGACAATAGCCAAACACTGCCGTGCAGAAATACAAATCGTGAAAAAGTGCTAAAAAAAAACAGATCTGCTTTTTTATCCCGCGTTTGGATAGGCATGCACGGATCCATGAGATCCGTGCATGTTTATCAGTGGGAAGGGGTGGGAAAGTGTTATTTTTTTGAAAAAAAAATGCGTGGGGTCCCCCCTCCTAAGCAAAACCAGCCTCGGGCTCTTTGAGCCGGTCCTGGTTGCAAAAATATGGGGAAAAAAATGATAGAGGTTCCCCCATATTTAAACAACCAGCACCGGGCTCTGCGCCTGGTCCTGGTTCCAAAAATATGGGGGACAAAAAGCGTAGGGGTCCCCCGTATTTCTGAAACCAGCACCGGGCTCCACTAGCCAGATACATAATGCCACAGCCGGGGGACACTTTTATATAGGTCCCGGCGGCCCTGGCATTACATAACCAACTAGTCACCCCTGGCCGGGGTACCCTGGAGGAGTGGGGACCCCTTCAATCAAGGGGTCCCCCCCCTCCAGCCACCCAAGGACCAGGGGTGAAGCCCGAGGCTGTCACCCCCATCCAAGGGCTGCGGATGGGAGGCTGATAGCCGTTGTGTAAAAAAATGAATATTGTTTTTTAGTAGCAGTACTACAAGTCCCAGCAAGCCTCCCCCGCAAGCTGGTACTTGGAGAACCACAAGTACCAGCATGCGGAGGAAAACCGGGCCCGCTGGTACCTGTAGTACTACTACTAAAAAAATACCCCAATAAAAACATAAGACACACACCTTGAAAGTATAACTTTAATACATACATCCACACCTCCATATACACATACTTACCTTATGTTCACACGAGGCTCGGTCCTCTTCTCCATGTAGAATCCATGGGGTACCTGTGGAAAAAATTATACTCACATAATCCAGTGTAGAAGGCTCTTCTTGTAATCCATTTGTAATCCAGGTACTTGTCAAAATAAAAAAACGGACACCCGACCTCGCACTGAAAGGGGCCCCATGTTTTCACATGGGACCCCTTTCCCCGAATGCCAGAAACCCTCTCTGACTTATGTGAGAACTTTGTGGTCAGCGGTGAGGTTACTTTCGGTCACCCGCTGACCACAAAGTTCCCACCATTGGTTACAATGGAGCGCATAGGCGCTACATTGTAACACTGCCGTGTGCCGCCTGTCATACAGTACAGGAGCACACAGCCAATCAGGAGGATGCCACAACGTGGCGTTCCCTGATTGGCTGATGGAACCCTCTTAGACATAAGTCAGAGGGGGTTTCTGGCATTCGGGGAAAGGGGTCCCATGTGAAAACATGGGGCCCCTTTCAGTGCGAGGTCGGGTGTCCGTTTTTTTATTTTGCCAAGTACCTGGATTACAAATGGATTGCAAGAAGAGCCTTCTACACTGGATTATGTGAGTATAATTTTTTCCACAGGTACACCATGGATTCTACATGGAGAAGAGGACCGACCCTCGTGTGAACATAAGGTAAGTATGTGTATATGGAGGTGTGGATGTATGTATTAAAGTTATACTTTCAAGGTGTGTGTCTTATGTTTTTATTGGGGTATTTTTTTGTAGTAGTACTACAGGTACCAGCGGGCCCGGTTTTCCTCCGCATGCTGGTACTTGTGGTTCTCCAAGTACCAGCTTGCGGGGAGGCTTGCTGGGACTTGTAGTACTGCTACTAAAAACAATATTCCTTTTTTTACACAATGGCTATCAGCCTCCCATCCGCAGCCCTTGGATGGGGGGACAGCCTCGGGCTTCACCCCTGGCCCTTGGGTGGCTGGAGGTGGGGGACCCCTTGATTAAAGGGGTCCCCACTCCTCCAGGGTACCCCGGCCAGGGGTGACTAGTTGGTTATGTAATGCCAGGGCCGCCGGGACCTATATAAAAGTGTCCCCCGGCTGTGGCATTATGTATCTGGCTAGTGGAGCCCGGTGCTGGTTTCTGAAATACGGGGGACCCCTACGCTTTTTGTCCCCCGTATTTTTGGAACCAGGACCAGGCGCAGAGCCCGGTGCTGATTGTTTAAATATGGGGGAACCTCTATAATTTTTCCCCCCATATTTTTGCAACCAGGACCGGCTCAAAGAGCCCGAGGCTGGTTTGGCTTAGGAGGGGGGACCCCACGCAATTTTTTTATTTTATTTTAACACTGTTTTTTTTTTTTAACAAGGTGCACAATGAAGCCCAGCACGGATCTCTCAGATCCGGCCGAGATTCATTGTATTAAAGTCGGCAGTGTTTTACAAGTCACTCACGTAAAACACTGCCTAAAAAAACGAATGACATCGACATCGGTAAAACCGAAAATGCAGAATACGGCAGCTTAGTAAATTAGTCTTACTTAATTCAAAAAGTTGCATATTTACACTTTCGATGTCATTCGTGATTGAACTTTGACCTCAAACGGGAAAATACGATTTTTAGTAAATATACCCCTATGTTAGCCCCTCAGTGTTGTTTGCACTTCCTTTAACATGGGATAAAATTGTAAATGCACTAATTGGACCTTATTCAGATTAGCATACAAAGTGGCCACATCTGTGATCTTCTACACTGCTTATACTCACATGGCTCCCAAGGGCATCTGCAGGGATATTCAGATTACCACAGAAGGGGTGGGGGCGTAACACAGTGCAGCGTGGAGGGGGCGCTTAGCACATTTAAACATACATGTTATGCCAGGGGCGGCCAAAAGGTAGACCGCGATCTACCAGTAGCTTGCCGAGCATCCACCGGTAGATAGCGACCAACTTAACTAAACTTAACCAGTTCCCAGTAGTGCAGCGCACCAGTGACTTCATGATATCACCTGTGCGCTGGGAAGAGCCCACTGCCGCTGCTTCTCTTCCTTCGACTGCCTGGCCTGCCTGTCCTGGCATTCTGCCAAAGGGAGCTGCTGTTCTGTCTGGCTGCCTGCCTGGTAGGTAGTATTTGGCAGTGTTATTAAAGTGTTATATGGGGAGGGAGGAGAGGGGGCTGAGACAATTTAATATATGTTTTCATTTTTTTGTAGGGGAATTTTTTTTTTACTTTGTATGGGGCAATATATTATTACTACTGTGTGGGGCAATATATTATTACTACTGTGTGGGGCAATGTATTTTTACTACTGTGTGGGGGCCAATGTGTTTTTTCTCCTGTGTGGGGGCCAATGTGTTTTTACTCCTGTGTGGAGACCAGTGTGTTTTTACTCCTGTGTGGGGGTCAGTGTGTTTTTACTCCTGTGTGGGGGCCAGTGTGTTTTTACTCCTGTGTGGGGGCCACTGTATTTTTACTCCTGTGTGGGGGTCAGTGTGTTTTTATTCCTGTGGGGGGGTCAGTGTGTATTTACTCTTGTGTAGGGGTCAGTGTGTTTTTACTACTGTGTGGGGGCCAATGTGTTTTTATTACTGTGTGGGGGCAGTGTGTTTGAAGTTTTTACCTGTGGGGGGCCAATTTTTGATTTCAGGTGAGACAGTCCCTACACCCTGTGCAGCGAGGAGGTCACTCACCCTTTTTGTTATGCCACACCTCCTTGTTCAGGTACGCACCTTTGGTGCATGCTATTGTCCCACCTAGGTAGATTACTAAAGCTTTTCAGCTTTCAAAGTAGATCATCAACTCCAAAAGTCTGGCCACCCCTGTGTTATGCTGTATATAATATATGTTCTAGCTGGTTATCACATGAATTAAGCCGCCATAGAGCACACAGGACTCAGCATTAGGCCTCACTCTCCTTACAAGCCCACCCCCAGACTCCTGTGAAACTTGCCAATGGGAGTCTGGGGGCGGGCTTAGAGGGAGTGTGAATCAAAATGCTGATGAGTCGCGGGTGCTGCACGGCGGCTTAATTCACACTTAGCATAACTATGCTGGGGATGTGTAGACAGAGTTGGGGCCTAATGAGTCATAAGTGTTTACAGTGATCACGTGATTTCAGATGACTGTCTTGCACACAGGACAGGACTGGTGTCATGAATTCTGCTCTCTACCAGAAAATTCTGATGGAGAATGTTTGGTTATCAGCAGAGGCGGATTGGCCATAGGGTTTACAGGGAAGATTCCCGGTGGGCCGACGCACCCGTGGGGCCTGTTTTGTTTGAGGACATGTGGTCCTTTTTATAGACATAATGAATAAGATGCAAAATAATTTGCATATATGAAAATGACTTTGCCACTGAGCCTGTGATTGCAGATGATCTAGTGTATGCTCTGTCTGCCTGCTTGGCTGACATATAAGATTGAGTGAATAGTGATTGGGACACGGTTGGTGTAATAAGCAAGAAAATATCTTTCTAAAGAATGATATCGTTTCCTAATTTCTGACGATGTATCATATAATGTGCTCATAAAATTAAATTTTATTTCTTTTTAACTTCCCCCTTGATGCTGGACATGCCCACTATCTGGAAAGTCTTGGGGGGAGGGTGCTGCAGCCATGGCCCATGGCTAGACCTTACACCTCTGGTGCTGCCCATGTGGGCCCACTAGTACAAATTTTTCCAGGGCCGCTTTTTGTTCCCAAACCGCCCCTGGTTATCAGTCCTTACTTGAATCCAGTTGAGATGCTGTGACATTATAAAGGGACAGGTCAAACTCGAAAACCCTAATATGTGTGGGAATTAAACAATTCTGCAGAGAAGAGTGGGATAAAATTCCTCCACAGCATTGTGAAAGACTGATCTACAGTTATTGGAAATGTTTGATTGCAGTTGTTACTGCTAAAAGCGGCACAACCAGATATTAATGTGGTGGTGCAATTCCTTTTTCAAATGGCAGACATAGGTGTTGAATAACTATTTTCCCTTCAATAAATAAAATGATTATTTAAAACATGTATTTTGTGTTTACTCAGGTTGTCTTTGTCTTATATTTAACTTTTTTTTAACAATTCATTGTGGCATATATGCAAAATAGAAGAAATCAGGAAGGCCAAATACTTTTTCATATCACTATGTGTACTGTAGATAGATAGATAGATAGATAGATAGATAGATAGATAGATAGATAGATAGATAGATACATTTTTTTTTTAGAAAGTGGCAGGTAAATAAATTGTAGTTTACCTTTAACAGAATTTTTAGCCCTCGGATCTCAGTAGAAAACACAAGACTTCTAAGCAAAGCAAAAATGACAAAACATAATCCACCATCATAATAAAATAAGAAATGTACAATGTACAGTATGTAAATGTAAAAGCGCATGTTAAAGAAATTAAAATGGTCGATGCATAAAGAAAACGGTAGGTTAATGTAAAATTTACCTTAAATGTAATCTTTTAAATAAGTCCATCTTGACCAACTTGACAAATTATTCTTTACTTGTGTCCAATTAGAATAAAAACAATTCAGTAAAATGATTATTACAGTTACTTATCCAACACTTCACATCACTCTTAGCAGCCAGTAAACTACAGAGCAACACATGTAACTTACTGTCTTCCTAAAATCACAGGTAAACACTAGAGCTAAAAATAAGAAAAATAACAGTGGCCATTTTGTTTGGCGACAAAGTTCATTGAAACATACAGTAGTCAGATTCCCACAAAATGACTGATGCAGAGTTGCTTGAATAATTGGTATACATTAGTCTAAAAATGTGCAACGGTAGTATACAGTGTATGCCTGGGTTATGCCACATCATCATCATCATCATCATCATCATCATTTATTGCATGGAGCCTATAGCAGATGCGAAGATTCAAAGGATATACCTCCTAACATTTGAATATATGTGTTTGTGCATGTGTGCATGACCACACCTTTACTGTACTTGGCCAATGTAATTTATGCATATGACTGGATGACTTAAAGCTCCAAGTGGAGTTATTAAGTGGAATGCTTAATTTAAAACATAAAATTAAAGCCGTTGTTTAATTTAGTGGAAATTAAACATTGGCAACTATTTTTTTATGTGATGCAATGTGCATATGAAAACAAAAATAACCTTAAAATATCTGAAAAGGCCTATCCACTATATAAAAATTAAAATCTGTCATTCTGTCTTTCTGTCCTTCTGTCTATTTTTCTATACAAATCCACAGTTTACAAGTGAAGATCGTGAAATTTCACATACAAGCGTATTAAAATATGCCGGACGCAACTAAAACAATTTGAAATCCCTAACACCCCTAGGGGGGCAGACAGCAGCACGGAGTATATCAGGAGACAGCATAACTCCGGAATTGCTGGACCCATGTACTCAAAAATTGGTACACATATGCCTTCCAATCTGCCAACAAACACTGTGGGAGGAAGACACCCCTAGCACCCTTAGGGGTGAGCATGCACAATGGATTTGGCAGGCGCCAGGATCATCGCATGGGTGCAAACTCTGGCAGACCAGAGCATGTGCACAAGCCCGGGCTTCTATGGACTGCATATGCTGCAGCCCCTTGAAAATGGGTAGGGGTGTTGGAAAGGCAGGTGACTGGCAATGTGATACTGTACTCTTTCTTTACCTAATAAAGCTGTTACATGCAGATTGCCATATTTAGGGTGGGATAACATTTATGTCATGTGCAGTATGGAAGTTTATATTTTACATAAAGAAGGCAAACATACATCCAACTTTAAATGAGCTCTATAGTACACAAGGCCTAATTCAGACCTGATCGCAGCAGCAAATTTGTTAGCTAATGGGCAAAACCATGTTGGACTTCCGGGGTGTGTGTGCAAATATAACAAGTACAGAGAGAGCTAGATTTTGGTTGGTTACATTGTTTCTGTGCAGGGTAAATACTGGCTCCTTTATTTTTACACTGCAATTTAGATTTAAGTTTGAACACCCCACACCCAAATCTAACTCTCGCTGCACGTGTTATATCTACACCCCCCCCCCCCCCCCCCTTCCCTCAGCAGTGCACATGGTTTGGCCCATTAGCTAACACATTTGCTGCTGTGATCAGGTCTGAATTAGGCCCACAGGGGCAGATGTATTAACCTGGAGAAGGCATAAGGAAGTGATAAACCAGTGATATGTGCAAGGTTATAAAGGCACCAGCCAATCAGCTCCAATATGTAAATTAACAGTTAGGTTCTGATTGGCTGGTGCCTTTATCACCTTGCACATATCACTGGTTTATCACTTCCTCATGCCTTCTCCAGGTTAATACATCTGCCCCTCAGTTCCTTATTGAACATGCACTGGCTAGCACACTTTAGGGGGGGATGGGACACAAATGTATTTATTTGATTCGGATTGCCTATTTTTTATCTTATTTTTGTTGCAAACTCATTGAAAAACTGCAATCAAATATGAACAAGTTTCATGTCAGGTAAAAATAACCCAGTCACCTGTGACAATAATAAAGCCAGCACTTTCTATTATGTATAAATTGTGACGACAGTGGTGCAGTTTTAGTTATGATTTACAGTGATAGTCGTGGCTAATGAAGTTTTCTGTAGACAGTTGTCGTACTCTGGAGCATTAGAAGCAAAGAATAGCAACAAAATTACTTATATTCTATGCACCCACATGGTGTAATTGAATGTATTACTGATTCAGAGAGACAAAAAACCATTATAACAGAGTTACAATACATTTGGGTGAATTTTACATTCATGGTGTATGTGACTGTGTAATGGCTTCCAATAAAGTAACTGCATTATAGTTAATCCATTAATGGCTTTGATTTCTTTCATACTGGAAATGCACAATGCTAAAAATACTGTAGCACATGTGGTAAGCTCTGTGGGAAAGACGTGCATCTGCTTTGGATGCATAAACAGGGTTAGATCACACAAATAATATTTTTAGCAAATATAATGTAATAAATGAATTGTGTGTTTGTGGACACTGATGGATAATAATATGAATTTATAGTATAAAGGCAAAAATACTGTATCTACTGAGCAGAACAAGCTTTAAAAAAATAAAGATATTTACAGTAGAAAAATAAACAAACTTAAAATATTAACTGGAGCAGATACAAATTTAAACATAAAAAAATGCATCTACAATATGTCCTAATTGTACTATGAGCTATATACAGTAATCATGTATATTTTCCATCTAGCAAAAGCATAGTGGAGCAAACAGCATTGACGCTCCGTCTACTGAAAGCTACAGTACCTGGAAGTTGTAGACAGATCCCCAATACCTCCTGACAGCCCTTCCCATCCTCACTCCATGCAGCCAAGCCCTGCTCTCTCACCTTAGGCAGAGTCGGCCTAACCAATATGATGCCCTAGGCAAGAGTTTGGCTGGTGCCCCCTTGCACAGACGCTAGTTCCGCCTCTAACCCTGTATCACTTTCCCAGCACCATCACTCCTCACCCATAGCAGTCCTCATTTTGGTGCTCCAACCCTCTATATTTTAAATAGGAACAGTGTGCACATTCAGTGCACAGCCCAAAATGGGGCATGTTCTTGTTCTTGTTGGGAAGGGGCATGGCCACACAATAATACTCCCAGTTGAAATTCCACCACACAGTACTGCAACTTTACTCACATTATATCATGCAATAGTGTCTCTTATTCACGTTACATCACACAGTAGTACCACGTTACATCACACAGTAGTACCATGTTACATCACACAGTAGTGCCCCTTATTCACATTACACCACAACATATTGCTTTTTAATTCACATTACACCACACAGTAGTGCCCTTTCTATATGTTTCGCCACCAAGTACTGTAGTACACCTTATACACATAATGCCACACATTAGTAAGGCATTTCATATGCAAATAGAGACGCAGTCACACACAGAATATAGGCATGCTGCATATCATTTTAATAAGCAGAAGCTGCTTGTGCCCCATGGCATTCCAAATGCCCTAGGCATTTCCCTAGTTTGCCTATGCCTTGGGCTGGCTCTGACCTTAGGCACTGTAAGGAACAAATATTCTGATGGATTACCTATGTGTGACAGGCGTTTGGGATGCCTATGATCAGATGACCGACAGCAGCATCTGGATTGTGAGAATCCAGACTGGGGTTAGGTAAGTATACTTACCCTCCCCCTTATCCCCCTAATCCTCCCATTCTGCAGTCTAACCCTAACCCTCCCCCAGCAGCCTAACCTTAACTGTGTTGTCTAACCCTAACCCCCCTCCCTGCAGCCTAACCCTAACCCTCTACCTGCAGCCTAACCTTAACCCTGCCCGGTGGTGCCTAAACTGAGCCCCCCTCCCAACATCCTAACCCTAGCTCTTCTCCCCCCTAAACCCTCTCTAGTGCCTAAACATTACCCCCTCCTCCCAGAGATGTCACCGGGTGTGGTGACACCTGGTGTGCCCTCTGTTGTATCACACACACACCCTTCCCACTTAGCCCACCGGTGCCGTGGGCACGGAAAAGGGGCATGGCCTAATTTTAAAGGGGGTGTGGCCATGCATTATCTTTTTTCCTTCGCTCTGGGGGTGTGTCCAGATTCCTTGAAAACGCTGGCTGCCCCCGGAGACTGTGCAGCGTGTAGTGCCGGCTATTATCTGTGACAGGAGCTGAGTGCTACAGAGGATTATCACAATGCAGCACTCGGCTCCTGTCACTGCAGAAGAGCTGGCACTTTGGTGTCACCCCTTCTGAGGGTGACACCCAGGTGCAAGCCACACCCCATGCACCCACCTTCTGATGCCACTGCCTCCTCCCATGGCCTAACCCTAACAGTCAATGGCATACTTACGATCGGGATTGTCGGGACCCTGGCATCGGCATTATGATTGATGTCGGGATTCTGATGTGGGAAGCAACATGGTAAAATGGGAGAGAAAATTAATAGGACAGATAGGGAGAGAGAGAGTAAAAGAGAATGAATACAGGGAGATGGGCGCCATATGGAGATTCTGGGGAGAGAGAGAAAGAGAGAGAGAGGGAGAGATGGTAAATGGGGACGGGAGGGTTGGAAGATACAGGAGAGAAAGAGTGAATAGGGGTTGACAAGAGAGAGAGAGAAAAAGAGAGGGATGGTATAGGGAGACATTGGATAATTGAGATGGTAGGAGAGAGAGAGGCTAAATAGGGGTTGATGAGAAAGAAAGAAAGAAAGAAAGAAAGAAAGAGAGAGAGAGAGAGAGAGAGAGAGAGTCAGAAAGAATGTGTATAGGAAGATATGTGAGGATCAGTGGAGATGAGAGAGAAAGAATGAATAGGGGTTGACAAGAGAGAGAGAGAGAAAAAGAGAGGGATGGTATAGGGAGACATTGGATGATTGAGATGGTAGGAGAGAGAGAGGCTAAATAGGGGTTGATGAGAAAGAAAGAAAGAAAGAAAGAAAGAAAGAAAGAAAGAAAGAAAGAAAGAAAGAGTGAGTGAGTCAGAAAGAATGTGTATAGGAAGATATGTGAGGATCAGTGGAGATGAGAGAGAAAGAATGAATAGGGGTTGACAAGAGAGAGAGAGCGAGAGAAAATAAATAAATAGAGAAAGACAGAAGGAAAAGGTGGAGACAGGAGGCATAAATAGAATGAGTAGTAGTTGACAGGAGGAATGGATGGAGATGAAAGAGTGAGATCATTAATAGGGTAAGATGGGAAAGTGAATGAGGGACAGATAATGAATAGTGTGAGTCAGGAGGAATTGGGGCTGACAGGAGAGGGAGAGAGAGAATGAATAGGGGGAGCAGGAGGAATAGGGGAAGATGGTAGAGTGAATGATATGGGAAGCTGGTGGAAGAGAGAAGAATCCAAAACCCATGTAATGGCAGAAACAATAGCTAGCACCCTGGCAAATTACATATCCAAAATATTAGTATGTTTAGTCAACACTCTGTTCCTCAAACCATTCCTAAACATTTTTTGCAGTGTGGTAGGGGACATTATCCTGATGAAAGGGAATACCATTGTCACAAAGGGATGTACTTGGTCTGCATCACTGTATAGGTAGGTTGCACTGTATTTGTCAAATTAACATACATTACACATGAATGGCAAGAGCCAAGGTATTGCAGCAGAACATTGCCCAGAGCATCACCCCACCTCTGCTGGTTTGCCTACTGCCCATAGTGCACCAGAGAAAATGTAATTCATCAGAGCAGGTCACCTTCTTCCATTGCTCCATATTGCAGATCTGAAGCGCATGAACCCACTGTAGGCACCTTCGGCAGAGGACAGGGAACTGCATGGGCACTCTGACTGGTATGCAGCTACTGTGCCCCATACACAGTAAGCTGTTTTAGACACCTTTCTATCACAACCAGCATTAACTTTTTGTCAGCAATTTGTGCTACAGTACCTCTTTTGTGGCATCAGGTCAGAATGGCTAGCCTATGCTCCCCATGCTTATTAATGAGCCTTTGGCACACATGACCTGTTGGCAGTTCACTGACGGTTTTTTCTAGGACCACTTTGGGTAGGTACTAATCACTGCATACCAGGAACACCTCACAAGATCCACCATTTTGGAGATGCTCTGACCCAGTAGTCAAGCCATCACTGCCCTTGTCAAGGTTAAAAGAGAGAGTGTACAAAGATGAGCAACTATAAAGGTGCATGGCCTACATCACAAAACTTATTACGAAATATGTATACTGTAGTTTGGAGCAGAGAAGGGAAAGGGGGACATAATAGAAAGAAACTTTCAAATATACCAAAGGATTTAATAAAGTACAGTAGGGAAACACTCTTTGAAGGAAGAGAAGTATTAGAACTTGAGGACATGTGCTGGGACTGGAGGGATGTAGGTTCAGGGGAAATGTAAGGAAAAATTACTTTACAGAAAGGGTAATGGATAAGTGGAATAGCCTCCCGTCAGAGGTGGTAGAGGCTAAGACAGTAGAGCACTTTAAACAAGCCTGGGATAGCCATATGAATATCCTAAGGCTCACAAAAGGTTGAGATTACCTATAGGATAAGAAAAGGGGCAGACTAGATGGGACAAGTGGTTCTTATCTGCCATCAAATTCTGGGGGTAATTCAGATCTGATCGCTGCTGTGCATTTTGCACATCGGGGGCGATCAGATCCTAACTGCGCATGTGTATGCACTGCAATGGACAGGCGCGTCGGACAACAGCAACAGGTATCGCCGGCCAGCGACGGGATGGTACGAAAAAGCCGATCGCATGGGCGTTCGCTAAGGTGATTGACAGGAAGAGGCCTTTTGTGGGTGGCAACTGACCATTTACAGGGAGTGTCCGGAAAAACACAGGCGTTACCAAGCGTTTTAAGGGAGGGTGTCTGACATCAGCTCTGGCCCCGATCAACTTATCTTATCAAACTGGAAGAGTAAATCCTGGGTTGCACACAGACTGCACACACTGGGTTTTAGCAGCTCAGCTACACATGCGATCGCACAATTGCACGGTGAAAATACACTCCCTCTGTAGGCGGCGACTATCTGATCGCATTACAGCAAAAAACGCAGCCCAGCGATCAGATCTGAATTAGGCCCTCTATGTTTCCAAAATTACACAGATCCTTATGCTTGCCCATTTAGCCTGATTATGTTTTCTGTAGCTGTAACAAAACAGTACAAATGGTGTAATGGGCAGTACAGATGGTGTAATGGTTAGCATTACCTCCTCACAGCACTGAGGTCATGGGTTCAATTCCCACCATGGCTCTAACTGTGTGGAGTTTGTATATTCTCCCCGTACTTGTGTGGGTTTCCTCCCACAATCCAAAAATATACTGGTAGGTTAATTGCCTCCCAACAAAATTTAACCCTAGCATGAATGTGTCTGTGTGTACATGTGATAGGAAATATAGATTGTTAGCTCCACTGGAGCAGGGACTGATGTGAAAGGCCAAAATATTATCTGTACAGCGCTGCGGAATATGTGTGCGCTATATAAATAACTGGTAATAAATAAATAAACATGGAACAGCACTCAGTGTGTGAATATTGCAATATGTTTTTTAGAGATGAGCGCCTGAAATTTTTCGGGTTTTGTGTTTTGGTTTTGGGTTCGGTTCCGCGGCCGTGTTTTGGGTTCGAACGCGTTTTGGCAAAACCTCACCGAATTATTTTTGTCGGATTCGGGTGTGTTTTGGATTCGGGTGTTTTTTTCCAAAAACACTAAAAAACAGCTTAAATCATAGAATTTGGGGGTCATTTTGATCCCAAAGTATTATTAACCTCAAAAACCATAATTTACACTCATTTTCAGTCTATTCTGAATACCTCACACCTCACAATATTATTTTTAGTCCTAAAATTTGCACCGAGGTCGCTGTGTGAGTAAGATAAGCGACCCTAGTGGCCGACACAAACACCGGGCCCATCTAGGAGTGGCACTGCAGTGTCACGCAGGATGTCCCTTCCAAAAAACCCTCCCCAAACAGCACATGACGCAAAGAAAAAAAGAGGCGCAATGAGGTAGCTGTGTGAGTAAGATTAGCGACCCTAGTGGCCGACACAAACACCGGGCCCATCTAGGAGTGGCACTGCAGTGTCACGCAGGATGGCCCTTCCAAAAAACCCTCCCCAAACAGCACATGACGCAAAGAAAAAAAGAGGCGCAATGAGGTAGCTGACTGTGTGAGTAAGATTAGCGACCCTAGTGGCCGACACAAACACCGGGCCCATCTAGGAGTGGCACTGCAGTATGTATGTATAAAGAAAGAAAAAAAAACCACGGTTAGGTGGTATATACAATTATGGACGGGCTGCCGAGTGCCGACACAGAGGTAGCCACAGCCGTGAACTACCGCACTGTACTGTGTCTGCTGCTAATATATAGACTGGTTGATAAAGAGATAGTATACTCGTAACTAGTATGTATGTATAAAGAAAGAAAAAAAAACCACGGTTAGGTCACTGGTATATACAATTATGGACGGGCTGCCGAGTGCCGACACAGAGGTAGCCACAGCCGTGAACTACCGCACTGTACACTGGTTGATAAAGAGATAGTAGTATACTCGTAACAACTAGTATGACGACGGTATAAAGAATGAAAAAAAAACCACGGTTAGGTGGTATATAATACAATTATGGTTGGACGGACTGCCTGCCGAGTGCCGACACAGAGGTAGCCACAGCCGTGAACTACCGCACTGTACACTGGTTGATAAAGAGATAGTAGTATACTCGTAACAACTAGTATGACGACGGTATAAAGAACGAAAAAAAAACCACGGTTAGGTGGTATATATTATAATACAATTATGGATGGACGGACTGCCTGCCGAGTTCCGACACAGAGGTAGCCACAGCCGTGAACTACCGCACTGTACACTGGTTGATAAAGAGATAGTAGTATACTCGTAACAACTAGTATGACGACGGTATAAAGAACGAAAAAAAAACCACGGTTAGGTGGTATATATTATAATACAATTATGGATGGACGGACTGCCTGCCGAGTTCCGACACAGAGGTAGCCACAGCCGTGAACTACCGCACTGTACACTGGTTGATAAAGAGATAGTAGTATACTCGTAACAACTAGTATGACTGACTATGACGGTATAAAGAATGAAAAAAAAACCACGGTTAGGTGGTATATATTATAATAATACAATTATGGATGGACGGACTGCCTGCCGAGTTCCGACACAGAGGTAGCCACAGCCGTGAACTACCGCACTGTACACTGGTTGATAAAGAGATAGTAGTATACTCGTAACAACTAGTATGACTGACTATGACGGTATAAAGAATGAAAAAAAAACCACGGTTAGGTGGTATATATTATAATACAATTATGGATGGACGGACTGCCTGCCGACTGCCGACACAGAGGTAGCCACAGCCGTGAACTACCGCACTGTACACTGGTTGATAAAGAGATAGTAGTATACTCGTAACAACTAGTATGACACTATGACGGTATAAAGAATGAAAAAAAAACCACGGTTAGGTGGTATATATTATAATACAATTATGGATGGACGGACTGCCTGCCGACTGCCGACACAGAGGTAGCCACAGCCGTGAACTACCGCACTGTACACTGGTTGATAAAGAGATAGTAGTATACTCGTAACAACTAGTATGACTGACTATGACGGTATAAAGAATGAAAAAAAAACCACGGTTAGGTGGTATATATTATAATAATACAATTATGGATGGACGGACTGCCTGCCGAGTTCCGACACAGAGGTAGCCACAGCCGTGAACTACCGCACTGTACACTGGTTGATAAAGAGATAGTAGTATACTCGTAACAACTAGTATGACTATGACGACGGTATAAAGAAAGAAAAAAAAATACCACGGTTAGGTGGTATATAATTATACAATTATGGATGGACGGACTGCCTGCCGAGTGCCGACTGCCGACACAGAGGTAGCCACAGCCGTGAACTACCGCACTGTACTGTGTCTGCTGCTAATATAGACTGGTTGATAAAGAGATAGTATACAACAATATACTACTATACTGGTGGTCAGGCACTGGTCACCACTAGTCACACTGGCAGTGGCACTCCTGCAGCAAAAGTGTGCACTGTTTAATTTTAAATTAATATAATATTATGTACTCCTGGCTCCTGCTATAACAACCTGCAGTGCTCCCCAGTCTCCCCCACAATTATTATAAGCTTTTATACATTGATGTGCAGCACACTGGGCTGAGCTGAGTGCACACAGACTGAGTCACACTGTGTGACTGCTGTGTATCGTTTTTTTCAGGCAGAGAACGGATATAGCAGAGAACGGATATATTAAATAAAAGTTAACTTAACAACAACTGCACTGGTCACTGTGGTAAACTCTGTCTGCACAATCTCTCTCTCTCTCTCTCTCTTCTAATCTATTCTAATGGAGAGGACGCCAGCCACGTCCTCTCCCTATCAATCTCAATGCACGTGTGAAAATGGCGGCGACGCGCGGCTCCTTATATAGAATCCGAGTCTCGCGAGAATCCGACAGCGTCATGATGACGTTCGGGCGCGCTCGGGTTAACCGAGCAAGGCAGGAAGATCCGAGTCGCTCGGACCCGTGAAAAAAAAAGTGAAGTTCGTGCGGGTTCGGATTCAAAGAAACCGAACCCGCTCATCTCTAATGTTTTTGCGCTAGTTTAACATTTGGCATTCGCAGTTACAGTCAATTGTTTGTACGGGCTTTGTATAAGACACGAGATGTTATTGAAAGGTAATTATTTTAATGAATGCACTTAATTGCATTTTCATGCTTGTATAAAATGTTATGTTATAAATATAATCCAAGAGTCTGCTTTTAACTATATACAATTTCCATAGACTACATTATATATTGAAAGGTAGGTTAATGTACTAACCCTCTAACAGAATTGAAAATGTTGTTTTGTACAACAATGCCCAAGGCCATAGCATAAAATCTATACAGATGTCCTCCTATTGAGTCCTACATTTATTTATCTGCCGGAGGTTCCAAGGCCAGATTCATAATGAAAAGTGATAAAACATACATGCAAGAAGAACCTGCATATTTCAACTATTACATCCCTACAATGTGAATAGCTGAGCAGAGCTTGCCGGTCAAACACAAATGGGGTGTTAAAGAAGTTGCAGTCAAGGAAAATGTCTGCCTTAGGACTGTGTAGGGAAATGTTAGTGTGTGTATATATATATATATATATATATATATATAGTGAATATTTATTCTGGTACTTAGTAGAGATGTGCACTTGAAATTTTTCGGGTTTTGTGTTTTGGTTTTGGGTTCGGTTCTGTGGCCGTGTTTTGGATTCGACCGCGTTTTGGCAAAACCTCACCGAATTTTTTTTGTCGGATTCGGGTGTGTTTTGGATTCGGGTGTTTTTTTCAAAAAACACTAAAAAACAGCTTAAATCATAGAATTTGGGGGTCATTTTGATCCCAAAGTATTATTAACCTCAAAAACCATAATTTCCACTAATTTTCAGTCTATTCTGAACACCTCACACCTCACAATATTATTTTTAGTCCTAAAATTTGCACCGAGGTCGCTGGATGACTAAGCTAAGCGACCCTAGTGGCCGACACAAACACCTGGCCCATCTAGGAGTGGCACTGCAGTGTCACGCAGGATGGCCCTTCCAAAAAACACTCCCCAAACAGCACATGACGCAAAGAAAAAAAGAGGCGCAATGAGGTAGCTGTGTGAGTAAGCTAAGCGACCCTAGTGGCCGACACAAACACCTGGCCCATCTAGGAGTGTCACTGCAGTGTCACGCAGGATGGCCCTTCCAAAAAACACTCCCCAAACAGCACATGACACAAAGAAAAAAAGAGGCGCAATGAGGTAGCTGTGTGAGTAAGCTATGCGACCCTAGTGGCCGACACAAACACCTGGCCCATCTAGGAGTGGCACTGCAGTGTCACGCAGGATGGCCCTTCCAAAAAACACTCCCCAAACAGCACATGACGCAAAGAAAAAAAGAGGCGCAATGAGGTAGCTGTGTGAGTAAGATAAGCGACCCTAGTGGCCGACACAAACACCTGGCCCATCTAGGAGTGGCACTGCAGTGTCACGCAGGATGGCCCTTCCAAAAAACACTCCCCAAACAGCACATGACGCAAAGAAAAAAAGAGGCGCAATGAGGTAGCTGTGTGAGTAAGCTAAGCGACCCTAGTGGCCGACACAAACACCTGGCCCATCTAGGAGTGGCACTGCAGTGTCACGCAGGATGGCCCTTCCAAAAAACACTCCCCAAACAGCACATGACGCAAAGAAAAATGAAAGAAAAAAAGAGGTGCAAGATGGAATTATCCTTGGGCCCTCCCACCCACCCTTATGTTGTATAAACAGGACATGCACACTTTAACCAACCCATCATTTCAGTGACAGGGTCTGCCACACGACTGTGACTGAAATGACGGGTTGGTTTGGACCCCCACCGAAAAAGAAGCAATTAATCTCTCCTTGCACAAACTGGCTCTACAGAGGCAAGATGTCCACCTCATCATCATCCTCCGATATATCACCGTGTACATCCCCCTCCTCACAGATTATCAATTCGTCCCCACTGGAATCCACCATCTCAGCTCCCTGTGTACTTTGTGGAGGCAATTGCTGCTGGTCAATGTCTCCACGGAGGAATTGATTATAATTCATTTTAATGAACATCATCTTCTCCACATTTTCTGGAAGTAACCTCGTACGCCGATTGCTGACAAGGTGAGCGGCGGCACTAAACACTCTTTCGGAGTACACACTTGTGGGAGGGCAACTTAGGTAGAATAAAGCCAGTTTGTGCAAGGGCCTCCAAATTGCCTCTTTTTCCTGCCAGTATAAGTACGGACTGTCTGACGTGCCTACTTGGATGCGGTCACTCATATAATCCTCCACCATTCTTTCAATGGGGAGAGAATCATATGCAGTGCCAGTAGACGACATGTCCGTAATCGTTGGCAGGTCCTTCAGTCCGGACCAGATGTCAGCATCAGCAGTCGCTCCAGACTGCCCTGCATCACCGCCAGCGGGTGGGCTCGGAATTCTGAGCCTTTTCCTCGCACCCCCAGTTGCGGGAGAATGTGAAGGAGGAGATGTTGACAGGTCGCGTTCCGCTTGACTTGACAATTTTCTCACCAGCAGGTCTTTCAACCCCAGCAGACTTGTGTCTGCCGGAAAGAGAGATCCAAGGTAGGTTTTAAATCTAGGATCGAGCACGGTGGCCAAAATGTAGTGCTCTGATATCAACAGATTGACCACCCGTGAATCCTTGTTAAGCGAATTAAGGGCTCCATCCACAAGTCCCACATGCCTAGCGGAATCGCTCTGTGTTAGCTCCTCCTTCAATGTCTCCAGCTTCTTCTGCAAAAGCCTGATGAGGGGAATGACCTGACTCAGGCTGGCAGCGTCTGAACTGACTTCACGTGTGGCAAGTTCAAAGAGCAGCAGAACCTTGCACAACGTTGAAATCATTCTCCACTGCGCTTGAGACAGGTGCATTCCACCTCCTATATCGTGCTCAATTGTATAGGCTTGAATGGCCTTTTGCTGCTCCTCCAACCTCTGAAGCATATATAGGGTTGAATTCCACCTCGTTACCACTTCTTGCTTCAGATGATGGCAGGGCAGGTTCAGGCGTTTTTGGTGGTGCTCCAGTCTTCTGTACGTGGTGCCTGTACGCCGAAAGTGTCCCGCAATTCTTCTGGCCACCGACAGCATCTCTTGCATGCCCCTCTCGTTTTTTAAATTATTCTGCACCACCAAATTCAAGGTATGTGCAAAACATGGGACGTGCTGGAATTTGCCCATATTTAATGCACACACAATATTGCTGGCGTTGTCCGATGCCACAAATCCACAGGAGAGTCCAATTGGGGTAAGCCATTCCGCGATGATCTTCCTCAGTTGCCGTAAGAGGTTTTCAGCTGTGTGCGTATTCTGGAAACCGGTGATACAAAGCGTAGCCTGCCTAGGAAAGAGTTGGCGTTTGCGAGATGCTGCTACTGGTGCCGCCGCTGCTGTTCTTGCGGCGGGAGTCCATACATCTACCCAGTGGGCTGTCACAGTCATATAGTCCTGACCCTGCCCTGCTCCACTTGTCCACATGTCCGTGGTTAAGTGGACATTGGGTACAACTGCATTTTTTAGGACACTGGTGAGTCTTTTTCTGACGTCCGTGTACATTCTCGGTATCGCCTGCCTAGAGAAGTGGAACCTAGATGGTATTTGGTAACGGGGGCACACTGCCTCAATAAATTGTCTAGTTCCCTGTGAACTAACGGCGGATACCGGACGCACGTCTAACACCAACATAGTTGTCAAGGCCTCAGTTATCCGCTTTGCAACAGGATGACTGCTGTGATATTTTATCGTCCTCGCAAAGGACTGTTGGACAGTCAATTGCTTGGTGGAAGTAGTAAAAGTGGGCTTACGACTTCCCCTCTGGGATGACCATCGACTCCCAGCAGCAACAACAGCAGCGCCAGCAGCAGTAGGCGTTACACGCAAGGATGCATCGGAGGAATCCCAGACAGGAGAGGACTCGTCAGAATTGCCAGTGACATGGCCTGCAGGACTATTGGCATTCCTGGGGAAGGAGGAAATTGACACTGAGGGAGTTGGTGGGGTGGTTTGCGTGAGCTTGGTTACAAGAGGAAGGGATTTACTGGTCAGTGGACTGCTTCCGCTGTCGCCCAAAGTTTTTGAACTTGTCACTGACTTATTATGAATGCGCTGCAGGTGACGTATAAGGGAGGATGTTCCGAGGTGGTTAACGTCCTTACCCCTACTTATTACAGCTTGACAAAGGCAACACACGGCTTGACAAATGTTGTCAGCATTTCTGTTGAAATAGTTCCACACCGAAGAGCTGATTTTTTTGGTATTTTCACCAGGCATGTCAATGGCCATATTCCTCCCACGGACAACAGGTGTCTCCCCGGGTGCCTGACTTAAACAAACCACCTCACCATCAGAATCCTCCTTGTCAATTTCCTCCCCAGCGCCAGCAACACCCATATCCTCCTCATCCTGGTGTACTTCAACACTGACATCTTCAATCTGACTATCAGGAACTGGACTGCGGGTGCTCCTTCCAGCACTTGCAGGGGGCGTGCAAATGGTGGAAGGCGCATGCTCTTCACATCCAGTGTTGGGAAGGTCAGGCATCGCAACCGACACAATTGGACTCTCCTTGTGGATTTGGGATTTCGAAGAACGCACAGTTCTTTGCTGTGCTTTTGCCAGCTTGAGTCTTTTCATTTTTCTAGCAAGAGGCTGAGTGCTTCCATCCTCATGTGAAGCTGAACCACTAGCCATGAACATAGGCCAGGGCCTCAGCCGTTCCTTGCCACTCCGTGTGGTAAATGGCATATTGGCAAGTTTACGCTTCTCCTCCGACAATTTTATTTTAGATTTTTGAGTCCTTTTTTTACTGATATTTGGTGTTTTGGATTTTACATGCTCTGTACTATGACATTGGGCATCGGCCTTGGCAGACGACGTTGCTGGCATTTCATCGTCTCGGCCATGACTAGTGGCAGCAGCTTCAGCACGAGGTGGAAGTCGATCTTGATCTTTCCCTATTTTTGGAACCTCAACATTTTTGTTCTCCATATTTTAATAGGCACAACTAAAAGGCACCTCAGGTAAACAATGGAGATGGATGGATACTAGTATACTTATGGATTGACGAGCGACTGCCGACACAGAGGTAGCTACAGCCGTGGACTACCGTACTGTGTCTGCTGCTAATATAGACTGGATGATAATGAGATAAAATTAAAATATATATATATATATATATATCACACTAGTACTGCAGCCGGACAGGTATATATTATGTAATGACGGACCTGCTGGACACTGTCTGTCAGCACTGCAGACTCCTAAAGTAAGCTACTAGTATCAAGAAGATAGAAAAAAAAAAAACCACGGCTAGGTGGTATACAATTATGGATGGACGAGCGACTGCCGACACAGAGGTAGCTACAGCCGTGGACTACCGTACTGTGTCTGCTGCTAATATAGACTGGATGATAATGAGATAAAATTAAAATATATATATATATATCACACTAGTACTGCAGCCAGACAGGTATATATTATGTAATGACGGACCTGCTGGACACTGTCTGTCAGCACTGCAGACTCCTAAAGTAAGCTACTAGTATCAAGAAGATAGAAAAAAAAAAAAACCACGGGTAGGTGGTATACAATTATGGATGGACGAGCGACTGCCGACACAGAGGTAGCTACAGCCGTGGACTACCGTACTGTGTCTGCTGCTAAAATAGACTGGATGATAATGAGATAAAATTAAAATATATATATATCACACTAGTACTGCAGCCGGACAGGTATATATTATGTAATGACGGACCTGCTGGACACTGTCTGTCAGCACTGCAGACTCCTAAAGTAAGCTACTAGTATCAAGAAGATAGAAAAAAAAAAACCACGGGTAGGTGGTATACAATTATGGATGGACGAGCGACTGCCGACACAGAGGTAGCTACAGCCATGGACTACCGTACTGTGTCTGCTGCTAATATAGACTGGATGATAATGAGATAAAATTAAAATATATATATATCACACTAGTACTGCAGCCGGACAGGTATATATTATGTAATGACGGACCTGCTGGACACTGTCTGCAGAATGCGTTTATAAAAACACCACACGACGAGTGTTTAACTTTTTCAGGCAGACAATCACAATATACTGGTGGTCAGCAGACAATCACAATACTGGTGGTCAGTGGTCACTGGTCAGTCACACTGGCAGTGGCACTCTGGCAGCAAAAGTGTGCACTGTACTTAAAATATGTACTCCTGCTATAACTGCTCCCCAGTCTCCCCCACAATTAAGCTGTGTGAGCAGTGAGCACTCAGCACAGTCAGATAATGATATACAGTATTACATATGATGCAGCACACTGGGCTGAGCACAGATATGGTATGTGACTGTCACACTGTGTATCGTTTTTTTTCAGGCAGAGAACGGATTAATTAAACTGGTGGTCACTGGTCACACTATCAGCAGCAAGTAGTACTCCTCCTAATAATATGCTCCCCAAAATTTGTGTCTCTCTCTAGTACTCTAGTCTAAACGGAGAGGACGCCAGCCACGTCCTCTCCCTATCAATCTCAATGCACGTGTGAAAATGGCGGCGACGCGCGGCTCCTTATATAGAATCCGAGTCTCGCGATAGAATACGAGCCTCTCGAGAATCCGACAGCGGGATGATGACGTTCGGGCGCGCTCGGGTTAACCGAGCAAGGCGGGAAGATCCGAGTCGCTCGGCCCCGTGTAAAAAAAACTGAAGTTCGGGCGGGTTCGGATTCCGAGGAACCGAACCCGCTCATCTCTAGTACTTAGTGGCAAATTTCCCATCAGGCACATGCCTATGGACACTTGTTTGGTGGTGACACTTGGATGCTTGTGCCTGTAACTTCAGCACAAAAAGTATTAGTAACTGCAAAATATTTCCACTGTACTGTACCATTTGCCATCTTGAATGGAGTATAAATAGGTAGGACATGCACATACTGCCCCTATAAGCTGTCCAATTTAGTAAATATGTATACATAATTAAAAATGTCAAAGTGGCTTTTTGTTATTATTATTCTATTAAATTGGCAATCATAAAATGAGGGCTTATAACCAATCAATAAAATAATAAAAGTAGGCAGGTGGGGGCGGCCGTTACTGTTGCACCCTCACCCCTTATCCCCCCATACTTGTACTGTTTTTATGTATGGGACTGTTTTTTGGTTTGGTAACTGTACAGCAGCTGAGTGCAAGTCCCTTGAAAGGCTTGTCAAGTCAGCTGGCAAAGTGATTGGTTTACACCTATCTAGTATGCAAGAGGTATATGAAATAAAGGCTTTTAAATAAAAGTATACTAGGAGACTTGTCTCACCCGAACCATGATGTGTTTGCTATGCTGCCAGCAAATAAATGATAAAGATCTATTTTATGCTGCACTGCGTGACTAAAAAGGTTAAAGTCATAGTCACTGACATTGAGGAAGTATCTTTTAGGTGATGATGTGCTTTTATGCTCTTAATTACTTTTGTGATTGCACATTGTGAAAAGTTTAATTGTTCATGTACGTGAATTGTTGAATTGAATAAAACATTTATATTGTTCTTTTCGTGTTTTTCATTGGTGGTGAAGCTTCATTATTATTGAAACACCTTGGTGGAAAAGCACTTATGCCAAAGTTTTGCAGGGATGATAAATTTGGTCTCAAGTTTATTGTTAGACAAAACTCTTAAAAGTGTATCTTATGGTCTGTAAAATATGGAATTTTCTATTATAACACAAAATCTGTAAATAAGTTATAAAGAGTAAATCATGTTTATAATTTCAAAATTTTGCAAGAACATGCCCCTATTAAATGGATGTTCTTAACCACCTGTCTGCATAGTCACATCGTATGTGACCATACCAGCAAGTGCATTATCTGATATGGTGCAAACAATGTGACCAGTCAGATACTCTGGGGTAAATTTACTAAGATGGGAGTTCTATTTAAAATGGTGAGTTGACCATAGCAACCAATGAGATTCCAGGTATTATCTACTAGAAGGTGTTTGATAAATGAGAAGTAGAATCTGATTGGTTGCCATGGGCAACATCCCATCTTAAATAGAGCTCCCATTTTAGTAATTTTACCCCACAGTGTGTACGGCTTCAGGAAGAGAAACTTCCCTCCCTGCTCCCTCCCCCAGTGTCTGCCGTGCTGATGACCACTGCTGATCACTCTGCATGACAGGACCCCCGACCTGACAGCTGCACACATCAGCAGCTGCCAGGGAAATGTGAACTAGCCCTCCACCCAAGTACCCCGGCATAGATACATCTTCGTAACCTAAAATGACTCACAGAATAAATCTCTGTATACTGTACATATAGGCAACACTATAGATCTGATTGTCCTAATTAATATAAAAAAAATACTTATTTCATCTTTGCAGTCTGAGGGACTAATTCATGTTTGTTATGCAGCTGTGAATTTTCAGGCTATGGAACTGCTAAACATCACAAGTGAATCTGCTGGCCAGAGAAAGGCTATAGACGCCCATCAGAGCCATTGCAAAGTGCTCAGCAACTGTGTACGTATATGCAGCACGATGCAATAATGAGGAACAGCGACTACGCAGACTGGCTGTGGCAATAGCGACGCTGGCACCAGGTTTCTCTTCATACATGATTGCAGCTGAAGCCGAAACACGCCTGGAAAATGGCCATGAAACGTCTGTGTTATTGGCGCCACACTCACAATAACTTCTTCAAATAGTCCCTTCCTGTCAATCACTCTGCATATAAAATGTCAGCATGAGCACGATCGCAAAGGCACCTTAGCGCAATCGCGGCACATGCGCAGTCTGCTGATAACTGCTCTGTTATGAAAACATCAGAATTGCTTGCAAACATGAATTAGGCCCTGAGTACAAGAAAATCCAATTTTATTATTTGACTGATTTGTAAGGTCAAATAAAGCTGTGAAAGGCAGTTAGAATAATAATGTGGCCGTCAATTGTTCTAATGAAAACAAGATTTGCTAATTGGGAAGAAGAAGAAGAAGAGGAAGAAGAAGAAGAGGAAGAAGAAGAAGAAGAAGAAGAAGAAGAGGAAGAGGAAGAGGAAGAGGAAGAGGAAGAAGAAGAAGAAGAAGAAGAAGAAGAAGAAGAAGAAGAAGAAGAAGAAGAAGTTTCTTCCCAAAGTATTTTGCAATTTTTTTCTACATCACCAGGATTATAAAGGGATTTTCTCAAGGTTTTAAGTTTCTGTTCAGATCAGAGTCTAGCAAAGGTCATCAATGTCTATTATGTCATATATTCTTGGAAATTTTCTTTTAAATTACATTTTTTATATTTTTCAATAAGCCCAAATTTGTGTGGAAGAGGATTATTGAAAGGAAGATGTAAAGGTGTAGGAATATAAGGTGTTGTAATACTGATGAGCCCGGGGGCTCTGGCACATGTAGGAAAGATAGGCTGCACTGTAGAGAGCTTTAAGAAGCCGGCACCACTAACAGTCATTTGGCAGTTGGTAACGGAACTTACAAGTAGAAGGAAACGGAGCTGCACAGCATAGAAGGTAGCAGAGACCAGGTGGCTACATTGGAAGTTGGCGGTGATCAGTGGTGGAAAAGCATTGTTACTGGAGGGAGCTCCTAATTGAATGGTCCACGAGTAACCACTGTCCTGCTCCCGCACCTGTGATGCTCTGTAGCGGATGAGATGGGGAAGGAAGTAAAGATGATACCTGGAGCAGTCTTGGTACTGAAGAGTGACAGAGCGATATAGAAGTGGGTTGAGCTCATTGAAACTATGGGGGTCATTCCGAGTTGTTCGCTCGGTAAAAATCTTCGCATCGCAGCGATTTTCCGCTTAATGCGCGTGCGCAATGTCCGCACTGCGACTGCGCCAAGTAAATTTGCTATGCAGTTAGGATTTTTACTCACGGCTTTTTCATCGTTCTGGCGATCGTAATGTGATTGACAGGAAATGGGTGTTACTGGGCGGAAACAGGCCGTTTTATGGGCGTGTGGGAAAAAACGCTACCGTTTCCGGAAAAAACGCAGGAGTGGCCGGAGAAACGGGGGAGTGTCTGGGCGAACGCTGGGTGTGTTTGTGACGTCAAACCAGGAACGACAAGCACTGAAATGATCGCAGATGCCGAGTAAGTCTGGAGCTACTCAGAAACTGCTACGAGGTGTGTAATCGCAATATTGCGAATACATCGTTCGCAATTTTAAGATGCTAAGATTCACTCCCAGTAGGCGGCGGCTTAGCATGAGCAAATCTGCTAAAATCCGCTTGCGAGCGAACAACTCGGAATGACCCCCTATATCACTATATCATCATTTTAGATTTTGTGATTGTCATAAGGATATTTTGGTCAGTCATGGTGTGTCTCCAGCAGTTATCCCATTCCCTACCATATAGTTCTCTCCTGGAAACAATCAGCGCTATGACAAATCTCTCAGTTACCATGCACAAAAAGATCAAAGTTGCCTCTATAAGAGGTAGGCACAGAGAATATTGGTTTTTGCATATGGCATCCATAGTTGTTTAAAGAGTTCTTGTCTCAAGATCTTGAGAACTGGAGAATTGTAGATATCCATGCCCATATTTTGATGCTTCTATTGGGTTGCTGGTCTGTACCATTTCTGAAAGCTGACATATATATTCGGTGATGATTTGATTATCTTCCTTTGGAGGTTTGATTCCTAGGAGAACATTAGGGCTTCAGAGGAAACAGCTAATAAGTAGAGACAGACCTGAGTCCTGGTATGCTGTACTGTGATTGGTTCACTGTAGGAGCAGTATGAGTCTCTAGTCTACTAAATAAATCAGCAAGCTGTATTAGTCCTTTTCAGTCTCTGGTTGGTTTGATCAATGGAAAAATGCTTTGGGGTGGTTGGAACCTGGCAGCATGCAGGTGTTGGCCTTTTGTAGAGGAGGTAGGCCTCAGTGTTGAATGTACCAATTTAGATCCGTCATGCTAACTTTTACCATAGGGTATCCTCTCAAAGCAGGGTAACAGTAAAACATGGCATATTCTTTTGAGATTGAGAATTGTGCAGAATTAATGCAGATTGAAATAATATGTCCGCTTATGCTATACTATATTTTACTTTAGGAAATATTATGATGTACAGTATATTACACATGACATATCTCAATGACAATGGATCATTGATACATATATGAAGAATAATACAGTAGATTACTGTTATTCTATGGGTAATTGATTTACCCTACTTCACATGTTAGGTTTTCTCTCTATATTTTTCTCTGTACTTGAATTTCTCTCTTGTTATGCCTGCTATTTGAGTTTAAAGCACAGTAGACAGCCAATTGTTGGCATTTTTGAGGGACTGTTGACTCCTGCATATCTTTCCTACTCATGTACCATTAGGTGAATATTCCTCTTCTAATAGGGACCCCATTGTTACTTGAACCCAGTAGCACCATTTAAAACAAGGCAGCTGTATCACTTCACCTCCTGTATACATGCCAATTAATAGAGCAGGACAGAATGAGGAAACAAGTAAGAGCCATGATTAGACATGGATTGCAGCCATCCAACCAGGATCAGCTTTTACCTCTTTATTTTGCCAATTGAACGAACAGGAAGTAAAGGGTTATTGCTCTGTAACTGCAGCAACCTAATGCTGAATAGTTTGTGGGCAGCAAGGTTGGTATAATAGTAAGCATTACTGCTTCACAGCAGCCTTGGTTTAGTTTCCCACCAAGGCCTTAACTACCACTAGCGCATGCAGGGGGAGTTTCTGAGTACCTAGAAACCCCCCTCCTGGCCGCCGATTTATCGCCGCAGCTAACAGTTTTTTTTTCTTTGATGGAGGAGTGATGCAGCAGCTGCCTCCTCGAAACCACAGACAGCTGGCAGTGTCAGCTGGCTGAAACTAGAGGGAGCTGGCATTTCCTCCCAGTCATGTCCTATGGGGCTGAGAGCCGACAGAGAGAAGCACTCTCTATCAGTGTCTGTTCCGCTAGAAGGTAGGCATCAAGCTGCACACAGAAGACCCCCACTACCCAACTGCACTCTCTCTTACCTGCGTGCCCCCCCTCCCTCCCCCGCCATTGCATTTTGATGGCGCGCTAAGGCTCAGGCAGGGTGAGGCAGCTGCTGCACATACAGGCTGAGAGGCTGGCTGCTGTAATGTTGGGGGAGCGGCTTGGCCGGCTCCTCTCAGGCTGATCACATGGTGGGGCTTGAGATGACAAGAGGCTGTGTTCTGTGTCCGCTGCGGCACCACTGAATGCAGGGCAGCCGGTATTTAATAATAAATTATGCTTTCCTTGATGTGCGGGGAACAGGGAAGGGTGGATGGTCGTGGCGCCGTGTGCTGTCTATCTTGGGGGGGGTGTTGTTGTGGTGCCTGTCCTCTGTTTATCTAGGGGGAGGTGCTTGTGTGCTGTCTCTCTAGACAGGGGTTTGTCGTGGTGCCTGTGTGCAGTCTATCTATGTTGGTGGGAGGGGGGGGGGTTTGTGGTGCCTGCGTGCTGTATATCTATGTAGGGGTGGTGGTCTTGGTGCCTGTGTGCAGTTATCACAAATTGAAAACACGCGCTATTTACGCATTACAGGGCAGTGAGGGACTCGGATTTTAAAAGTGAGCAAGTCCAGCAGGAAGCGCTGTTTCTTGCTGACCGCCGCCTCACAGCCGATACAAATGACCAAGCCCTGCCTCACCAGCCAATAGCCGCAACGGCAGCTTCTCAACATCCATTGCTATGGAACCCAGAAACAGTGACGTAGGACCATAATTTACTAAAGTGAGGGGTCCCCGGGACCGACAAATTTTTCTGCTCAGCGCGATCACTGCGCAGTCTATCTATGTAGGGGTTGTAGTCGTGGTACCTGTGTATAGTCTATATGGAGGGGTGGGGGGGTTGTGGTGC
This sequence comes from Pseudophryne corroboree, assembly GCF_028390025.1. NCBI lineage: Eukaryota > Metazoa > Chordata > Amphibia > Anura > Myobatrachidae > Pseudophryne > Pseudophryne corroboree. The sequence continues at coordinate 608,124,544 of NC_086449.1, read as the reverse complement.
CTGTGTGCTGCCTATATATGTAGGGGGAGTTGTCTTGGTGCCTGCATGCTATCTATGTTGAGGGGGATGGTCTTGGTGCCTTTGTGCTGTCTGTCTATGTGGGTTGGGTTTGGGTTTCCATCGGGGTCTCAATGTGTATATTGCCGGCGGGGGGCTCAGTGGCTCGCTATGCTCGCCACAAGTTCTATTCCCACTCTGTGTGTTGTGGGAATAGTCCCTGTTCGTCGGCATGCCAACTGTCGGGCTCTGAATCGTCCGAGATCCTAGCGTCGGTATAGTGACCGGCAGTCTCCCAATCGCCGGTCACATAACTACATTGTGTATGTGTGTGTGTAAGGGGTCATGGTGCCTGTGTGCTGTCTGACTTTTTTTGGTCTGTAATCAATTATTTGGAAACCCCCTTTCAAAATCCTGCGTTTGCCACTGACTACAGTATATGAAGCTTGTATGTGTGGTTTCCTCCAGGTACTCCCAAAATCATAATGGTAGGTTAATTGGATTCTCACAAAAAATAAAAAATAAATAATAACCCTAGTGTGTGTCTACATGTGGTCGGGAATATAGATTGTAAGCTTTACTAGGGCAGGGACGGATGTGAATGGTCAAATATTCTCTGTCAAGTGTTATGGAATCTGTCTGCACTATATGAGTAACTGTTAAAAGACAAATTTAAGTACTCCCATGTCAAATACATAATTTCTAATTATTGTACTGCCACAGAATTCTATTCTATTGGGGACTAGTAAACAGCATAAATACAAATATTTATATATTGTACCTATTTCTTTTAGAGTGCATAAAGCCATTGTATAAATAGGGTAGGTTTCCTAATGCCTACATAGCGCATTTAGCTATTAGCTTACTTGTATAATGAAATTAAATGACTTTGGAATTGTGGGTTGCATTATTGCTGTTGTTTAGTATTTAAGAGCTACAGTATGTTCTGTCTCTAGCTGTTTGAAAATACTGGGTGGTATCTTCTCCCAATTGCTGTGCATTATTCTTTATTTCATGGTCTCTGCATGCTACTAAAATTTGGGGCATGTGGAGCAGTAAAGAATAAGTTCCTTAAAGCTGTGAAACAATAACTCAATCTTCAAGTTTTCATTTTTTTTTTTTTTGGTTAGTGATTTTTAGCCAAAAGCAATTTTTAGTGGCTCATTATCAGCATTGCCAGATGTTATAGTTTAATTGCATAAGCTAATTATATTAATATTTCAAATTACGCTCGTAGTGTTAGAAGTTTTACCCTTCATAGTGCACAAAAAAATCTTCAGTAGTAATACTGTAGAATAGTAAAATACAATTATAAAAAAAAAAAATCTACAGTGCTTTCTAGCAATTTTACTACTGTACAGTATACTGGCCTGATGGCCTGTATTAATCCCTAATAACAGTCAAATGGAACACTATTAACATGGCATTTCTAAGCTCTAATACTTGCTGACTAATTAACCTTTTCTCTAGACACTGACAGGTCATCTCCTAATTTATAGCATTGATAAAATGTATTTTCCCTTACCCCTCCATAGTCTGTCTTTCTCTTTCCTTCTCTCCGTTTGCATTTAGCGATAGTTGATAACTGTGCCCAATCTCCATAAACAGTCCTAGGGTTTACAGATTTACTTGTGAATTACTAATACACAGTACAGTTTTATTATGTATATATTAGAGATGAGGGGGTTCGGTTCCCTGAGAATCGAACCCTACTGGACTTCACTCTGTCTGGCTCGGGTTTTCCCGCCTGAGTCGGAAACCAGAACGAGGCAAAACTTCATCATCCCTCTGTCGGATTCTCATGGGTTTTGGATTCCTTATAAGGAGCTGCGCGTCCCCGCCATTTTCACTGCGGCATTGGAGAGTGTAGCGAGAGGATGTATTTCCGTCCTCAGTGTCTGTGCGGGAGGGAAAGTGGAGTGGCGATTCCAGTGTGTCTTGTGCTGCTCAGTCCAGTGTAGTGTCTTATGTGCAATGGTGCTCAGTCCAGTGCAGTGGTGCTGTGTTGTCCTGCATCAGTACAGTGGTAGTGTCTTGTGCTGCATCAGTCCAGTCACAGTGATGGTGTCCACTGCTGCCATATGTCCAGTGCTGCTGTATAATCCAGTCCAGTGGTACTGTGTTGTCCTGCATCAGTAAAAAAAAAAATATTTCCAGGATCAGACCCTTTCTGACCCAGGATGCTACTAAGGGGTACATTTACTAAGCAGTGATAAGAGCAGAGAAGTGAGCCAGTGGAGAAGTGCCCATGGCAACCAATCAGCACTGAAGTAACACCTATAATTTGCATACTATAAAATGATACAGAGCTGCTGATTGGTTGATGGGGAAATATCTCCACTGGCTCACTTCTCCGCTCTTATCACTGCTTAGTAAATGTACCCCTAAGACTCTTATCCACTCACTGGTCATCTCCAGACTGGACTACTGTAATCTCCTCCTGACTGGCATTCCTGACAAATACCTCTCTCCACTCCAATCTATCCTCAATGCTGCTGCCCGGCTCATTTTCCTCACCAAACGCACTACGTCCACCTCTCCTCTCTTACTAGACCTTCACTGGCTCCCCTTCCCTTTCAGAATCCATTTCAAGCTTCTCACACTTGCTTACAAAGCCCTCACCCACTCCTCTCCCATCTACATCTCTGATCTTATCTCGCTTTACACTCCCACCCGTCCTCTTCGCTCTGCTAATGCTCGCCGACTCTCCTGCCTACGGATTACTTCCTCCCACTCCTACCTCCAAGATTTTTCACGCGCTGCACCACTTCTCTGGAATTCCCTACCTCTCCCCCTCAGACTCTCCACCTCTCTACAAAACTTCAAACGGGCTCTCAAGACCCACTTCTTCACCAAACCCAGCCACATCTCATCCTAAACCTCTGTTCCACGCTCTCTATGTACCCCATATGTCTCACCCCTGTCTGTCTACCCCTCCCCTTTAGAATGTAAGCTCTCACGAGCAGGGCCCTCTTCCCCTCATGTGCTTAACCTTTTCTTACTTTAATAATCTTCAGCTGCACCAAATCCAGCAGTCTTCTGCCACCTGATACTTATTCCAGTGTCATCTGCTGATGTAGCTTTGTTTATTTACCCTGTACTTGTCCTATATTGTCGTCAACTGTAAGTTGCTGTTTTCCTGTTTGATTATTTGTTTATGTACTCTGTAATTGGGCGCTGCGGAACCCTTGTGGCGCCATATAAATAAAGGATAATAATAATAATAATAATAATCAGTATAGTGGTAGTGTCTTGTGCTGCATCTGTCCAGTCAAAGTGGTGGTGTCCTCTGCTGCCATATGTCCAGTGATGCTGTATAAGTCCAGTCCAGTGGTGCTGTGTTGTGCTGCATCAGTCTAGTGGTGGTGTCTTGTGCTGGATCAGTCCAGTCACACTGTTGGTGGCCTCTGCTGCCATTTGTCCAGTGCTGCTGTATAAGTCCAGTCCATTGCAGTGGTGCTGTGTTGTCCTGCATCAGTCCAGTGGAGGTGTCCCTGTGCTGCTGTATAAGTCCAGTGGTACTGCCGTATAAGTCCAGTGATGCTGCCGTATATGTTCAGTGATACTGCTGTATATGTCCAGTGGTACTGCCATATAAATCCAGTGGTACTGCCATACAAATCCAGTCCAGTGATACTGCCGTATATGTCCAGTGATACTGCCATATAATTCCAGTGATACGGCCGTATATGTCCAGTGATACTGCCATATAATTACAGTGATACTGCCGTATATGTCCAGTGATAGTGCCGTATATGTCCAGTGATACTGCCGTATATGTTTAGTGGTACTGCCGTATAAATCCAATGGTACAGGTGTATAAATCCAGTCCAGTGTACTGACATATAAGCCCAGCGATATTGCTATATATGTCCAGTGGTACTGCCATATCAATCCAGTGATACTGCCATATATGTCTAGTGGTACTGCCGTATAAATCCAGTGGTACTGGCGTATAAATCCAGTCCAGTGATACTGCCATATATCTCCAGTGGTACTGTCGTATAAATCCAACTGCCGTATAAATCCAGTCCAGTGATACTGCCGTATAAGTCCAGTGATACTGCTGTATATATACAGTGGTACTGCCGTATAAATCCAGTGATACTGCCGTATATGTCCAGTGGTACTGCCGTATAAATCCAGTCCAGTGATACTGCCATATAAGTACAGTGATACTGCCGTATATGTCCAGTGGTACTGCCATATAAATCCAGTGGTACTGGCGTATAAATGCAGTCCAGTGATACTGCCATATATGTCCAGTGATACTGCCATATAAATCCATTGATACTGCCGTATATGTCCAGTGATACTGACATATATGTCCAGTGGTACTGCCATATAAACCTAGTGATACTGCCATATATGTCTAGTGGTACTGCCGTATAAAACCAGTGGTACTGGCGTATAAATCCAGTCCAGTGATACTGCCGTATATCTCCAGTGGTACTGTCGTATAAATCCAGTGGTACTGCCGTATAAATCCAGTCCAGTGATGCTGCCGTATAAGTCCAGTGATACTGCTGTATATGTCCAGTGGTACTGCCGTATAAATCCAGTGATACTGCCGTATATGTCCAGTGGTACTGCCGTATAAATCCAGTCCAGTGATACTGCTGTATAAGTACAGTGATACTGCCGTATATGTCCAGTGGTACTGCCATATAAATCCAGTGGTACTGGCGTATAAATGCAGTCCAGTGATACTGCCAAATATGTCCAGTGATACTACCATATAATTCCAGTGATACTGCCGTATATGTCCAGTGATACTGCCATATATGTCCAGTAGTACTGCTATATATTTCCAGTGATTCTACCGTATATGTCCAGTGGTACTGGCGTATAAATCCACTCCAGGGATACTGCCGTATAAATCCATGTGATACTGCTGTATATGTCCACTGGCACTGTCGTATAAATCCAGTGGTACTGGTGTATAAATCCAGTCCAGTAATACTGCCGTATATGTCCAGTGATACTGCCATATAATTCCAGTGATACTGTCGTATATGTCCAGTGATACTGCCATATATGTCCAGTGGTACTGCCATATAATTCCAGTGGTACTACCGTATATGTCCAGTGGTACTGGCGTATAAATCCGGTCCAGTGATACTGCCGTATAAGTCCAGTGATACTGCCGTATATGTCCAGTGATACTGCCGTATAAATCCAGTGGTACTGGTGTATAAATGCAGTCCAGTGATACTGCCATATATGTCCAGTGATACTGCCATATAATTCCAGTGATACTGCCGTATATGTCCAGTGATACTGCCATATATGTCCAGTAGTACTGCTATATGTTTCCAGTGATACTACCGTATATGTCCAGTGGTACTGGTATATAAATCCAGTCCAGGGATACTGCCGTATAAGTCCTTGTGATACTGCCGTATATGTCCACTAGTACTGCCGTTTAAATCCAGTGGTACTGGTGTATAAAATCCAGTCCAGTGATACTGCCATATAATTGCAGTGATACTGCTGTATACTGTATGTCCAGTTATTCTGCCGTATATGTCCAGTGGTACTGCCATATAATTCCAGTGATACTGGTGTATATGTCCAGTGGTACTGCTGTATAAATCCAGTGGTACTGGCATATAAATCCAGTCCATTGATACTGCCGTATATGTCCAGTGATTCTGCTGTATATGTCCAGTGGTAGTGGCGTATAAATCCATTGGTACTGGCGTATAAATCCAGTCCAGTGATACTGCTGTATATGTCCAGTGATACTGCCATATAATTCCAGTGATACTGGCATATATATCCAGTGATAATGCTGTATATGTCCAGTGATACTGCCCTATATGTCCAGTATTACTGCCGTATATGTCCTGTGATACTGCTGTTTATGTCTAGTGGTACTGCCTTATAAATCCAGTCCAGTGACACTGCCGAATATGTCCACTGGTACTGCCATATAATTCCAGTGATACTGCCATATATGTCCAGTGGTACTGCAGTATAAATCCAGTCCAGTGGTACTGACGTATTTGTTCAGTCCATTGGTGCTGCCATATAAGTTTAGTGGTGCTGTCTTGTGCTGTATATTATTTACTCCAAATAAAGGGGTTATTAATATTTAATCCAAATAATTTTGACAGGGTTTGCCCTGTGTGGTACAGAGGTATGCTCTCCTGGGCTCCATTTTGTTATATAACTCCAGAAAAATAATGGAGAACAAAAATTTTGAGCTTAAAATAGGGAAAGATCAAGAACCACTTCCTCCTACTGCTGCTGCTGCTGCTGCCATTGTTGCTGCTGGGAGTCGGTTGTCATACCAGAGGGGAAGTTGGAAGACCACTTGTACTACTTCAACTAAGCAATTGACTGTCCAACCATCCTTTGTGAGGAAGATTAAATATGACAACAGTCGCCATGTTGCAAAGCAGATTACTGAGGCCATAACAACTATGCTGGTGTTAGACGTGCATCTGGTATCCATCATTAGTGCAGTGGGACTGCAGTGCCACTCCTAGATGGGCTAGGTGTTTGTGCCGCACACTTGTGTCGCTTAGCCATCCAACAACCTAGGTGCACCACTTTTTTTTCTTTGCATCATGTGCTGTTTGGTGCCTAGTTTTTAAAAGTGCCATCCTGTCTGACACTGCAGTGCCACTCTTAGATGGGCCAGGTGTTTGTTCCGCACACTTGTGTCGCTTAGCTTAGTCATACAGCTACCTCATTGCACCTCCTTTACTTCTTTGCATGATGTGTTTTTGGGTACTAGTTTTTTTAAGTGCCATCCTGTCTGACACTGCAGTGCCACTCCTAGATGGGCCAGGTGTTTGTGCCGCACACTTGTGTCGCTTAGCTTAGTCATACAGCTACCTCATTGCACATCTTTTTCTTCTTTGCATGATGTGCTGTTTGGGGACTAGTTTTTGAATAGTGCCATCCTGTCTGACACTGCAGTGCCACTCCTAGATCTACCAGGTGTTTGTGCCACACACTTGTGTTGCTTAGCTTAGTCATCCAGCAACCTTTTGGCCTAAAAACAATTTTGTGAGGTGTCCAGAATAGGCTGGAAATGATTGGAAATTAATATTATTGAGGTTAATAATACCATAGGATCAAAACTACTGCCCAAATTCTGTGATTTTAGCTGTTTTTTTTTCTCTTCAAAAATCATCCAAAACCAAAACCAAAACACGAAAGGGTGGTTTTGGCAAAACCAATCCAGATCTAAAACATGAGCATGGAACCAGAACCAAAACACGAAAAGTGCCTGCCACACATCTCTAGTATATATAATACACATTTTCAATAGTTGAATAATAATTGAAATTGCATATTCACACCCCTAAATACATATATATATATAACCAAGATCAATGACAATGTTAACTTATGATGAGAATTATAGTGCACCAATGTCTGTCCAAACTGCATTATGTGTGGTGATCACTTAAATCCAGTACATTGATACTGCCGTATAAGTCCAGTGATTCTGCTGTATATGTCCAGTGGTAGTGGCGTATAAATCCATTGGTACTGGCGTATAAATCCAGTCCAGTGATACTGCTGTATATGTCCAGTGATACTGCCATATAATTCCAGTGATACTGGCATATATATCCAGTGATACTGCTGTATATGTCCAGTGATACTGCCCTATATGTCCAGTATTACTGCCGTATATGTCCGGTGATACTGCTGTTTATGTCTAGTGGTACTGCCTTATAAATCCAGTCCAGTGACACTGCCGAATATGTCCACTGGTACTGCCATATAATTCCAGTGATACTGCCATAATGTTAGGTTCCTGGTGCTCAGAACAAGGGAGATGTTATGAAGTGAGTCCAGAGCACCAGAACGTAACGCTGGGAAAAGGGGAATGGAAAGGGAATAGCCCCTGGCGCCCTATCTCCGTTGTCTCGCCCGTGCTGTCAGTACACTCTTGCGAGACTATGGTTGCTTGAGCCCATGGCAGCCGCGTTTGAAGGGCGGATTACGTCTGCCCAACTTCGATGCCCCCTCAGGTCTTAATGAGAAACAAAGAGTGTACCGAGACAGGGTGATAACAAGGGGCCCTCTTATTGAAACAACCAAAGCCAGGGGCTACTAACTAGCCTAAAACTAAATGTATGTGCGGCTTGCCGCCAAAGGAAAAGAACAACAAAGGAAATGCTGACCACACGCCGACACAATACTTTTGTGTCCCGGCGGTGACAGCATAAGCAGAACCCTCTGCAAAACACCAGTGACAGAAATAATAACGGAATACAGCGGCCTAGGCCGACGGACGCGGCAGAGCCGCTACTCACGGAACCGGTACGAATACTGGCAAACGGACAGGAACTCCAAATGCTGCTGACACAGACTCTCAGAACTGGAGGAACGTCAGAATCCCAAACGACAGACCGGTGGACACCAAGAAGCCAGAAACTTGACCAGGCACAGGCAAAGCCACTGGACCTCAGGACAGGAACGCCTCACGGCAGGACACGGGATCAGACACAGGAATCGACATAGGGACTGACACAGGAATCGACACAGGAAGTAGTTCGACTGACACTGCTACACAGGAGATCAGGAACTAGCAGGAACCAAGCTCAGAACTCAAGCAGACTGGAAACCTAGAAATATCACCAGCGTCTATGAATAGCACTGAGCCAGCATATAACAGAGAGGCCTAATTAATAATCTCATGCAGCTGCCCTGTTGCATGACTCCAAACTGACAAGATGCAATTAGCAGCCAGGTGAGGTAGAACACATGGGAACAAGCTGCAATTACACAGACTAACCAGCGGCAGCAACCAAGAGTACTCTTAAACAGAGCAACGGGAAATCCTGGCCTGCGAAACAACTTATAAACATAAAATACCTAACTGACATGCAAAACAGGAATGAGCCACAGCCGTGGCTCATAACACATATATGTCCAGTGGTACTGCAGTATAAATCCAGTCCAGTGATACTGCCGTATTTGTCCAGTCCATTGGTGCTGCCATATAAGTTTAGTGGTGCTGTCTTGTGCTGTATATTATTTACTCCAAATAAAGGGGTTATTAATATTTAATCCAAATAAATTTTACAGGGTTTGCCCTGTGTGGTACAGAGGTATGCTCTCCTGGGCTCCATTTTGTTATATAACTCCAGAAAAATAATGGAGAACAAAAATTTTGAGCTTAAAATAGGGAAAGATCAAGAACCACTTCCTCCTACTGCTGCTGCTGCTGCTGCCATTGTTGCTGCTGGGAGTCGGTTGTCATACCAGAGGGGAAGTTGGAAGACCACTTGTACTACTTCAACTAAGCAATTGACTGTCCAACCATCCTTTGTGAGGAAGATTAAATATGACAACAGTCGCCATGTTGCAAAGCAGATTACTGAGGCCATAACAACTATGCTGGTGTTAGACGTGCATCTGGTATCCATCATTAGTGCAGTGGGACTGCAGTGCCACTCCTAGATGGGCTAGGTGTTTGTGCCGCACACTTGTGTCGCTTAGCCATCCAACAACCTAGGTGCACCACTTTTTTTTCTTTGCATCATGTGCTGTTTGGTGCCTAGTTTTTAAAAGTGCCATCCTGTCTGACACTGCAGTGCCACTCTTAGATGGGCCAGGTGTTTGTTCCGCACACTTGTGTCACTTAGCTTAGTCATACAGCTACCTCATTGCACCTCCTTTACTTCTTTGCATGATGTGTTTTTGGGTACTAGTTTTTTTAAGTGCCATCCTGTGTGCCACAGCAGTGCCACTCCTAGATGGGCTAGGTGTTTGTGCCGCACACTTGTGTCGCTTAGCTTAGTCATACAGCTACCTCATTGCACATCTTTTTCTTCTTTGCATGATGTGCTGTTTGGGGACTAGTTTTTGAATAGTGCCATCCTTTCTGACACTGCAGTGCCACTCCTAGATCTACCAGGTGTTTGTGCCACACACTTGTGTTGCTTAGCTTAGTCATCCAGCAACCTTTTGGCCTAAAAACAATTTTGTGAGGTGTCCAGAATAGGCTGGAAATGATTGGAAATTAATATTATTGAGGTTAATAATACCATAGGATCAAAATTACTGCCCAAATTCTGTGATTTTAGCTGTTTTTTCCCCTTCAAAAATCATCCAAAACCAAAACCAAAACACGAAAGGGTGGTTTTGGCAAAACCAATCCAGATCTAAAACATGAGCATGGAACCAGAACCAAAACACGAAAAGTGCCTGCCACACATCTCTAGTATATATAATACACATTTTCAATAGTTGAATAATAATTGAAATTGCATATTCACACCCCTAAAAACATATATATATATATATATATATATATATATATATATATATATAAAACCAAGATCAATGACAATGTTAACTTATGATGAGAATTATAGTGCACCAATGTCTGTCCCAACTGCATTATGTGTGGTGATCACCTACTTGGAAGCAAAGTGTCCCTAGACATAAACAACCTAGTGGTAGATATCAGCAGGTAACACACAGCAAAAGAGGCAGATTCCTGCTTAAACCATAACTAACAGGCCCCCAATTCTACCCTGTAAAGATATAGTCAGGGGCTAATACTGTATTTGTGGTGTTTCAATCTTTATAGCGTTTAATGTACTTTTTATTCCTTCTGTTCCCATTGTCACGATCCGGGTATCTGGACGCCATTACTTACCCTTCAGATGCCTCCTAAGGCGGGCTCAGCGTTCCAGGACCGGATTCCGCTGTTCCTGAGTTTCCACATGCAGAGTGTCAGAGTGGTGTTTTCATCAGCCGCGGCCTCCGCTGTGCCCGCGTGGTTAAATGTGCATCTATCAGCCTGGCGTCTCCTGTCTCCGGTGGCCGGCGCCGCCATTACTGTTTCCCAGACCACATGGATTACAAACCAAACTTCCCTCCAAGTGTCTGCATGGGCGCAGCCATCTTGGATTTTGTCATCTGATCATTTCCACCAATCTGCTGTCTGTATTGTTGTTTTGCATAATTGCCTAGCCAACCCCTTCCTTGCTGCAGGTATAAGTAAGCTGTGCCTGAGCAAGGAAGACGTCAGTGCTTTGGTTGTCAAACCTAGTTCCTGTTTGTCTCTCTCCTGTGATTGTCTTCCAGGTTCCAGCTCCTGTCTCAAGACTTCCACCATAGAGACCCGCACCAGCATTCCACCTGCGGTGTAGCCTGACTCTCCAATCCATTGTGGATTCATCTGTTTCCAGCTACAACACTACCTGCTTCCAGCCTCAGCTTCCAGCAGAGTACAGCTTCCCTTAAAGGGCCGGTGTCCTTTCTACACTTTACCACTCTCCACCGGAATTATTATTTCTCCGCTCTCAAGTTCTACATTTCAGTTCACATTTCATCGCTCCCAAAGTTCATTTATTATTTAACTGGTTCCAGCCAGTATCCACTCCGTGCTAACAACAGTCTGGTTCCAGCCAGTATCCACAGCAGCTGTTTTACCTTCAGCAACCCAGCTCTTCCTGGAACACCAGCTGGTACAATCCTGGGTTATCTCCATTGCTACAGCCGGGCCTGGTAAGGACTTTCCATCTAGAAGATCATAAGAACTATCTCACACTACCAGTGCCCTGTGGCTCCTGCCATGCTGTAGTACTCAGGAACTGTATTTATTCTTTGCTGACTTTTACGTTTTCTTTTATTGCTGCTATGATGCGGAGTTGTCATAATAAACATCATTGACTTTTATCTAAGTTGTCGTGGTCACGCCTTCGGGCAGTTATTATTCATGTTACTTACATGTCCAGGGGTCTGATACAACCTCCCAGGTTCCGGTACATCTCAGCCCCTACAACTGAGGCTGCCTCCCGTCAGCTCAGGCCCTCAGTTGTGACAGTAAGCACTGACCTAATGAATCCAGCCGGAGACCAGGATCAAGCGGCCAGGCCGATGCAAGAACTGGCAGCCCGACTAGAACATCAGGAGGCTGCACAGGGCCACATCATCCGCTGTCTCCAGGATCTCTCTACTCGGCTGGATGGGATTCAGACAACTCTCCGTGGATCAGGCGCATCTGGTGCGTCAACCACAGTGACTCCAGCTATAACCCCACCCACCTTACCCATTTCTGCTCCACGTCTTCATCTTCCAACACCAGCAAAATTTGACGGATCTCCAAGATTCTGCAGGGGATTTCTCAACCAGTGTGAGATTCAGTTTGAGCTACAACCTGGCAATTTTCCCAGTGACCGTACAAAAATTGCCTACATCATCTCTCTTCTCAGTGGCTCCGCCCTTGACTGGGCATCACCGTTATGGGAGAGGTCCGACACCCTGCTATCTTCTTACACTGCATTCGTGTCAACATTCAGGCGCATCTTCGACGAGCCAGGCCGGGTAACCTCAGCTTCATCCGAGATTCTCCATTTACGCCAGGGGTCACGTACTGTAGGACAATATCTGATACAGTTCCAGATCCTGGCATCCGAACTGGCATGGAACGACGAGGCCCTGTATGCTGCATTCTGGCATGGCTTATCTGAGCTTATTAAAGATGAGTTAGCTACCAGAGACTTACCTTCTAAGTTAGATGAGCTAATCTCACTCTGCACGAAAGTTGATTTACGTTTCAGAGAGAGAGCAACTGAGCGTGGAAGATCATCTGCTCCAAAATCTTCTGCTCCTCCTCCTCGTCAACTGTCACCATCTAAAGATGAGCCCATGCAAATTGGCCGTTCCCGTTTAACTCCTGCTGAGCGCCGAAGACGTCTCTCTGAGTCTCTTTGTCTTTACTGTGCAGCTCCGTCTCACACCATCAATGCCTGTCCCGAACGTCCGGGAAACCTCCAAACCCTAGCTCGCCCAGGAGAGGGCCGGCTAGGAGTAATGATCTCCTCTCCATCTCCTCATGATTGTAATCTCCCAGTCTCGCTTCAAGTTGCTCAACGTTATCGGAACGTCATTGCTCTCCTTGATTCCGGAGCAGCTGGGAACTTTATTACTGAAGCCTATGTTAAACGGTGGTCCCTACCCACCGAGAGACTTCCTTCCTCCTTTTCCTTAACTGCCGTGGATGGCAGTAAAATTTTTGATACTGTTATTGCTCTAAGGACTCTACCAGTTCGTCTGAGAGTGGGAGTTCTTCATTCTGAACTTATTTCACTTTTAGTGATTCCAAGAGCCACACATCCTGTGGTCCTGGGCCTTCCATGGCTCCGTCTTCACAATCCTACAATTGATTGGACGACTACGCAAATCCTGGCATGGGGTTCCTCCTGTGCAGAGACATGTTTGTTTAAAGTATTGCCTGTCTGTTCTTCCTCCCCCAGGTCGTCTGATGTTCCACCTCCTCCATATCAAGATTTCACGGATGTGTTCAGTAAAGCTTCTGCTGATATCCTTCCTCCTCATAGAGAATGGGACTGCCCGATTGATCTCGTTCCAGGGAAGGTTCCACCTCGAGGCCGAACTTATCCGTTGTCTCTCCCCGAGACGCATTCTATGGAGGAATACATTAAAGAGAACCTAGCAAAGGGGTTCATTCGACCTTCTTCTTCTCCAGCCGGCGCAGGCTTCTTTTTTGTAAAGAAGAAAGATGGTGGTCTGCGGCCGTGCATCGACTACAGAGGTTTGAACGACATTACCATCAAGAACCGCTATCCTTTACCCCTGATTACTGAGCTCTTTGACAGAGTTAGCGGAGCTACCATCTTTACAAAGCTGGACCTGAGAGGTGCATACAATCTCATCCGGATCCGTGAGGGTGACGAGTGGAAGACCGCATTTAACACCCGTGACGGACATTATGAGTACCTCGTCATGCCCTTCGGATTGAGCAATGCTCCAGCCGTCTTCCAGCATTTCGTCAATGAGATCTTCAGAGACATTCTATACCGTCATGTCGTGGTCTATCTAGATGATATCCTCATTTTTGCCAACGATTTAGAGGAACATCGTTTCTGGGTAAAGGAGGTTCTGTCCCGTCTCCGTGTCAATCATCTCTACTGCAAATTAGAGAAATGCGTCTTTGAAGTCAAGTCCATTCCGTTTCTAGGGTACATTGTGTCCGGTTCCGGACTAGAGATGGATCCTGAGAAACTACAAGCAATCCAGAATTGGCCGGTACCCTTAACCCTCAAAGGGGTCCAGAGGTTCTTAGGGTTCGCCAATTATTACCGAAAGTTTATACGAGACTTTTCCACCATTGTGGCGCCTATTACTGCTTTCACCAAGAAGGGTGCTAACCCGTCCAAGTGGTCTGAAGAAGCCATGCAAGCTTTTCATCTTTTAAAACAGAGGTTCATCTCTGCACCTGTCCTGAAACAGCCTGACATCGACTCTCCTTTCATCTTAGAGGTGGATGCCTCCTCCGTTGGAGTAGGAGCGGTGTTATCTCAGAGGGCTAAAGATGGTCATTTACATCCTTGCAGTTTCTTCTCACGGAAGTTCTCCCCAGCGGAGCGCAACTATGCCATTGGCGACCAGGAGTTGCTAGCCATCAAGCTCGCTCTAGAGGAGTGGAGATATCTGTTGGAGGGAGCTTCTCATTCAATCACCATCCTTACAGACCACAAGAACCTTCTATATCTAAAAGGCGCACAATGTCTCAACCCTCGTCAGGCCAGATGGGCACTTTTCTTTTCCAGGTTCGACTTTAAACTCCAGTTCTGTCCGGGCTCTCAGAATCGCAAGGCCGATGCCCTTTCCCGCTCATGGGAGCAAGAAAATGAGTCAGAGTCTTCAGACAAGCATCCTATTATAAATCCGTTGGCATTCTCCACGGTAGGGATGGACTCTATGCCCCCATCAGGGAAAAGTTTTGTGAAGCCGACACTAAGGAAGAAGCTCATGCATTGGGCCCATGCTTCCCGTTTTGCCGGACATACAGGTATCCAAAAAACCCTGGAGTTTATCTCTAGGTCCTATTGGTGGCCAACTCTGAAAAAGGACGTTTTGGAGTTTATTGCATCTTGCCCAAAGTGTGCTCAACATAAAGTATCCCGCCAGTCGCCGGCGGGGCAACTGGTTCCACTATCTGTTCCCCGTCGACCATGGACCCATTTGTCGATGGATTTTATTACTGATTTGCCCATGTGCAACAAGTTCAATACCATCTGGGTGGTAGTTGACCGGTTCACCAAGATGGCACACTTCATTCCTCTCACCGGTCTTCCGTCAGCTTCCAAGTTGGCTCAAGTATTCATACAAGAGATCTTCCGACTCCACGGTCTTCCAGAAGAAATTATCTCAGATCGAGGAGTTCAATTCACAGCCAAATTCTGGCGAAGTTTATGTCAAGTCCTCCAAGTCAAATTAAAGTTTTCCACGGCTTACCATCCTCAGACCAATGGTCAAACTGAGAGGGTGAATCAGGACTTGGAGGCCTTCCTCCGCATCTATGTGTCCTCCTCTCAAGATGACTGGGTTCAATTACTTCCCTGGGCCGAGTTCTGTCATAACAACCAGTATCATTCTTCATCTTCTTCAACACCATTCTTCACCAACTTTGGATTCCACCCTAAAGTCCCTGAGTTCCAACCGCTTCCAGCAACTTCTGTTCCCGCAGTGGATATCACCTTGCATCAGTTTGCCAATATCTGGAAGAGCGTACGATCAGCTCTGCTCAAGGCATCGTTCAGGTACAAGAAGTTTGCGGATAAGAAGCGTCGAGCAGTTCCTGCTCTCAAGGTGGGTGATCGGGTATGGTTATCCACGAAGAATTTGAGGTTAAGAGTTCCCAGTATGAAGTTTGCACCTCGCTACATCGGTCCTTTTAAAATTGATCAAGTAATCAATCCTGTTGCTTACAGACTCCAGTTACCTCCCTTCTTAAAAATACCCAGGACATTCCATGTTTCCCTGTTGAAACCGCTAATCTTGAATCGGTTTCATTCCTCACTTCCACCAACTCCGAAAGTCCAAACTCAACGAGGCGTTGAGTATGAAGTGGCCAAGATCCTGGACTCACGTCACCGTTACGGTCAACTTCAGTATCTCATTGACTGGAAGGGCTATGGTCCTGAAGAACGCTCTTGGACCAATGCCTCAGACGTCCATGCTCCTGCCTTGGTCCGAAATTTCCACGCAAAGTTTCCTTTAAAGCCTAAGAAGTGTCCTGGGGCCACTCCTAAAGGGGGGGGTGCTGTCACGATCCGGGTATCTGGACGCCATTACTTACCCTTCAGATGCCTCCTAAGGCGGGCTCAG
The DNA here is from genome assembly GCF_028390025.1 of Pseudophryne corroboree. Taxonomy (NCBI): domain Eukaryota; kingdom Metazoa; phylum Chordata; class Amphibia; order Anura; family Myobatrachidae; genus Pseudophryne; species Pseudophryne corroboree. The sequence continues at coordinate 608,108,428 of NC_086449.1, read as the reverse complement.
CGTTCCAGGACCGGATTCCGCTGTTCCTGAGTTTCCACATGCAGAGTGTCAGAGTGGTGTTTTCATCAGCCGCGGCCTCCGCTGTGCCCGCGTGGTTAAATGTGCATCTATCAGCCTGGCGTCTCCTGTCTCCGGTGGCCGGCGCCGCCATTACTGTTTCCCAGACCACATGGATTACAAACCAAACTTCCCTCCAAGTGTCTGCATGGGCGCAGCCATCTTGGATTTTGTCATCTGATCATTTCCACCAATCTGCTGTCTGTATTGTTGTTTTGCATAATTGCCTAGCCAACCCCTTCCTTGCTGCAGGTATAAGTAAGCTGTGCCTGAGCAAGGAAGACGTCAGTGCTTTGGTTGTCAAACCTAGTTCCTGTTTGTCTCTCTCCTGTGATTGTCTTCCAGGTTCCAGCTCCTGTCTCAAGACTTCCACCATAGAGACCCGCACCAGCATTCCACCTGCGGTGTAGCCTGACTCTCTAATCCATTGTGGATTCATCTGTTTCCAGCTACAACACTACCTGCTTCCAGCCTCAGCTTCCAGCAGAGTACAGCTTCCCTTAAAGGGCCGGTGTCCTTTCTACACTTTACCACTCTCCACCGGAATTATTATTTCTCCGCTCTCAAGTTCTACATTTCAGTTCACATTTCATCGCTCCCAAAGTTCATTTATTATTTAACTGGTTCCAGCCAGTATCCACTCCGTGCTAACAACAGTCTGGTTCCAGCCAGTATCCACAGCAGCTGTTTTACCTTCAGCAACCCAGCTCTTCCTGGAACACCAGCTGGTACAATCCTGGGTTATCTCCATTGCTACAGCCGGGCCTGGTAAGGACTTTCCATCTAGAAGATCATAAGAACTATCTCACACTACCAGTGCCCTGTGGCTCCTGCCATGCTGTAGTACTCAGGAACTGTATTTATTCTTTGCTGACTTTTACGTTTTCTTTTATTGCTGCTATGATGCGGAGTTGTCATAATAAACATCATTGACTTTTATCTAAGTTGTCGTGGTCACGCCTTCGGGCAGTTATTATTCATGTTACTTACATGTCCAGGGGTCTGATACAACCTCCCAGGTTCCGGTACATCTCAGCCCCTACAACTGAGGCTGCCTCCCGTCAGCTCAGGCCCTCAGTTGTGACACCCATGTCTCTCTGGCTTGTGTCAATATTACCCCATGTGTGTGTTCATCCATTAGCCAATATATTCTGAAGTATAATCTTACCCAGGTAAATACAGGTGGGCTGTGACCTGGCACATAGTGATGTCATGTTATGTTATTGTAGGAGAATGCCAGTCTGGTATGAGGTTATTACATTTTATCATTGCTATGCCTATTGAGTCCATCTATGATCCTCATATGGTCACACAGGAAATACATTTGAGGACCAGGTAATGTCTCTTTCAAGCTTCTCCTCCACAGGGGACAATCAGGACTTAAACCAATTTCCCTGTCATTGTTCCTTCTGTTTACTGTCCTTTGTTCCATCCTGGTCTCTCACAGACAATGCGGAGCCTGACCCAGCATGTGGTCAGCAGGAGAAGGCCAGCTGTGGGAGGGAGTAGGAAAATACCTGAGGTGGGGTCCCACCAATCAGGAACCTGCGTCTCCTCCCCAGGTGAGCGCGGCATGATGGGCATTTGGATGGTTCTAAAGGAGGTTGCGCAGGTCAGCTCCAGATGTTAGTTGCAGGACTCTGGCTATGGGGTGATTCTCTGCCAGAGTACCTTGTGGAACGCATCACCAGTGCTGTGTGGACTTATATGTACTTACTACTGCATGGACTAATCTGCTATCACTGCTGTGTGGACTCAGTGATAGTTCTGCTGTGTGGACCTGTTTATCTGGAACTTCTGTGTGGAATTGCTGTGGACCTAAATCCTCTACTGGGACTTACTATCTGGACTGCTACCCGTATACTGTTTCTGGGCTATATTTACTTCTGTTTCCTGTGTATTATCTATTCCTGTGTGCTGTGAGAAATAAACCATCACTTTGTTTCATCGGCTCTGTGTCTCAGTGATTAGAAGAACCCCGTATCTTCACATTTAGCGGCAGCGGTGGGATCATTCAGACACCAACCAACGACCGCAGGAAGCGTGAAAGCCCAGCAGAGAACAGAGGGTCAGCCCATATGTAATGCAAGAGGAACTGCAGTGAGGTGGTAAAAAGTGAGCAAGTGTCAGTCCTGTGCAAGATAAAATGTTTCTAAGGAAAGAAAATGAACGCCTCAAGTCTCCTAGGGCAGTGGAGCTCGTGGATGGAGGTGTGTTGGTGTATCAGCAGGCTGGTAAGCCGGATCTGTTATTAATTGTTACAAAGATGCAGTACATTTGGGAGTACTGGAATGAAGCTAGGCGGATGATCAGCGGCTGGATAGTATCCAGCATACAGGACAAGTTGTGTTACCTGGTGGATGCATTCCTGCACTGTAAAAGTGAGGCAGCCTCTCTGAATCTGCTGGGGGAGCCAGAATTTGTAGAATTCACAGAGGAAGTGATTGCTACAGTGACCCAAATGATGCAGAGAAGTCAATATTCTGAGGCTGAAGGGCAAGTCCAGAATAACTTATCTTCTGGGTTAGAGCCAGAGGAAATATCCAAAATGGGGCTGCTGCAACCCAGGCTGATGACTGAGGGGTCCGCCTTGCAAGTGCCTGTTACCAAGGGAGAAGAGTTATTGTCAGCGGGGCCCATAACCACATTGGAAGAAATGAGCATAGAGGAGCTTATAGCAGAATGCCAGCTGCGAGGCATCCCTTTCCAATTCTGCACTCGCCGGGAAATCCTCCAGCTTATTCTCCAGGATCAGGGGGATCCAACAAAAGCGTTCACAGATTATCGCATGTGGATCCTTAATCTCGGCCCATAGATGAGTGTGTGGGAACAACTGGAGTGTCTGGAGGAGTGCTTCATTGTGGCAGAGGAAGAGGCAATGGATCAGGGGCTCCTGGATACCCCAGCATGGCGAGACCAGTGTTGCAGGGTGGATGCAGAAAGACACCATCTGCAACAGCTTCTAGTGCTGAAGTGAAGAAGGCTATGCCCACAATACAGACATCCCAGGAGGAGCTGCGCTACACCTTCCCTTTTGCTGAGGTGGAAGATGTAGACCTAGTAACCAGCTGCCAGAGAATCCATGAAGACTGTGCCCAAGAGATCACCATGGTTGGGGGAGTATTGTTAAATGCCCCGACTATAAACACACCAGTCATGGATGGCCTTTTGCTCCAGGATGCCCAGCTTATTCAGCTGGGGGAGGCTCATCACGATGGATTGGCGATGGCAGCCCCATGTATTTCACTGAGGAAGGCTGATGAGAAAATGCCCTGTGTATACCCAGCTACCCTAACTCCACAAAAAGGTTATGAAGGAGTATTCCCATTTAACAATTTGGCGAATGAGGAGCTGCAATCTGAATACTGGTATGTACCCTGTGATTCAAAAGTGACATTGGTAGCAGAGACTGTTAACATAATATCAGGGCAGGAACTAGAAAAGGATGTGTTGCACCACCGTAATGCCTTTGGAAGTGTTGTGGGCTGTAACTATGTGCCAAGGGATGCGCCTGCCTTAAGCAAGATCCAAGCAACTACAGATCAAGTGGAGGTTGGGAGACGCCGCTTGCTATCTCGTCTCCTTTACCAGGGAGAAAGCACAGTGCAACCCACTCCCCTTTCATCTGCAGAGCAAGAGGAAGTTGTGAATATACTTGTGGAAGCTTCAGTTGTTAAAACACTCAGTGGTACCCAGCTCACGGGACTGGCAGGGGAGGAGGTTATCCAGGAGGAGGAGTGCGCAGAAGGAGCTGCAGGTGAGATACTAGCTTTTGAGGAAGGAGCACTGGCACAGGACCAGCCTGTGCTGGTGACTCCCCTGCAGCCAACAGCTGAATTGTTTCTAATGAAGGGTCCATCCTCAGCACTGGGTATTGAGATCACGTGCTGTACGGAAATCTGCCATCCCCCTAGTTGGGGTTTGAGGAAGGAAGGTCTGGACAGAGTTGCGGAAGTGCTGGGCGCGGAACACCAACATTGGTCTGCCTTTAGGCAGCTGTTCCTTGTGCAAGATGGGGAGGTAGAAAGTACTCCCTGCCCCGTTGTGCCAGAGGCAAAGGTATTAGTACACCCACTAGGTGTGCCGGGTGTAGGAGTTTGCAATGTTGCGGAGTGGGGATACCCAACATCTGAATTGCTAAATCCCCTGTTGGTGAAAATGGATATGTCATATTGTAATATTGTCCTTGCTGGTTGTCTAACAATACTGCCTCTTACCACATGGGTCTGGTGTGACATCACCCTGTGGTACACAGTGGCGATGCATTTGTATTTGAGGAGTAACTCCCGGCCAGCGCAGCTCCTGCGGCTGGCCAGGAGTTGTTCGTCGTTCCCGCTGGCAGCAGCGGCTGCGTGAGACATCACGCAGCCCCCCCCAATGGTCCGGCCACACCTGCGTTGGCCGGACCGCTCCCCCTAAACGGTGGCTTAACACCGCCATTCAGCCCCCTCCTGTCTCAGATGCAATCGCTAGGTAACGAAAGCTGCCATGCGCAGTTCCGACCCCGATCGCTGCGCTGCGACAAACTGCAGCGAGCGATCGGGTCAGAATGACCCCCAAAGTCCTTAATATATTCTGTAGGTAACACTACAAAGCTTTAATTTCATAAAAGTATTTATTTCATATATATCTACATCACAAAAAACAAAAACGGCTTATAATGTAGTAAATTTTAGATTTTAAAGTACAGTAGTTTATTTTAGGCGTACTGTACATCAAAGTTTATTGAAATTAGAGATGAGCGGGTTCGGCTCTCCGAGAACCGAACCCTACCGAACTAAACGCTCTGAGCCCGGTTCCGAGTCAAGCTCGGGTTTTCCTGCCTGACTCGGAAACCCGAACGAGGCAAAACGTCATCATCCCGCTGTTGGATTCTCGCGGGATTTGGACTCCATATAAGGAGCCGCGCGTTGCGGCCATTTTCACTGCAGTCTCGGAGAGTGTAGTGAGAGGACGTGTCTCCGTCCTCAGTGTCTGTGTGGGGGTGGGAAAGTGGGGTGGCGAGTCTTCTGCTGGCTTGCATATACAGATATAGCCACACTCATTGTTGCTGCATTGCTACGCACGTGCACACACATTACGATAGTGTCATGTTGTTCCCTGGCGTGACAATTCCCACCCGTGACTAGGCAATGCATTGTCTATGAGCCATGGGTGTGAGTATATGCACATGCACATGAACGAGCATGCTGCCCACGGCAATCTAGTCATGGGTGCAAATAGCCACACAAAGATGAGATGGCAACTTCATCGGCTGCAGTTCATAGAAGCCGGCTAGGGCTCATGAGACAGGGAGTGGCTTCCTACAGGAAGCTAGCTCTTTGCTCATTGCTGCCCGGCCTGGCAGTCCTGGAGGGAGGAAACACCTCCCAATGGGACTGCCCTCCCTGGGTGTCTATGTCACACCAATCACTGCCAGTCACAGTGAAGCCAGTGGTGCCTGATTTTACCTTGGGAGGGGGGGGGGGGGGGGGGTTGGAGAGGCTACAGTCCTGCAGCCCATAGGTAAAAAACTGCTGCTGCTTGGAGTAAAAATGTACCACTTTCTTTCTCCCTTCCTGCCTCTCCAATGCTGTGGAAGTGCAAGTGTAAAAAAATATCAACTCAGCATACAGGTTTTGTGGGTGTGCGCAGAATTTGTTTATTTATTTCAAACTAGATAGGCATATGACCAATGGAGAATCTTCCCTCAGTGCTCTTTGTGAATGAGGTCCAGAGGGTGCTGTATATTTCAATTTCAGCATGGCTTAGATACAGATATATAGACACCATCATTTCTATGAACAGTGGGAGAATTGTTTTAGCTTTTAATTAATTCTATAGCACGCCACTTCTAGGAACATAAGAAACAGCAAGGAGCATAACATAATGCATGAAGCAAATTGATGAAGAATAAACAAGCAGAGCGGGTTTGAGATTTCTATGATTCCCTGGAGTAACCAAGACTAAATTTACTGCCAAATACAAATGAAATATATGCAATTATTCCTCCTTCTTTATTCTTTGCTGCATCTATTAATATAGAGGTAAAAGTGGACCAAGTTAACTAAATGAATTGAATAGAAAATCATCCACTGAGTGAATAATAATAAAAAAAAAGATTTGTACAGTATGTCCAGAGCGTGCACTGACTACGGAAAGTGTGAAATACATTATGCTCTCAGCGCACAGATTGATTACACAGTGATGATGTCTATGACTGACACACTGCATTTCTCTACTGGTACTGTGCAAATTGACCTCCAAAATTCCCCAAAAAGAAAGGTTATAGTTTACTTTCCATAAACCTTTTCAGAGGAATTAATAATAAGTGAAATTTAATTGTCCGTGGTAATTTACTGTGGGCTAATTAATCACCTGGGGCTATCCAATTAGTCCCAAAATCAGCCTGATGGCGGCACTCATTGTGATTTATTCCGGGCCCTACTGAGGTCCCAAATTCCCCCAAAAAATACACGAGAAGTGAGCTTATCAAGGATCCCTTGCATTTTTGCCTGAAAACAGGTAGTTTTTTAGGTGGTAAAACAGGCTCGAATTGGATTGTCCCCCAAAAATTACATTAAAGTCACGGTTTTTACCTTCAAAAAATTATCGGGGCTGCTTGAATTCCCCCCATAGACGGAAAAGTCTCAAATCTATTTGCAGATATTTTTCCCTCAGGGTCTGAGGTTCAAACTGACACTGATCAGTTTGAATTGATGCCTGACGTAGGCACACATAATAAACATGTTTATAATGCAAAATAAGCTTGAGAAATACATTGAAAAAATTTCACGAGGATACTTGTTTAAGTAAAGTAGCCTGGTTCCCTAGCATTGCCTGTAGCAGGTAAGCAGATACTTTCCCAAGCAGACAAAACATTCTAGACCACAAAAGGCCTGGTTCCCCTGCCCTCTTTAGGCAAAAATTGGATACCTGTCCTCAGTAGAAAAGGTCTCCAATTAGCTTAATCAATAAGAGGTGAGCTCAGTGAGATGGCAGAGTGGCCCAAACTGGAAACATTTCTCCTCTCAAACTTAAAATTTACCATTTGCTATAAAGGATAATTCTGAAGTATATAACTTCACCAAAGTAGCATTTATAACTTCTCCAATTTAGGAAGACAAATGGGTTCTCCAGAGCCACACAGGGCTACCTAATGTTTCCACTTTATTCACACCTGATATCAACCAAGCTCTGAAAGCATTAAGGGTGATAGCAATTTTACTGAACCCCACTAACACAACCTTAAAAAATGACATACAAACTATGCCAATAGTCCTCTGCTTTTTATGCTTGACAATGTTGAGAAAGAAGGTGATACATCTTGTTCTTTAGAAAATATAAGGGGATTAAAATACACCTTATTGAAGGCACTTAGTAGAGCCACCCTAATATTGGGTCAAACCTTTAACTATGTCACAAATACCTGCAGAGAAAGATGGCTAACTAAAGCAGATTTAGAGGGCTTGGCAACATGTTATTTAGAGTACACATTTTATTAAAACAGATTTATTTGGTCCAGAATTTATTACTAATTAATTTATTACTTTATTACTTATTAAGATCATGCTACAAGGCCGGGGAATAATTTGCAAACCTCAAAAACAAAGCTGTACCCAGTTAATGGCCCTTTTGCACTGGGATCATATATCCAGAGCCAGAGATATGACACACTTATATCCAGGCTATTTCATAATGCAAAGAGGAGTTTTCACCTGAGGATCCAGAGGAGCAGGTCACCCAACCTAGAGCCTCTATAATAGAGAATGTAATATTGGTAAGTTGCTTACCGACTCTAAAGGTGCTGCTACAATTACAATATTCCCCATGTGGAGGCAGATTACTACAGACAGATGGCTGTTAAAGACAATTTCATTTGGCCTCAGTTAACTGCTCATATTATTTCCTCACCAAAAACCAACACCTCAGAGAGAGTGCATCCACCTGTTAGATGAGGTATTCGAGACAGCTGTTTTACAAGGCAACATAGAGTTTGCAAATCCATTTTTAAAAGGCAGTTCATTCAGACTAATATGGATGCATAAGCGTTAAGTCACTTTCTAAAAATGAAAAGATCCTCAGTGGAAGGGTTTACAACATGTACCATATTTGATAGAAAGGAATGGATACTGCTTTAAATTAGATCTGAAAGATACTTTCCATTTTATTTCCATTATCCAAAACCACAAAAGATTACTATGATTCCATTGGTATGGCTAGCTCTTCCAGTAGGCATTTATGCTGGTTTACCTATTCAATGTCCTTACAAGGGTCATGAGGGATGAAGTGTCTAGCCTTCATCAAAAAGGAATCCAATGTATAGCCTACTCATATGACTTATTACCAACAAATGTAAATCAAACTACCATAATACATAACAGGTACCTTGGCTCTGGTAATTGACCTCAATTTCACAATCAATTACCAAAAATCAATACTAGTCCCAACTCTCCAAATATCATTCCTAGGTTTCACTCTCAATACCCCTTCTTGAGCTCTCATTGTTTCAGTAGAAGAATGGTTAGCAATTCAGCTAACAGTTTCCAAATTATTAAGGAAGCAAAATGTAACCCTCTGAGTTGTAACAATCTTTTTAGGGAAAACGATAGCACTATTTCCATTTATTCCGTGTTTCCCTATATGCAAGTCACAGGTATTACTTAGACAATTTCTTCACAAGAGTTATAAGTGGAAAAATATAACTGTTCTATCTCCAACTGTAGCTCGGGAAACAACTCACTCACAATACCAAATCCTAGACTCCTAATAGATCCCACTCCCTAGATAACCACAACATCAGATGCATCTCCTTAAAGTTGAAGCACATACTCTCAAGACAGTGCAGTAAGAATAGTGTGGCAAGAAGAAGAGTTCTTCTTCCTTCTTTACATAAATATTTTGGATCTCAGAATAGCTCTTCAGAATTTGGTACCAACACAACAGTGCACCTACTGTATTCTTGTATGGCTGGACAATTTAATTGTAATTTCTTACATAGACCAAATATGAGGGACATGCTAAATTTCCTCATGCAAGGAACCCTTATAAATCTGGCATTGGTCTATGCAGAGGAACATAATTCTCAGAGCATCCTAGCAATCAGGGCAGTCAAACAAATTGGCAGACATTATCTCCAGCTAAAGACTTAGCTTAAACAAGGAAATATTCCAAAGGATTGTTGAAGCCTTTGGAAACACAAACATAGACCTGCTTGAAACTCCTCCCACCCCCCAGACCACACTTTTTGTGTCCAGAGTTTTGACATATACAGACTTTGGTAAAATGATGCAGTGTCCTTTCAGTGGTCAGATATTTGTGTCGACTGAATCATCTTCTGAAAGTAGTCTACAAAATTAAATAGACTAAGTTCCTAAAATAATTTTAGTACACCCAATGTGGCCCTTGTTGGTATGGTAAACCCTCATGTCTCATCTATGAATAGGGGCCAAAATACCTCTGGGGTTCCCCAAGGAGTGTTTTGAAAGGACAGTAGACCTGTTAGAACAGCTTATGCCTATGAGGGTAGCACATTGTTAGGTTACTCACAGTCTAACATATTTCTCCATCTACTACTGCTCTATCTAATGCACCCCCTGAGATCTCGAGCAAATGCTCACTATAAAGCTACAGTGTTTGAAATCAAAATTCCCCAATCCCCTGCTTCATAATTGATTATATTTTTAGCACACAAATATGATTCAGAATTGGCCTCAAAGAATATGGGTGGGCACTTCATGTATCAATGATTGTTTTTGTAGACAACAAGATATATCAGCACCTTTTAAGAGGGATATTGTTGCCCAGACCTATTACACCCAAATACTCTTCCACTTTGGATATTGACCCATTTCTGTCCTTTGTATCTTCTATGTCCTGTATGAGTCATAGGGCCTAATTCATAGTTGATCGCAGCAGCAAATTTGTTAGCAGTTGGGCAAAACCATGTGCCCTGCAGGGGGGGCAGAGAGAGTTAGATTTGGGTGGGGTGTCTTCAAACTGAAATCTAAATTGCAGTGTAAAAATAAAGCACCCAGTATTTACCCTGCACAGAAACAAAATAACCCACCCAAATCTAACTCTCTCTGCAAATGCTATATATCTGCCACACCTTCAGTGCACATGGTTTTGCCCAACTGCTAACAAATTTGCTGCTGCGATCAATTCTGAATTACCCCCATAGTGCCAATTTCTATGAAATAAGACTCTCTGTTAGCATTAGTATTTGCCCCAATCCCTTATACAGTATATATTTATTTTGTTGGTTGCTTTCAGAAATCTGCATACATTTTTAATCTCTACTTTCATTTTTTCCCGACCCTCCAAGTAGCCAGAAGAAGAATGCAGGCCCTGTTTGCAAAGAAAGTGAAACTGAAATTCTAATTTTTGCACAGTTCATTCAAACTGTTCATAACCATTATGCAGTATAAATAATTAAATCCCATGATATTGGCCATGGACTTACTTACTTGTACAAATGTGTCCTCCTACATCCTTGCAACAGTCACATTAAACAGCCCTTCTAGTTACGTCATGCCATGGAGTGACTTGCTAATGCCGAGTATCTTTATTTGTGATGTTTTCCATTAAAATACGTTGTAGTCGTATCGCTATGTAAATAAGATGCACAAGCATCTTATGCTGATTAAAATGATATACGACCTGCCTATGGGGGTCATTCCGAGTTGATCGTAGCTGTGCTAAATTTAGCACAGCTACAATCGTAAACTCAGACATGCGGGGGGACCCCCAGCACAGGGCTAGTCCGCCCCACATGTCAGTGCCGGCCCCCCCTGCACAAATACAAAAGCATCGCACAGAGGCGATGCCTTTGTATTTGTGGAGTAACTCCCGGCCAGCGCAGCTCCTGCGGCTGGCTGGGAGTTGTCTGTCACTGCCGCTGGCCGCAGCGGCTGCGTGAGAGGTCACGCAGCCACCGCGCCACACTCCCCAATGGTCCAGCCACGTCTGCGTTGGCCGGACCACACCTACTAAACGGCGGCTTAATGCCGCCGTTCAGCCCCCTCCCGCCCAGCAACCGCCTCTGTCTCAGAGGCGATCGCTGGGTACCGACGACTGCCATGCACCAGCGCACTGCTGCGCCGGCGCATGCGCAATTCTGATCCGATCGCTGTGCTGCGACAAACTGCAGTGAGCGATCGGGTCGGACTGACCCCATTATTCTGTATGTGACTGCGACTGTATCCGCATATGAAATGCTATGTTACAGGGTTTTCCTGGAAATCACAGTAACATAGCATTTTGTATGCAGATACAGCCACAGTCACACACAGAATATAGGCATGCTGCATATCATTTTAATCAGCACACGCTGCTTGTTCATCTAAGATGCATTTTTTGAAAAAAAAGAAGCCCAATGTTATCAGAGCTGCATGGAACTTGTCAGCTCACTCACGCCAGGCATCTCCCGCTGCATGGCGTATTGAGGCAAGCTGAATGAGGACACATCTGTACATTAACACTACAAAATGTAATTTATAGAGTCCATCAAAGGGTGTCACAGTTCTTTCCTTTGTTATGCTGCATTCACACCGCAAATGCCGGGTCCTACCCGGTAAGACAAACGTGTACTTACCGGGTGGGATCCGGCATTTGCGCTCCGTTGCAGGCTTCCCGACCCGGCAATATACCGGGTCGGTTGCCATGACAACGGAGGCCGCAGCAGCAGCAGGGGCGGGGGTGGAGGCGGCGTCGGGAGATGAGCTCATCTCCAGCGCCGCCTCTCCCTATCTTGTGAATGGGAACCGTGTCGCATCCACACGGCTCCCATTCACACCGCTCCTGACCCGGTAATCACCCGGGTAAAACCCTTCTTTTTTACCGGGTTGATTTACCGGGTCAGGCGACCCGCTAAATCGCCCAGTGTGCTTTCACATCGCACACTGACCCGGTTCGACACGGCAATATGCCGTGTCGGTACCGGGTTATTTGTGCGATGTGAAAGGGGTATTAGTGTCTCACTTGTTGCAATAAACAAAAGCCTGGACATCACTTTAACATGTTCTGCTACTGTGCCCTGAGGACCAAAGTTGGGAATGCCAGCAATCACAAAAAACAATTTGCATATTCTGAGATTTTTTTCCAAGATTTAAAGATTCCCCAATCCTTCAATCTGCGACCAAACATTACCAATATTTATTAGTGATTTGCAGATAATTTTAATCAAATACAGATCTGCCAATCTTGAAATGCTCACAAGTTTACTAGAAATGGCCTGCAAATCTGCTGATTACCATACACTAGCAATCTACAGACCCAATTGATCTATGAATTCCAACATGTTGGACAACCTGATTTAGCAATCCCAAATGTTTCTTGGTCTGAATCTGTGACCTGTGAAACCCATACCTTGCAGATTTATTTGCGCAATCATCTGCAAAATGGCAAATTGCCCCAACTGATTGCTGATGTATGGTGGCCTTTAGTTTCAGCAAATAAGTGATGGAAAACTATCTATCCATTGCCTTTCAGCAGAGAATTGGGATGTTTGATGCCCAAGCCCACAATGAGCCACCAAGGGCCTATTCAGACCTGATTACACCGGTGTGAAGTTGCAGAGGTTTGCGATCGGATAGTCGCCCCCCAAACAGAGTGAAAAACTGCCCCCTGCAAGTCTGCGTATATGGCATGAGAAAAGTTTTGCAAACAGCGGCCAGCTTCAAATCCGTTCTCAACTCACTCACCATCGAATATTTTTTTCCAGTCTGTGCATAGCTCAGGACTTACTGTACTCCTACAATGTGAAAGAAACAGGCTGATCAGGCCGGAGCTGATATCACACACCCGCCCTGAAACCGCTTGGTAACGCCTGCGTTTTTTTCTGACACTACCAGAAAATTGTCAGTTACCACCCCCAAACATCCGCTTCCTGTCAATCAGCCTGCCTTCGTCTAGCAATCAAAAAAGACGCAGGATTTTTTTGCAGTTTGGCCTTGCGTCTGCACATTACGAACCATTTGCATGCACAGTCGTTCGATATTCGGCCGCTGTGCGATTTTGCAATAACAGTGATCAGGTCTTAATTAGGCCCCAAGTCCCGTGCGACTCTGCTAGCGCATCAAAGTGCATTTATTGACAGAATCAAGAAAGATTTTACAGCTGCTGTCACAAAGGGGTGGTCTTCAGTATGCCGGCGGTCGGGCGCCCGGCGACCAGCATACCGGCGCCGGGAGCCCGACAGCTGGCATACCGACACTTATTCTTCCTCGTGGGGGTCCACGACCCCCCTGGAGGGAGAATAAAATAGTGTGGTGTGCGTAGCGTGCCACCGTGCCCGTAGCGTGGCGAGCGCAGCGAGCCCGCAAGGGGCTCATTTGCGCTCGCCACACTGTCGGTAAGCCGGCGGTCTGGCTCCCGGCACCGGTATGCTGGTCGCCGGGAGCCCGGCCGCCGGCATATCGTAGTGAACCCGTCACAAAGTACATTACATACAATATGGGTCCAGTGGGTGTGTAATTTGCTTGTAGGTTCAAATGAAATATATGCAGAGCGAAAAAGTTTCTACTTGTAATTGAGCGATGTACATGTGATACTAAAGGGTTTTATTCAATTAGGTGCAAGTTGGGTCCTGCATAGTCACACTGTGAATTGCATGTGCAATTCAGTTCTAAACTTGCATTACGTTTTCTGAGGAAATCCGCATTTTGTATTGTGCACACCCCCTGAGCAGGTAAGGAAAATCTGTATGTTGAGTTAAAATGTCAGGGCACAGTTCAGAGCCTCCTTATGAATAATTACACACTTGGAAGGATTTAAAGAATATAATTGGCCATGTCAGTTTTCAGATGAATTTCTCTAAAAAGCTCAATAATGGGTTAAATGATGTGGAAAATGTATGCAGAGGTGTTGTATTAATGTAAGAGAGCATTTTTATAACTTTTTGAAAAAGAATATTCAAAAATTTTACAGATATTTTTTTCTGGAAACCAAAACGTTGGAAAGACTATAATTTGAAAAACGCTTGCTATAATGTTTTCACCATTAATAAAAATGGCAAAAATCAGCCATTTGACACTTTTTAAGAACATCTGGCCTTTTCCTTATGGCCACTAAAGAATTCTATATGGTTTTTCTACTGTACAGTATCTCAGTTGACACTTTTTTGGTGCACAGGATGGTTTCCCTATCATATTCTATGTCTCCCAGTGTGTCTTCCCCATCTTCATTCTGTGTCTTTCAGTGTGTCTCTGCCTCCCCGTTCTATGTCTCTAAAGGCCAGTACTCACTGGCCGATGTGAGAGAGGTGTGCTGAGCGAACCGCTCAGCACACATCTCTCCTGCCGCTCAGCACAGCGTGATGTGTGCTGTGCGTGCGGCGGGAGACGGAGGGCCGCTCACTTCATCCAGCAGGTGAAGTGAGCGACCCACTAGATTGGCCTGCATGCAGGCCAATCTAGCAGCAGCGATAGCGATGCGTGGGGCTGTGCATCGCTGTAGGGGGGTACACACGGAGCGATAATGCTTAAATTCTAAGCAGTCTAGTCAGATTGCTTAGAATATCGCTCCGTGAGTACCCCCCTTTAGTGTTCCCCTCCTTCTAATCCTGTCACACTGTAATCTCCCCCTAACCTATTGGGAGCCAGGTCCTGGGATCCGGGAGCAGGCAGGGTGAGATGGCAGGAAGTAGGCTGATCAGAGATGGATCGTGACACACCGCGGTCATGCTCCCGACAGCCAGAGCTGGTGTACGCCGGATCGACGGCATGATGGTGGAGTACGGGAAGTACCAGAGCTCCTGTAGTGGGGTGGCACAGTGAGGTGAGCAGCCAGTGGTGCCTGCCACAGAGCCCAGGGCACGTGCCCAGCTCTCCTCGTGTTAGTTACGCCTCTGCTCATACTAACTAATTTTCAATCATTAGTTGTATGCATTCAAATCAAGCCTACCTTAGTATAATTAAGACTTTCATTATTGATTGTTGAACTGAATACAGTTGTGCTACATCACCACTATACTGAATAATTATTTTTGACATTAGAATAAACAAGAGACGTTTCATGATACCCTAGACTAGAATATTAATTTATTACTTTAATACTCTAACACAGTTCTAAAATAGTATTGCCCCACAACTTAATTGATAACCATTTTTGCCCCTTTAATCAATAAACAATGCTTGTCCTATAAGTGCATATACAGTGCATCCAGAAAGTATTCACAGTGCTTCACTTTTTCCACATTTTGTTATGTTACAGCCTTATTCCAACATGGAATAAACTCATTTTTCCCTCAAAATTCTACATACAATACCCTTTAATGACAACGTGAAAAAAGTGCTTTTGAGATTTTTGTAAATTTATTAAGAATAAAAACTAAGAAATCACATGTACATAAGTATTCACAGCCTTTGCTCGGTACTTTGTTGATGCACCTTTGGCAGCAATTACAGCCTCAAGTCTTTTTGAATATGATGCCACAAGCTTGGTATACCTATCTTTGGCCAGTTTCACCCATTCCTCTTTGCAGCTCCTCTCAAGCTCCATCAGGTTGGATGGGAAGCGTTGGTGCACAATCATTTTTGGATCTCTCCAGAGATGTTCAATCGGATTCAAGTCTGAGCTCTGGCTGGGCCACTCAAGGACATTCACAGAGTTGTCCTGAAGCCACTCCTTTGATATCTTGGCTGTGTGGTGAGGGTCATTGTCCTGCTAAAAGATGAACCGTCGCCCCAGTCTGAGGTCAAGAGCGCTCTGGAGCAGGTTTTTTTTTCATTCTGTGTTTATAGAATTAGACACTTTATTGAGTATATTGGAGGCATTCAGACACAGAGATGTTAACCAGGGAAACTGATAATAGCATTATCTGATAGACAGAGATGCAACTAGAGCAACAGAAACTGATGCAGCTGTAGTAACGCCTGACTCAGAATGTGCCCCAAGGTGAGCATTAACATTTTTCTGGTTTAGCTTTGTCCCTTTTCAAAGAGTACTTAACGAAAGAAGCATCATTTTACAAAGGCATCCCAGTAAATAATGATCAGCTTTTTAATGAAATAATATACTATATAATTCAAATACTTTCCAATCAAATGCATTTCTATAATTTGATCACTTGTTACTGTTCATATAGTGGGTTATTCAGGTTTGTTAGCAAACCAAAAAAAGCAAACAATTGGGCACTGTCCTGTGGATACTCTGCCAGAATGCCTGCCTGTCAGTTTCCAGTACCTTGTCCTGCCTATTACCCAGGTTTAGCGTGGTGTTCTCCATCTGCCAACTCTAGCTCCCTGACTGGGAGCTTGTATACCACCAGCACTAAAGATACCTGCACTGATGGAGGTTACTCATACTTCAGGCAGCTGGGTGCCATACTCCCAGTTGCTACTCAGAGCTGCTTGGGGGTCTTCTGTCTATTGGGTGAGCTCCTACTGCTGGAGGTATCAATTCCAGGGGGCCCCCTAAGTACCAGTGTGTGCAACAGCCACTAAGGGAACAGTGGGGGCTTGCTATTGGTGAAAACCCTCTTGCTGGCTCTAGGAGTCTCACCCCAATAGTACTGGAAGTTCCCCACAAACATCTATCAAGTCCAAGTATTTCCACGCTCATCAAATCCAAGAACCACAATTCTAAGCGAGTCCAAGGTACCTAACTGCAAGTCCAAGTTCCTAACAACCTGCCCCATCTGCATTTCAACATGGTCTTGTTTATGGTAACATAGGATTAGACTATGCTTATAATATAGTTTTAACAAGAAGGTAATAAAACAGATTTGTTCAAAGTGGATTTTAATTGTAGTTACATTCGATGAAATATCAGAATTTCCAGCGATAATGTAATGGTAGAATTACAAGAGACCAAAGAGACCATTAAAGATATGGGACCATATTCATCATGACAGAAATTGCTGTGAGGCTAATTGCGGATAGATGCCAATTATGATGCAACTAGCATAATTACATATAATGATAGGTCTTAAAATGTAACAAAAGGTAAACCAATACCAAAAAATCTAAATGCTTGCACAAATAGGAACAACAACTATTTCAAAGGATTAAGCTTATTATTTCACAATGTAAAATTGTTTATAGTTAGCAGTTAAATTAGATATCAAAAGACATTCACCATAATGATCAGAATGGCAGTGCTAGACATTAAAGAAAAAAGACCACTTTACTTAAATGCAAGCATACTCAGCAGTAAAAAAAAATGGAATTTTATTTATCAACAATGTGAAAAGAAGCTTTCCAAAGCTTTGTACATATGGGGAATGCATTTTAGATTTAATGTCCTATATGAGATTAAAAAGTAGCACAAAACATGCAAAATATGCAAAATATGAGCAAAAATAGGATCTAATAAGGTCACAGAGGCCAGATGTATTATTACACCACAAAAAACTGCAACAAGCATTCACCCCTATATTCATTTATGGAAATTCCTAATTTGAGGAAAGGTTCAACTGTTAGAAAGCATGGGTCCTATATTTACAAAACAATAATCTCTTAAAAATATACTGTTTTTATATCATCTCCATGTAATTCACTAGGTACTTTAATAAATTAGGCTACATATCAAATGCAACTTATTTTATAATAGAAAATATGAAGATTCATTGTTATTATTTATATTAATCTTCTATAAAATGAGTAACTGTGTTTCAAGGAAAATACGGTTTGTCTGCTTTACTGAATTTCTTACACTGGATTGTATAATGTTAAGAGAACACTAAAGGAATTTATGGTGCAATACTGTATTTGCAAATTTAATTTTATGGTGGTCCTGGTGTTTTGCAGAGATGTGAAAAAAATCATGGCTTTCTATTGGACAGCCTTTGCTTTTCTTTTTTGACACAATAATACCTTTTGATCATATACAGAATTTTCACATACATAATTGATCTATATTAAATTTATATTTCTAAGTAAAACAACAAAAAGTAAATATTTAAATAGTGTTGGATAATACTGTTTTGAAGGTACACCATGTATATTGTGATATCAGGTCAGAAGACGGTAACCATGTTGAAAATCATAATATTAACACCACAATGTCAAACTGCCAACAATCATCCTCAGAATGTCACATGTTCGCAATGTTGACATCTTAACTGTCACCATGTAAATTGTCCAAATGCTGCGGATGCCAACGATTAGGGTCAGGTGCCACCACTAGGGTTAGGGCTCAGCTGCGGAGTGAAATTAGGGTCTGGCTGCAGGAGGATGAAGGTTAGGTTAGGCACTATAGAGAGGGTTTGGGGTAGAGATTAGGGTAAGGGATAAGGGTTTAATACTCCCCAGAACGCTGCTGTGGAGACATTACCTACAGGAACTCATGCTCACATAACCGCCGGAACCTGGGAGAAGACACTGGAGCCATTGAAGCTGCGGGAACCAGGACAGTTTGTTGACAGTTATGCTTTTATGGAGATAGAGTTTATCTCCATAAAAGAGTTTAACAAATAAGGAGGCGTGCGTGCAAGTTTTTTTATGCACCCATTCTGCAGTAAAATTGTTCACAGAGCATGCAAGCAAGATAGCAAGGACTCTAGCACGCTAATAAAATTCTTGCTATCTTCCGCACATGCTTCATATTATTTAATTCAGTTTGTGTATTTTTTAGTTATGTAGTTGAATCCTCTAATAAGACATGCACGTGCAGAGCACTTTCAAGTCAGTTATCAATAGTTATCCATCTAGTGCTACATTTTGGGGCATATTTACTTGTAGAGTGCATTCTGTAATATATGTTGTCAAACAGATTGGCGTTTCTATAAATGGGTGCAATAGGGGGGCCCACACTGCACACCCTGCATGGGTTGGGTTCGGGATACTGGCGGTTGGGCCGACTGAATGCCAGCAGGGAGGCGAGTGCAACGAAGCCCCTTGTGGGCTCGCTGCACTTTCCACGCTGTGGGCTTGGTGGCTCGCTGCACTTCCCACAGATTCTATTCCCTCTCTATGTGTGTCATGGACATCCACGAGTGGAATTAGCCCTTGGCCCCCTGCTGGCATTCTAGCAGCCGGGATCCTGGCGTCAGTATGCTGATCGTCAGAATTCCGACTGTCGGGATCATGAATACATCCCCACTGCACGCATAGTTTAATACTTAACTCTCTGGAGTTTATTACTTACCTCTCTGAAGTCCCGCCATGGGCGCTGTAGCCGTGTCAAAAATCACAGCAAAAATGGCCGCCGGGCACATGCACAGTAGGTAAATTGGTCTCTGGAACATGGCAGGCACCATGTTTCTGGACACCTGCACATGCACAGTAAGCTCCGACACAATGCTGGAGAATACTGCACTGTACGGAGAAGGGGGCCCACCCGGAGTCTGCACAGGGGCCCCCTCTTCTGTTAAAATGCCCCTGGTCAAACATGTTGGCATTGGTTACAAATTCCAAATAATGAGAAATGTTTCAAAAGTACAAAAATGTTATCTATCAAGTCAGGAAATAAACAAATGGGAAATGTATTTAGACTGTGCAACTGTCTTATTTTACAATCTCTGGTCCTGTAACTGGAACTAGTGTGATAATGAGGCGCCTGGCTTTTCAGAAACAATCAATACAGTAGAATGCTGTGTACAAGACCTAAAGGAGAAGAATGAATCTCCCAGAGTGTGTGTTTCAGGTTCTAAATGATCTTCAAGGAGACATTTATTTAAGACAGCTACACATTAAGATGAACGAATGTGCTCCTGGTGTTAAAGATTTACACTTATGTCCACATTAGTACGTTAATCAGAGACTACACATTAATCCTTATCCCTTTGAAGACTGACACCTTCTGCTTGTTTCTGTTCATATAAGAAATAACAATAATTTAAGAATATATTCAACAACTCATATCTATTCAGAATATATTTTAGTGAACATTTATCACAAAACAAGCATTTTATAAACATAATACCATGTAAAGTTATTCTAGCCAGTGAGGATTATTAAGTATGATCTTTACCATTTTGTGACAACCCTGCTCTAAAACAGTAGCATCCTATTCAGGTTGGATTGCTAATCTTGCTAAAAAGCAGTAGCTGTGATCAAATAGTTGACAACCAGAAATAGAGAAAAAATGCCCATTGCAGAAATTGTGAATGCATCGCAATGCGCATTGTGATCACATAACCATATGCAAATACTGGAACATCAAAGAGGTTTTCCATCTGCGCTAGGCAAGGTCATCCACAATTCGGCATATGCAAGAGGCTGGAAGTGGTCATAGCTGACGTCAGAGAGCCACCCGAAAAATGACTTGCCACGCCCGCATTTTTACAAACACACCCACAAAAAACGCCATGTTTCCTCCCCTAAATGCTGGCTTCCTGTCAATAAAAATTTAATTGCATTGAAGCACAATTCATTAAAAAAAATAATAGCTAATAACAGGTGTGCATGCACAATGCGAATGCTACGCATGCGCAGTCGTTCGATAATCGGACAGATTGCGGTTCTCAAATTTGTGGTATTCCCCAAAAAGGTAGAAGTCTCATGGATGTCCCAATGGCAAGTGAGTCCTGGACTATTATCATATAGTTTGCTCCCTTATCAGTCAAATAACAGATGTTAAGGATTGAATATTAGAAGCTGGGTCTCTGTTGTATTTTCTTGCTAAGTAAAGACATACAGTATATTTTTCAATCTTCCAGAATTCTCTATCTAGTGACATTTTCTATGTGCCTATGTGATTAATTTTGTGACTCATCTAGGATTCTTTGTATAAAATATTTAGTTTATGCTTGGAAATACCAAATACCAATATGATTTATAACTGGAAATAACATTTTTATATCACTCCATTTTTAGGAGTCCCATAATTTTCTGTATTCACAAAGTTGGGCAAAAATGTTATTCAAGAGTATCAGACAGTTTAAGCATAATTCACAGTGATGTGCAAAAATTTCATGCGCACAATGAAACCGGAGCAACTAGCACTGAAGTGGTGTCACGACTCACCATAAATGTACACAAAAATAAAAATAAGTGTCACCGCTTCCTTAGGATATTCTACAGTAGAATAGAAATCTGTTCAGGATTGTCCTCTATACAGTATGTCTCCTTATCAGATGACCTGTCACCTCAAAAGACAGAAAACTCTTTTTGTATATAGACTAGTCATAGATATACAGGGTAATTAATAAGTCTTACTCACATATCATGTTTCTGTATGTATCCTTGTATGATAATACATTTATTCTCAGTGGGATATTAAGCCAAGTGGGCTCTCAATTATTATAAAATGAAATAAAACATGAGCAGCAGTACTGTAAATCAATATTACTGTGTACTGCAATGGGCCTTAGGTAAGGAACACTTCAAGCATGGAAGTATTGATAGTAAGTTTTCATAAAATGACCATCCCTTGAACAAATGGTATCCTTCACAAAGTCCCAGAAGGTAGCAGTCTTTCTTTATCCACCGACATGTTTTGACTTCAGGTCTTTGGGCCTGATTTAGAGATAGACAGAAATACAAAGCCACATGCAATCAGCTTTGCATTTCCATCTGATTATAAGGAGAGAGATGCTGGAGACGTCTCAGTATAAGAGACGCCTCCTGCATGTAGTTGCGATCTCAGCACTGACATTGCAAGCTGGGATCCAACATTGCAACCATTGGTCACAATGGTCCCCACAGAGGACCATCTGAGTCAGCTCCAGCTTACTCACTTGACCAATGGAAGTGTGGCTGTAAGGTCAAGAAGTCTACGTGGTGACACACAGACCCTGTATTCTCCTCTCCTAGAAAACAGGGGTGATGTTCCCATTACTGGGAATGCAGTCCTCCCCCCGTCCCATCTCTACCCACTCAATGCTGCTGCCTGTCAGGCAGCGGCTGAGGGGAACTGTGGGAAACATTGCAAGGCCCGTTCTGCACACCACAGATTCACGATAGTCTGGAATCTGCGTGCCCCACTCTGAATTAGGCTCTTTATCAAGATGTATGGTGGTGGGCAACAAAAATAGAGAAAAACTAGGTTTCCCCTCTGACTTAATTGACATGGTGGGTGGAGATATCAATTTGTAAATAAAATCTATTACACATCTTTCAAATACATAAATTATGTGACTCTCCAAAAGAAACACTTGAAGGGGTATATATACTAAAAAGTGTTTTTTTTAGAGATGGAGGTGTTGCCTATACTAATCAATCAGATTCTACTTCTATAATTTATCTAGCTCGCTAGAATCTGATTGGTTGCTATGGGCAACATCTCTGCTTCTAAAAAAACCCTGCACTTTAGTAAATATACCCCTTAGTCACACATAGATTAGTAAAGGGTTTTTAAAGGCCATTAAACTATTAAATTCCCGGGACGTGGCTATGTGTTCCACTGTCGAATGCATATCGCTTCCACCAGACGTGGCTATGTGTTCCACTGTACCAGCTTAGTCCAAATGACTACTGAAATCAATACTGTCTATTAGTGGGTGCAGCTAAAGAACTGTCCTGAAATATATCGTCATCTACTGGACACAGTATGCGGACCCTGGGGTGTGAAAAGGTTGAGGACCTAGTAGGCAATAAGATAAAAAGGAACCTTCAAATAATGAAAAAATAATGCACTGTTCACTGTTTCAACATATTCAGTATCCAATGTTGCCATACACCAATGGCAACAATAAAAGAAAAAAAAAGTTTATCAGTTCAGTTATTAATTTTTTGTTACGTTAAAATTATAGATCAATTTCTGCATTTTTTAGCACATGCTTATTGTATAATCTTGTTTGTTGTCTACACTTGATTGTTTCAAATAATATTTGTAGCAAGAAACAGCATTAGTGTGCCATGCTATATGATTGATTTTTCTCATGACTCAGCAGAGCTGACAATATAATGTACAGTACATACTGTATACCAGTTTAAGAGTGTCATATGTTTAGACCACATGGACATGTGACTACTGCATATTTAGTAATGTTCTAAGTATATCAACTTAGATATGTTTTTGGAGGTGCCTAGGGGCGGCCTGACTCCTAAATCTGCCTCTGCTTATCCCTGTCAAATTGCCTACCAGAAAATGTTCTTGACTGCTTTGGGACAAGTCAATATGCATCCTCTTAGGTCCTCTGCTTTTCTCAATCTATAGCTCATCTCTTGGAAAACTAATCAGCTCTTTTGGATTTCAGTACCATCTGTATGCAGATGATACTCAAATCTACCTATCCTCCCCAGATTTCTCACCGTCTGTATTGGCCAGGATCACTGAATGCCTTTCTGCTGTTTCATCTTGGATGTCATCTCGCCACCTCAAACTTAATATTTCCAAAACAGAGCTACTTATATTTCCACTGGTCAATAGTAGTTACCAACCTGATATCTCTATCACTGTTGAGAACTCAACAATCTACCCTACCCCACAAGCTTGCTGCCTAGGTGTCATACTTGACTCAGAACTGTCCTTTGCTCCCCACATTAAATCTGTCTCAAAATCATGTTACATGCATTAAAAAACATATCCAAAATATGACCATACCTTACACAAGACGCTGCTAAATCCCTAATCCATGCTCTCATTATCTCCCGCTTTGATTATTGCAATAGTCTTCTTACTGGTCTTACCAAAAAGAGACTCTCACCACTACAATACAATCTGAATGCAGCTGCAAGGCTAATCTTCCTTGCTAGACGTTCATCGTCTGCAGATCCACTCTGTCAGTCCCTCCATTGGTTACCTGTATTCTACCGTATTCAATATAAAATACTTTTACTCACACATTAGGCCATTAACCATACTACACCAATGTACATTTCTTCACTCATCTCAAAATATCTCCCAACCCGACCTTTCTGCTCTTCACAAGATCTACGTCTCTCACACACTCCCATGCACGTTTGCATGACTTTTTTCAGGCTGTACCCACTCTATAGAATGCCCTACCATGCACAATAAGACTATCCCCTAGTCTCCAAACCTTCAAGCGTTCCCTGAAAACTCACCTCTTCAGGCTAGCTTATCACATTCCAAAACCGCTCACTCAACCTTCATAAGCTTTCCTATCCGATTATATCCCCACTGTACAGTCTGCACATATCCTCCACATATCTTCTCTTTCTTCACTTTCCCTTCTTTCTGACCATGGTTCATCATTGCTGTGATGTGATATCATGCAACCCACCTAGAACCTTTGCAATCCGGTGGACACATATGCAATAGATAGTGCCTTTCCTTGTTTATCAATGCCTATTTGCCTATAGATTGTAAGCTTGCGAGCAGGGCCCTCCTACCTCTATGAATGTTTGTTTATTACCCAGTTTTGTTTTATCATTGTGTCCAAATGTAAAGCACAACGGAATTTGCTGCGCAATATAAGAAACTGTTAATAAATAAATAAATCATCTCTTTGCCTCCTTGAGTAACTTTATTATTTCAAGTATAATGTGGCAGCTGAGAAAAGCACATGTTCATCATAGTGTCTGTTTATATAGACACTCATCTTGAAATAGATGCCGCAGTGCATTAAAATGGGTAGAAAAGAGTGTCTTCTGATTTTGGGGTACGGCAGTCTATATACATATGTACACTTAAGGTTAATAACCGGGTTCCATCTTCTTCAGCTACTGATATGTTTCCATCTTTACGGTACGACTACCCATACCCTATGCATTAATAAATACATTTTGTCAAGTGACATTTTATACTACAAATTGGTCTTTTTCTCATTACATTCTATATACTATATGAGATGAACAACATTCATATATCGTGGGCAGAAAAATAAGTTGTAAAGAAACCTTTAGGTGCTTTGCACCAACTTTGTTGAAGTAAGCATACATGTAAGAGTCTTCACAACGCTTATCATCCATCACGTTCTGGGTGTATAGAAAGGAAGCAAGGAATCTTCATCTCCAGGATGGGACTTTTTTGACTACTTTCCTTTTTAACATTTACATGTGGAATTAGAAGTCACTAACAATATCACACTGTGATGCAATGGAACTACTGTATATGCACCACAGAAGACAATGCATCTTTGCATTTAGGTGAACTTAAATAGTTCTGAAATTCTGAATGAAACTTGATAATAAAGATATTTGATGTTTATATTTTTCAATATAGCTTTGACCTTTTTTTGCTGTATATGCAGTATATGCCCCACTTCTACTTAATACTGACATCCTTGTGAAAAGTACAATTTTCATGTCTTCTCACCCTGGTTGTAGCTATTTAGCTTGGAAACATATATTTAAACATATTTTAAAGGCTTGCAAGGGTTTCAGTTACTCTCCTCACCATGCTGAAGCAGAGCTGGGTCATTTGCAGTAGCAGAAACCTAAAAAAAGGGCAACAGACTGGACAAGCAATAGGCAACAGGAACAACCATGGAGTCTCCCAGGATTCCAAGGCTGGACCTGAGTCCACCCAACTGGACTTATGCTCCATCAATTTCTCCATGATAGCTTATCAGGACGCCTGGTGGTCATGGTAGTGACAGGCTCCCCATGGTAATGCCAGTTCCAGTGCTAGAACAGGGTCGCTCCTTTCTTCTTCATTATGCCGGGGACAAGACTATCAGAGTGTGATGTCACGAATTAGCTCTCCCCAGCAACAGCAGAGGAAAAAGTGAAGAGATCCGATCCATCCTGCCCCTCTAACTCTGGTACAGCAATCAGCAAGCTCAGCAGTATAGTATCTTAAATGATAGTGTGAGTGGCCACACTATGATTTTCTGGAGAGTAATGAATGAGTCATTCATATAACTCTTCAACCAATACTAGCAGCTTCTGCCGTCCTAAAGCGCGAGAGTAATTAATTAGCAATTAACTCTGCCAGCAGCCGGATCCCCTCGGCTGTACGGGACTGGGATGAAAGTCCTGGCAGCCCCTCATTGATGGCAGCCCTGCATACGTATACTAGCATTGCATACCATAACTGTACATATTTTAAGATATGTCCAAAGTGAAACCTGCAGAAAATGCACCATTTTCAGATGCATTTTCACCTGCATTTTTTGATTAAAAATACAACCAACTGTGCATCAGCTTATGTGTGTCGCAACCTCTCTATTCGTAAGGGAGAGCAAATAGAGGTCAATAACAGAGAAAGACAGAAGTACTTTAAATCATAGTTATTTACATTTTGGATCTCCACTTCAATTGAAGTCTAATTCAAGGGGTCTGAGGTCTGGGCAAGTAGAAACAGAATATGGTAGGGTGGCCTACTATCCTGAAAGTAAGGGATCATAAGTATGCACACATGGTGTGCGCTCGCATAGCCCAAAACCAACTTGCACTATAATGACAGATGTAACTTACTACAGTAACTAAGTTTTGAAAGAAGCGGGGAACATTGGTCTCAGCAGCATAAACAGGACAAGGCTGTGCAGCAGTGACATTGCGGTTGAGCAAATACAGTGCTGCCATGCCATCATCAGCCAACTCCAAAGAAAAACAGCTCAGCAGATGATACCAAGACGAGTGAGGAGCCACAATCCAAAAGGAGCAGGTGAGTGCTTGGTGTTTGGTGGGGGGGAGCTAAGGTGAGTACTTGGTGTCCAGTGTAGGGGCTGAGGTGAGTACTTGCTGCCTGGTGGAAAGAGTCTGAGTTAAGCACCTGGATTCTGGAGGGGAGCTGAGGTAAGTGCTTGGTGGTTGGTGTGGGGGCTGAGTTGGTGACCAGAATGGGGGTAAGGTGAGCATTGTGTTTGGGGAGGGGTGAAAGACTGGGGTGAGTGTTATGTCTGCGGGGAGGTAGAGCTGCGGTGAACATTATGAGGGGAATTCAATTGTTTGAAAAGTCGGTTGGGTGTCTGTTTTTCCTGTCTATTAGATAGGAAAAAACGGACACCAAACTGACTTTTCAAACAATTGAATTCCCCCCTATGTGTTCAATCCAATTACTGACAATTTCATTGTGACATGAGTAATTGTGGCTATGTGCATCTTATGGTACCACAGGCCTCGTACATTTTTGTTTGCAGCTCCACAGGTCTGCATACAAAAAACTGTAAGTCAAGGGTAAGATTGGCCCATAGGGGAATCATTGATGGCATTTACACACCATTGCAACAGGAACTCACCCCTTTTGTGGGTAAATGGATTGACACCTACTGTATGTATCTGTGGTGTCCTGAGGTGAGCATTATGCCCGTAAGGGGTGGGGGTGGGATAAAGTGAATGTTATGTGTCCAGGGCATGAGGGATGTGATGATCACCCCTCACTGAGTCCTTAAGCATGTCTATGTATGGGAGGACTCCCTGATATTTGACAGTTATGCTTTAAATTAACAATGAAGTTCTATTGGGTGTATTTCAGAAATTTTAAATGATATTAGCAAAATTACTACCAATTTTGTTGTTATAATTAGCTTATAAATAATGTTTCTCCTGACAGCTCCAGATAAAGTTATTTGAGCATAGTTACAGCCATTGACTACTGGACTTTTAGAAATGCAATTTCCAGTTCATATCAAACTCAGTGTGTGACAGCTGCTAAATTTACAGATACACATTTCTCTGTCATGTGTCAGCGGGTCTAGATTTACAACTGCCACCAATTTATGATGCCAGCTGTTCAGATAATAGCATCATAGCAAATCACAGCTTTATCAATGTAATTTCTTCTTACATTCTGTGTTTGAAATGCCAAGTTGCACTAATTTTCCTGACATTTTCATCATTTGTGTCACATACTCTTGATACAATATTTATAAGTGGAATTTAACCCTATTCTGTGTTTGAAACCTATTCTAAATTATGCTACACGCTAACATAAAATGAGAAATAAGCAGGCACATAAATACATGGAGTGGGCTGTGGTGGAGAATTACAGAAAATAAATTGCTTAGGAAGGCAATTACGCATTAGGAGTAAATATAATAGCTCCCGGCAAGTCTACCTAATGTTTCAAAGGGGTAAAAACTAAAAATTCTATATCAGGTTGGTTTTACCTTTTAAATAATTGCCCCTTTAAAACATCAGGCAGAATTGCTGGGAACTAGATAATGCCTGCAAGCTGCAGTGTATTAGATTTACATAATGGACTTTAAAATACAGTGGTGTAACTAGAAATTTTTCTCCCCGAAGCCAAAAAATTCTTCGGCGGCCCCCCCATCCCACATAATTGGCACTAGAAAAGGGATAAACAGGCCAATCAGAGCTCACGAACGGCACTTCCTTTATTAGACCCGCCGGAGACGCAGGAGGGACACAGGAGAGGCGCGTGCTGTGCCCTTCGTGTCCCTCCATACAGCAGCGGAGGGAAGGAGGAGACCGCAGATTGACATGCGGACGCCTCGTCCGCATGTCAATCTGCGCTAAATCAGTGGTGCCCCCGCAGCCCCTCGCCCCCAAGCCACCGCGAGGGCTGCGGGGGCAGTAGTTACGCCACTGTTAAAATATCACATCTAGACATTTCAATACATTACATGATGCCACTGCATTATGTGCTTGATGTTGCAGCATGGAATATGTTCCTGAGTAAGTTAAGTTAGTCAATTCGGAACCAAATAGCAGCCATTATATTTTCCATCAGTATTAACATTATTATGAACATTGCTATTAGACTGATTAAAAAGTCTGTTCACATTGTTAGACATTATGTGCATGTCTAATATGGGGACCAAGGGATCTACGTAGATGTTACGATAAGGCAGTGATTTTCAAGCTTTTTAAACTCGTGGCACACTAAACAAGATTTTAAAATTGCCAAGGCACACCATCAGTTTTTTAAATCAAATATAATACAAATAATAATAAATATCGACATATATTTAATATATGTTGATATTTTTTTTATTATTTCTCTTAAAATTAGTAGAAATAAATAGGTTTTACTTACATAAGAATATCAGTGGAAAACCTGTGCTTGGTGATGTCTCATGATGTCTCTTGTCCGAGGACGGATGGTTGACAAGCATACCCTCAACACACCAGCTGCCCCTTACCAGCTCCCCCCTTAGTAATTCCTCACACCAGCTCCCACCTTACCAGCTCCCCCCTTAGTAATTCCTCACACCAGCTCCCCCCTTACCAGCTCCCCCCTTAGTAATTCCACACACATGCCCCCCTTAGTAATTCCTCACACCAGCTCCCCCTTAGTAATTCCACACACCAGCTCCCCCTTACCAGCTCCCCCCTTAGTAATTCCTCACACCAGCTCTCCCCTTAGTAATTCCACACACATGCCCCCCTTAGTTATTCCACACACCTGCCCCTCATATTTCCAAACACCTTCCTCCCCCCTTAGTAATTCCACACACCAGCTCCCCCTTAGTAAGTCCACACACCAGCTCCCCGCTTAATAATTCCACACACCAGCTACCCCCTTAGTAATTCCTCACACATGCCCCCCCCCTTAGTTATTCCACACACCCACCCCTCATATTTCCATATACCTTCCTCCCCTGTGCCTTATATAAAAAATTGCGGTGAGGAGTGCCTGGACCTCACCACGGAGCAGCAAGCAGAGCAGGATGTGAGTGGGCGGCCGCAGCAACAGCCGGACCGTGACCTATGGTGAGTCATAGGTCACAGTCCGGCTGTCGCTGCGGAATGGATATGAGAAGGGCTGGATGCTGCAGGTCTGTCAGGCGTGCGGCGCGCGGTGATCTGCTTGGCACCAGTGACAAATCTTGCTGGCGGCAGCGAGCTGGTCTGTGCGGCGGGAGGTGGGCGGTGTGCGGCGCGCGACGATCTGATTGGCGGTGACAGGTCTTGCTGGTGGCAGCGAGTGGGTCTGTGCAGCGGGGGCGGGCGGCGGCACACCTAGCAACTCGTCGCGGCTCGTCCGCATGTCCGCACACTAGTGTGCCGCGGCACACCAGTTGAAAAAGGCTATGATAAGGGATTGATTATTTATCTCTATAACCTCTGGGTTGCTGAGTATATGTGATGAAAGGGCTGATTCTGAGTCGTATACTACAGTAAGCGGCTGTAGTTGCAAACAGCCCTAGAACTATATTAATAATAATATGCTACTACTTTATGCTAATACAAGGTGCTGTGGGATTGTGCTTGTGCAAGCAGAAAGTAGTGCACCCCATTGATTTTACACTGGAAGACAGAACTATCATTATTAGTATCTGGACTTGCGCAGGCATCATGCTGTAGGTGCAAGAGATCCGTATGAAACAGACTTCCCATCTCCAGAAGCACAACTCACACAGAGCTTTTGATTCATGCCCAAGAGACTCCTACGACTTCCACGAGTTGAGGTTGCTCTGTTTGATTGTTTTGCCAGCACCCAGTTCCACCCAGAAATGCTATTTCACAAAAAGACAGAACTGACCAAGTTGTATCTGAGTTAGAATAGGGTGGTAAGATGCAAAAAGTTGCTTCTCCACATGTGCAGTATGCAGAAATTCGCAGTTCACATCCATGAAGAAAGATCTGCATCTGTGGAGTTTAGAGGACTACCACAGACTGCACGCTCTGGAGAAGCAGGAGTACTACGGTGTGGCATAATGTAAGTAATGGGTGTGTGAAGTAACATGAATAAGTGACACTACTGTGCAGTGTAATATGAATAAGGTTGCACTACTGTTCTGCTATTTGAATAGGGGGTACTATTGTGTGCCCACGCCCATTCCACAGAAATACCACCACCTTTTTTGGTGTTTACCAAAGATATCTATTTAAAATCCGGGGGGCACCAGTGCTTTTTCTGGCACCAAAATGTCTAGTTACGGCTCTGATCATTGGGGCTGATTCTGGGATGGATGCGAAGCAAAAAGAGCAAGTACATTGACTTGCACCTGGACAAACCATATTGCAATGCAAGGGTGACAAATACTTTTGTTTAGTTAGCTTTGCATGCAGGGTAAATATTGGCTGCTTTTGCATGTAGCCCACAAATGCTTTATTTTTGCACTGCAATTTAGACTTCAGTTTAAATCTGCCCATCTGCAGTAAAAAACATGTCATACTCCAATAATTTGTTCCCAATGTAACATATAAGTATGCTTCTGGAAGTGTTGTAATGGTAAGGAATTAAGAAGACAATATAGGGTACAAATAATTTTTTTTTAACAGGACCATCAGCAAATATTCTTTTAAATTCAAACATTGTTGTCAATATTAGACTTTGTGACCTAGCTAGGATAAAGTGTATGATCTGTAAGAGGATCAGTATAGAGGATGTCTCATGGACAGTGAAAGCAGTCTACAAGAATATTACAATAAGCTCCGGGAAACAAATGAATGAATAAAAAAAAATAGCTAGTTTGTACACAGACCAGATGTACAACATAAAATAGAGTGCACAAATACATCTGGAGCAAAGTCATAATCTTCAACTCGCAAGCTTGTACTTGGCTAAAGGAAGATCAAAGACATACTATACACGATATGAGCTACAGTAGGATCCTACAAGAGCCTTCTTATAATACACTTGCACTGAATGTACTTGACCCAGATCCAAGGGACCATAACGTCAACTCAAAATATAGTTGTGTGCATGCATTGCTCACTGAAACTTTTTTTATGAAATATACAGTCAAAATGCGCAAAATCAGTTATATGCAACTCTACAGGGTTATTCAATTTGCTGTAGGGTTCACTCCACAAATAATTGCCAGCAAAAATCCATGTGGCCCAGGGAAAGGCTAATCAATTAAATAGCCTTTTTCCCCGTTCAGATAGGGCCACATATTATTCGCAAAGCTCAGAAAACTGAAGAGACAGTGACCCCTGTGAACTCAGCATGAAATCATATGTTCAGTGAGCACAACTGCAAGAAGTTCAGAGGCTCCAATGTCTGCCAGAAGTAGGGAGCTTCCAACATCTGCCAGCTGAAGGGAGTCTCCAGTGATGGCCACTAGTCCAGTTACTTCAGCCATTGTTTCCAGTTCAGACACTCCAGCCATTGTCTCCTGTCCAGACACTTCAGTCTTGGCCTCCAGTCCAAAGACTTCAGCCTTGTCCAGAAACATCAGTCCAGAGGCTTCCATCTGTAGAGGATCCCTGGGACTCTCCAGGCAGTGCTCTTTCAGACACTTCAGCCATTGTTTCCGGACCAGAGACTTCAGCCTTGATCTCCATTCTGGAGACTTTACCCTTGGCGTCAATCCTGAGATGCCTCAAGGCACTGCTAGGCCATAGATTCCTCAGGGTGCTGCGCTTGAATGTGTGCATGAGGTCCATACTGCTCTTGACTGTGGGCATGAAGTCCATACTCTCCTTCCATTTGGACAGGATGAACATAGTATCCATGCCTTTGGGTGGGATGACCATACTGCCCAGGTTATTGGGTATTAGGACCATACTGTAATTGCCTTTGGGCATGAGGACCATACTGCCTTTGCCTTCGGGCATGAGGACCATATGGAACTTGCCTTCATGCATTAGGACCTTAGTACCATATTGCAAGCAGTCCAAGGGAGTTTCAGCTGTAGCTACTGTGGTTGGTAAGGTTATGGTTTATCCATTGGTGCTAGTGATGACAGCCAAAACCCAGGGGGTATATTTACTAATATTCGTGTTTGAGGCGATTTGTGTTGTGTTTAAAATCATTTTTTATCGGGTGCATTTTACTGCAACATTTTGAATCCTGATACGGTAATTTACTAAGCTGCCGAGTTTGCCACATTCATGTTTTCTGATGTCAATGTGATTCGTAATGTCAGGCAGAGTTTTACGGGAGTGATTAGTAAAACACTGCCTGACAAAACACAATGAATACCGGCCGTCTCTGTGAGATCCATGCAGGGCTTCATTGTGTACCTTAAAAAAAGTGTTTAAAGTGTTAAAAATTCTGAAATAAATTGTGTGGGGTCCCCCCTCCTAAGTATAATCAGCCTCGGGCTCTTTGAGCCGGTCCTGGTTGTAAAAACTACGGGGAAAAAATTGACAGGGATTTCCCCATATTTTAACAACCAGCACCGGGCTCTGCGCCTGGTCCTGGTGCCAAAAATACGGGGGACAAAAGACGTAGGGGTCCCCCATATTTTTAACACCAACACCGGGCTCCACTAGTCAGAGAGATAATGCCACAGCCGGGGGACACTTTTATATTGGTCCCTGCAGCCCTGGCATTAAATCCCCAACTAGTCACCCCTGGCTGGGGTACCCTGGAGGAGTGGGGACCCCTTAAATCAAGGGGTCCCCCCCTCCAGCCAGGGGTGAAGCACGAGGCTGTCTCCCCCATCCAAGGGCGGCGGACGGGAGGCTGATAGCCTTTTGTGTAAAAAATAGAATATTGTTTTTTTGTAGCAGAACTACAAGTCCCAGCAAGCCTCCCACGCAAGCTGGTACTTGGAGAACCACAAGTACCAGCATGCAGGGGAAAAACGGGCCCACTGGTACCAATATCAGTTTCCATAAACAGCCCTATACTGGCTCAACTAGGACTCTAAACTTTAGCAAAGAAAATTTTGAAAAGATGAGGGTATTTTTCAGGGATATTGAATGGGAAGGTTTGTTTTTAGGAAAAAATACTACGGAGAAATGGGAGATACTAAAATTCCTGCTAGCTAAAAAAACACTCAAATTTATTCCTATGAGCAGCAAAAAAAGGAATAAAAATCATAAACCGATGTGGCTTAACAAAAAGATTAAGGAACTTATGGGCAAGAAAAGGCGAGCATTTAAAAAACACAAATCTGACGGGGAAGCAGAGTCATTTCAGCACTATAAGGAATGTAACAAAATTTGCAAAAAGGAAATAAGAGCGGCTAAAGTAGAAACTGAAAAACTAGTAGCAAAGGAAAGCAAAGCGAATCCCAAAAAATTAAATACATTAATAGCAAGAGATTAAAGAAGGAGAGTATAGGCCCTTTAAAAGACAAGTTGGGAGTCTTAATCAAAAATGATAATGACATAGCGGACACACTAAATGAGTTTTTTTCAACAGTATTCACTAGAGAGGACCCAATTCAGGGACTGACACACAATCTCAATAATGAGAATATCCCACTGATAGGTACTTATTTAAGCGAGGAAGTAGTCTGTGACAGATTAAAACATTTAAAGATTAATAAATCACCAGGGCCCGATGGTATTCACCCAAGGGTTCTAATGGAGCTTCACTCTGAACTGGCAAAACCGCTATCTTTGATCTTTAAGGATTCAGTTATATCAGGTATGGTTCCCAAAGACTGGCATATAGCGGAAGTAGTGCCTATATTCAAAAAGGGAAGTAAAGCTGAACCAGGTAATTATAGACCAGTTAGTCTTACATCTATAGTGGGGAAAGTATTGGAAGGTATTCTAAGAGATAGTATTCAGAAGTTCCTTGAAGTCAATAAGGTCATTAAAAGGAATCAACATGGGTTTATGAAGGACAGATCCTGTCAAACCAACTTACTTGGCTTTTATGAAACCGTAAGCGCAAAACTAGATCAGGGTAAAGACGTGGATGTAATCTTTTTAGACTTTGCCAAAGCGTTCGATACTGTACCACATATGAGACTTATCTACAAGCTACAAGAATCAGGGCTAGGAAGCACAATATGCACTTGGGTCAAAAACTGGTTAGATAATAGGGAGCAGCGCGTTGTGGTTAATGGATCTTTTTCAACTTGGACTGAAGTGCTAAGTGGTGTG
Source organism: Pseudophryne corroboree (assembly GCF_028390025.1). Classification (NCBI taxonomy): domain Eukaryota; kingdom Metazoa; phylum Chordata; class Amphibia; order Anura; family Myobatrachidae; genus Pseudophryne; species Pseudophryne corroboree. Next base: position 608,073,956 of record NC_086449.1, on the reverse strand, counting down.
CCGCAAGGCTCAGTATTAGGACCGCTATTGTTCAATATTTTCATTAACGACCTAACAGAAGGTCTAGAGAGCATGGTGTCAATTTTTGCAGATGATACCAAATTGTGTAAGGCTATAAATACAGAGGAGGACGCCGAGTCTCTTCAGAACGACTTAGTTAAATTAGAAGCATGGGCAGCCAAATGGAGAATGCGCTTCAACACAGACAAGTGTAAGGTAATGCACTGTGGTAACAAGAACAAAAATTACACCTACCTACTAAATGGGGTAAAATTAGGGGATTCTGTACTGGAAAAGGACTTAGGTGTCCTCATAGATAGCAAACTAAGCAGTAGTACCCAAAGTAGGACTGCAGCAAAGAAGGCTAATAAGATATTAGCATGCATAAAATGGGGTATTGATGCTAGGGACGAGAGTATTATACTCCCGTTATATAAATCACTAGTGAGGCCATACCTTGAATACTGTGTACAATTCTGGGCACCGTACTACAAAAAGGATATCCTGGAGCTAGAAAAGGTTCAGAGGAGGGCAACCAAACTAATTAAGGGCATGGAGACGATGGAATACAAGGAAAGGCTTGAAAGACTAGGCATGTTTACACTGGAAAAGCGGAGACTAAGAGGGGATATGACCAACATCTACAAATATATAAGGGGACAATACACAGAGCTTGCGCGGGACCTGTTTTTGGTTAAATCAACACAGAGAACTCGTGGACAATCGCTCAGGTTAGAGGAGAGGAGATTCCGCACAATACGGCGTAAAGGCTTTTTCATGGTAAGGACAATACGTGTTTGGAATTCCCTGCCTGAGGGAGTTGTAATGGCGGAATCTGTCAAGACCTTTAGGTATGGGTTAAATAAATTCCTAATGGATAAGGATATCCAGGGGTATGGTGCATAGTCATGCATTATAGTTACTATAAATAGGGATAAAATGCAACGGCTGACAGCAGCATCAGTCAGAAATTTTAGTCAAATCATCATGCATAGGAGACCACAAATAGGTTGAACTCGATGGACAATTGTCTTTTTTCAACCTCAGATACTATGTTACAAGTCCCAGCAAGCCTCCCACGCAAGGCCGGCTCCAGGCACGTTCGACTAGAGCGGCTGCGCGGGGCGCCACCCTTTATGGGCGCCGCGCGCTGGCGCCGCCATCTTTGTGCCTGGAGCCAGCCTGCAGTGCTGCCTGGAATAAATTTAAGTTGTTGTGTGTGCGGCGCCGGCGTCTGACGTTAGACGCCGGCGCCGGGCAGCCGCGCACACAGGAGTTTAGAAGAGCCGCCCGCGTCCTCAGCAGCACTCCCCCTCCCGCCACAACCACAGGTATCGTGGATCGGGCTCTGTGTGGGGGCACTGTTGGGGCATATATTTCACTGTGGGGCAATTATGTATCTGGAAATGTGGGGGCATGTATGTCTGCATTGTGGGGGTATATCTTTCACTGTGGGGGCGTTTATGTATCTGGCACTGTGGGGGTATATCTGCACTGTGGGGGCATTTATGTATCTGGCACTGTAGGGGCATATCTGCACTGTGGGGGCATTTTATGTATCTGGCACTGTGGGGGCATTTATGTATCTGGCACTGTGGGGGCATTTATGTATCTGGAACTGTGGGGGTATTTTATGTATCTGGCACTGTGGGGGCATTTATGTATCTGGCACTGTGGGGGCATTTATGTATCTGGCACTGTGGGGGCATTTTATGTATCTGGCACTGTGGGGGCATTTATGTATCTGGCACTGTGGGGGCATTTATGTATCTGGCATTGTGGGGGCATTTATGTATCTGGCATTGTGGGGGCATTTATGTATCTGGCACTGTGGGGGCATATCTGCATTGTGGGGGCATTTATGTATCTGGCACTGTGGGGGCATATCTGCACTGTGGGGGCATTTATGTATCTGCCACTGTAGGGGCATATCTGCACTGTGGGGGCATTTTATGTATCTGGCGCTGTGGGGGCATTTATCTGGCACTGTGGGGGCATTTATCTGGCACTGTGGGGACATTTATCTGGCACTGGGGGCATTTATCTGGCACTGTGGGGGCATTTATCTGGCACTGTGGGGTCATTTATCTTACACTGTGGGGGCATTTATCTGGCACTGTGGGGGCATTTATCTGGCACTGTGGGGGCATTTCTGTATCTGGCACTGTAGGGGCATTTATGTATCTGGCATTGCTGGGGGGCATGTCATGTGTTGCTGGCACTGCTGGGGGCATATCTGGCACTGTGGGGGCATTTATCTGGCACTGTGGGGTCATATCTGGCACTGTGGGGGCATTTATGTAGCACTGTAGGGTCATATCTGGCACTGTGGGGTCATATCTGGCACTGTGGGGGCATTAATCTGGCACTGTGGGGGCTTTTCTGTATCTGGCACTGTGGGGGCATTTCTGTATCTGGCACTGTAGGGGCATTTATGTAGGGACATATCTGGCACTGTGTGGCCATTTATGTATCTGGCATTGCTGGGGGGTATGTCATGTGTAGCTGGCACGGCTGGGGAGCATATCATGTAGTGTTCCCGCTAGGTGTCTGTGGCTAGGCAATGTATCTAACGTGCTCTGCCTGGCGCAAAGTGTCTAACGTGCTCTGCCTGGCGCAAAGTGTCTAACGTGCTCTGCCTGGCGCAAAGTGTCTAGGAGGTTCTACCTGGTGCAGTGTGTATTAACTGCACTACTGTGTGGTGTAATGCGAATTGCCACTATTATGTGGCCACGCACTTTCCCCACGAAGCAACGCCCCTAAATTTTTGCTGCGCGCCTTCGCCGCGCACTGTCAATGCTTTACCATGTAGGTAAATGAGCACCAAGCATTACAGTATGTACATCATTTTGCCCTCCTAACTTAAAAATGTGCCCTCCCTGCCCTAAAAAGTGAACACTATCGTGTAGCTGGCACTGCTGGGGGGCATATTGTGTGTAGCTGGCACTGCTGGGGGGCATATCATGTCTATCTGGCACTGCACATTGTGTATCTGGCACTATACTGGAGACATTATGTGTATCTGACACTATACAGGAGACATTGTGTGTAAGGAACACTACTGTGGCTGTTATGTGTAAGGCTGCTAATTGTGTGCGTAGAGGGGGTGTGAAAACATATTTATTTATAGTCTAATAATATGAAGTCCAGAGGCCACGCCCACTTTCCAAGATGCCATGCCCGGGGGGGGGGGGGGGGCGCTTTTACATGTTTTCGCTCAGGGTGCTAGTAGGCCTGGAGCCGGCCCTGCTCCCACGCAAGCTGGTACTTGGAGAACCACAAGTACCAGCATGCAGGGGGAAAACGGGCCTGCTGGTACCTGTAGTTCTACTACAAAAAAATACCCAAATAAAAACAAAACACACACACCTTGAAAGTAAAATTTTATTAAACATACATGCACACTTACATACATACATACTTACCTATGTTGACATGAAGCAGTCAATCCTCTTCTCCAGTAGAATCCACGGGGTACCTGTAAATAAAAATTATACTCACAAACAATCCTGTGTAGATCGGTCCTCTTCTTAAAATTTGTAACTCAGGGACTTGGCAAAATAAAAAAACAAAAAACCCGATACACGCACTGAAAGGGTTTCCATGTTTACACATGGATCCCCTTTCCCCGTCTGGCGGGACCCCCCCGTGACTGCTGTCAAAGAGGGTCCCTTCAGCCAATCAGGGAGCGCCACGTCATGGCACTCTCCTGATTGGCTGTGCGCGCCTGAGCTGTCAGTCAGGCTGCGCACTGTAGATTCAATGTAGCGCATAGGCGCTCCATTGTATCCAATGGTGGGAACTTTGCGGTCTGCGGTAGACCGCGAGGTTAAGTGGGGCCAACCACAAGAGTGACCCCACTTAATCTAATTAATTAATTAATGTGATGATTAATGATTTTTTTATTGTTTGATGCTTTTATTATGTTTTGTTATACTGTAGGAAGTCTTGAGAAAGTTTGAGATATTTAGAACTTATAACAAGAGGCATCTTTAATCAAGGGTGAGTTAAAAGTATAGATGTGCAGTTTGGTTCTCCCAAAATCCGAATCCACCCAAATCTTGGGAATTCAAATTGAAACAAAACACGGTCCGGATCCCCCCTGAAGAGTTCATATCCAAACAGAGTGCTGGTTCATATTCTGATGAAGCCAATGACAGGTTTTGCAGGCGGGGAAATGCATTATTGCCACAAGTGAGAGCCAGCTAGATAACCTACAGATGTTCCTGAAGCCCCATACAAACGAAACGATCCCCACTGATGCCAATATTGGCAGCAGCGGGGACCCAGCATCGACAAATGCATACACACTTGCTGATGCCGGCGAGGGGGCAGCGGTGGGAAGGACACCCAAGCTGCATCTGTATCATGACTGTAGTTAATGAGGACCTCCTTCATCTGTACATGTTCAGATGAGGGCGGGGGTCATTAATGCTGCGTGGGAGCATTAACAACACTGAGTGTACACACTGGACGAGAAAGTAAAAAATCTCACTCAGATTGGCCCTTCTGAGCGAGATCTTTTACTTTCTCGTCTAGTGTGTATGGGCCTTGAAAAGTGACTGCAGTGTTTGGAAATTCATCCCTCCAGAAATGTCTGCATTCTAGAAGTGCACCAGCAGCTTGGAGATATACTACTGTAAATCCACTTCACTTGATAAGGACATCGTGAAAGAAACTTTTGAACCATACTAACTAGAGATGAGCAGGTCTGGATCTCTGAAAACTGGACCCACCCAAACATTGGGGATCTGGGGCAATACGAGCCACCGCGCAGATATCCCTGCCTGCCATGGATCCCAAATTGAGGCAAACCCTTGGGATCCTGCTGTTGGATCTTGAGGTTTTGCCTCTGGTGCTAGTCCCATTGAATTCAATGGTCTGACCGCTGATTGGCTGAAGAGCCGTCTACCACGGCTCTCAGACAATTAGCGCTTGCCCATACAGGTCAATAGGCATAGCATTAAAGATACTGGCCGCAGCCAACCCCCCACATTGAGGACCCCCTTCTGCCGACACAAATGGCACCCTGACTGCCGACAGTGCCGGCACCCCCGCACAAAGAATATCTGACCACTACAGGTGACGCCCCTTTACCATCAGCACAGCATCCCGATCACTGGGTCCTGAAAGAGCCAAAGAAGACGCAGAGAAAATCCAGGGCAAAAAAGCAGATGTACAAAGAGGGTGCAGACACAGAGGCAGCGGAGAAAGAGGAAGATGCAGGAGTCAATAAGGCATGTAAAGATGTAGGATGGGCACACAAAGCTCTATACAGTGCAACTATAGACGGCTAGCAATCTCGTACCTCCTAGAGGTTTACATTTCCTCCTGCTCAACCTGAGCACTCAATCATCATTTAATAAGTGATAGATGTGCAAAGATACAGTATACATTCTTTGAATTCAGTTTTTGCTTCACTATTCTTCAGAATGGCATTGTGTTATCTGTTTGTAATATACATTATGCATTATTTAAAATAATTTATACATAGAGGTTGGAAATAAAAGTGTCAATTCCTTGTGCTCTGCTTTGCGGTTGGAGTATAATATGGAAGAATTTGGTAAAGATCAAAAAGGTTCACAGGCAAAATATTTGGGGATGGAGATAAACACTTTTGGAGACAGTATTGTGAATTTTACTCATCTTTACCTATGAAATTTAAAATTGTCTTTTATAAAATAAACCTCAGTTATTTTAGTAATTCCAAACAAGACAATAAAGACAGCTTTGACTGGTCTATAAAACAGACAATAACAGTTTGGTTTATAAACTTAATATGTATAGTGAATAGGAAACATTGCCAAATACTGTAAATACACTGTGACAAGATAAGCATTTGGTTTTGCTTACATTTCTACACCTACTGTACCATGGTAGCATCAGATGAAGCAATTATTTTTATGGTTTCCTTGCAAACTATGTTTTATTGAAAATGCATAGTGCTGCTATATGCACATTTGTCTACATGCTGGCTAGGTTCTGGTTGGTATGGCACCACCAGTTGGGAGGTGCTGGGATGTGATGCAGGCAGCAGGGAGATGCAGTGGGCAAGACCATGTTAGCCCCACCCCTCACTATGGAGGTCATTGCGAGTTGATCGCTCGCTAGCAGTTTTTAGCAGCCATGCAAACGCTATGCTGTCGCCAACTGGGATTGTATTTTAGTTTAGCAGAAGTGCGAACGATTGTAACGCAGAGCGGCTACAAAATAATTTTGTGCAGTTTCAGAGTAGCTTCAAACCTACTCAGCGCTTGCGATCACTTCAGACCATTCAGTTCCTGATTTGATGTCACAAACACGCCCTGATTTGACGTCACAAACACGCCTGTGTTTTTCCTGGCATGCCTGCGTTTTTCCGAACACTCCCTGAAAACGGTCAGTTGACACCCAGAAACGCCCTCTTCCTCTGCGGCTGCCGGTGCGACTGAAAATCATCGCTAGACCCTGTGTAAAACGACATAGTTCGTTGTAATAGTACGCCACGCGTGCGCATTGCGTTGCTTATAGTATTCCCTAATTATTAATACACATAATTTAGTCCGAAGTCAATTGACTAGTATGTTTTGTCACTATGGGTCAATTTTTATGAACCCCCCCCCCCCACAAAAAAACAAAACAAAACAAAACAACAAACACCAGAATGCTAACTCCAGTTCCATGACAACACAACAAGACCATCCATATTTATCATAAACTGTCATTAGGTAGCTATGAGATAACATTTTAGTGCCTGATGTCGGGTTGGATGTACACATGTATGCAATATGTCTTGCACGGTACATGCTCTGGAAACCAAGTGTACAGATATACTGTATAGAGTTTTCTACATTTCAAGCAAATCTCCACATGACGTAGTCAGAGTTCAGAGAGGATGTATTGAAGAAATTATGGGCTGTGCAGAGTTGGACAATGCATGTGATATGAGAGCAATTATGGCCAATTTGCACTGAACTCTGAATCAGGCACATAATAAATACTTTGTGACTGTAGTCCAGAGATCTAGAACATTGATTTTAAAAGCTATCTTGCTAATTTGATCCATGAGCAGGATGTGAAGCTGGGAAACACAGCAAATGCTGAACTAAAGCTTAAATCCTACCACACATTGTGATTCATGCTGATTTCTGGCAATTGCACATCTCCAGCTGTTTGATGAGAATAAATGAACAAATACATTATTTGATTTGAATGATTTACCTGCAGTAATTTATTTTACGGAATATAGAAAATTAAGGTTTCCGGATATGTCAACTGCTCCATTATCCATTTTTTTTCTCTAAATGTTGTAAGGAAAAAATGTACAGTACTTTATGGCGGCCACACAAAGCAGAATGAATGAAGACTAAAATGCTATGTAAAGCAGCACAGATGGCAGGCAAGCAAATAATGACATTAACAACAGATTCTGCCATAAGGAAAGAAACATCAGAAGCAAGCAGCAGGTACCTGTGGGTGTTAATGAGTAAGGGCAGTTTATCAGAAGCGCTAACACTATTGTGATTTGTAGAGAAGACTGTATAGTGTTTAATTACATCATCATTGCTATATACAGTATCATGGATGTAATAATGGGAAAGTTACATAATGATGGCAATTGTAATTACCTCACATTTAATAAATAAACATTTACATTCTTTTTTTTTTTCAAATAACTTTTTATTGAGTCATCATGAAAGTCACAAAAAGCACATAAATCATAAGGTTATAATATACAAACATTAAGATCAAGTAGTATACATCAACAGTGTCTACATTAATCATCGGTTAAGACATTATTCTTCCAAAAGGAAAGGTTTACAGTAGAGATGAGCGGGTTCGGTTTCTCTGAATCCGAACCCGCACGAACTTCATGTTTTTTTTCACGGGTCCGAGCGACTCGGATCTTCCCGCCTTGCTCGGTTAACCCGAGCGCGCCCGAACGTCATCATGACGCTGTCGGATTCTCGCGAGGCTCGGATTCTATCGCGAGACTCGGATTCTATATAAGGAGCCGTGCGTCGCCGCCATTTTCACACGTGCATTGAGATTGATAGGGAGAGGACGTGGCTGGCGTCCTCTCCATTTAGATTAGAAGAGAGAGAGAGAGAGATTGACCTGATTTACTGGAGATTAGGAGTACTGTAGAACTGTGTAGAGAGTGCAGAGTTTACTAGTGACTGACCACAGTGACCACCAGACAGTGCAGTTTTATTTAATATATCCGTTCTCTGCCTGAAAAAAACGATACACAGTGACTCAGTCACATACCATATCTGTGTGCACTGCTCAGCCCAGTGTGCTGCATCATCTATGTATATATCTGACTGTGCTCAGCTCACACATCTTATAATTGTGGGGGAGACTGGGGAGCACTGCAGTGCCAGTTATAGGTTATAGCAGGAGCCAGGAGTACATATTATTATTAAAATTAAACAGTGCACACTTTTGCTGCAGGAGTGCCACTGCCAGTGTGACTGACCAGTGACCTGACCACACTGACCACCAGTATAGTTAGTAGTATAGTATACTATATTGTGATTGCCTGAAAAAGTTAAACACTCGTATCTGACTGTGCTCAGCTCACACATCTTATAATTGTGGGGGAGACTGGGGAGCACTGCAGTGCCAGTTATAGGTTATAGCAGGAGCCAGGAGTACATATTATTATTAAAATTAAACAGTGCACACTTTTGCTGCAGGAGTGCCACTGCCAGTGTGACTGACCAGTGACCTGACCACACTGACCACCAGTATAGTTAGTAGTATAGTATACTATATTGTGATTGCCTGAAAAAGTTAAACACTCGTCGTGTGACTTCACTTGTGTGGTGTTTTTTTTTTTTATTCTATAAAAAACTCATTCTGCTGACAGACAGTGTCCAGCAGGTCCGTCATTATATAATATATACCTGTCCGGCTGCAGTAGTGATATATATATATTTTATATCATTATTTATCATCCAGTCGCAGCAGACACAGTACGGTAGTTCACGGCTGTAGCTACCTCTGTGTCGGCACTCGGCAGTCCGTCCATAATTGTATACCACCTACCCGTGGTTTTTTTTTCTTTCTTCTTTATACATACATACTACTACTACTACATCTCTTTATCAACCAGTCTATATTAGCAGAAGACACAGTACAGTACGGTAGTCCACGGCTGTAGCTACCTCTGTGTCGGCACTGGGCAGTCCGTCCATAATTGTATACCACCTACCCGTGTTTTTTTTTTCTTTCTTCTTTATACATACATACTACTACTACTACATCTCTTTATCAACCAGTCTATATTAGCAGCAGACACAGTACAGTACGGTAGTCCACGGCTGTAGCTACCTCTGTGTCGGCACTGGGCAGTCCGTCCATAATTGTATACCACCTACCCGTGGTTTTTTTTTCTTTCTTCTTTATACATACATACTACTACTACATCTCTTTATCAACCAGTCTATATTAGCAGCAGACACAGTACAGTACGGTAGTCCACGGCTGTAGCTACCTCTGTGTCGGCACTGGGCAGTCCGTCCATAATTGTATACCACCTACCCGTGGTTTTTTTTTCTTTCTTCTTTATACATACATACTACTACTACTACTACATCTCTTTATCAACCAGTCTATATTAGCAGCAGACACAGTACAGTACGGTAGTCCACGGCTGTAGCTACCTCTGTGTCGGCACTGGGCAGTCCGTCCATAATTGTATACCACCTACCCGTGGTTTTTTTTCTTTCTTCTTTATACATACATACTACTACTACTACATCTCTTTATCAACCAGTCTATATTAGCAGCAGACACAGTACAGTACGGTAGTCCACGGCTGTAGCTACCTCTGTGTCGGCACTGGGCAGTCCGTCCATAATTGTATACCACCTACCCGTGGTTTTTTTTTCTTTCTTCTTTATACATACATACTACTACTACATCTCTTTATCAACCAGTCTATATTAGCAGCAGACACAGTACAGTACGGTAGTCCACGGCTGTAGCTACCTCTGTGTCGGCACTGGGCAGTCCGTCCATAATTGTATACCACCTACCCGTGGTTTTTTTTTCTTTCTTCTTTATACATACATACTACTACTACTACATCTCTTTATCAACCAGTCTATATTAGCAGCAGACACAGTACAGTACGGTAGTCCACGGCTGTAGCTACCTCTGTGTCGGCACTGGGCAGTCCGTCCATAATTGTATACCACCTACCCGTGGTTTTTTTTTCTTTCTTCTTTATACATACATACTACTACTACTACATCTCTTTATCAACCAGTCTATATTAGCAGCAGACACAGTACAGTACGGTAGTCCACGGCTGTAGCTACCTCTGTGTCGGCACTGGGCAGTCCGTCCATAATTGTATACCACCTACCCGTGGTTTTTTTTTCTTTCTTCTTTATACATACATACTACTACTACTACATCTCTTTATCAACCAGTCTATATTAGCAGCAGACACAGTACAGTGCGGTAGTCCACGGCTGTAGCTACCTCTGTGTCGGCACTCAGCAGTCCATCCATAATTGTATACTAGTATCCATCCATCTCCATTGTTTACCTGAGGTGCCTTTTAGTTGTGCCTATTAAAATATGGAGAACAAAAATGTTGAGGTTCCAAAATTAGGGAAAGATCAAGATCCACTTCCACCTCGTGCTGAAGCTGCTGCCACTAGTCATGGCCGAGACGATGAAATGCCAGCAACGTCGTCTGCCAAGGCCGATGCCCAATGTCATAGTACAGAGCATGTCAAATCCAAAACACCAAATATCAGTAAAAAAAGGACTCCAAAACCTAAAATAAAATTGTCGGAGGAGAAGCGTAAACTTGCCAATATGCCATTTACCACACGGAGTGGCAAGGAACGGCTGAGGCCCTGGCCTATGTTCATGGCTAGTGGTTCAGCTTCACATGAGGATGGAGGCACTCAGCCTCCTGCTAGAAAAATGAAAAGACTCAAGCTGGCAAAAGCAGTAGCACCGCAAAGAACTGTGCGTTCTTCGAAATCCCAAATCCACAAGGAGAGTCCAATTGTGTCGGTTGCGATGCCTGACCTTCCCAACACTGGACGTGAAGAGCATGCGCCTTCCACCATTTGCACGCCCCCTGCAAGTGCTGGAAGGAGCACCCGCAGTCCAGTTCCTGATAGTCAGATTGAAGATGTCAGTGTTGAAGTACACCAGGATGAGGAGGATATGGGTGTTGCTGGCGCTGGGGAGGAAATTGACCAGGGGGATTCAGATGGTGAGGTGGTTTGTTTAAGTCAGGCACCCGGGGAGACACCTGTTGTCCGTGGGAGGAATAGGGCCGTTGACATGCCTGGTGAAAATACCAAAAAAATCAGCTCTTCGGTGTGGAAGTATTTCACCAGAAATGCGGACAACAGGTGTCAAGCCATGTGTTCCCTTTGTCAAGCTGTAATAAGTAGGGGTAAGGACGTTAACCACCTCGGAACATCCTCCCTTATACGTCACCTGCAGCGCATTCATAATAAGTCAGTGACAAGTTCAAAAACTTGGGCCGACAGCGGAAGCAGTCCACTGACCAGTAAATCCCTTCCTCTTGTAACGAAGCTCACGCAAACCACCCCACCAACTCCCTCAGTGTCAATTTCCTCCTTCCCCAGGAATGCCAATAGTCCTGCAGGCCATGTCACTGGCAATTCTGACGAGTCCTCTCCTGCCTGGGATTCCTCCGATGCATCCTTGCGTGTAACGCCTACTGCTGCTGGTGCTGCTGTTGTTGCTGCTGGGAGTCGATGGTCATCCCAGAGGGGAAGTCGTAAGCCCACTTGTACTACTTCCAGTAAGCAATTGACTGTCCAACAGTCCTTTGCGAGGAAGATGAAATATCACAGCAGTCATCCTGTTGCAAAGCGGATAACTGAGTCCTTGACAACTATGTTGGTGTTAGACGTGCGTCCGGTATCCGCCGTTAGTTCACAGGGAACTAGACAATTTATTGAGGCAGTGTGCCCCCGTTACCAAATACCATCTAGGTTCCACTTCTGTAGGCAGGCGATACCGAGAATGTACACGGACGTCAGAAAAAGACTCACCAGTGTCCTAAAAAATGCAGTTGTACCCAATGTCCACTTAACCACGGACATGTGGACAAGTGGAGCAGGGCAGGGTCAGGACTATATGACTGTGACAGCCCACTGGGTAGATGTATGGACTCCCGCCGCAAGAACAGCAGCGGCGGCACCAGTAGCAGCATCTCGCAAACGCCAACTCTTTCCTAGGCAGGCTACGCTTTGTATCACCGCTTTCCAGAATACGCACACAGCTGAAAACCTCTTACGGCAACTGAGGAAGATCATCGCAGAATGGCTTACCCCAATTGGACTCTCCTGTGGATTTGTGGCATCGGACAACGCCAGCAATATTGTGTGTGCATTAAATATGGGCAAATTCCAGCACGTCCCATGTTTTGCACATACCTTGAATTTGGTGGTGCAGAATTTTTTTAAAAACGACAGGGGCGTGCAAGAGATGCTGTCGGTGGCCAGAAGAATTGCGGGACACTTTCGGCGTACAGGCACCACGTACAGAAGACTGGAGCACCACCAAAAACTACTGAACCTGCCCTGCCATCATCTGAAGCAAGAAGTGGTAACGAGGTGGAATTCAACCCTCTATATGCTTCAGAGGTTGGAGGAGCAGCAAAAGGCCATTCAAGCCTATACAATTGAGCACGATATAGGAGGTGGAATGCACCTGTCTCAAGTGCAGTGGAGAATGATTTCAACGTTGTGCAAGGTTCTGATGCCCTTTGAACTTGCCACACGTGAAGTCAGTTCAGACACTGCCAGCCTGAGTCAGGTCATTCCCCTCATCAGGCTTTTGCAGAAGAAGCTGGAGACATTGAAGGAGGAGCTAACAAGGAGCGATTCCGCTAGGCATGTGGGACTTGTGGATGGAGCCCTTAATTCGCTTAACAAGGATTCACGGGTGGTCAATCTGTTGAAATCAGAGCACTACATTTTGGCCACCGTGCTCGATCCTAGATTTAAAACCTACCTTGGATCTCTCTTTCCGGCAGACACAAGTCTGCTGGGGTTGAAAGACCTGCTGGTGAGAAAATTGTCAAGTCAAGCGGAACGCGACCTGTCAACATCTCCTCCTTCACATTCTCCCGCAACTGGGGGTGCGAGGAAAAGGCTCAGAATTCCGAGCCCACCCGCTGGCGGTGATGCAGGGCAGTCTGGAGCGACTGCTGATGCTGACATCTGGTCCGGACTGAAGGACCTGACAACGATTACGGACATGTCGTCTACTGTCACTGCATATGATTCTCTCAACATTGAAAGAATGGTGGAGGATTATATGAGTGACCGCATCCAAGTAGGCACGTCACACAGTCCGTACTTATACTGGCAGGAAAAAGAGGCAATTTGGAGGCCCTTGCACAAACTGGCTTTATTCTACCTAAGTTGCCCTCCCACAAGTGTGTACTCCGAAAGAGTGTTTAGTGCCGCCGCTCACCTTGTCAGCAATCGGCGTACGAGGTTACATCCAGAAAATGTGGAGAAGATGATGTTCATTAAAATGAATTATAATCAATTCCTCCACGGAGACATTGACCAGCAGCAATTGCCTCCACAAAGTACACAGGGAGCTGAGATGGTGGATTCCAGTGGGGACGAATTGATAATCTGTGAGGAGGGGGATGTACACGGTGATATATCGGAGGATGATGATGAGGTGGACATCTTGCCTCTGTGGAGCCAGTTTGTGCAAGGAGAGATTAATTGCTTCTTTTTTGGGGGGGGTCCAAACCAACCCGTCATATCAGTCACAGTCGTGTGGCAGACCCTGTCACTGAAATGATGGGTTGGTTAAAGTGTGCATGTCCTGTTTTGTTTATACAACATAAGGGTGGGTGGGAGGGCCCAAGGACAATTCCATCTTGCACCTCTTTTTTCTTTTATTTTTCTTTGCGTCATGTGCTGTTTGGGGAGGGTTTTTTGGAAGGGACATCCTGCGTGACACTGCAGTGCCACTCCTAAATGGGCCCGGTGTTTGTGTCGGCCACTAGGGTCGCTTATCTTACTCACACAGTCAGCTACCTCATTGCGCCTCTTTTTTTCTTTGCGTCATGTGCTGTTTGGGGAGGGTTTTTTGGAAGGGACATCCTGCGTGACACTGCAGTGCCACTCCTAAATGGGCCCGGTGTTTGTGTCGGCCACTACGGTCGCTAATCTTACTCACACAGCTACCTCATTGCGCCTCTTTTTTTCTTTGCGTCATGTGCTGTTTGGGGAGGGTTTTTTGGAAGGGACATCCTGCGTGACACTGCAGTGCCACTCCTAAATGGGCCCGGTGTTTGTGTCGGCCACTAGGGTCGCTTATCTTACTCACACAGTCAGCTACCTCATTGCGCCTCTTTTTTTCTTTGCGTCATGTGCTGTTTGGGGAGGGTTTTTTGGAAGGGACATCCTGCGTGACACTGCAGTGCCACTCCTAAATGGGCCCGGTGTTTGTGTCGGCCACTACGGTCGCTAATCTTACTCACACAGCTACCTCATTGCGCCTCTTTTTTTCTTTGCGTCATGTGCTGTTTGGGGAGGGTTTTTTGGAAGGGACATCCTGCGTGACACTGCAGTGCCACTCCTAAATGGGCCCGGTGTTTGTGTCGGCCACTAGGGTCGCTTATCTTACTCACACAGTCAGCTACCTCATTGCGCCTCTTTTTTTCTTTGCGTCATGTGCTGTTTGGGGAGTGTTTTTTGGAAGGGCCATCCTGCGTGACACTGCAGTGCCACTCCTAGATGGGCCCGGTGTTTGTGTCGGCCACTAGGGTCGCTAATCTTACTCACACAGCTACCTCATTGCGCCTCTTTTTTTCTTTGCGTCATGTGCTGTTTGGGGAGGGTTTTTTGGAAGGACATCCTGCGTGACACTGCAGTGCCAATCCTAAATGGGCCCGGTGTTTGTGTCGGCCACTAGGGTCGCTAATCTTACTCACACAGCTACCTCATTGCGCCTCTTTTTTTCGTTGCGTCATGTGCTGTTTGGGGAGGGTTTTTTGGAAGGGACATCCTGCGTGACACTGCAGTGCCACTCCTAAATGGGCCCGGTGTTTGTGTCGGCCACTAGGGTCGCTTATCTTACTCACACAGTCAGCTACCTCATTGCGCCTCTTTTTTTCTTTGCGTCATGTGCTGTTTGGGGAGTGTTTTTTGGAAGGGCCATCCTGCGTGACACTGCAGTGCCACTCCTAGATGGGCCCGGTGTTTGTGTCGGCCACTAGGGTCGCTTATCTTACTCACACAGTCAGCTACCTCATTGCGCCTCTCTTTTTCTTTGCGTCATGTGCTGTTTGGGGAGGGTTTTTTGGAAGGGACATCCTGCGTGACACTGCAGTGCCACTCCTAAATGGGCCCGGTGTTTGTGTCGGCCACTAGGGTCGCTAATCTTACTCACACAGCTACCTCATTGCGCCTCTTTTTTTCTTTGCATCATGTGCTGTTTGGGGAGGGTTTTTTGGAAGGGCCATCCTGCGTGACACTGCAGTGCCACTCCTAGATGGGCCCGGTGTTTGTGTCGGCCACTAGGGTCGCTAATCTTACTCACACAGCTACCTCATTGCGCCTCTTTTTTTCTTTACGTCATGTGCTGTTTGGGGAGGGTTTTTTGGAAGGGACATCCTGCGTGACACTGCAATGCCACTCCTAGATGGGCCAGGTGTTTGTGTCGGCCACTTGGGTCGCTTAGCTTAGTCATCCAGCGACATCGGTGCAAATTTTAGGACTAAAAATAATATTGTGATGTGTGAGGTATTCAGAATAGACTGAAAATGAGTGGAAATTATGGTTTTTGAGGTTAATAATAATATGGGATCAAAATGACCCCCAAATTCTATGATTTAAGCTGTTTTTTAGGGTTTTTTGAAAAAAACACCCGAATCCAAAACACACCCGAATCCGACAAAAAAAATTCGGTGAGGTTTTGCCAAAACGCGGTCGAACCCAAAACACGGCCGCGGAACTGAACCCAAAACCAAAACACAAAACCCGAAAAATTTCAGGCGCTCATCTCTAGTTTACAGTAATCATGCTAGTGTTATCGTACATGATATAAGCAACCCAGAGGGAGGCCGCCACAGCCATCCACACCTAGACCAAGGATACCGGTTGTTCCTGTGAGGCCAGTCTAGTTAGATACCACGTGGTGTTTTTGAGGCTGTTATGAATGTTTAGGCGTGTGGTAAGGGGCAGGGTGGGGATGTAGGATTCCCACAGGTGAAAGAATCGTTCCACTTGTTTACCCCTGTCTACAATGGCCTCCACCCAGTCCATCCTAAATATATGATGTAACTTGTTTAGGAATAGTGGTATTTGTGGTGGTGTACTATCTATCCAACCCTGTAGTATAGTCTTTTTCCCTGCAGCGCTTAGGGCTATCAGTAGTTTTTTACATTCCGATGGCATGCGGAGGGCAGGATCAATAATGCCCAAGACTGCCCATTCAGGGGTGAAGGGCACGTGGGTAATTAGATTTGCCTCCGCATATCTCCTAACCAGGTGCCAGAAGTATTGCACAATCGGGCATGTCCACATACAGTGAAAAGTGTCTGCTTCACTCTGATGACATTTTGGACAAGAGTGCGAGTCGGTCGCTCCCATGTGGAAGCGCCATAGTGGGGATAAGTAGGTGTTATGATATACATTAAGAAACAACTCAGTGTACATGCTTGCCGGGAGGACCTGTCTGGAGTAAAGTAGCGATTTTTCCATAGTTGGTATGGTCAGATCAGGAAAGTGAGCCAACCAAGAGGACATGCCACCCCTCACAGTAGCGTGATCTAATATTTTTCTCAAGAAAGTGTAGTGGATAGAAATGGCCTTATATCTCGGTACTGGATGTGTTAAGAGGCTATCCAGGGAGTTGGTCCAGTCCCCATCCACAAAATGTGCGAGGACATGTCTGACATAGAATTGTGTCTGTAGATATGGAAGGGAAGATGAGACAATCACCTCATGCCTCGCTGAGACCTCTGAGAGGGTGAGCGGGCGGCGGTCTCCCACTGCCACTAGTGAGCGAATTGATGTTATGCCCTCCTCCCTCCAAGTCTGGAAGGGGTGAGCAGCCATGCCGTCTTAGAAGTCTGGGTTTTTAATTAGGGGTAGATGTAAGGAGTAATACGGATTTAGTTTTGCATTGTGTCGCAGTATGTGTCACATCTTCCTGGTAGACCATAGAAGAGGGTTAGACCGAATGTGTTCAGGTATTTCCCAGTCATGCTGATGGAGGAAACATGTCAAGGCTACAGTCGGAAGGAAGCTTTGTTCGAGGGATGTATTTGTGTAAATAGAGCTGTTCTGCAACCAGTACCTCAAGTGTCTCAGAAGAGCAGCGTGGTTATAAACCACTACATCTGGGAAATTAATACCCCCATTGGATTTAGGCTGAGTAAGCTTACGTAGCGCGATACGAGCTCGGACCCCCTTCCATATGAAGGTTCTAATAAGTTTATTAATCTGCTGTGAGTCCTGCTTCGTTAACAGTATGGGAAGTGTTTGCAAGGGGTATAGTAGGCGAGGTATTGCCACCATTTTCAGAAGATTGGCCCTACCAAGGTATGACAGTGGAAGGCGTTCCCATCTCTTGACATCTTCGGTCAAGGTGTGTAATACCTTATGTACGTTGATTTTATAGAGTTCTGAAATATAATGTGGGACACAAATACCCAAGTATGTGATATATGTGGACACCCAGTGAAAGGGGAAACGTGTGGCCCAAGTTGGACATATTACAGCGCCGCACAACAGCAGGGCCTTCGATTTGTCCATATTAATACTAAAACCCGATATGCGGCCAAATGCAGTAATCCTGTCCATGATCTGAGCTAGGGAACATTCGGGGTCCGAAATATAAAGTAGGATGTCATCAGCGAAGGCTGATAGTTTAATTTCCTGACTACCCACTTTTATCCCTCTAAAAACAGACCAGTCCTGCAGTGTTCTAAGCAGTGGGTCAAGGGCCAAGTTAAATAGGAGGGGCGATAAAGGGCATCCCTGATGGGTTCCCCTTTCCAAGAAAAAACGTTGACCTCTGATCCCGTTAATTAGGAGCGAGGCAGATGGAGTGCTGTAGATATATCGTATATAGTTAATAAAACTCACATCAAACCCCCTTTTCTCCAACACAGTAAATAAGTGTGGCCATAGTACCATGTCGAAAGCCTTATTGGCGTCGAGGCTAAGAAGCATGTTAGAGTCTGTGCAGGGAGACTGGGATGCCGCCACCGCCGCCAGTGCCGTGCGGATCGCCTTAACCGCATGTCTGCCAGTCACAAAACCCATTTGTGTCGTGGTGAGAATATCAGGAAGGATGGATTGGAGTCTCGTTGCCATAATCTTAGCTAAAAGTTTGTAATCTACATTTAGGAGACTAATTGGTCTGTAGGAGGAGAGGAAATTTGGGTCCCTGTCAGGTTTAGGGATAAGTGTAATAAAAGCTTCATTAAAAAGCGGGGACGGGGAACTCCGTTCGTGTATTGCACGAAACAGTTCCAGTAAAGAGGGGACAATTTGGGCCTGTAACATGCGGTAATAATCACCCGACAAACCATCTGGGCCCGGGGACTTGCCATGGGGCAAATTAGAGATGGCGGTGTTAACTTCCTCTGCCGTTATTGGACCCATAAGGGCTTCTCTCTGGTCTCTGGTCAGAGGGGGCAGCACGTCATCCGTGAGCAACTGTGCTTGTGTTTCAGTGTCTATTTGTGTTGATTGGAACAAGGACTGAAAGTAGGAATGGAATTGTTCTACTATTTCCTGCGACTTTGTGATAACCCGACCGGTCCTGGGGTGATGTATGGTAGTTATAACATGACGTTTTTGGGGAGGTCTAGAGATGACCGCCAATAATCTACCAGCCTTATTGCCCCATCTGTAGAATTTGTTTTTGGTGTAGTCTAAGGAATGTTTCGCTTGGGTGGCTAAATAGGTTTCAAGTAGGCGCCTGGCCTGTTTGTATTCGTCAAGAGTAGCCTCTGTAGGGTTAGCAGTATATGTTTGGAAGGTCCTGGACATAGTAGCTTTTAACGTTGTGTATTCCAATTTAGAGTCTCTTTTCTTCCGAGAGACATAACTAATAATATGACCCCTCATCACTGCCTTTGAGGCATTCCAGAAAATCTCGGGCTTGTCCCAATATTCTATGTTGTCATCAACGTAATTGGTCCAATGATAGGTTAGGTATGATTTAAAATCCTCTGAATTTGCCAAATATTGCGGGAACCGCCAAGTACGATCTGTCGGGTGCATATGGGGATGGGCCAGCGCTAGCGTGACGGGGGCATGATCAGAGATCAATATATCGAGTATGTCTACCCCCGCGATCAGGGATACTAAGTCATCAGCTATTAAAAACCTGTCAATACGAGACAAGGTTCCATGTGCTAGCGACAAATGGGTATGTGTCCTGTCAGTCGGGTGCAGCAATCTCCATGGGTCAGAGAGGTCTAGTGAGTCTCGAAAGGCCAATAGATGCCTGCTCTGGGAGTCAGTAGTTCTCGGCACACTTGGTGATCTGTCAACTGTGGGGTCGTCCACCATGTTATAGTCCCCCCCCACTATCAAGGAGTAGTTAGTTCTGCTTAAAAGAATGTGGGCAATGTCCTGTATAAATGTATGTGTATTGACATTGGGGGCGTATAAATTGACAAGTGTGTATTTGGTATGAAAAAGCTCTATGTCCATAATGATGTACCTGCCTTCAGGATCTATGATTTCTGACAGGATAGTAACAGGTAAGTTTTTCTGAAAAAGTATTGCTACCCCTCTGGACTTCGTTCGAAAGGGGGCAGCTATACAGGGGCCAAGCCATGGTGCCTTCAGGACATTTTCCTCCCCCACCAGCCAGTGGGTCTCCTGTAAGAAAATAACATCTGGGTGGAAACGTTTGAGGTGTGCTGTCACACATCGTCGCTTGATTGGGGAGTTAAGTCCCCCTACATTCCAGGAAATGAATTGTATCGGCTTCGGGGTAGTACCTCATCTGAGGAAGGGACTACAGACGGCATGGCTACCCAATCCCCTCAGGGCAATGTGAAACTTGACTGGTAATCAATAAATTCAGGCGGATAGCTGCGGCCCCCCTCCCACACCAAGGTCGCCAGGTCATCAGCAATTTCAACCATACAAACACCAGCATGACATAAAATCTATAAAACAGTCTTAATGTGTGAAACAACAATAATGAACCATGATGACTCGTAACTCCTTTTTCCAACATTTTCTCAACTTCCAAAACCATAGTGGGCACCAACTGGGTCCAGTGGTGCGCACACAAAAATTCAACAAAATAAGTATTAAATTATTAAGGTGAACACTTATAGTATAGTACTATATTATCTATAAACTGGATACTACACCAATCAATGGCTAGCACATATCCGCCCGAGGCGGGAGTTCCCGATACAATCGACCCGTTGTTCCCTCCTGACCAACATCCTATCCATTAGGTGATTTTGATGGGGATTTATGAGTCAGAAAACGAGATCTCGCCACTTCCGGGTCCGTGTAAAACATCTGATTACCGTTCTCTGTGACTCGTAGTTTAGCTGGGTACAACAGAGCAAACCTAATGTTTTTACTGTGTAAATAGGAACAAACTTCAGAGAATTCCTTTCGTTTCTGAGCCACTGCAACTGAGAAGTCTTGGAATATCAAGATTTTATGACCTTTGACCAACAGTTCTCTAGTTTTACGGTAGGCCGAGAGAACCTGTTCTTTGGCTCTATAATCAAGGTAGCGAGCAATGACCGGGCGCGAGCGCTGCCGCGCTCCGTCCTGCATCGCAGCCAACCTATGGACTCTTTCGAGATGTGGGATTTCCATATCGTTTATAATTCCCAACGCATTTGGGAGGTCTACAGAGAGATATGAGGAGAGGGCCTGGCCCACCAAGGACTCCGGAACACCTATAAATCTGAGGTTATTCCTACGAGACCTATTCTCCAGGTCCTCGACTTTGTCCTGCAGTTGCTGTATATAGGTATGCTGGGAAGCTATCCCCGCCTGACAGGATTGGACCAGGTCCTCAGTGTCTCCCAGTCTCGTCTCCAATGCGGTAAGACGCGTTGCATGAGAGTTTATGCGAGCCAGGCCCGATTCTAAGTGGGCTTGAAGGTCG
This sequence comes from Pseudophryne corroboree, assembly GCF_028390025.1. Taxonomy (NCBI): domain Eukaryota; kingdom Metazoa; phylum Chordata; class Amphibia; order Anura; family Myobatrachidae; genus Pseudophryne; species Pseudophryne corroboree. The sequence continues at coordinate 608,052,827 of NC_086449.1, read as the reverse complement.
TCAAATCGCCTATCAAGTAAGGGCATGAGAAAATCAGAAATCTCTTTAGCCATTAGAGGAGGGGTTTTGTCACTGGGCAAATTAGGTGGTTCCGACCCAAGTCCAACCGGGGAGGGTGGACCTGATTTAGGGAGGGGCTCTTTCCCCTTTCCCCCCTTATAGGAAGTGTTGGATTGTTTCGGGGGCATGGTCTTGTCAAGGTATTTGTCCATACCCCAGAGGGTGAAAAATGGGGCAATCAACGTCACCTCTAAGTATTGTTTCCCCTAATATGGACAGTTGCAAAGATACAGAAGCAGTTACATATAGAGCTCGGGCGGAGGTGCTAGGCCAAACCTATTATCTAAAGCATACCGCAACCCGCATGGGAGACCCCGACTTGGGTGCAAACCTATATCTTGAAAACAATTTGAGATGTCAAGCTATACAGAATGGAAATATCGAATAAAAATAACAAACGTCACATTTAGGCCACAGCGGGCAAAGAGGAGAAGAAAATTATCTCACACAGAATACTTTGAAGCAGAAAAATAACAAACGTCATATAGAAGTTCCCATATGGGAAGAACAGAGAAATATCGCATAGAATTCCTGGTATGTGCAAAATAACAAACGTCACATTAAGCTCTCCGCAGGAGGAGGAAGGAGAATATATCACGCAGAATCCTCAGCGTGAGAAAAAACAATAAACATTACATAAAAATTCCCAGCAGGAGAAAAACAAAAAATATCACATTCAATAGTGTGAGAAATTCAACTAAAGAATCACTAGATGGCACCACTGCGGTAGATTCAATTCCATACAATCAGTAAGGCCACCAACTTAACTTGCAAGTGTAAGAAAACATATGACTAGAAGCAATATTCTATATATCCATAAACCATATGTTATATCATGCAATACAGAATAGAGAATCTGGTAAAATAACAAGCGTCACAGAAGATTCTCCGCAGGGAAAAAAAAAATTTAAGATAAAATACGATATTCAATAAAATATGAAAAATAACAAACATCACAAATAGATTCCAAAATGAACCAGTGGACAGCGGGGTTAAATTAGGATGCGTAAGTCAGAGACTGCAAATAAGGTCTGTGGCCGGCAATCAAATAGGCCAAATGGAGAGTTCTCTTCTGAGAGTAGGATGTGCCGGAGCAGTACCAGCCGGTACCACGTAGTGTCCGATGATACGGGAGGCCTCCCAGCAGGAGTAAATAGAGGACAGCTGGGGCAGATTTTGACACAGAAACGGACACAGGAAAAAAAAAATGAGATAACAGTCACAAATGTACGACCAACAGTAGGTCAGTCCCACTTTGATTAAGGGTCTCAGTGAGCCCTTCACAGCTGCAAACTAGCTTAAAGGTAAGCAGCCTATGTAAAGTTCCCAGCTGGATACAGTTATTGTGGCCACCAGCAGTCTCTGTTTCCAGCACACACAGCAAGACAAGAAGTAGGGAGTACAGATGGGGTAAATTGGAACATATGATGATGGTAAGGAAGGAGGGGGTAAGGGTGACACAAGAGGTGGGGAGGTTCAAAGATTCGGGGTGTGCAGAAAGTGGAAATGAGGAGGTTAGTAAAAGAAGCAGTTGGGGTAGACAGACCAAGTTAGTACCTGGGGAGGAAATGTATAGCACAGCGCCCACTCAGGCAATATGCAGCCGGAGACAGAGTGCCAGCCATGCCAGTCCAATCCGGTATGTGCGTCGTGCAGTAGCAGTGACAGGCCCCAGCACCCTCATCCAAGACCGCGGCTCACCCGGGTGGCAGCGTTCAGCGCGCTGAAGTGTCCCGTTACAGCCGCCGCATGTAGAGCAATGGAGGTGCGTCCCAGCTCCCAGCACCGTCACGCAAGAGTGATAGAGGGAGCTGACGGGCCGTAAGTCAGAGTCCGTCAGGGAAGACCCGGGCCACCGAGCAGCAGGGAGAGTGTCCGCCAGGCTCCCCCGGTGTACAGGAGGCAGGACAATCGCGCCTCCGGAGGTCCCCACACGTCCCGCAGCAGGAGCCGAGAAAGGAGCTCAGCAGAGCATCGGAGATCCCGCAGCGCAGCGCCGCCGCAGGGTATGGGGTCGCCCTCCAGGGGCACACCCCGGCCTCGGGAGCGATCCGGCAGTCCCGTGCAGCAGACACCAGCGGATCCGCTCGGGGGCATGACACCTCCACTCTGGCACTCCAAGGTTAGTTGGGGAGCAGGATCGGGAACCGAGGAGGAAGATGCTGTCAGCTCTCGGGTAGGCAGGGAGATCCGTAGCCACACGGGACAGCACTACACGCACTCCAGCAGCCAAGCCGATTTTCGCGCCAAAGTGAGGCGACCAGAGGGTTCACCACTATCAGTGGCCAGACTTCCGTGGAGGAATAGTATCCCGGCCTGGAAAAGACATCATAGACATCACCCCCACTTAAGCTTTTCAAAGATGTAGTTAAATGTTATAGAAAGTCGTGGTAGGGGGTAGATGGAGCCAGATGATTAAAGACTCTGCCGGGAGAGCTGTTAAAAAGCGGCCATGCAAGATGCCCCGCCCACCGGAAGTCCGCAACATTTACATTCTTAATAAGTTAGATGGGGACATAGTCATGTGACCAGCGGGGTCACAATACCAACCCCTACATCCTGCACTATCGAAATCACAACAGTCAGCATGCCGACTAGCAGGGACTATTCCCACTGGTGGGTGTCCACGACACCCATAGAGTGGGAATACAACTTGTGGCAAGCACATCTTGCCACCGAGCCCGCAGCGTGGCGAGCGCAGTGAGACCGCAAGAGGCTTCGTTGTGATCCACCCCCCCCGCCGGCATTCTGCTGCCGGGATTCCACTGTCGCTATACTGACCACCGGGATCCCCAGCGCCGGTAAGACAAACCGAACACCATGATGTATTTAGAGCAAACATCATGGAGGCATCACTGAGAGGATCTTGGACTCCAAACATTTCAGAGATGAGCGGTATGCTAATAGATAATTTAAACTGATTTAGACTGTATATACGAATCAAAGGGCCAGATCTTCTAAGCCATAAAAAGTGGGCGGAGATAAAGTACCAGCCAATCAGCTCCTAACTGCCATGTCACAGGCCCTGTTTGAAAAACGGCAGTTAGGAGCTGATTGGTGGCTAGTTTATCACTCTCCACTTTATCACTTTTGAGGCTTAGTACGTCTGGCCCTAAATCTAAACAAAAACAAAAAAACAGCATTTGCATGATATTTGCCAAATGTATAGCAATAGCCCGTGAGATGCAGCAAATGGAAAGATTTCACCAATTCAGGTGCAAGATTTAAAGCAGCATCGTTTTTTAAGGCAAAATTGACCTAGTTTTGCATTTTAAAAAATGTGGCTTTAAAACTGGCAGCTAAATCACCAAAATGTACGAATTTGTTCAACTTCTACGCATGTGTCCCATTGTGTCAAATATTTGCCACAAAACACAATAGCAATGAGCTCACTATGCGACAATAATGACTGATGTCTCTGCACCTTGTTTTGGGTGTCTTTGTAAAGTCTGAAGTTTGTAAATGTATGCAGACACAGGCTGCACAATGGGCAGAGTGTGGACTTACTATTTTTTATATTTCTTTTTTCAACTGGTGCTTTGTGAAACAAAAACAACAGATGCCTCTTTCTCACTTTTAAAATAACTATAGTGTGACTGACTGAAGGAACCTGGATGTATGTGTGAGAAAGCTTTTTTGAGTGCAAATGGTACATTTGTGTTGCCAAACCTGATTTTTCGATGGGGTAAACATGCTATAAAGATATGAGTGCTGAAAAGCATTTAACACTTTCATGTGGTGCCACATAATAAAATGACAACCTATTTAGTCATTCTATTTTTTTATGTGCCTTGTCTTAGAGCACAATATAAATTATGCACATTTAAAACAATACAGTTAAGAGATGTGCGGCGGGCACTTTTCGTGTTTTGTGTTTCGGTTTTGGATCTGGATCCATGCTAGTGTTTTGGATCTGAATTGGTTTTACCAAAACCACCCTTTCGTGTTTTGGTTTTGGATCTGGATGATTTTTGAAAAAAACACAAAAACAGCTAAAATCACAGGATTTGGGGGTAATTTTGAGTCTACGGTAATATTAACCTCAATAACATTAATTTCCACTCATTTCCAGTCTATTCTGAACACCTCACACCTAACAATAATGTTTTTATGCCAAAAGGTTGCACCGAGGTCACTGGATGACTAAGCTAAGCAACACAAGTGGGCAGCACAAACACCTGGTCCATCTAGGAGTGGCACTGCAGTTACAGACAGGATGGCAGCTTTAAAAACTAGGCCCTAAAGAGCACATAATGCAAAGAAAAAAAGAGGTGCACCGAGGTCACTGGCTGACTAAGTTAAGCAACACAAGTGTGCGGCACAAACACCTGGCCCATCTAGGAGTGGCACTGCAGTTGCAGACAGGATGGCAGCTTTAAAAACTAGGCCCCAAAGAGCACATAATGCAAAGAAAAAAAAGAGGTACACAGAGGTCGCTGGATGACTAAGCTAAGTTACACAAGTGGGCGGCACAAACACCTGGCCCATCTAGGAGTGGCACTGCAGTGGCAGACAGGATGGCTGTTTTAAAAACTAGGCCCCAAAGAGCACATGATGCAAAGAAAAAAAAGAGGTGCAAGATGGAATTGTCCTTGGGCCCTCCCAGCCACCCTTATGTTGTATAAACAGGACATGCACCCTTTAAGAAACCAATTATTTCAGCGACAGGGTCTGCCACACGACTGTGGCTGTAATTATTGGTTTGTTGGGGCCCCCACCAAAAAAGAAGCAATTAATCCCCCCACCAAAAAAGAAGCATTTCATCTCTCCTTGCACAAACTGGCTCTACAGAGGCAAGATGTCATCCTCATCCTCATCCTCCGAGTCCTTACCCCTTTCAGTGTGTACATCCTCCTCCTCACAGAGTATGAATTCATCCCCACTGGAATCCACCATCACAGGTCGCTGTGTACTTTCTGGAGGCAATTGCTGGTAAAGGTCTTCCTGGAGGAATTTATAATTCATTTTGATGAACATCATCTCTACATTTTGTGGAAGTAAATTCCTATGCCGATCGCTGACAAGGTTACCACCTGCACTAAATACTCTTTTGGAGTACACACTGGAGGGGGGGAAACTTAGGTAAAAAAAAGCCAGTTTGTTCAAGAGCCTCAAAATCACTTCTTTTTCCTGCCAGTATACATACGGACTGTCTGACTGTACTTGGATGCTGTCACCGATATAATCCTCCAACAATCTTTCAATGGTTACAGCATCATATGCAGTGACAGTAGACATGTCAGTAATCGTTGGCAGGTCCTTCAGTCTGGACCAGATGTCAACACTTGCTCCTGACTGCCCTGCATCACTGCCAGCGGGTGGGCTAGGAAATTGTATACTTTACCTCGCGGCATGAGTTGCAGGAGAAAATGAAGGAGCTGTTGACGGGTCACATGCCGCTTGAGTTAAAAAAATTCTCACCAGCAGGTCTTTGAACCTCTGCAGACTTGTGCCTGCCAGAAAGAGAGATACAACATAGGCTTTAAAACTAGGATTGAGCACAGTGGCCAAAATGTAGTGCTCTGATTTCAACAGATTGATCACCCTTGAATCCTGGCAAAGCGAATGAAGGGCTCCATCCACAAGTCCCACGTACTTAACGGAATCTCAGTGCCTCCATCAATTTCTCCAGCTGCTTCTGCAAAAGCCTGATGAGGGGAATGACCAGACTCAAGCTGGCAGTGTCTGAACTGACTTCACGTGTGGCAAGTTCGAAGGGTTGGAGAACCTTGCACAACACGGAAATCATTCTCCACTGCGCTTGAGTCAGGTGCATTCCCCCTCCTTTGCCTATATCATAGGTGGATGTATAGACTTGAATGGCCTTTTGCTGCTCCTCCATCCTCTGAGGCATATCGAATGTTGAATTCCTCCTCGTTACCACCTCTTGCTTCAGTTGATGGCAGGGCAGGTTCAGAAGTGTTTGCTGGTGCTCCAGTATTCGGCAAGCAGTGGCTGAATGTCGAAAGTGGCAGCATCTCCTGCACACCCCTTTAATTTTTAAAAAAAATCTTCACCACCAAATTAATTGTATGCGCAAAATATGGGACATGCTGGAATTTGCCCAGATGTAATGCACGCACAATATTGGTGGCGTTGTCTGTTATCACAAATCCCCAGGAGAGTCTACGTGGGGTAAGCCATTGTGCGATGATGTCTCTCAGAAGAGGTTGTCAGTGGTGTGCCTCTTACGGACACCAGTAATACACAGTGTAGCCTGCCTAGGAACGAGTTGGCATTTGTGAGATGCTGCTACTGGTGCTGCTGCTGTTGTTGCTGCGGGAGGCAATACATCTACCTAGTGGGCTGTCACAGTTATGTATTCCTTAGTTTGCCCTGCTACACTTGTCCACCTGTCCGTGGTTAAGTGGACACTGGGTACAACTGCATTTTTCAGGACACTTTTCTAAATGTCCCTGTACAGTTCGGGAATCGCTTTCCTAGTGAAGTGGAATCTAGACGGGATTTGGTACCGGGGACACAGTACGTTCATCAACTGTCTAAATCCCACTGCACTAATGGCAGATACCGGATGCACGTCTAACACCAGCATAGTTGTTATAGCTTAATTAATCTGCTTTGAAACAGGGTGACTGCTGTCATATTTCATCTTCTTCGCAAAGGACTGTTGGACAGTCAGTTGAAGTAGTACAAGTGGTCTTCCGACTTCCCCTCTAGGATGACGATCGACTCCCAGCGGCAACAACAGAAGTGGCAGCAGTCGGCGTACCACTTAAGGATCCTCCGGAGGAATCCCGGTTAGGAGAGGACTCTTCAGTCATGCCAGTGACATGGCCTGCAGGACTACTGATGTTCCTGACTGAGGAGGAAATTGACGTTGAGGGAGTTGATGGTGTGGCTTGCAGGAGCTTGGGTACAAGAGAAAGAAGGGATTTAGGTGTCAGTGGACTGCTTATGCTCTTACCCAAAGTATCTGAACTTGACAGTGACTTCTGATGAATGTGCTGCAGGTGACGTATAAGGGAGGATGTTCCCAGGTGGTTAACATCCTTGCCCCAACTTATTATAGATTGACAAAGGCAACACACGGCTTGACACCTGTTGTCCAGATTTGTGGAGAAATAATTTCATACTGAAGAGGTGGCTTTTTTTGTATTTTGCCCAGGCATGACAATGGGCTTTCTCATCCCATGGACATAAACTGTCTCCACTGGTGCCTTATTCAAACACACATCACCATCAGAATCTTCATCAAGAATCGTCAACTTCCTCCTCAGTGCCAACTACACCTATGTCCTACTCATCCTGGTGTACGTCTTCTGTGGCATCCTCAATCTCAATATCAGCAACAAGGCTGGCGGTGCTCCTCCCAGCACTTGCAGGGGGTGTGCAAATGGTGGTAGGAGCCTCCTCTTTCCATACAGTCTTTGGAAGTTCAAGCCTAGACATTGCAACCGCGGACACACTTGGACTCTCCTTGGGGATTTGTGATATCGCTGAATGAACAGTTGTATTTTCCTGTGCTTTTACAAGCTTAATTTTTTAAATTTTTTGAGAGGGAGGAGGGCTTCCATCCTCATGAGAAGCTGAGCCACAAGTCATGAACATAGGCCAAGTCCTTAGCCTTTCCTTGCCACTTCGTGTCGTGAATGACATATTGCCAATTTTACGTTTCTCATCAGATTATTTCTTTTTTTCTGCTTATTAATTTTTGCTTCTTGGATTTTACATGCCGTTTATGACATTGGGCATCGGCCTTAGCAGACGACGTTAATAGAATTGCATCGTCAGTGTCATAACTGGTGGCAGCAGCAGCTTCAGCACTAGTACTAGGAACTGGAACTGGAAGTTGCCCATGGCAACCAATCAGCATTGACGTAACATTTCTAATTTGCATATAATACAATGGTACGGAGAAGCTAATTGGTTGCCATAGGAAATTTCTCCACTGGCTCACTTATCTGCTTTTATCACTGCTGAGTACATGCCCCCTTTGGACTTTATGGGCATTCTGGAGAGCCAACCAAGATTAGGGATCCTCCCCTTACATTTAATGAGAGTAGGCATGTATGACCCACTGGCAGAAATTATACTGTATGTGGAAGAACACTACAGGCCAGTCACAAAAATACAGAGCTGCCCGAATTTGTCTTCTCGTTCCACCCACTTCCTCTCCCCATCATCCTCTGCTTCTCCCTGTCACCCTCCCCATCACTTACGGTCTCTTCCCATCACCTTATCTCTGTCACCCACTGTGTCTCACCATCTCCCACTATCTCTTGTTGTCAACTCTCTCCTGTCACCCTCTCCTTGTCACCCTCTAAGTTACCCACTTCCTCCTCATCAACCATTCCCTGGCATCACCCACTGCCTCTCTCTGGGGTTTATTTACTAAAGTCCCGATTTTGTCCGAATTTGGTGTGTTTTTTTCAAAGTGTTAACACGGGAATTTACTAAGCACAAATCTCAGCAGTGTTGGCTCTATTCATAATGGTTTTCATGGCAGAGGTCAGAAATACTAATGAATAGACCATCGGCCAAACGTGGCTGTTTGTTGATACAACACGGTAATTTACTATTCATTCGTATTTGGATGTTTGTCCGTGAATGTTCAATTGCGGTCGGGTTCTTTTGCGAATCGCTAAAAAAAGCAGCAAAAAAATAGACCTGCTTTTTCCTGGCGTGTTTACATGTGTGGCAACTTCAACATCAATCACACCTGAATTAGGATGCCTATAAAAGGACCCTAGGCCCATTTTAATCATCTCTCACTCAGAAATGGCTGCTGTTCTATGGTGCAGTGATGTTTTGTGTGCTGTGGAATTCCTGAGACTCAGACATCAGCCTGGAAGAAACCAGGGCCAGGAAACTGAAAATGGTCAGCAGGTTGTAAGGGTGCCATGGAGGCTGCGCAGGCCTCATTTTTCTAGGGGGCATTTAAACTTAAACACATTGGCCGATGAAAGGTCATACAGATGTTCTGGCTAAATCGAGCAAACATTTTCCATCTGTATGACCTTGTCAAACTGGACCTAGACCCTGAGACAGCACACTCTTGCCCTGTCTCAGGCCTGCACAAACTCCTGGCTGTGTTGCACTTTATGGCTACTGGTAGCTTTCAGGCTTTCTGGTGATGTCATTGGGATCTCACAGCCCTCCTTTTCCAGAATCCTAACACAGGTGACGTATACCTAAAATCCTCATCTGTTATTTTTTTGTTTGTTGTAGTAATGTCAGTACACAGTGATGATGTTATGTAATTTAACCTCAATACCCTTTTTTCTGCAAATATACACACAGGTTTTGGATGCTTTGCAGCCCCACATCGATGCCTCAATATGCTTCCCTACCCAGGAGTCTCAGTGGCATGACGTCAGGGTAGCTTTCTATGGCTTTGCTGGCATGCCCAATGTGCTGGGAGCCATAGATTGCACACACGTTCAGCTGAGACCACCTAGGGGCAGGCAGCATATATATACCAATAGACACCTTGACCACTCTACAAATGTCCAGGTGGTTTGTGATGTAAAACTCAAAATCATGAGTGTTTTTGCTGGTTACCCTGGTGGCTGCCATGACCCCTTCATCCTCAGTCAGTCATCCCTCTTTGATAAATTTGAGGATGGACAAATGCCAGATAGATGGCTTCTGGGTATGTGACTTGCTATGTGTAGGACTTTGTATACTATGCCCAAATCCACTGTGTTAGCTATGTGTTGCTGTATATGTACTTTACACATGTTACTATATATGTCTTTCAGGTGATGGGGGATATGGCTGTTTCTCTTGGCTTCTGACTCCATTGTCCCGCCCTGATTCCCCTGCTGAACACAATTACAATAATGCACATAAGTCCACGTGGAATGTGATAGAAAGATGTTTTGGGGTGCTGATATTTAGCTTTCAGTGTCTGGATAAGTCTGGTGAGCTTTTGTTGTATAGTCCCTTATAGGTGACCAGAATTGTGTTCTGCTGCTGTTTTCTTCATAACATTTGTTTGCAACAACATCTGCCACATGTTGATGAGGAGGATGAAGAAAGCAGTCAGCAAGCAGATGAGTTAGATACATCTGGCGACACTTGGAGAACAGATGTAGGGAGGCAGGTAAGGCAAGAGCTTATAAATCTACATTTTTAAAGGTAAGTATATGTGTATCTGAATTATTTACATTTTTACTTTGCCACATAATTAATATTTGAAACTAACTCAAACATGTTACTTTGACAGAATGTGGATTATTCCAAAGACAGAAAAACATACACTGGCTTAGTGGCATACAAATGTAGCATGTGTATTGTGTGTTCTTGTTTTGAGTACACATCATATTATGGTGCACATGTCTTAAGGCTGGAGAAGTCATTAAGCAGTGATAAGTGGAAGGTGATCAAGCACTAGGTAATCCTGAATATTTTTGTAAATGCTATTTACTATCTGAATGTCTGCTACGTATTCATTTTACACTTCGCAATGATTTTTCTCTTCTCCATGCTGAATACATCTGGCCCTATGTGTGGTGTTCCATGGTGTTTAAGGGACACAAACTTTGTACCATCAATTTTTTTTTATTTGTTTCAGATTGCTTGTTAAAGTCAGCATGTTTTATAGACACAACACAAGAAACAATATGTATCCATTATTACACACATTACTTTTGGTGTTGCAAGGAAAAGTGGGATTTGTTTGAAGCATACAAACAAATGCTCCCATAACTCATTTTTACCACACACAAACATGGCAGGACATTAATGACAAACCGGCTAAAATCATTTAATCAAAAACCTCCCATTGTTTGCACATATTCGGACACTTGCTTGTTGAACAATACTATTATTGTCCTAATGGCGTGAAGTTTTAAACAATTTACCTTTCTCACAACCCCTACAATTAGGTTGTATGGGTCATGTGTTAATCTGCATGGCTGTGCTGTAGACAGGCTGTTATATCATTGTGATTATAATCTGTAATTAATCAAAAGGGAATCAAAGACTGTTGGCTCATTAATGCATACACCTCAGAATGTGCATGCCTGTTCAGTAGACTGGCTGCTATATATGAGAGTGATTAGAATCTGGTAATAATAATTAGATAATCAAAGACTGTTGGCTCATTAATGCATACACCTCAGAATGTGCATGCCTGTGCAGTAGACTGGCTGCTATATATGAGAGTGATTAGAATCTGGTAATAATAATTAGATAATCAACGACTGTTGGCTCATTAATGCATGCAGCTCACAATGTGTAGCACAGATAACATTTCACTGGCCAAAACATTTTCAAAGACTGGAAAATAGCAGTGTGAAGGGCAACTGCACTTGTAAACTTAGTTTAAAGATAATTAATGATTTTGTATAAATTTGAAAGCTGCTAACAGGACAATCTATAGTGTCCATCATACACTTATTAAATCATTGTTTTCTTTTCTCCACACAGAAACCACTACATCTGTTGTTTATTTTTTTGGGGGCGGCTGCTTGATTGCTGCTTTGCCTTTACCACAATCGGGTGGTCGTGTTCTGGTGGAGAGCCTTGGTGGTGAGGCCATTGGCGAGACAAGTGGAGTTGTCGTACAAGAACTGGTGCTTTGTTGGTGTTGCTGCTGGGAACTGAGTGTTTCATTGAGGTTAGTGAGTGTAGCATTGAGTTCACGTGTTGCTGCAGTGTGATTCTCCATGGTGCGGGATATTGATTCAATGAGCATTTGATTTGTTTCTAAAATGTTTGGGTAGCTTTGCTGTTGTCTGTGATGTGCATCCATTAGGCGTTGTAAGTTGCCCATTACATGTGTCATGTCTGCCCGCATTATTTTCATGGTGTTTGCCATTCGCGTGGTTGGTTCATTTTGTCTGCTGATATTGCGGCTTATTCTTTTGAGGTGATTAGGCAAGCTCAAGAAAATTTATGCCTGTCTACGCAGGCAATCCTGATTAGTGGCCTGCTGTGTAGCCCAATTGTCCCAAAACACTTGATCAGGCCCTTGTGCTACTGGTGTTGTTGGGCTCTGTTGTGGTGAAGGTGTGTGTTGCAGGGGAGGTGTACTCACAGGTGCTGGGGGTGTGTTTGCTTCATTGATTGGTTGAAGTTGTTAAATAAATGTATCATCCATGTCACTGTCTTGCTAGTGTGTCGGAGGGCTGCTTGGCTTGATAGTTGATTCTGGAAGGACAATGCATTTTTGGTTAGATTGCCAAATATGTGTTTGAAATGTTTGACAAACAATGTCCACTCTACACATGTGGATGCATATTGTACATATTCTGCATTGAAACAACATCACTACTGCCTTTAAAAGCTACACATGCCTCTCTCATTGTTGCTTTGATGTGTACATCAATGTAAGAGCAAGCACATTATTTGTTTGGTATATCCTACATACTCCACGAGAAATGTGTCAGTTGTAATTACAAATTAAGGGGAACATTTACTAAGCAGTGATAAAAGCAGAGAGGCGAGGCAGAGGAGAAGTTGGCCATGGCAACCAATCAGCAGTGAAGTAACATCTATAATTTGCATACTGTAAAATTCTATAGAGCTGCTGCTTGGTTGATGGGCCAACTTCTCCACTGGCTTACTGCTCCGCACTTATCACTGTCTAGTAAATGTCCCCCTTAGTCTTTTAGTGTGAGCAAGTCAAACATCTATATACTTTTGCATGTTGTAAACAATGTAGGCAAAAGCATCAACACACAACAATGTTTACAGCCTTACTCCTTGTCAAGCTGCCCCATCTGTTTCTGTTGCAGCATCTTCCAGACAATATGCTACTGTTTGGCTGAAGTGGACACACATATTTTGAATGGAGGCGGAAATCTACCTTCCACTTTGTGGACATTTTGTGATTGGTGTTCTTCTGTACGTATTGTTGTTAGTGGTGTGTCTCTAGTTTATGAATGTCAAAAAATGGAGCATTTATATATGACAAATCTTTTTTTTTTTTTTTTAGATTCCTACTCACCATCCAGATGAGGGGAGTGTGGATGGCATCTTGGTGGAGTGTCCAAAATTTTGCGTGGTGGTTTTGAAGACACTATCGAAATTCTACATTGCGGTGGAGACACCTGTGGTTTGGACTGGACATCCGACCTTGGTCTCTTGGGTGCCACATGTGGTGGCTTTTTGTGTGGTTCAGAAGGGCGTCTTCTGCTCGCAGTGCCTTGTGTTGTGTGACCTATTGTTAAATAAACAATTAATGTAGGACCATTCCTTAACAAACATAACATGTACTACATTGGACACTTAACCTGCTGCCGCAGCGTCATCATCATCAGATGTAGTTGGACTGACTGGAGGTCGGGCAGTTTTGGACTTTTTCAACACTGTACAACCGGATAAGAAAATAGTGAAAAGTTAAAATTGTACAATGCAGTTGCTAAGCATTTGTAAAATTATCATTCTAAAGATAATAAACACTTTTTCGTTTGTGTGGTTGTAATGTAAACATCATTGGGACAGCTAACAAACAGCTGATGTGGCCCCCAGACCCACAGCCATTAGCCAAACAATATTGGCCAATAGGCCATGTGCAGTGAGGAAAGTGCAACGCATGACAAAATGGAGAGGACACAAACATGGGCCTACATTACAACTATACAAAACAACACTACATAACACACACATATGGTTTACAATTGCAAGTTTCACTAATAAGAAAGAATATTTGTGTCAACCTGTGTGATGTGGCACAACAAACACACAGTAGTCCAACATAACAACAAAAGTAAGTAACACATTGAATACATTTAATAACCTGCCAAACACATAAGTCACTGATAAAGCAGTGTTTTCTAAGGTGAAAAATGCAGCAGCCAAGCATCACCAATATGGTGGTTTTTTTTTGGCCTAATTAGATGGTGCTTTAATTACCTTGCACAAGTCACTGCTTTTTCATTTACTTATGCTGTCTCCAGCCTATTACATCTGAACCACTGTGTGTGATACCTTGCACCAGGCAAACTGACCCAAAATACAGAGTACAGTGCATTCTGATGAAAATGTGCTGAAGGGGAAACTTGGTGTTTGTAAATTAAGGGTCGCCCACAAATCCAACTTAACTCAAAAAATAGATACACATTTTAAGTGTCATTCCACATACAATACTGTTATGTGCTACATTTGCTTTTGTGTTATCCATCAACAATGGCAATGGTTTTGGTGCCATGTACTCCAAGCAGCGAGTAACGCCCTAGCCCACATGACACACATTAACCAAACCAAAAGTTAACCACAAACAAAACACAGTATGTGATTAAGAAAAACCATGCTCACCATCCTGGCTAAGACGATCAGAATCATGGACATGTGTTGCTGCCACAACTTCAGGAGGTATTAAGCTCCGCATGGGCTCCTTGTACTCCAGATATCTGGCAATGAAGGGCTGACCCCTACTGGTCTGATGAGCAGACTTCACCTCCTTGGCCATTTTGGACTTCACATGGCGCTTGATATCATAGTACCATTTGCGGCATTTGTCCTTGGTCCGCTTGACCACCCCCTCACTATTTACAGCAGCAACAACTTTAGCCCACAACCGTCTTTTTCCATGATGTCACCTTTGCGGACTCCGGCCCAAATAGGTAACGCTGATATTTCATCAGCTCACGCACCAAAGCCACATTCTCACCATAACTAAACTTGACATTGCGGCCAGTCTTAGTAGTGGTGTGTGGCCAAGGAGCTGCATAACTGTCACTGTCACTAGAGGCTGCAGCACCAACCTCATCCACCTCTTCCACCTCACTAACCTCCTCCCTCTCACTCAACTCCTCCACCTCACCCACCTCCACCTCACCCACCTCACTCACCTCCTCCACCTCAGAGTCAGACATAATTTGGACAAACAACAATTAACACTGAAAAAATTAAATACAAACAACACAATCCTCCACTACACAACACACACACACACACACACACACACACACACACACACACACACACACACACACACACACACAATATAACACTCAAAACTTGCCTAAAAAACTCCTCAAAAACCAAACTACTCACCAAACTCCACAGCACAACCTCTCTCCTCACCACTAACTAAACCCACGAGGTGCGGACGGTTTGGGGCGTATTTATATGGTTGCGCACAGACACTCTTACACCGGAAACACAACCAATCACGAATGAAGGACAAAATCGAAAGTAAAAGTGGAAATGCGGCCGTAGTTGGAAAAAAACCCGGCTGCGTATAAAATAATCACTATCCGTGGAAAAAACACACATTCTCAACCGAACAAGTGATTTGCGGCCAAAAAAAACCAAAACACGAAAAACATCGCCATCGGAAAATACGAAAACAACAAACTTGACAGCATAGTAAATTAGCGTAGATGCTTTCAAAAAGTTGCATGACAATGCGTCCGATAAAATTTGAGATAAAACAACACAAATCGACTCAAACACGAATATTAGTAAATAAACCCCTCTGTCTTCAGAGAAGCAGTCAGGAGCTGAACAGTGCTTTGTGAGGGAAGAGAGTCCAGGAAGGGGAAGAGAGGACTGTCACTTGGAGGCCAGGGCTTGAGAAGAAGAGCCTGGATGTGACTTCTGAAAGGATGGGGAGGACTGAGAAGGCAAATGTTGGCATGAGTTAGGGAGTGGGTGGGGAGTCTGAAATAATGAGAGTGGGTGAGGAAGTGTGATGAAAAGGAGGCAGTAGCTTGTAGATATGGCACACCCCTTGTTGCAAGGCCACACCCACTTCTCCAGGAATATGTGCACCTTTGCTTGGCGCAGAAGAGCCCTTTCCCCCTTTTCCTATGTCATGGTGCCCCCTCCTGTCATTTTTTTCTGGATCTGACCCTGCCTAGGAGAGGAGGTATAGTTGCTGTATGTTGCTAATGTTCTATTCACAACTATGATCCCAGCAGAGGTTAACAGAAAACATTGTACAGTACATCACCATTCATTAATCCCATGGCTGCAGAACTGTGTGTATTCCTCACAGCTGATAGGCCAGTAATGTGGTGTTTAGTGAACTGTACAATTGCAACAAATAAGAACACCAAGTAAAGAGCCTCTTTTCCCATTTATACAGGCCATAATAACCTCTAATTGTTTTTTTGCCAGTGCACAAAGAAAAAAGCTTAATGATGGATGATTTTCATCAAAAGAGAATAAATGGTTTACGGATGTAACATATTCTCTGCCTGTCATGCTTCTGTGGAAGGAGATTTAATATGCTGCCTGATTACTGGCACTGATGAGAAGATGAGTGAGTGGATCAGCGCAGCAGAAGGGCCTAGAGTGAAACCTTTGTGTGTGGTGAATTATGACTACTGGGGCAAAATGGATTTATAAGCCGGCATTTGAGTTGTAATGGTAAAGTATAGCACAAAAAACATGTCTCTTGATTTTCTCAGCCTTTTCATGCCATGTTATTGCGCATCCCTGAGTTCTATTATAATTAGTGTGATTAATCTAAACATTTCCCAAAGGATGAAATGCACCATCACAGAAAAACTGTACGGAGGGTTGATTACACAGATAAACTGTCCTCACAATGATTAGCTGATGGTATTTTTAACTAGATAGCTATCTATCTAGAATTATACCCAGACATAAGATCTCAGCTTCTTAACTGATATAGGCCCTCATTCCGAGTTGATCGCTCACTAGGTACTTTTAGCAGCCGTGCAAACGCATAGTCGCCGCCCATGGGGGAGTGTATTTTTGCTTTGCAGGAGTGCGAACGCCTGTGCAGCAGGTCGGCTGCAAGCACATTTTGTGCAGAACAAGACCAGCCCTGTAGTTACTTATTATGTGATGATTGCTGCGACGAATGACACAGTAATGACGTCAGATACCCGCCAAGCAAACGCCCGGCCACGCCTGCGTTTTTCCAAACACTCCCAGAAAACGGTCAGTAGACACCCAGAGACTCCCACTTTGTCAATCTCCTTGCGATCGGCTGTGTGACTGAAAGCTTTGCTAGAACCTGTGCAAAACCACAATGCTCTTTGTACCTGTACGCCATGTGTGCTCATTGTGGTGCTTACGCATGCGCAGTTTTGCCATTTTTTTAACTCATCGCTGTGCAGCGACCAACAGCAGCTAGCGATCAACTCGGAATGAGGGCCATAGACCATTCAATTAGGTCTAGGGTTAAAGCAGAATTGTCCATCTCATGAATCTGTTTGCAGACAATCATGAACATGTAACTAATGACACTGCATGCACGTGTAGTGTATGATAGTAAAAGGTCAGGCTGTTTTTCATGTACTAAATAACACATCAAAAATAAATTACAGGATAAAGACCATGTATGACACTGGTGTGTTGTGATTTTTTTTTGTGTTTATCAAATGTGTTGTATTTTATTATACAAAACAGAAAAACATGTTATTGATACTACAGTATCACTAAACCTGTGGGATACCAATTTCTGGAAGTCTGTACACTAGCCTATGTGCTGAACACACTGTTACACTGAAGAGAAATGCACTCATCTCTCAGGTACAGAGGGTAACATTCAGACTAGGAGCTAGTGTAGGGACTGTATGCTAGTGCAGATACTGGGGTCTCTTGATGAATGACTGCAAGCTTAAATGTTTTGATGAAAATAAGAACAAATTCCCCATGTGTTCATTTGCTACATACAGATTTGCAGTACTAATGTTCATAGGCGTGCACAGCTAATTTTATTAGGGCAGGGGTAGCCAACCCTGGTCCTCGAGAGCTACCAACAGTGCATGTTTTCCAGGTCTCCTCACAGAGTCCACCTGTGGATCTTTTAAAATGTGACAGTTAGTAATAACTGCACATGTGCACCTGCCATGTGAGCTGGAAAACGTGAACTGTTGGTAGCTCTTGAGGACCAGGGCTGGCTACCCCTGTATTAGGGGGTGCACCGCAGGAGGGGTGTGTCTAGCACTGCCTTTTGGGCGTGTCTAGCACCGCCCAGGGATGTGTCAAGCACTATTTTACATTCTCTCAGTAAAAATCACATGGCTTAATCTAATTTCTCCCTAGTTCCTAATAATGAAGTAGATATAATACACCCCAGAGAAATAAAATTAAACCTAATGGTGCGACCACTGGCCAGTACTGATTGTCCGCTAAGGCATAATCCTGAGTCCTAGCTGCCACTGCACCCTATCGCTGCTTACACTTCCCCAACCTATCCCTGACCCCTCAGCAGAACTAGAGAGTGGTGGGCCTAGGTGCATATATACCCCCCACCACCCCACCCCTTGCACCCCCAAGTACCTACACCCTAATTTAGAGTAAGACATTCTGAAAAGTACGGGAGATTTAGGGGCCCCCCAGTGCGCACGCCTATGCTAATGATAGTGCCAAATACAAAACTCTTTTTTTTTTTGTAACATATGTAGCACAAATATTGGCACACATCTGGTACAATATGAGTAAAACTGAGCGTAGACATATTTCTTACCTATTTGTTTCAAAATGTTGCCTAGCGTTGTCATGGCTGCTTCCAATCAACGCTGTATAAGGCATACTTACAAACTCTGCTTTTGGTTAATTGTGCACTGTCTCCTATTTTATAATGTCTTTATAGCATATAAGAAAACGTAACATTAATAGCAAAAATCTTGAAAAAAATTGTTCATACCAATGTTAGCTCATTGTGGGCAGGACGTACTAAAGGAAAAATGCAGTAAAAACCCTGTTTTCAAATCTACTAACCCCCATGCATCCGGTTATCAATACGGAGGGTAAAGCCAGCTTTTTATGGCATTACCTTATAGAAGCCTATGGTCTTCTTACCACATCCCGCCATCTCCGCCACCCAGTGCCGCTCACATAACCCCCCATACCTGAGTGCAGGCAGCCTCCTGTCTCGGTCCCGGATCCCAAACTCCTTCTCCCCCAGCAACACTGCCAGATGTCCTTCTGGCTGCAGGGAGGAGGAGAAGGAGCCCGGAACTGGCTGCAGACATCGCCTCCTGTGGCTGGGAGGTGAAGGACACCCCTGGAGACCCCCGCACACCCTCTCTTCTGGACCAGCAAGCTTTGCATGGGGCCTCTGTCATCACATTGAGATACTAATCGCTTATGTAAGTACATATGCGATTAGCATTCCTGCGATGGCCGTCGATGTCTCTTAGTACAGGCCTGTGACATTTGCTAACCCAATACACTGCATGAAAAAGACAAACAACAGGATGACAAGACAACTCTGTAAAAAAATTAATTAAATAAAAATACTCAAAAATGAATGCTTCTAGTCCGGAATTACCATGTCAGCTCCAATATACGCTATATCAAATAATCAAAAAGCAAAAATGGCCCAAATAGTTTATGAGATGAAAAGATGTAAGAAAATGCATTAAAGGAAAAATGTACAATAAAAATCAATACCCAAGATAGGATAAAATATGTCTGTAGTTCGATGCAATAGACGTGTCAGGATTTGGGTAATGTCTCTGAATCTGTATCAGGACTTGATGAGCTTGATTATCAGAGTGCTGGAAGAGAGGTCTTATGTATTTTCTTTGCAATAATATATTAATAGTGGCAGGAAGCAGGGGCGCTTTAAGAGAGGAGGAGGCCCGTGTTCAGCCTCCTCCATTTGGCCCCCTCCTCTCTGCCCGGAATGCTGTAGAGTCTGAGCACTAGAGGGCTCAGACTCTACTGCACATGCGCAGATCTCCGAGAAAATGGTGCGGTGGCCATTTTCCCTGAGATTTCTCTACTGAGCAATACTCTGTGAAAATGGCAGCTGAGCCATTTTCACTGTGTTTTCACAGCGCTGTGGATGCAGGCGCTGGACTCCGGAAGGGAGAGTATTTAAAAAATGGGAGCAGCGTGTGTGGTGTGGGCCCCCTCCGGACTCGCACACACACTGAGCCCATTATAGAAATGCCAGTGGCAGAAAGACAAGGAGAGAGTCAGGACCAGTATTAGAGAAACTGGAACTAGCACGAGTATTTGGCGGAGACCCAGAGCAGGGGCGCGGAGTCTAACCTGCCGGTGGTTTTTACCAGAAAACTCAGCAAGGGGATTTGGTCTTTGCTACACCTGACAAGCAGGTCGCAGCCCCCTGCCATGGTCACTTGGTGATAGCACTGGATCACTGACGTAGTTGCTGGAGTTGAGATCTAGAAACAGGGATTTAATGACCCTGGTTGAGACAGCAGTAATATGACAGACAGGAACTGATGTTTGCAATATATTAGATTGGAACCGATGATCATGAGGTCTCTGACTAGATCCGATTATGATAATATATTGGACTGGAACCAATGGTGGTGTTATATTGGACAGGAACCAATGGTGGTGTTATATCATGCTGGAACCGATGATAATAGTTTATCGGACTGGAACCAATGGGGGTGTTATATCGGAGTGGAACCCATGGTTATGTTATATTGGACTGGAACACATTGTGGTGTTATATTGAAGTGGAACTAATGGTGGTCTTATATCAGACTGGAAACGATGATAATAGTTTATCGGACTGGAACCAATGATGATGTTATATCGGACTGGAACCAATGGTTCAGCGCTTTGCCTGGAATCAAAGTTCAGCACTGCCTGGAATCAAAGTTGCTGACTGGAACCCTGTGGAGAACCGCTACAAAGCTCACATACTGAGCTGTGTGACTTATGGCATTGGCAACCTGGGCCTTGTTGGTCTGGGAGTTTAATACCTGTAGAGGCATCAGGATTGGCTGTGACTGTCAGCTGATCGCCTGACTGACTGAGTTAGTGAGAACCTTATCACATGATGCAAAGCAAGATGGCGACATCCATGCTGCTGATTCGGAGGGAACTAGGCCATGAGTCATGCCAACTCCATAAGCAGAGTCGTGGGGTCTGCACACCTGCATTGTACCAATGATATCATGGTTTCTGGCCACAGAGACCACCATTGCAGCACAAGGAACTCACCCACAGGCACCCGGAGCAGCACTTTGGGACCTCATCTCCGGCCAGACAGGTAGGAAACAGGGTCTGATTTTGGGGTCTCTCCTTGAAGCCATGATAAAAAGCACTTACAGTATCCTACACATCTGTTTGTGCACTAAAAGCTTTTCAGGTGTATTTTAAACCCAATTAAATTGCTCATACTGGAAGAATGCATCTTCTTGACCCACAGCAAAACTTGGGAAGAGAATTGGCAAAGACATTCTTAACTCCCTTGATCAATGCCACCCATCCACATAGCCATCTACTAGGTGTGACAGAAGGCTTTCGTACCCAGTAATTGTGAAACAGAATGCTACATGTTTGTTTCTGGTGGCTGAGAAACAGGCAGAGGATGCTTACAAGACACTATTATTGGATTCAAAACACAATCAGAGTGGCAATAGAGCATGCTCTGTCTGTGTCCTCAGCCACCATACATTGCTCAGCCAAGTGGCAGTCAAGCTGGTTTCCACAAATGAAAATTATACCTGTCCTGTCTAGACATTACAGTACTGCTGACCCGATGAAAGCCCAAAATATTCAGTATTTTATGAAATGATTGCCATAATGGAATTCCTGAATGGCTGATTAATACTCCAGAATTACAGGAACTCCAATGTATTTTATCTTGACTCAAACAGTTTCAGATTTCATCATGGTACTTATCACACCTTAACAACTTGCATGGCGTGGTCAGATGCGGCCAAGCTAGGCTAGGCTTTCCATGACATTGCCCCATCAGAAAGTGCACTGTGCGACTGCTGAAAGAGATTCTTCCAGCAGCTGTCACTATCAGAGGGACCTCCAGACATCTCTGCTTCCTGGTTCCCACCCCCCAATGCCTACCATGCTGCTGATCACTGCTGATTGAGCAGGCTAGCAGAAACCCCCACCCCATGGTTGCAGAGATTAGCAGCCACTGGGTAAATGTTAAAAGCAGCCCATCCCCTTCCGTGTAGCCAGGGCCATTTTAACAGCAGTGTAGGTCCCTGGGCAAAGCAATGCACTGGGGCCCTTACCCATCCTCCCACGGCAGGGGTGGGGGGATGCTGTCAGCAGCAGCTTTGATGTCCAGTGGGTGGTAGGGGGTGTTCTATCTTCTACTCAGCAGTAGGACCTAGAGCAGTAATTTCTTCTAAGATTTGTGATGGTCCGATCATCGATGATCCAATATATAAGCTATCAATGTATGTATTGATGGGTTTTTTTAGTTTTTTTTTATAAAACTGGATTGGATATTTAAATTAATGTTCTTATACTAATTAAATTTTGTAAAAATTAAATTTTGACACAGTGTTTGGAAAACATATTAGCCAGTTAACAGGTTAAATGCCACTGCATAATGTTAATAACTTTGCAAGAAGCACTTTTTTAAAATCTTTACTTTACAGAGTTAAAAAATACCTCTTATTCACCACAGGGAAACAACTGAAAAATGGCATCCACCTTCATATACAGAAAGTGCCTCACATAGTAAATGTTATATGTTATGTATGTATACACTTTTAAATGTTGCACTTATGTATTAATGCATTATAACAGCATTATGCAGCTTTTCTGTGGAATACATCCCTGGAGTGCCCCTTGATTGGTAATACTGGCACCAAATAATACTGACTTAAGGGTGAGTGTCTATTTTTATACAGTCTTTTATCATATATAAAACATGTCTTTCATCCTGTGACTATAAATGAAAGAACTAAGGGCCTAATTCAGAGTTGATCGCAGCAGCAAATTTGTAAGCAGTTGGGCAAAACCATGTGCACTGCGGGGGGGGGGGGGGGGGGGGTTGGGTGCGGATATAACATGTGCAGAGAGACTTAGATTTGGGTGGGGTGTGTTCAAACTGTAATCTAAATTGCAGTGTAAAATTAAAGCAGCCAGTATTTACCCTGCACAGAAACAATATAACCCACCCAAATCTAACTCTCTTTGCCAATGTCATATATGCCACACCTGCAGTGCACATGGTTTTGCCCAACTGCTAACAGATTTGCTGCTGCGATCAACTCTGAATTAGGCCCAGTGTCAGGGGAACAGGTACCATTTCTTGGGGTAGATGGCAGTTTGCAGCAGCTGAGTCAGAAGATAAATACAGTATCAAAAGAAATACCTTGCGGTTGGCGCTAATGATACACAAAGTAAACTCTGACTTACCCCCTAAATGCACGATGGTTATCTTCTATCACAATATGTTGCAAATAAGTTGAGAGAAAATATGAAATATCTTAATTGAGAAAAAAGGGGGTAATTCAGACCTGATCGTAGCAGCAAATTTGTTAGCAGTTGGGCAAAACCATGTGCACTGCAGGGGGGGAAAGATATAACATGTGCAGAGAGAGTTCGATTTGGGTGGGGTGTGTTCAAACTAAAATCTAAATTGCAGTGTAAAAATAAAGCAGCCAATATTTACCATGCACAGAAACAATATAACCCACCCAAATCTAACTCTCTCTGCAAATGTTATATCTGTCATACCTGCAGTGCACATGGTTTTGCCCAACTGCTAACAGATTTGCTGCTGCGATCAACTCTGAATTACCCCCCATGTGCACTGCAGGTGTGGTAGATATAACATAACCATATAACATAACAATAATAACCATCGTGCCTTTAGGGGATAATTCAGAGTTGATCGCAGCAGCAAATTTGTTAGCAGTTGGGCAAAACCATGGGGGTAATTCCAAGTTGATCGCAGCAGGAAATTTTTTAGCAGTTGGGCAAAACCATGTGCACTGTAGGGGGGGGGGAGAGGGGCAGATATAACATTTGCAGAGAGAGTTAGATTTGGGTGGGTTATTTTGTTTCTGTGCAGGGCAAATACTGGCTGCTTTATTTTTACACTGCAATTTAGATTGCAGATTGAACTCACCACACCCAAATCTATCTCTCTCTGTACATGTTATATCTGCCTTCCCTGCAGTGCACATGGGCCCTCATTCCGAGTTGTTCGCTCGCTAGCTGCTTTTAGCAGCTTTGCACACGCTAAGCCGCCGCCTACTGGGAGTGAATCTTAGCTTTGCAGAATTGCGAACGAAAGATTTGCATAATTGCGAATTGAAATTTCTTTGCAGTTTCTGAGTAGCTCGGGACTTACTCTGCCACTGCGATCAGTTCAGTCAGTTTCGTTCCTGGTTTGACATCACAAACACACCCAGCGTTCGCCCAGACACTCCCCCGTTTCTCCAGCCACTCCCTCGTTCTTCCCAGAAACTGCAGCGTTTTTCTGCACACACCCATAAAACGTCCAGTTTCCGCCCAGAAACACCCACTTCCTGTCAATCACACTCCGATCACCAGAACGAAGAAATTTCTTCGTTAAGCCGTGAGTAAAATACCTAACTTTTTGGCAAATTTACTTGGCGCAGACGCACTGCGAACATTGCGCATGTGCAGTTTGCGACAAATCGCTCCGTTGCGAAAACCACTAACGAGCGAACAACTCGGAATGAGGGCCTTGGTTTTGCCCAACTGCTAAAAAATTTCCTGCTGCGATCAACTTGGAATTACCCCCCATGTGCACTGCAGGTGTGGCAGTTATAACATGTGCAGAGAGAGTTAGATTTTGGTGGGTTATATTGTTTCTGTGCAGGGTAAATACTGGCTTGCTTATTTTTACACTGCAATTTAGATTTCAGCTTGAAAACACCCCACCCAAATCTAACTCTCTCTGCACACATCATATTTGCCCCGCCCACCCGCCCCCTCCCTGCCCCCGTTCGTTCGCTGTGCAGCGATGAGGCAAAAAAAACGGCACTTCTGTGCATGCATATGCGTCGCAATGCGCACGCGTGACGTACTATTACAATGAACGATGTAGTTTTATACAGGGTCTAGCGAAGCTTTTCAGTCGCACTGCTGGCCTCAGTGTGATTGACATGAAGTGGGCGTTTCTGGGTGTCAACTGACTGTTTTCTGGGAGTGTTCTGAAAAACGCAGGCGTGCCAGGAAAAACGCAGGAGTGGCTGGGTGAACGCAGGGCGTGTTTGTGACGTCAAAACAGGAACTAAACAGTCTGAAGTGATCGCAAGCACTGAGTAGGTTTAGAGCTTCTCAGAAACTGCACAAAAAAAAATTGTAGCCGCTCTACGATCCTTTCGTTCGCACTTTTGCTTAGCTAAAATACAAAAATAAAAAGTGGGAGGCAGCATAGTGTTTGCACGGCTGCTAAAAACTGCTAGCGAGCGAACAACTCGGAATGACCACCATGGTTTTGCCCCACTGCTAATAAATTTGCTGCTATGATCAGTTCTGAATTACCCCCAATGTGTTTGTTGACATTTTGCTGTAATCAAGTTCCCTAAAGTTTACAGCTTTTTAATGTGATTGCTCCAGGTATTATTAGTAAATGTCATCAAGTTGTATTATCATAAAATGAAAGTAAAATGCTTTATTGGCTCTTACTCACCTTTTCAGTAAGGGAAAGGCTGTGTTTGTCAGTTCACTGAGTCACTAAGCACCCATGGGAGTAACAACTGTGCCCCATGAAGAAGATTGCTATAAAAATCTATTCATTACAGGATAAATAATGCAAATACACATACATTTTTTATGTGGATACTTTCAAAGAACAGCATAGTAGGTGCATGTTTTTGATCAGTGCTACAAAGTTAACTGTTTAACTTCATACAAAATGCACAAAAGGCCTGCAAGCAAGAAACAAAGATAGTATAAAACAATATATATTATCATTTCTATCCTTAAAATACTTATCAGCCTGTCAAAATGATGGAACATCATAACAGTAATTTCAGCATCAGTGGCTGTGTGCGCCTGAAAGGAGGAACAATTGAATTGCTCCATTGGTCGTCATCTAGTGGCCGCCAGTGTGCAAAACACTTGAATTCCCCCCCATAGATGTGAGAAACAGCATTAGTGTTTTATTACATAGAATCTGGAGCAAACTTTATTTCTGCATGTCTTGACATGACCTACTGGTTACATAGAGCTTTAGCACAAGGCATGGGTTGTCATTTAATGAAACGTGAGATAAGGAAACCAAAAAGAGAGCAATAAAGTATATGTCATCTGTATGTTGAACATATACTTTCCTGCAGTATTTAACAGTCTGCATGGAGTAAGGCAAAATAATACAGAATTCTGACTGATCATTAATTTTACCGGAAATCTAAGAATAACAGAGAAATACTAGAACAATTTATTAAATATATAGAACTAAATTTATTTGGCCCCATGCTCCATAAATTTACTGTGCAGCACCAAACATAGAAACTGGTATCAAGTTTTATCCTCTTTTCTAGAGATGCACCCAACAAATCTTGGTTGGTTGAAAACTAAAAGGGCTTCTAATATTTCATAACATGCAAAGCAATACCTTAAACACACCTGACATGAGGGAGAGTGAAGATGGACTCACTGGTGCTCCAGGCCATCAATAATTACCACTGGCATTATGCCCCCCCTTCTCCCCCCCCCCACACACACACGTACAATGAAAACTATGTAATGCAACACAGCCAGAACCCAGTGGATGCCATTCTGTAAATGGATCACCCCAGTGACCACCATAAAGTAAAAACAGCCTCCAGTGACTGCAATAAAGTATACACAGCATTGCAGTTACTGTCATACAATACAGAGACAATATTGGTGACTATACAAAGAACATTTTTGTGACTGATGAAAAATACAGAGAACATTTTTGACCATCAAGCAACTAAGTTTTAGCTTCGTTGTAAATACCCTATTCAAAATCTCATCCTAATCTTTCTCATCCTAATCATTACTTACTCCTCACATGATCAACTAATTGAATTCTATATTTATTAATACCCTAATTTCCTCATTCAGTCTAATAAAAAAATCACCTTAATTATCTCCAATAATTGCATAAACCCCTTAATCTTAATTAACTGTAATAAAGCATTAATGCTTTAAACATTTCGACCCTCATAATAAACCCCACTCATAGCTTATCCCCTTATAAAGTACTTCTTAACTTACCTCAAGTATACCCATTTTCCGCCTAAACCCTTTTTACTAGACCCACTTACATGTTTATGATCCAATTATCTTCATTCTCCTATTGCACATATGACCCTCCTTTGTATCACTAAAAGCAATATCTGGATTTTTCTCTCCAGATCATGTGAAATTAGCCACCAATGGAGTCACAGCATACATTTGGAACAAAATAACTCCAGTTCCAGTAGAAATGGGTTGCTAGTGCTGCATCTGGTTAGTGTGGATGGTAGCTGTCTGTGTAGGTTTGTGTGTTTAGTATGTGTTAATGATTACAGAGTCCAAAATGTATTGCAAACTTTTTATTCCTATATGACTGTGTCTCTCATATAGGAATAAACAGTTTGTAATGTATTTATAAGATATTCAGTACATCACTGTGTTCACCAAACATTAGCTTCAGCTAGGCATAGTATTCATCATGGGAATGAAGGTTAGTGGTAGACCATTTTTTTAAGGCTAATTTAAATTAAATAGCCAAGGCAAGGGAGGAGGGGTGGGTGCAACATGACACCCAAATAAGTATAAATACCATATACTATGTGCAAAACTTTAGACAATTCTTTGGGAGCAAATTGATATTTGGAATTGCTCCATCTTCTTGTGTCTCTTGAAAACAGGTTCCTGCATTTGAGGCTCCTACTATCATTATTATTTTTTAGAAAATTTTGCTTCAGACTATCTTTGTATGGCATTCTTTTTGTTGTTGCATACTGTATATTTTAAACATTGTATCTTTCTGATATTAAACATTATGTAATAAGATTGGTCACTGTGATTCGAATCTGATTCATTTTGTCTGTGGATACGGCTGATCCATGCTACATATCTGTACTATTATTTATTATTATAGGCTACTATTTGGGTAAGTATTACTGGGACTTAATTCTGATTGTGTCAGGAAATTGCAAAGGTCCTACTTGGCGTGTCTCTCCTAAATCAAAGTCTGTGGTAGCAGATACAGAAAAATAGTAGTGAGTGGTAGATAAATTGGGGAGTGTAATCATTTCTGTAGACAGACCCGATGGTGGTTTTTTTATTAACTCTGTGTCAAACCAACATCATGCAGGCTGAAGTGAGTGCCAATAGGGAAAAACTTATGTACAATAGTTAGAGATTGGAGTATCTTGGAACCGGATCTGTGACAAGAACCAACAAAATTAGAGACAAACATATGAAGCATCCCACATTAAAAACGTAATTTAAGCTTCCTGGTGATAGAGTTTGTGTCAATCCATCTTAATTCTTTTTTGGAGAAAAATCTCTGCCACCATCTCTCCAGAGTGGAGGCACATAATCAATAATATAGCATTTCAGGTAATTTATGATTATTTTTTTCTCCATAAAATGTTTGGCCACAGATAGGTTCTTCAGATCTTTGCTTCAGCATTCAAGTAATTTTGCAAACACAGATTGGTCCACAAGGTCAA
Source organism: Pseudophryne corroboree (assembly GCF_028390025.1). Classification (NCBI taxonomy): domain Eukaryota; kingdom Metazoa; phylum Chordata; class Amphibia; order Anura; family Myobatrachidae; genus Pseudophryne; species Pseudophryne corroboree. Next base: position 608,024,514 of record NC_086449.1, on the reverse strand, counting down.
ATGAGTACATAACAAACTTACTGTATCAATTCAATCTGAATTTGACATATTAGTATTAGGATGTTGAAATGCACTGTCTGTGACTATAAAAGAGCAGTGATAGACATCTGGATTTGTTGTGAGCCAACTGAGCTTTGGAGAAATTTTGTAAATTAGAGCAACCAGTATTTACAAAGAGATCTTTAAATTAGGATCCTATGTATAAGCGAAACAAGGGGTTCCCAAGTTTGTTTTTGTTTTTTTACTTGGGATTAGTGGCAAGAATATGCCAGTGTTTAAGTTTTTTTTTTAGTTTTATTTTATTAATTACAGTAGAAGCTGTATTGAAGATAATAACCACATTCAGTCTCTGGGCGGGTGTACTACAGGAAACATGCAATAAAAAAATCCCAAAACTGCAGTTTTTGGAATTTAGCAGCATTTCCCATATGAACCAATCTCTGGAATGTGATCCATTCTGGAGCTTGGTCCTGGTGGGTAACACCATCTTTGTCGTTACCCAAGAGAGGACTATCGACTATCCATTTGAATACCTCCCTGCACCCCCTGCGAGGGCAAACATCACTCTGCATGTGCACAGAAGGGTTCCTGAGTCCTATACCCAGAAGTCCTTCAATCTCAATGGACAGCCCTTTGTGCATTTCTAGGTACATACCAGTTTTAATAAAGCTGGTAAGCACCCGATAAGTGGTGGAATGTACAGTACTGCATCGCAGATGCTATGCTTAGTACATCCCACTCCTTTAGAGATGTTGACATTGGGGCTAATTCAACAAGGAATGCAAAACTGCAAAAATCGCAAAAATTGTGAAAATACGTAAAATCTGAGACAAAAAATACCACTTCTGAGACATAGCAAAAACTGCGTATGCACTACGAAAACTAGGCGTGTAGGGGGAGTACAAAAGGGCTTGACACGCAAAAACTACGAGTAGGGGAGTGTTGTGGGTGTATGCAGATTTTAGATAGGTGGAGCATACACATTTTTTGCAACTGAACGCATATATATGGTTAGCAGTTTCTGAGTGACTACAGGTCAACCTTAAAATCTGCACAAGCTGACCTCGGTTGTAGAATGTTTGATGTATACTGCAATCATTGCTTCATTATACGCAGCTGAAGCAGCTCACGCTGCTGACCACAATTCAGTTTATTCAGCTGCATTGAAACATATCAACATGTAAGGGAGCTTTAAACTATTTAACACATATATTACTCTAAAATATATGTTAGTAGTAGCCTAATAATTCTTTAAGTTAATAACAATGCAGGTTTGCCAAGAACACACTTGTTTTCCTACAAACATGTACAATAACATTTACATGCAAGTTTTTTTTTATTTTTTGTTTGGTCAATGGCTTTTTGATTAAAAGCTGAGTTTTTTTTTATGATTTAAAGCAACAATTATTATCTTCAAAAATCATACCCACATAAATGTGTAAGGTTTTTTTTTCCCTTGACAAAGAAACATATGTTCAATAACATCACCACAATAATTGTGATTTTGTGGACATTTTAATTATGCACCACTTTTTTTATATTTTCACATTAAACAATAACATAAGGAATGTTAATAATAACAAAAAACATTAATATGTCATGTATGTAAACTTTCAACATTAAAAAAAACTATATTTTTTTCCTTTTTCCGCCTGCGTTTGTGGATTCACCAGTGGAAGTAGTTAGCCTTGTTGTTTGACGCATCCTGAAAAGGGTTGGGTTGGGAATACCGCACAGGATTAAATGGATTATAAAAAATAATAGTAAATAAAATGTTTTCTCCGAGAAAAGCTGACAGGTTAGACAGTAGTCTAAAATTTATCACCTTCTACCGTGAGTTAGATATCTATGGGTAGACAAAATGGTGATTGTCAGCGGTGCTCCCAAAGGTCCAAACGTATTTGAAAATAGAAAGAAAAAGCTAGAAAAATGTGACCTTGGTTGGGAGCACTCACTCCCGGAGAGTAGCTTGAAATTATTGGTATATGTATGAGTGATGATGTAACAATGAGATAGTTAAAACATAACTTTTAATAGTATGTCTATATAAAAAACTAGGTACACTAATTACAATTACAAGAAAAAAGAAAATACACTAATAATGAATGAATGGCTCTAAACTTTATAAGCCACACATAAAGCTGAGTCTGCGAACATATTGATGGATTACTACTGTGGTAATTTGGTGTCTGGCAAGCATATGCCCATCCTCCCGTGGAATCAGCACAAACCCCAATTGGGTACCATCAGTAACCTACAACACCTGGTATTCCTAAGTGGTCTCCCACTAAAGTACTGACCAGGCCCAACACTGTATTGCCTCCAAGATCAGACGGGGTTGGGCATATCCAGTGTGGTATGGTAGTAGGTAACGTATGGAAAAGAGCAGCGAGTGCAGCTGTTATGTGACAGAATGAGGGATGTTTATTATTGTGCCAGTTTTATTGAATGCATTTATCTAACCCATTAAGGATATTTAGTTGACCGTCATTGCACCGATTGGCAGCCCAAACACATGGGTATGCGGAGGTTAAATCATATGGTCAACAGGGGTTAGTGACAACAAGCCTCTGTTTTTCCTGTACATAGCATGAGGCAGAACGAGGAAAATAGCCTATTATAATTTAAGGCATGTATAACAAACAAACACAAAATCTGAAGAAAAGATGTCTGTTATTGCAGACTGGATCTACCTGTCAAAAAGGCATTAGTTGAATAATACTTTTTGATACATCAACATTAATAAAGATATTGTCCATGCTAGATGTCAGGTGTGGTGTTAGTTTGTATCAAAGGAAGAAACAAAAAAACTAGCTACAATAGCAGAAAAATGAATGATTAAGTGTGTTTATATAACATCCAATGTCCCAGATACAATTATAACCACCTTTTAAGTATATATCAAAAGAAAAAGGGGAAGGGACAAAGAATACTTGCTGCAATAGTAGACAGTCAAATACTGGCAGCCAGTACATCAGATACAATTGTTGCCATAAACTTTGCATAGGCTGATGCTAAGAAGCCAGGCAAATTAAAGAAAAATACACACAACACACAGCGCTGCAACTTCAGGTGCCCTGCAGTGTAATATAAGTATGTTCTCAATTTTTACATTTAAAAAAGCCAGGGAGCCTGGATAATTTTATAACCAGAGTTGCGGCTGAATACCACGGGTAAAAATGCAGTTGATCATACAAAACACCTACGGTGAATGGTTTTTATATACTTGCTACTCACAACCAGCATCATAAATAGCCCAATTAAGCGTTGGCTATATCATTAAAAGGTGAGGACAATCTGGACAGGGAAGGGGGGAGGGATACTTATTCTACTGTGCGCCTCCCCGTCCCGTCAAGTGCAGCTAAACCGCTTAAGTCCGTGCGGTATGCAGGCTGGGCGTCTCGCCCGGTCTCCTCTCCTCTGCCGCTGGTCTGAGGCCGGTCACGTGAGAGTGCTCTCTGTGACCCTAATCACGTACCCAACGTACGTTTCGCAGCAGGCTTGTTCACGGGTAGCGTGAGCATTGTGGCGCCGTGGGTTAGAATATATTAGGAGGTTCCACCAATCACGGCTCTTGCAATTAGATTGACACAGCAGAGTCATATAATTGATGATGCTGTGCCTGACGCCAGGAAAACATGAGCTCCATATGAGACAATTCTACTATAATTGATTGAATGAAACTGACATCTTAAAGCAATCTACATAATAAAATTGTGTCACTATTGCATTTGCAAGGAGCAGAGATGTGAGTATAATGAAGAGAGATAGAACAAATTCATGGAAAGAATTTGTTATGTAAATTGGAGATATCCTATAATAATAATAATAATAATAATAATAATAAGATGATTGTATATATATATATATATATATATATATATATATAAATTCCATGATACACCAGACATGAACTACATAATGCCTAGATCATAAACATAATCGCATAATTGTCAATTAAGGATGTATAATTGATAGACTACCAAGAACAAAAAGGAAAATAATGATACAGGAAAGTGCCGGTAATTAGGATGTCCGGATTATATGCAAAAAGAACAATTTTTTGTTTTTATAATAATTGCCTGTGATACTGAGGAGTGTAAATAAATGAATGAGTAAATACATGACCAAACGAAAGGGGGAATGAGGGTGTAAAGCAGTGAGGGGAGATAAGAATAATAGGAATATAGAGGAATTAATAATGGTGATATCATGTGATGATAAAGATTACATGGTGCCTCTAATATATGGATGACTCTGTGCACGCCCTGCCTGGTTCTATACCCTCATTCAATGTGACAGTGATAGAATTTTGGTCTAAGGGTAAATAGATGTGTGGTCTAACATGTAGTTTATATAAGTGAAAAAGAATGAAATGACTATAATGAGTGTAATGGAATCAGTGAATATGTGCAAAGAAGTGCTGACATCGATGATATAATGATATAAATGTGATTATGGGAGGCAATATGAAAGAGGGTGAAATTGTGTGGTGTCAGATATGAAGATTGGGCATATCCAGCGTAGGAGTGTGTTGGTCCAGTCACCTCCACGTATGCCCAGTTTCACTTTTTCCAGACCGCATACTTTCAGTTCATCCCATCGACCGGCATGATGATACAGAAAATGTCGTGCCACAGAGGTGATCTGCTTCATTCTCTCAAGGTCTTTGGTTGCGTTTCGAATGGAGCCTAAATGCTCCAATATCCTTTGCTTCAGGGGTCTGGTTGTCATCCCTATGTATCTTTTATGGCAACTGCAGTTGATGCAGTAAATCACACCTTCTGTGGAGCAATTAATGAAGTGTCTAAATTTAATACTGTTGCCGTATCGGTCTTGGATATTGTCAGTCTTGAGAATATACTGGCATGCTTTGCAATGGCCACATGGATATGTGCCAGTTGTGGTCTGTGACTTTGCTTGGAATTGCTGAAAATGGCTGGTGACCAGCCTGTCTTTTACATTTCTTGATCTCCTCCAACTCATAGAGACTTGTGGTCCTAATTTTTTGGATAAAGTGGGGTCCAAATGTAGGATCCCCCAATGTTTCTGAATGGCTTGCTTAGCCTGGTACCATTCCTTACAGAAGCCCCCAACAAATCTAATAGTCTTAACATCTTGTTGCTTCTGTTTTTTGTTAAAGATCAGTTGTTCTCTGTTGATGGTCTGGACACTCCTACTGGCTTTCTTAATGGATGTATTACTATACCCTCACTCGCGTAGTCGGTTTGAGAGGTCTTTACTTTGTGCCACAAAATCCAGATCATTGCAACAGTTCCTTCTTAAACGTAAGAATTCTCCCTTTGGTACATTATCTATAGTTGGGGGGAAATGGGAACTGGTCTGGTATAGCAGAGTGTTAGATGATGTCTCTTTCCTATATAATTTCGTTGAAATCATATCGTTTTCATCTTTGTAAATGAGAACATCTAGGAATGGAAGTTCCTCCTGGCTTATCTGGTGGGTTAGCCGAATATTGAGATCGTTATTGTTCAGGTGCTCAATAAATAGCAGTAGCGTCTGTATATCTCCTTCCCAAATCATCAGGATATCATCAATATACCTGACCCACATGATGATGTTGGCCGTGAAGGTATCATTACAATCACTGAATACAAATTCCCTTTCCCACCATCCTAGGAAGATGTTGGCATAGGTAGGGGCACACGCTGCCCCCATAGCTGTGCCCCTAGTTTGCAGGTAAAATCTGTTGTTGAATGTGAAAAGGTTATGATTCAATATGAACCGGATGAGATCAGCAAGAAATAAATGAAAATTTTCCATACCTTCTGTGTGCATGAAGTAGTTAACAGCTTCTAACCCCTTGCTGTGGTCAATTGAAGTATATAGTGCTTCTACATCAAGGGAAACTAGGTATTGGTTTTTTTCAAGTCTAATGTCATGAATTTTGCGAAGGACATCAGTGGTGTCCTGAACAAATGATGAAAGGCCCAACACATGATGTCGTAGATGTAAATCGACAAAAACACTGGCTTTCTCGGTGAGTGACCCAATTCCAGATACAATCGGTCTGCCAGGTGGCTTCTTGATGTTTTTATGTATCTTAGGGAGCATATAAAACGTTGGAATAATCGGATGAGCTGTCTGGAGGTATTGATATTCAGAGGTAGTGATGGTACCCTCAGCATGTGCATTGGTCAGGATTCTATTATATTTTATCTTAAAATTCTCCATGGGATTGAATACTATCCTTTGATAGCATGACTTATCTTCCAACTGACGATATGCTTCCTGTAAGTATTGTTCTTGGGGCCATATCACCACGTTACCCCCCCTTGTCTGATGGCTTGATAATCACGTCCTGCCAGGATTCAATTTCTCTTAAGGCATTAAGTTCTTTTCTGGATAGGTTGGAGTTGTACTGTCTTCTGCTGTTATTAAGGTGTATACGGTCAAATTCCTTTGATGCCAATTTCGTGAAGATCTGCACCTCAGGACTTGTCTGTTCCGTCGGAAAGAATGAAGATTTTTTCTTACAGATGAATCATGTACTGACCTCCCACTGTGAACTGGTTGTTGGTTGAGATTCAGATTCTAATTCCCTTAGGGCTGCCAAAGCTTCTTGTTCCAGTCCCAGTAGTTCTGATGTGTCAACATTTTCACACTCCTCCCTCTGATTTGATTGGGTGGGTGCTGGTTCAAGTACCGATCTTTTGTTGTGGAATTTGGTGAGGAGTAATTTTCTGCTAAATAGTCTTAGGTCCTTTTCCCATTGGAATCTGTTAAAATGTTCAGTTGGGGAATAAGAAAGGCCCTTACCCAAGACTTGGATCTGATTGTCATCTAGGCTATGTGCAGAGAGATTAATAATTTTGAGTTTAGAGGAAGTCTCTGGTGGGACTGAGGAGTCCATGATTACCTCCTCCGTGTGTTCCGTGCCGGTTGTCTCCTGGGTGGTGGTAAATCCCACTGCTGTTGCGTTCTTCTTCTTCCTCCTCTTCCGACCCCACCTTGTCTTTCGTTTATGTGGTTCCTTGCTCCCCTCTCCCTTGGGGGATCCCCTAAAAAATGATGGTATTGTGTGAGGTTGTCACCCTGTCCTCTGGGGTTACTGGTAGATGGTCCAGTGGGAGTGTAGTCTGTCGAGTCTTCAGCACCTGACGTTTCAGCTTCTGATGAGGAATAGTGGTCAAAAGTTCTGGGCGGTCGCGTTTGCCAGGAGGGTTTATTCCATTTGAATATTCTACCTGATGAGAAGTCCTTCTTATCTCTGGCAAATTTATTCTTTTTCCTTTCGATAATAGTTTGTTCATATGTAAGGAGATCTTGTTTATTTTTTTCCAAACAGCGTTGAAACTGTTGACCCTTCTCCCAGGGCTCCAGTTTTTTTGCTCAGTTCTTCCAGATCACGTTCACATCCTTCTAATGTGAGGTGGTTGTGTTTAATCAGGATGCCCATGAGGTCCATGGAGCATTTTAAAAGAGCACTGTCCCAATCGGTTTTAAGATTATCACTGGCCAAATTGAAGGTGGGGAATATCCTAGGTCTAAGACCACGTGGCACAATTTTGTTCTTGAGGTAGTTCTCTAATGTCGTGAGATCCCAGTTGATACATATTTGTTTATGTAGGGTCTGTTTAAGCTGAGTAAAGTCAGTTTCCCAGTTGGTGTGAGGTTCTGTGTCTACTATATTACTAGGAAAAATGTCCTCGAGATTCTCTTTACTCTTATGTCTATAGGACAGTTCCTGTTTTAAAATGAAACTCATGTTGACTATATGCGGATCTATGTCCGTAAGAGTGTGTACCAATGTTTGAAATAAATGTTCAAATTACGTCCCCAAAGCGTGGGAACATTAATTTGGAGTCTGCAAATCCGTGCTGGTATTCCAAGGAAGACTATTGCTAGTCACTATAGTTACCATGAAAAGGGTTGGGTTGGGAATACCGCGCAGGATTAAATGGATTGTAAAAAATAATAGTAAATAAAATGTTTTCTCTGAGAAAAGCTGACAGGTTAGACAGTAGTCTAAAATTTATCACCTTCTACCGTGAGTTAGATATCTATGGGTAGACAAAATGGTGATTGTCAGCGGTGCTCCCAAAGGTCCAAACGTATTTGAAAATAGAAAGAAAAAGCTAGAAAAAAGTGACCTTGGTTGGGAGCACTCACTCCCGGAGAGTAGCTTGAAATTATTGGTATATGTATGAGTGATGATGTAACAATGAGATAGTTAAAACGTAACTTTTAATAGTATGTCTATATAAAAAACTAGGTACACTAATTACAATTACAAGAAAAAAGAAAATACACTAATAATGAATGAATGGCTCTAAACTTTATAAGCCACACATAAAGCCGAGTCTGCGAACATATTGATGGATTACTACTGTGGTAATTTGGTGTCTGGCAAGCATATGCCCATCCTCCCATGGAATCAGCACAAACCCCGATTGGGTACCATCAGTAACCTACAACACCTGGTATTCCTAAGTGGTCTCCCACTAAAGTACTGACCAGGCCCAACACTGTATTGCCTCCAGGATCAGACGGGGTTGGGCATATCCAGTGTGGTATGGTAGTAGGTAACGTATGGAAAAGAGCAGCGAGTGCAGCTGTTATGTGACAGAATGAGGGATGTTTATTATTGTGCCAGTTTTATTGAATGCATTTATCTAACCCGTTAAGGATATTTAGTTGACCGTCATTGCACCGATTGGCAGCCCAAACACATGGGTATGCGGAGGTTAAATCATATGGTCAACAGGGGTTAGTGACAACAAGCCTCTGTTTTTCCTGTACATAGCATGAGGCAGAACGAGGAAAATAGCCTATTATAATTTAAGGCATGTATAACAAACAAACACAAAATCTGAAGAAAAGATGTCTGTTATTGCAGACTTTGGAGCCTTCCTCCCAACCTAATTATGCATATATCTTCAGACTTCTATTAAACTCATTAATTTTCCTTCCCCCTTCCTCTGTTTTACATACACCTATATCACTTCACAATAATCAAGTACAACCATTATACATTCTTCATCTCCTTAATGGCCCCTTGTTTGCATGTTTTTCACTTCACATTTTATCGGTTGTTGTTAACCCTGTTTCACAGTTGCATTAATTAATACTTATTTTTTTCTGGGCTCAGTTTATTCCCATCTTCATATCTGACACCACACAATTTCACCCTCTTTCGTATTGCCTCCCATAATCACATTTATATCATTATATCATCCATGTCAGCACTTCTTTGCACATATTCACTGATTCCATTACACTCATTATAGTCATTTCATTCTTTTTCACTTATATAAACTACATGTTAGACCACACATCTATTTACCCTTAGACCAAAATTCTATCACTGTCACATTGAATGAGGATATAGAACCAGGCAGGGTGTGCACAGAGTCATCCATATATTAGAGGCACCATGTAATCTTTATCATCACATGATATCACCATTATTAATTCCTTTATATTCCTATTATTCTTATCTCCCCTCACTGCTTTACACCCTCATTCCCCCTTTCGTTTGGTCATGTATTTACTCATTCATTTATTTACACTCCTCAGTATCACAGGCAATTATTATAAAAACAAAAAAATGTTTCTTTTTGCATATAATCCGGACATCCTAATTACCGGCACTTTCCTGTATCATTATTTTCCTTTTTGTTCTTGGTAATCTATCAATTATACATCCTTAATTGACAAATATGCGATTATGTTTATGATCTAGGCATTATGTAGTTTATGTCTGGTGTATCATGGAATTTATATATATATATATATATATATACAATCATCTTATTATTATTATTATTATTATTATTATTATAGGATAGAAACATAGAATTTGTCGGCAGATAAGAACCACTTGGCCCATCTAGTCTGCCCCTTTTTTTTATATTATTTTTTATCACTAACCTTATTTGATCCTTATTTCTTTGTAAGGATATCCTTATGTCTATCCCATGCATGTTTAAATTGCTCTACTGTCTTAGCCTCTACCACCTCTGATGGGAGGCTATTCCACTTGTCCACTACCCTTTCTGTGAAATAATTTTTCCGCAAATTTCCCCTGAACCTCCCCCCCTCCAGTCTCAGTGCATGTCCTCGTGTCCTATTGCTTCTCTTCATTTGGAGAATGTTTCCCTCCTGGACTTTGTTAAAACCCTTCATATATTTGAAAGTTTCTATCATGTCCCCCCTTTCCCTTCTCTGCTCCAAACTATACATATTGAGATTTCTTAGTCTTTCTGGGTATGTTTTGTGATGTAGGCCATGCACCATTTTAGTTGCCCTCCTTTGTACAGTTTCTAATGTATTAATATCCTTTTGAAGATATGGCCTCCAGAACTGAATACAGTATTCTAGATGAGGCCGTACCAATGACCTATACAGTGGCATTATTACTTCTTTCTTTCTGCTGCTGATTCCTCTCCCAATGCAGCCAAGCATCTGACTAGCCTTCCTCATTGCCTTGTTACATTGCTTACCTGCTTTTAAGTCATCTGAAATAGTGACTCCTAGATCCCTTTCCTCCTCAGTAGTTTCCAGTATAGTGCCATTAATACTGTATTTAGCTTTAGGATTTTTGAGACCCAAGTGCATGATTTTGCATTTTTTGGCATTAAACTGTAATTGCCAGACTCTTGAACATTCCTCTAGTCTACCTAGATCCTCAATCATTTGTTTTACCCCACCTGGTGTGTCTACCCTGTTGCATACCTTTGTGTCATCTGCAAAAAGGCATACTTTCCCTTTAATGCCATTTGCAATGTCACCAATAAAGATATTAAAAAGCACTGGTCCAAGTACAGATCCCTGGGGTACTCCACTGGTAACATTTCCCTCCTGTGAATGCACTCCATTTACCACAACTCTCTGTTTTCTATCCTTCAACCAAGATCTTATCCATTCAATAATCCTAATATCCAATCCCAAACTTTCAAGTTTATTTAGCAGTCTGCGATGTGGAACTGTGTCAAAAGCCTTACTGAAGTCTAGATAAGCTATATCCATGGCTCCACCTTTATCCATCACTTTAGTCACACAATCAAAAAAGTCAATAAGATTTGTTTGACATGATCTCCCCCCAGTGAATCCATGCTGTTTGGGATCCAGTAAATTGCTGGATTTGAGATAATCTACAACTCTTTCTTTTAAGAGTGTTTCCATCAATTTCCCTACTACTGATGTAAGACTCACTGGTCTGTAGTTGTTTGCCTCTTCCTTGCTTCCACTTTTGTGCAGTGGGACTACGTTTGCTCTTTTCCAGTCCCCTGGAATTTCTCCTGTAGCTAATGACTGGTTGAATAATTCTGTCAATGGTGCTACCAGCACCTCTTTAAGTTCTTTTAGTATCCTTGGATGTATCCCATCTGGCCCCATAGATTTGTCCACTTTCAGCTTTGAGAGTTCTGTTAGGACCTTCTCCTCTGTAAATGTACTTGTTTCATTTTCCTGAATATCCCTGCAACTTAACTGTGGCCCCTTCCCCTCTCTTTCAGTAGTAAATACTGAGCAAAAATAATCATTAAGATGATCTGCTATTAAATTGTCTCCTTCAACAAGACTCCCAGTGTCCGTCTTTAGTTTTATAATTCCGCCTTTTGTTTTTCTCTTTTCGCTTATATACCTAAAAAAAGTTTTGCCTCCTTTACCCACTGACTGGGCCATTTTCTCCTCAGCTTGTGCCTTTGCATATCTGATTACCTTCTTTGTCTCCTTCTGTCTAACAAGATATATCTTTTTGTCTTCATTATTTTGTGTCTGCTTATATTTCCTAAAAGCCATCTTTTTTGCTCTCACAATATTTGCTACTTCTTTTGCAAACCACACTGGCTTCCTTTTCCTTGTGTTTTTCCTAACAGTTTTGATACAAAGGTCTGTTGCCTTCAATATCTCCAATTTACATAACAAATTCTTTCCATGAATTTGTTCTATCTCTCTTCATTATGCTCACATCTCTGCTCCTTGCAAATGCAATAGTGACACAATTTTATTATGTAGATTACTTTAAGATGTCAGTTTCATTCAATCAATTATAGTAGATTTGTCTCATATGGAGCTCATGTTTTCCTGGCGTCAGGCACAGCATCATCAATTATATGACTCTGCTGTGTCAATCTAATTGCAAGAGCCGTGATTGGTGGAACCTCCTAATATATTCTAACCCACGGCGCCACAATGCTCACGCTACCCGTGAACAAGCCTGCTGCGAAACGTACATTGGGTACGTGATTAGGGTCACGGAGAGCACTCTCACGTGACCGGCCTCAGACCAGCGGCAGAGGAGAGGAGACCGGGCGAGACGCCCAGCCTGCATACCGCACGGACTCAAGCGGTTTAGCGGCACTTGACGGGACGGGGAGGCGCACAGTAGAATAAGTATCCCTCCCCCCTTCCCTATCCAGATTGTCCTCACCTTTTAATGATATAGCCAACGCTTAATTGGGCTATTTATGATGCTGGTTGTGAGTAGCAAGTATATAAAAACCATTCACCGTAGGTGTTTTGTATGATCAACTGCATTTTTACCCGTGGTATTCAGCCGCAACTCTGGTTATAAAATTATCCAGGCTCTCTGGCATGTTTAAATGTAAAAATTGAGAACATACTTATATTACACTGCAGGGCACCTGAAGTTGCAGCGCTGTGTGTTGTGTGTTTTTTTCTTTAATTTGCCTGGCTTCTTAGCATCAGCCTATGCAAAGTTTATGGCAACAATTGTATCTGATGTACTGGCTGCCAGTATTTGACTGTCTACTATAATTTGCCTGGCTTCTTAGTATCAGCCTATGCAAAGTTTATGGCAACAATTGTATCTGATGTACTGGCTGCCAGTATTTGACTGTCTACTATTGCAGCAAGTATTCTTTGTCCCTTCCCCTTTTTCTTTTGATATATACTTAAAAGGTGGTTATAATTGTATCTGGGACATTGGATGTTATATAAACACACTTAATCATTCATTTTTCTGCTATTGTAGCTAGTTTTTTTGTTTCTTCCTTTGATACAAACTAACACCACACCTGACATCTAGCATGGACAATATCTTTATTAATGTTGATGTATCAAAAAGTATTATTCAACTAATGCCTTTTTGACAGGTAGATCCAGTCTGCAATAACAGACATCTTTTCTTTAGATTTTGTGTTTGTTTGTTATACATGCCTTAAATTATAATAGGCTATGTTCCTCGTTCTGCCTCATGCTATGTACAGGAAAAACAGAGGCTTGTTGTCACTAACCCCTGTTGACCATATGATTTAACCTCCGCATACCCATGTGTTTGGGCTGCCAATCGGTGCAATGACGGTCAACTAAATATCCTTAACGGGTTAGATAAATGCATTCAATAAAACTGGCACAATAATAAACATCCCTCATTCTGTCACATAACAGCTGCACTCGCTGCTCTTTTCCATACGTTACCTACTACCATACCACACTGGATATGCCCAACCCCATCTGATCTTGGAGGCAATACAGTGTTGGGCCTGGTCAGTACTTTAGTGGGAGACCACTTAGGAATACCAGGTGTTGTAGCTTACTGATGGTACCCAATTGGGGTTTGTGCTGATTCCACGGGAGGATGGGCATATGCTTGCCAGACACCAAATTACCACAGTAGTAATCCATCAATATGTTCGCAGACTCAGCTTTATGTGTGGCTTATAAAGTTTAGAGCCATTCATTCATTATTAGTGTATTTTCTTTTTTCTTGTAATTGTAATTAGTGTACCTAGTTTTTTATATAGACATACTATTAAAAGTTACGTTTTAACTATCTCATTGTTACATCATCACTCATACATATACCAATAATTTCAAGCTACTCTCCGGGAGTGAGTGCTCCCAACCAAGGTCATTTTTTTCTTGCTTTTTCTTGTTGTTTGACGCATCCTGTCAGTAGGCATGGTTGGCTCAATGTTATGTGTGGCTGATTTTATATTGTGACATCAGAAACCTTTACGCAAAAAATACGACTAAGTGTAAGTTTTTTTTGCAAAAAATGCGGATTTTAAGATCTAATCACAAAATGTGCAAATTTGACAAGTCCACCTTTTTTTGTAACAATAAATTAGTGTTGCAGATTTTCCGTTTGGGCGTGCTTTCGCAATTCTGCGATTGGTTGCAGTTTTTGCAAATTTGTACTTTTTACGATCCTTACTGAATTAGCCCGATAATCAGTTACTTTCTGTTTGCAACATGAACCTACAGACTACCTGAAATCCAATCTGACATTCCACTAAAAGGTCGCTGTTTATCCATTATGTGCATTAGCGTTTCTATAATAGGTGCAATGTGTGCGGTGCTCATAGGCCCCTGTGTCCATGGGCACCCACGCCACACATGCTGCACCCAAGTTGTATTGCTTACCTTTCCAGAGTCCCACTTTTGGTGCAGCTGCGGCAAAAATCACAGCATAAACGGCTGCCAAGCAGGCGCAGTAGGGAAATTAGTCTCTGGAACATGGTGGGCACCGTGTTTCCCTCCCAGCACCACGTTTCCAGAGACTTGCGCATGTTCAGTTGACTCTGGCACAATGCCAGACTCTACTGCACCATGGAGAGGAGTCAGTTACCAACACACCCAGAGCTGGATTAAGGCTCCGGGGGCACAGGGCACTTAAGACAAGGGGGCCCCTACAGACTAAAAATAAATCACCCGCTATAGCCCCGTGTTAGGAATGCCTCCAAAATGGCTGTTGAGGCAGGGACAGCAGACAGAGGTGACCAGAAGTTAAGGCCTCTCTGTGGGTTTATGGATATCTGCTGCAATGCCCGGAGCTGGGGCGTGTGACCTTATCAGTACCTGCTGGCACATATCCCCATCTCCAAGGGCAGAGGAAGGCGGCACTCAGGAGTAATAATCCTGGCTGTCAGAAACATGATGCCCAGGGCTGCAAGCTGAGGGATGGCTGCGTCCTTCTAGCGGTGTGAAGGGGAAAGCTGCACTCGCTTGGCCTGCTGCTGCCAGCATCCTCCTCCTTCTTTTTCTCCATTACTCTTTTTTCTCCGGCTGCTGATCTCTGGGTTAAGCAGCCGCTCGGTCCTAGCTCCTGCATTGTTTAGTAGCAAGGACGCCAGGTCCATTTACTGTATCTGGCCACAAGTACAGGTATGCAATGCACATTCTTAATGATAATCATGGGGGCTCCTGAGGGAGAGGGGGCCTGTGGTAATGTGTCCCCTGAGCCCCCCCCCCCTTAATCCGGCTCTGAACACACCTGTTATAAGGTCACATAACGTGTTGCTCCCCAAATCTAGGAATGGTGAGTGTCGTGGATTACTGCTTTTTGTTTATTAAATTCATTTTTGAATTAACATTTTTGTGATCACATGATGATTGCATTGTTGGTATAAAATATTAGATCCCTGATCTGCTCAGAGGCCCTGGAAATTGACAAAGAGGCACTGTGATACCTCCAAAATGGTGTGCCCATGCCTCTTTCAGCAGGCCAAGATTCCCAACGTGAAATTAGCCACCAATGGAGTCACAGCATACATTTGAAACAAAATAACTCCATTTCCAGTAGAAATGGGTTGCTAGTGCTGCATCTGGTTAGTGTGGATGGTAGCTGTCTGTGTAGGTTTGTGTGTTTAGTATGTGTTAATGATTACAGAGTCCAAAATGTATTGCAAACTTTTTATTCCTATATGACTGTGTCTCTCATATAGGAATAAACAGTTTGTAATGTATTTATAAGATATTCAGTACATCACTGTGTTCACCAAACATTAGCTTCAGCTAGGCATAGTATTCATCAGGGGAATGAAGGTTAGTGGTAGACCATTTTTTTAAGACTAATTTAAATTAAATAGCCAAGGCAAGGGAGGAGGGGTGGGTGCAACATGACACCCAAATAAGTATAAATACCATATACTATGTGCAAAACTTTAGACAATTCTTTGTGAGCCAATTGATATTTGGAATTGCTCCATCTTCTTGTGTCTCTTGAAAACAGGTTCCTGCATTTGAGGCTCCTACGATCATTATTATTTTTTAGAAAATTTTGCTTCAGACTATCTTTGTATGGCATTCTTTTTGTTGTTGCATACTGTATATTTTAAACATTGTATCTTTCTGATATTAAACATTATGTAATAAGATTGGTCACTGTGATTCGAATCTGATCCATTTTGTCTGTGGATACGGCTGATCCATGCTACATATCTGTACTATTATTTATTATTATAGGCTACTATTTGGGTAATTATTACTGGGACTTAATTCTGATTGTGTCAGGAAATTGCAAAGGTCCTACTTGGCGTGTCTCTCCTGAATCAAAGTCTGTGGTAGCAGATACAGAAAAATAGTAGTGAGTGGTAGATAAATTGGGGAGTGTAATAATTTCTGTAGACAGACCCGATGGTGGTTTTTTTATTAACTCTGTGTCAGACCAACATCATGCAAGCTGAAGTGAGTGCCAATAGGGAAAAACTTATGCACAATAGTTAGAGATTGGAGTATCTAGGAACTGGATCTGTGACAAGAACCAACAAAATTAGAGACAAACATATGAAGCATCCCACATTAAAAACTTAATTTAAGCTTCCTGGTGCTAGAGTTTGTGTCAATCCATCTTAATTCTTTTTTTTGGAGAAAAATCTCTACCACAATCTCTCCAGAGTGGAGGCACATAATCAATAATATAGCATTTCAGGTAATTTATTAATTTTTTTTTTCTCCATAAAATGTTTGGCCACAGATAGGTTCTTCAGATCTTTGCTTCAGCATTCAAGTAATTTTGTAAACACAGATTGGTCCACAAGGTCAAATGAGTACATAACAAACTTACTGTATCAATTCAATCTGAATTTGACATATTAGTATTAGGATGTTGAAATGCACTGTCTGTGACTATAAAAGAGCAGTGATAGACATCTGGATTTGTTGTGAGCCAACTGAGCTTTGGAGAAATTTTGTAAATTAGAGCAACCAGTATTTACAAAGAGATCTTTAAATTAGGATCCTATGTATAAGCGAAACAAGGGGTTCCCAAGTTTGTTTGTTTTTTTAACTTGGGATTAGTGGCAAGAATATGCCAGTGTTTAAATTTTTTAAATTTTATTAATTACAGTAGAAGCTGTATTGAAGATAATAACCACATTCAGTCTCTGGGCAGGATGTACTACAGGAAACATGCAATAAAAAAATCCTAAAACTGCAGTTTTTGGAATTTAGCAGCATTTCCCATATGAACCAAGCTCTGGAATGTGATCCATTCTGGAGCTTGGTCCTGGTGGGTAACACCATCTTTGTCGTTACCCAATAGAGGACTATCAACTATCCATTTGAATACCTCCCTGCACCCCCTGCGAGGGCAAACATTACTCTGCATGTGCCCAGAAGGGTTCCTGAGTCCTATACCCAGAAGTCCTTCTATCGCAATGGACAGCCCTTTGCGCATTTCTAGGTACATACCAGTTTTAATAAAGCTGGTATGTACCCGATAAGTGGTGGAATGTACAGTACTGCATCGCAGATGCTATGCTTAGTACATCCCACTCCCTTAGAGATATTGACATTGGGGCTAATTCAACAAGGAATGCAAAACTGCAAAAATCGCAAAAATTGTGAAAATACCTAAAATCTGAGACAAAAAATACCACTTCTGAGACATAGCAAAAACTGCGTATGCACTACGAAAACTAAGGGGCGTACAAAAGGGCTGGACACGCAAAAACTACGAGTAGGGGAGTGTTGTGGGTGTATGCAGATTTTAGATAGGTGGAGCATATGCATTTTTTGCAACTGAACGCATATTTATGGTTAGCAGTTTCTGAGTGACTACAGGTCAACCTTAAAATCTGCACAAGCTGACCTCGGTTGTAGAATGTTCGATGTATAATGCAATCATTGCTTCATTACACGCAGCTGAAGCAGCTCACGCTGCTGACCACAATTCAGTTTATTTAGCTGCATTGAAACATATCAACATGTAAGGGAGCTTTAAACTATTTAACACATATATTACTCTAAAATATATGTTAGTAGTAGCCTAATAATTCTTTAAGTTAATAACAATGCAGGTTTGCCAAGAACACACTTGTTTTCCTACAAACATGTACAATAACATTTACATGCAAGTTTTTTTTTTTTTTTGTTTGGTCAATGGCTTTTTGATTAAAAGCTGAGTTATTTTATGATTTAAAGCAGGGGTGGGGAACCTCCGGCCCGCGGGCCGTATAAGGCCCGCAAAGCCGTTTGGTCCGGCCCACCCGCTCCTCTCAGTGAGACACGCCGCCGCACAGTCCGGCGGCAGCGTGTCTCAGCTGTCACCACACGGAGGAGAGCGCGGCTATTGTCGGGCGGCGGCGTGTAGGACTTGAAACCAGCCGCCGGTTCGTGAGCCAATCAGAGCTCGCGGACCGGCAGCCAATCAGGAGCCGCGGCTGCCGGTCCGCGAGCTCTGATTGGCTCTCGAACCGGCGGCTGGTTTCAAGTCTTACACGCCGCCGCCCAACATAGCCGCGCTCTCCTCCGTGTACCCGCCGAAAGGAGCGGTAAGCTCCAGGCACCAGGCATCTGTATACCTGGCACTGTGGGGGTCATCTGTATACCTGGCACTGTGGGGGCATCTGTATACCTGGCACTGTGGGGACATCTGTATACCTGGCACTGTGGGGACATCTGTATACCTGGCACTGTGGGGGCATCTGTATACCTGGCACTGTGAGGGGCATTTGTATACCTGGCACTGTGAGGGCATTTGTATACCTGGCACTGTGGGGACATCTGTATACCTGGCACTGTGAGGGGCATTTGTATACCTGGCACTGTGGGGGGCATTTGTATACCTGGCACTGTGGGGGCATCTGTATACCTGGCACTGTGGGGGTCATCTGTATACCTGGCACTGTGGGGGCATCTGTATACCTGGCACTGTGGGGACATCTGTATACCTGGCACTGTGGGGGCATCTGTATACCTGGCACTGTGAGGGGCATTTGTATACCTGGCACTGTGAGGGCATTTGTATACCTGGCACTGTGGGGACATCTGTATACCTGGCACTGTGAGGGGCATTTGTATACCTGGCACTGTGGGGGGCATTTGTATACCTGGCACTGTGGGGGCATCTGTATACCTGGCACTGTGAGGGGCATTTGTATACCTGGCACTGTGGGGACATCTGTATACCTGGCACTGAGGGGCATTTGTATACCTGGCACTGTGGGGGCATCTGTATACCTGGCACTGTGGGGGCATCTGTATACCTGGCACTGTGGGGGCATCTGTATACCTGGCACTGTGAGGGGCATCTGTATACCTGGCACTGTGGGGACATCTGTATACCTGGCACTGTGAGGGGCATTTGTATACCTGGCACTGTGGGGACATCTGCATCTGGCCAAGATTCCCAACGTGAAATGGCATCATATATTTTTTGCTAATTATGGGGGAAATGTACTATGTAGTGGATTTGAAATCCTAGTGGGATTGGGGTTTAAAAACTGATGGGGTCAACAGCAGTAAAATTTTAGAAGGTTAGAATGTCCCAAAGTAAATACAGTGACTTTAACTTAGGATCTACTGTAGAGTGACAGCGGGTGCTATCAGTTTCAAAGCTCCTGCAACCCAGCCCTTTAATAAATCTTGCCCCAAGTGAGTTCTTTATATTACTGTATATGGATGCCTATATTAGAGATGAGCGGGTTCGGTTTCCTTGAATCCGAACCCGCACGAACTTCACTTTTTTTTCCACGGGTCCGAGCGACTCGGATCTTCCCGCCTTGCTCGGTTAACCCGAGCGCGCCCGAACGTCATCATGACGCTGTCGGATTCTCGCGAGGCTCGGATTCTATCGCGAGACTCGGATTCTATATAAGGAGCCGCGCGTCGCCGCCATTTTCACTCGTGCATTGAGATTGATAGGGAGAGGACGTGTCTGGCGTCCTCTCCATTAGAATAGAGATAGATAGATTAGATAGAGAGAGATTGTGCAGAGTCGCAGACAGAGTTAGTTTACCACAGTCAGTGACCAGTGCAGTTGCTAGTTAACTTTTATTTAATATAATATATCCGTTCACTTCTCTCTGCTATATCCGTTCTCTGCCTGAAAAAAAAAACGATACACAGCACAGTCAGTCACACAGTGTGACTCAGTCTGTGTGCACTCAGCTCAGCCCAGTGTGCTGCACAGTCATCAATGTATAAATTAAAAGCTTATAATTAATTGTGGGGGAGACTGGGGAGCACTGCAGGTTGTTAGCAGGAGCCAGGAGTACAATTATATTAATTAACAGTGCACACTTTTGCTGCAGGAGTGGTGACCAGTGCCTGACCACCAGTATAGTATTGTTGTATACTACTAATATCTCTTTAAATATCAACCAGTCTATATTAGCAGCAGACACAGTACAGTGCGGTAGTTCACGGCTGTGGCTACCTCTGTGTCGGCACACGGCAGGCAGTCCGTCCGACCAGAATTGTATTATTTATTATTATATACCTACCACCTAACCGTGGTTTTTTTTTCATTCTTTATACCGTCATAGTGTCATCCTAATTGTTACGAGTATACTACTATCTCTTTATCAACCAGTGTACAGTGCGGTAGTTCACGGCTGTGGCTACCTCTGTGTCGGCACACGGCAGGCAGTCCGTCCGACCAGAATTGTATTATTTATTATTATATACCTACCACCTAACCGTGGTTTTTTTTTCATTCTTTATACCGTCATAGTGTCATCCTAATTGTTACGAGTATACTACTATCTCTTTATCAACCAGTGTACAGTGCGGTAGTTCACGGCTGTGGCTACCTCTGTGTCGGCACACGGCAGGCAGTCCGTCCGACCAGAATTGTATTATTTATTATTATATACCTACCACCTAACCGTGGTTTTTTTTTCATTCTTTATACCGTCATAGTGTCATCCTAATTGTTACGAGTATACTACTATCTCTTTATCAACCAGTGTACAGTGCGGTAGTTCACGGCTGTGGCTACCTCTGTGTCGGCACACGGCAGGCAGTCCGTCCGACCAGAATTGTATTATTTATTATTATATACCTACCACCTAACCGTGGTTTTTTTTTCATTCTTTATACCGTCATAGTGTCATCCTAATTGTTACGAGTATACTACTATCTCTTTATCAACCAGTGTACAGTGCGGTAGTTCACGGCTGTGGCTACCTCTGTGTCGGCACACGGCAGGCAGTCCGTCCGACCAGAATTGTATTATTTATTATTATATACCTACCACCTAACCGTGGTTTTTTTTTCATTCTTTATACCGTCATAGTGTCATCCTAATTGTTACGAGTATACTACTATCTCTTTATCAACCAGTGTACAGTGCGGTAGTTCACGGCTGTGGCTACCTCTGTGTCGGCACACGGCAGGCAGTCCGTCCGACCAGAATTGTATTATTTATTATTATATACCTACCACCTAACCGTGGTTTTTTTTTCATTCTTTATACCGTCATAGTGTCATCCTAATTGTTACGAGTATACTACTATCTCTTTATCAACCAGTGTACAGTGCGGTAGTTCACGGCTGTGGCTACCTCTGTGTCGGCAGTCGGCAGGCAGTCCGTCCATCCATAATTGTATTATTATTATAATATATACCACCTAACCGTGGTTTTTTTTTCATTCTTTATACCGTCATAGTGTCATACTAGTTGTTACGAGTATACTACTATCTCTTTATCAACCAGTGTACAGTGCGGTAGTTCACGGCTGTGGCTACCTCTGTGTCGGCAGTCGGCAGGCAGTCCGTCCATCCATAATTGTATTATTATTATAATATATACCACCTAACTGTGGTTTTTTTTTCATTCTTTATACCGTCGTCATAGTGTCATACTAGTTGTTACGAGTATACTACTATCTCTTTATCAACCAGTGTACAGTGCGGTAGTTCACGGCTGTGGCTACCTCTGTGTCGGCAGTCGGCAGGCAGTCCGTCCATCCATAATTGTATTATTATTATAATATATACCACCTAACCGTGGTTTTTTTTTCATTCTTTATACCGTCGTCATAGTGTCATACTAGTTGTTACGAGTATACTACTATCTCTTTATCAACCAGTGTACAGTGCGGTAGTTCACGGCTGTGGCTACCTCTGTGTCGGCAGTCGGCAGGCAGTCCGTCCATCCATAATTGTATTATTATTATAATATATACCACCTAACCGTGGTTTTTTTTTCATTCTTTATACCGTCGTCATAGTGTCATACTAGTTGTTACGAGTATACTACTATCTCTTTATCAACCAGTGTACAGTGCGGTAGTTCACGGCTGTGGCTACCTCTGTGTCGGCAGTCGGCAGGCAGTCCGTCCATCCATAATTGTATTATTATTATAATATATACCACCTAACCGTGGTTTTTTTTCATTCTTTATACCGTCGTCATAGTGTCATACTAGTTGTTACGAGTATACTACTATCTCTTTATCAACCAGTGTACAGTGCGGTAGTTCACGGCTGTGGCTACCTCTGTGTCGGCAGTCGGCAGGCAGTCCGTCCATCCATAATTGTATTATTATTATAATATATACCACCTAACCGTGGTTTTTTTTTCATTCTTTATACCGTCGTCATAGTGTCATACTAGTTGTTACGAGTATACTACTATCTCTTTATCAACCAGTGTACAGTGCGGTAGTTCACGGCTGTGGCTACCTCTGTGTCGGCAGTCGGCAGGCAGTCCGTCCATCCATAATTGTATTATTATTATAATATATACCACCTAACCGTGGTTTTTTTTTCATTCTTTATACCGTCGTCATAGTGTCATACTAGTTGTTACGAGTATACTACTATCTCTTTATCAACCAGTGTACAGTGCGGTAGTTCACGGCTGTGGCTACCTCTGTGTCGGCACTCGGCAGCCCGTCCATAATTGTATATACCACCTAACCGTGGTTTTTTTTTCTTTCTTTATACATACATACTAGTTACGAGTATACTATCTCTTTATCAACCAGTCTATATATTAGCAGCAGACACAGTACAGTGCGGTAGTTCACGGCTGTGGCTACCTCTGTGTCGGCACTCGGCAGCCCGTCCATAATTGTATACTAGTATCCAATCCATCCATCTCCATTGTTTACCTGAGGTGCCTTTTAGTTGTGCCTATTAAAATATGGAGAACAAAAATGTTGAGGTTCCAAAATTAGGGAAAGATCAAGATCCACTTCCACCTCGTGCTGAAGCTGCTGCCACTAGTCATGGCCGAGACGATGAAATGCCAGCAACGTCGTCAGCCAAGGCCGATGCCCAATGTCATAGTACAGAGCATGTCAAATCCAAAACACCAAATATCAGTAAAAAGCCTCTTTTTTTCTTTGCGTCATGTGCTGTTTGGGGAGGGTTTTTTGGAAGGGACATCCTGCGTGACACTGCAGTGCCACTCCTAGATGGGCCCGGTGTTTGTGTCGGCCACTAGGGTCGCTAATCTTACTCACACAGCTACCTCATTGCGCCTCTTTTTTTCTTTGCGTCATGTGCTGTTTGGGGAGGGTTTTTTGGAAGGGCCATCCTGCGTGACACTGCAGTGCCACTCCTAGATGGGCCCGGTGTTTGTGTCGGCCACTAGGGTCGCTAATCTTACTCACACAGCTACCTCATTGCGCCTCTTTTTTTCTTTGCGTCATGTGCTGTTTGGGGAGGGTTTTTTGGAAGGGACATCCTGCGTGACACTGCAGTGCCACTCCTAGATGGGCCCGGTGTTTGTGTCGGCCACTAGGGTCGCTAATCTTACTCACACAGCTACCTCATTGCGCCTCTTTTTTTCTTTGCGTCATGTGCTGTTTGGGGAGGGTTTTTTGGAAGGGCCATCCTGCGTGACACTGCAGTGCCACTCCTAGATGGGCCCGGTGTTTGTGTCGGCCACTAGGGTCGCTAATCTTACTCACACAGCTACCTCATTGCGCCTCTTTTTTTCTTTGCGTCATGTGCTGTTTGGGGAGGGTTTTTTGGAAGGGACATCCTGCGTGACACTGCAGTGCCACTCCTAGATGGGCCCGGTGTTTGTGTCGGCCACTAGGGTCGCTTATCTTACTCACACAGCGACCTCGGTGCAAATTTTAGGACTAAAAATAATATTGTGAGGTGTGAGGTATTCAGAATAGACTGAAAATGAGTGTAAATTATGGTTTTTGAGGTTAATAATACTTTGGGATCAAAATGACCCCCAAATTCTATGATTTAAGCTGTTTTTTAGTGTTTTTGGAAAAAAACACCCGAATCCAAAACACACCCGAATCCGACAAAAAAAATTCGGTGAGGTTTTGCCAAAACGCGTTCGAACCCAAAACACGGCCGCGGAACCGAACCCAAAACCAAAACACAAAACCCGAAAAATTTCAGGCGCTCATCTCTAGCCTATATACAGCACATTATAGAGCTACTGTAAATGACACTCTGAAATGCATATACTTAAATACTTACCTAAATTTGTCCAACAGGCTGCCTGTGTTATACTTTAGAGAAAGTAAACATGCTTTACAATTTGACATTTATGTCCAAATTTCTCAGTTGTTTGGTTAGCATCTTGGGGTAAATTTATGAACCTATATTATTATTTGGTCTTTCTTTCTGATTTGTGGCTAAACTATTTGTAATTTGAGCATTTATAAATGTCTCATATTATTAGTAGATATTAATAATTTCCCAACTAGTTATATATAGTGGACTTGAATCAAAACCACTGATCATGGGTGACAGATTCAAACCACCATCAAATACTTCCTTCCCCCTTGCAGTTTTAAGATGGTATAAACACATTAGTGATTGTTGCGATAGGAGATATTTTCCATTTTTAATAAAAATATGGTTCAAAACATGAATAACAACATTTACCTTCATGGCTCATACATAAAATGCTATATTTTGGGATTTACTAAATCAGTCATATCTTTCAGTGTGTATGCTACAACTATGGGGGTCATTCCGAGTTGATCGCTCGCTGACATTTTTCGCAGCGCAGCGAACAGGTTACTACTGTGCATGCGTATGCACCACAATGCGCTGGTGCATCATACGGGTACAAAGCGGATCGTTGCTTGGTGATGGATTTAACAAAGAATCCATTCACACAGCTGATCGCAAGGAGATTGACAGGAAGAGGGCATTTGTGGGTGGCAACTGATCATTTTTAGGGAGTGTTTCGAAAAACGCAGGCGTGTCCAAGCGTTTGCAGGGCGGGTGTCTGACGTCAATTCCGGGACCAAAAAGACTGAAGTGATCGCAAGGGCTGAGTAAGTCTAGAGCTACTCAGAAACTGCAAAAAACTTTTTCGCCCCGTTCGGCTGCACACATGTTTGCACACTTGCAAAGCAAAAATACACTCCCCCATGGGCGGCGACTATGCATTTGCACGGCTGCTAAAAGTAGCTAGCGAGCGATCAACTTGGAATGACCCCCAATGAACGATGCACATGCCCACAATCGTTTATTGTTGAACGATCATCGTTAAAACATGCATGCCAATTTGGACGATATCATTGTCTGTACTCTCATATTGTCCAAATTGGCCATCAATATCATCCAGTGTGTAGGCTATAAATCGTTGTCATGAAAAAAAAAATCGACCCTCGATAATATCGATGCCCGATAATATTGCTAACATCTCCCGAGTGTAGGACCCTTAAGTGGTGAATATGTCACAAATTATATACCTATTTTTCTTTTGTAGTAAAATCTGTCTTAGTTTGAACTTGGCTCTGGGAACAAATTAAAGATTGTTTGCATAATAGGCTTAATAATTTTAGTCATTTTAAAGCAAGTCATTCTAGATTTTAATTTTGCTTCAATGACCAAGGTTAATTGAAAAAGTTCTTAGGTTGATCTGTTGCAAATCCACAAGGAAAGACAGAAATAAAAATTTATTTATTTTGTAAATGAACAATACTGTACAGGGATAAATGTACTATCAATTATCCATTTTCCTAAAGAAAGTTATATAGATTTTATATGTGCAAATAATAATTATTCGGTATTTGATCAATTTTTTGCATTACTAGTTCTTTGTTCTAAGATGTAAATATTAAATTGAGTAGGTTGTCTAAATGAATCATAATGGCAATGGTGCAATGCTGCTGAATTAAATTTATATATTTAATAAAACACTTAAATTAGGGGTTGATAGTGGACAGTACAAAGTGCTTAATGAAGCATACACATTGTTCAAATATACAAGCTCTTAAGTATTGTATTGGATCTATTCTGTGTCTACAAATAATATTAAATATATTATTGCAGCTGTTTTAATAGCTATTAAACTAAAGCATTTTATCTCCAATCATACGATAGAATGTTTTTTCATTTGCAACTATTAACATCTGACTACCTACTGTATGTTAATACTAAACTAATGTGGAAATATGTGTAAACTTGTATAAATCATGTCAGTCATTCAAGTGTTAGTATTGGGTTAACCCAATGGCAGGGCCGCCATCAAGGGGGTGCCCTGTGTACACTTGTCCCAGGCCCGGCCACTCTGACAGAGAGTAGAGAGTAGAGAGTAGAGGGCCTGGGCTGCTCAAACATCCCGCCGTCGTTATTCCCGAGGTGGATGCCACCGGTGGGACTGACCACGGCTGCTGAGGCTGTCATCAGTGGGCTGCGGGCTGCTCCCCACTGCCCGTCGCCGCAGAACAGCGCTGCCCAACTCCTATCAGAATAAACAAGCTGCAGCTTGCTGTGTCCCCGTCTCTGGCAGTCATTTAAGATGTCTCTCGGCTGTCAGCCAATCAGAGCTCGTGGACCGGCTCTTGATTGGCTGCTGGCCCATGAGCTTTGATTAGCTCAGAAACCAGTGCCATATTTCAAATGGCCGCTGGAGACAGGGACACATTGAGTGAGGCACAGGAGAGATGCGCACTGCGCTCTCCTCCACTCCGTATCAGAGATGGGAATGGTTGGCAGCAGAGGTGGGTGAGCACAGATGGGGGCATATATGTATCTGGCACCCCTGGGGGCATAATTATTTGGCACCGTTGGGGGCATAATTATCTGGCACCGTTGGGGGCATAATTATCTGGCATCACTGGGGGCATATATGTACCTGGCACCACTGGGGACATATATGTACCTGGCACCACTGGGGGCATATGTGTGCCTGGCACCACTGGGGGCATTTGTGTATCTGGCACCACTGGCGGCATATGTGTATCTCGCACCACTGGGAGCATTGTGTAAGGGGCACTGCTGGGGGCATATGTGTATCTGGCACAGCCGAGGGCACATGTGTATTTTGCAAGTTATGTTAACTTGTTAGTTTAGTTTAATATTTTGGCCAAAAGCATTAAACCTAAGGACTCTTGATTACTTCAAAATATTAGCATCCTTCCATAAGGATCTGATACTTAATTGGCCATTTAGTTTTCATGGTTAGTTACCATGAAAACTAATTATTTAAAGGTTTTTTTTAATGAGTATGGTTAGGTACCTGCCTAAAGAGTCTACCTTGACATGGTGGCAGGCTTAATAATTTATGGCCAAAATATCTGCCTAAAATATTTTTTGGAAAAGTGTGTGTGTGTGTCTGTGGGGGGGCTGCCTATTTTGTCAGTCCCGGGCCCCACAATTTCTGGTGGCAGCCCTGCCCACTGGTTATCAAACTGTGTGCCTAATCACACTAGGGTGCAGGGGTGCCTTGGATTTGTGTTTTAGGACCAATTCAAATTCACAGGTTGGTGAAATTTAAGGTGTTGACAGCTTTTTAATAATATTTATATTCTTAATTATACTCCTGTGTATATCAAGAAATAGTATATAAAATTACCACATCACATTTACCTATAAGGGGGTTGTTGTTATTATTATTATTATTATTATTATTGTTATTATTATTATTATTATTATCCTTTATTTATATGGTGCCACAAGGGTTCAGCAGCGCCCAAATACATACATTTTTAAGAAAAAACAAGAAGTTTAATTGTTCTTGACATATTTATTGTGAAATGCAAAGAAGTGTAGATGATATCACTGTGTTTTTGTATTAATTACATAATAAAACAACAATAAAATCAAACAATAATAGAAACAAAACCATAATTATTGAAAAGATCATTAATATTTTGGGTTTTTTTTAAATTCAAACTTTGCTTTGTCGCTTTTTGCTTATAAGTGTTTTTTGTGTCATCCACCAGTAGTCAGCCATCATGCTGATGTCCCAATGACCCTGGTTTCTTCTTTATATATCTTTAACATCTTGGTGGAACTGTTCACCCTGTTCTTGACTGTAGTCTCCGAGATTATTCGGGAAATGCTCAATATGGGAATTTTAAAAAAATTACCTTTAAACTCATATTGCAGCAAAGGTGTCTGTAACTATTAAGCATTTCCCTGACAATTTCTTTGTAGTTTGGATCCTTGACATTGCCTAAAAATTCTTAAATCACTTGTTTGAACGTAGCCCATACCAAAAGTTCCACAATATTTATTACATGCCCCAAAATGGTAATCTTTTACTAACCTTATACTGTCCGGGCCTGTAAAAATGCCTTCCTTCAGTTTAACATTGGATAGGTTAGGGAATTTTTGGGGGTATTTCAGAGTTGATCGCAGCAGCAAATTTGTTAGCAGTTGGGCAAAACCATGTGCACTGCAGGGGGGGGGGGCAGATATAACATTTGCAGAGAGACTTAGATTTGGGAGGGGGGTGTTCAGATTGAAATCTAAATTGCAGTGTAAAAATAAAGCAGCCAGAATTTACCCTGCACAGAAACAAAATAACCCATCCACATCTAATTCTCTCTGCAAATGTTATCTCATGGTTTTGCCCAACTGCTAACAAATTTGGTGCTGCGATCAACTCAGAATTACCTCCCAGGTGCAAAGATATTTGAAAGTTTCTCCATCTTTAGGCAGTGCTTTTACAAATTGTTTAATCAGTCATAACTTTATATGTAGAAGTGGAAGTAAAACTTTATTTGGATCTACTAAACTGGATTTGATAAGAAATTGGAGACAAATCATGTTAACGTTTTTGAGCTGGCCAATTGTTTTTTGCCAATGTAAATTTTTAGCTCTGCTATCCCATTCACGGAGAAAATTGGGAATTTAGTGTAACCTTGTTACTGACCAAGTACCATGCATAACATTTTAAGATCTCAATATATTACCCAGTTGTGTCTTGCATAGCCAATCAGTTCCAAAACAGTTTTCACATTTTCATGCAGATAGACCCTCCATTATCTTTGCTGGCTGAGACGTTAGTTGCGATCAGGCATACGCAGCATGCCTGGGCGCAAGGAGGCTTGCCTAGTCGTGGGGAGGCGCACAGAGCATTTGGCGTTACCTTTATGTGTAATACCTGCGATCATCCACCAGATGTCACTTTTTAAAATCACCATAATCTAAAACTAATGGCAAGGGATCACTGCTTACACTTAGATATGAGCTTGTGTATCTGTCATGAGGCGTGCACATGCCTTTTTTTCCTGAGACTTTATTCAATTTTTTTCTATTGTAATATACTGTACTGTAAATTTACATTTAACAGAAATACTATATGCAGTTGCACACAGGTTTTACATGAATCAGGGCAATGCTACAGGAGCATCTCATTACCCTACCTAAAATACACAGCAACTATGAGTGGGTATAAGTGAGTCTTGTCACCATAAGCTGTCTCCTGTACTGTATAGCAGTGCTGTAACTAGACATTTTAGCGCTGTGTGCAAGATAGGGCATCAGCGCCCCCCTCTATGTAAAAAAGGGGCAGTGTGCGCCGTAGGCACGTGCAAAAAATATAGGGGCATGGCTTCATGGGGAAGGGATGTGGCAACAAAATAATACCAATTCACATTACATATTATAGTCTCCATCATTCAAATTATGCCGCACAGTAATGCCACTACACCAGGTACAGCCCCTCTTACACATTTCGGCGGACGGATTACCCTTTTTACACATTACGGTAGACAGCGTCCCCTTTTTAAACATTACGGCAGACAGCATCCCCTTTTACACATTGCGTCAGCCAGTCACCCCTTTACAAATTACGGTAGACAGCTTCCTCTTTTTACACATTATGGCAGACAGCGTCCCCTTTTACACATTATGGCCGACAGCGTCTACTTTTTTACACATTACGGCAGACTGCATCCCCTTTTTACACATTACAGTGGACAGCGTCCCCCTTTTTACACATTACGGCAGACTGCATCCCCGTTTTTACACATTACGGCAGACAGTGTCCCCTTTTTACACATTACAGCAGAGTCCCCAATTTACACATTACGGCAGCCAGTCCCCCTTTTTACACATTATGGCAGCCAGTCCCCCTTTTTACACGTTACGGCAGACAGCGCCCCCCCCTTTTTACACATTACGGCAGACAGCGTCCCCTTTTTACACATTAAGGCAGGCAGCACCCCCTTTTTTACACATTACGGCAGACCAGTGGCGTGCAGTGAGGTCAGCGGTGGGTGAGGCACTGCAGCCATAATCTCTGTCGAGTGCCGCTGATGTCATCTACCGCTGCCGAGCCAATGCCCGCTACCGCCACTAATGGGCGCCGCCCTGCCAATGGCCAACAAAATTGCCACCATCAATTGCCGGACCCCTGCCACTAACCTGCATCTTAGTCTGATGCCGCCAGTGCCTGCAGCCTTCCTGCTCATCAAACTTGTGATGAGTAGGATTATCATTTTTTATAAATTTATGGAAGAGAGAACAGAGAAATATAGGGAGATGGGAGAGAGAGGAGAAATATGGAGACAGGAGGAATAGGGATAGACGAGAGAGTAGGAATAGGGGGAGATGGCAGAGAGAGAGAGAGAGAGGAGGAATATGTGGGAAACAACGCAGAGGGAGAGAGGAGGAATGGGGGAGATGGTAGACAGAGAGAGGAATAGGGTGAGAATGAAGAGAGAGACGGAAGAGGAGCAGAAGGAAGAGAGAGAAGGAATATAGGGAGATGGGAGAGGAGGAATAGAGGAGATGGCAAAGACAGAGGAGAAATAGGGGTGTACGGGAAAGAGGAGTAGCGAGGAAACAGGAGAGAGAGAGGAATAGAGGGAGATGGCAGAGAGAGAGAGGAGGAATGGGGGAGACTGGAGAGAGGGAGGAGGAGCAGGCAGGCAGACTGGGAGTAGTAGTAGTGGAGACAGGGGACAGGATTGGAGTAACAGTAGTACAGAATAGGGGGACAGGCAGAGAGTAATAGAAGGGGTGGGGGACAGGATAGGAGTAGTGGTGGGAAAAAGTGGGCAGTATGAGATCTCACCTGCACCAACTGTAATGAGCAGGCAGCCTGGCCTCAACTACTGTATGGTGCCCTACGCTGTCTCTGGCCGGACCAGCGAGTAATTAACCCGGGTGGCTGGCTAGTAATGCTGTCCTTACCGGGTGCCACTGGAGGGGATTGGCCACTCAGCAATTATTACAGGCATGTGTGGGGAGGGTGCCAGCAGCCGTACATTATGCACCCCCATGTGCACGCCTATGAGCGACGGCGATGGGGGTAAGGGAGGTCCACCACTAGTGTAAGCGCAGCGGGGTAGGGAGGTGGCTATTGTTCACGGCAGTCAGGGCCCTGCCCACTGCCCAATCATAATGAGCCTCAGTGACAGGGCCATGCTCTCATGAGCTGAAAGCATGCCCCTTGTCAAAGAGGCACTTCTATTAGGTGCCGCTTGCAGGGCTTTTTCTAATGGGCTTTTACAGCCCGATGCCTGGCCCTGCCCCCTGCTTCCACCCATACACAGTGCCTCCGAAACACATGTAGACTATTTCTTTTTTTTACAAACTAAAAATGATTAATATATAAAGTCTAAAGTACATACTTATGACACATAATATGTGTCATAAGTATGTGCTTTGTAGTATTATAATCATTTATGACAGGGGAGGCACTGCCTCCCCTGACTGCACGTCGCTGCGGCAGACAGCATCCCCCTTTTTACACATTACAGCAGACAGCATCAGAGACGTGTGTCCCACATTGTTCATATTGCAGCCATGATGCAGGACATCAGTACAAATGAACATAGCAGTGATCCCTTCTCATACACAGATTCTCTAACATCGATGAACAACAGTACAGTACTATGTAGCTCGAACAGATAGTTGCATGAGGATACACTATTTATATTTATTGATATGTCTACAAGACTTCATTGCCACTGTGTATTTTAGATAGCGGAATGAGACGCTCCTGCAGATTTACCCTAATTTATGTAAAACCTGTGTGCACACTTCTATTCAATGTGAAGCTATATTACAATAGATTTAAAAAAATAACAGCATGGGAAGCGACACACTTCACTACTCGGGCACGAAGACTCATGATAATTAAACAAGCTCATGTGTAAATGTACTGTAAGCAGTGATCCCTCCCCATTGGTGTTTGTGTATGCCGTTACAGGACTTGGACGCTCATATTGCTAAACATGGTATTTATCCACCACCTCCCCCCATCCCCACCCCACTTCCCTCTTCCCCCCTGGGAGCCTCCTCATTTCATAGACAGGGAGGGAGGTCAGGTTACAATAAATGTACAACACAGTACTGTATAGACATGATCTCTTGTGTAAATGGTAGCAGTGATCCCTTCTAATACAGTACAACACAGAATCTCTAATGTCGATTAACTACATTACAGTGCTGTGTTGCTCGAACAGTTAGTTGCATCAAGATACACTATTTATATTTATTGATATGTCTACGGGACCTTTTGCCGCTGTGTATTTTTGCTAGGGTATTGAGTTCCTCCCTCAGTATTGCCCTGATTCTTGCCAAACTGATGCAATCGCTGGCTCCATACTGTAGCTGAGGGCTTAAATAACAGAAAATTAAAGTGTCAGGAAAAAAAAACATGCACTCGCACTGTGGGAATCAAAAGCCAGGACTCTTAGCATGGGAAGCGGCACACTTCACCACTCGGGCATGAAGCCTCATGATAAATAAACAAGCTCATGTGTAAATGTACTATAAGCAGTGATCCCTCCCCATTGATGTTTGTGTATGCCGTTACAGGACTTGGACGCTCATATTTCAGAACACGGTACGTACTTTTACGTCAATGAACTACATTATTGCTTTAACACATTAGTTGCATCTGTATACAACCGCTTTGTCTATGTGACTTGGACACTCACATGCAGTAACGCAGCAAAGTGTTTTAACACGTGGTTTGTGTCTGTATAAACTTTTTTATTTTACTCTCTCCATCTGGCCATTGGTGTGCACATTGGGGGTAATTCCAAGTTGATCGCAGCAGGAAATTTTTTAGCAGTTGGGCAAAACCATGTGCACTGCAGGGGAGGCAGATATAACATTTGCAGAGAGAGTTAGATTTGGGTGGGTTATTTTGTTTCTGTGCAGGGTAAATACTGGCTGCTTTATTTTTACACTGCAATTTCGATTGCAGATTGAACTCACCACACCCAAATCTCTCTCTCTCTCTGCACATGTTATATCTGCCCCCCTGCAGTGCACATGGTTTTGCCCAATTGCTAAAAATGTTCCTGCTACGATCAACTTGGAATTACCCCCTATACAGTACATTAAAATTACAGTCATCACTGACCATTTGCCAGAGCTTGTAGATCAATCCGCCACTATTCGCTCTAAAGTACAGGATTAGTAGAGCATTAGCTACCCAGTGGTGGAGATGTGTATTGCATTCTGAGTATATAGTTGTGCCTCAACACGCTTGTCTGTGATTAAACTCAGCAACCTAAGCTATTGCCTAGGTGCGACTAAACCTCTGTTTAGGTGGAGAATCAGCAAAGATAACGGAGGCTCTATCTGCATGTTTCTTTAAGATAGACTGAATATGCTAATGGTATTGATGTGTTGTCATTGTGCAATAAAACAGTTTTTAAACTTCTTTTTATAAAATCTATGAATAACTTCCATTCTTCCGTGTTGTATTCAGTAGCAAACTTTTGAATTAAGCCTTTGATATCTTTACAACAAACGATATTGTCCTCTTTTATAAAAAAAATTGTAAATTCCTCTTCTCTTCGTCGGTACCAAAAATATGTAGTGTTGGGATCTAATAAATTGTTTTCCTTCAATCAAGATCCAAGCAGCTCGACTGCATCTTTGGGGAGTCCAAGATGCGTCAGGAAATCATGTAGTTGATTCTGTTTCGGCGGTCGCGGTGAATTCTGCATGAAATATTTCACCATTACTCGGAATATCATCAGATGAAGTTTGTGACAATATATTGTCAATATCTGGTAATTCAGGTCCATGTGGTATAGGTTTCATAACCGATTCGACAACAGGGTAGGTGATTTTGTACTTGGGGGGTCATTCCGAGTTGTTCGCTCGCAAGCTGCTTTTAGCAGATTTGCTCACGCTAAGTCGCCGCCTACTGGGAGTGAATCTTAGCTTCTTAAAATTGCGAACGACGTATTCGCAATATTGCGATTAGACCTCTCTTAGCAGTTTCTGAGTAGCTCCAGACTTACTCGGCATCTGTGATCAGTTCAGTGCTTGTCGTTCCTGGTTTGACGTCACAAACACACCCAGCGTTCGCTTAGACACTCCTCCGTTTCTCCAGCCACTCCCGCGTTTTTCCCAGAAACGGTAGCGTTTTTTCAAACACTCCCATAAAACAGCCAGTTTCCACCCAGAAACACCCACTTCCTGTCAATCACATTACGATCACCAGAACGATGAAAAAGCCGTGAGTAAAATTCCTAACTGCATAGCAAATTTACTTGGCGCAGTCGCAGTGCGAACATTGCGCATGCGCACTAAGCGGAAAAACGCTGCGATGCGAAGAAATTTACCGAGCGAACAACTCGGAATGACCCCCTTGGTTTTAGAATTAGCTGTAGTTTATGTCCTTTAACATCAATAGAGAAAAAATAGCAATTGTTAATGTGATTAGTTGTCTCCCTCCATATCATAGAAACAGTTTTCTCCTTACCAGCAATCC
Source organism: Pseudophryne corroboree (assembly GCF_028390025.1). NCBI lineage: Eukaryota > Metazoa > Chordata > Amphibia > Anura > Myobatrachidae > Pseudophryne > Pseudophryne corroboree. The sequence continues at coordinate 607,989,662 of NC_086449.1, read as the reverse complement.
ATTTCCATAATATTTCAACACAAGCCGAACAAACTTTGGGCCTAATTCAGACCTGTTCGCTCGCTAGGAGTTTTCTGGAGTCCTGCGTTCGCATTGTCGCCGCCCATAGGGGAGTGTATTTTCACTTTGCAAGTGTGCGAATGCATGTGTAGCAGAGCTATACAACCAGATTTTGTGCAGTCCCTGAGTAGCCCAGGACCTACTCAGCCGCTGTGAGCACTTCAGCCTGTCCGGGACCGGAATTGACATCAGGAACCCTCCCTGCAAACGCTTGGACACGCCTGCATTTTTCCAACCACTCCCAGAAAATGGTCAGTTGACAATGACAAATGGCTTCTTCCTGTCAATCTCCTTGCGAATGCCTGTGCGAATGGATTCTTCGCACAAACCCATCGCTGAGCGGCAATCTGCTTTGTACCCGTGTGACGTGCATGCGCATTGTGGTGCATACACATGTGCAGTTTAAACCTTTTTGCCCGCTGTACAAAAATGAAGCCTAGCGATCAGGTCTGAATTAGGCCCTTTGTGCGGAGCCCACTGTTTATCTTGATGTAATATCTTTATTCGTAAATAAGCAAAATCTTGTCCCTCACCACACAATTGAACCAAGGATAGACATGCAAACACAATTTACTTATTGAAAAATTTAGAAAGAAATATTACATTAAGAAACTTTTGGCCTAGGGGTGCTGTGAAAAAAATTCTTATACTCTAGGGTGCAGTGATTTAAAAAAAAACTTTGGGAACCACTGGGTTAACCGCTAATTTCTTCTAACATTTATGTATGTGTAAATAGTATAGTCACTGAGTGGACTCAGAGGTCCCAGCTGCCCTCCACAAATATGTGTTCACCACATCATAAGGTGGATAAATACATCAAGTGGGTTGTGGTACATAAAGGATAACAGTGGAATGCACACTGAAGATTGACGGTCACAAGTCCGCAAGGCACACAAGTCCTTATTTTTACCTAAAGTAAAAATTACATATGATCCAATAGCATGTAACATCATTTGACAGAAGCTCGATACACAGATTTGACATGGAGGAGCTGAGGAGTTGAGAAATACAGTATATCAAAGTAGAAAGCATCTTGGGATTTCAGTTCACTGTTGCTTTTAATGTGGAAACAAGTGAGCTGCTAAAATAGTGGGGTGAGGTCAGATTTGTTGATTACTTAATTAAAATGTATAAATATATGCAAGGTTATTAGAAAGATTTATCTAATTTACATATTGCACTAAAGTAGGGACTTCTGGTTCCAGCATGGAGGAATAAGCAGGAGCTTACACGAGCTCCGTCCCTGCAATCAGCTTACCCTCGCAGCACTGTACCTTACAGCTCCGTAGGAGTATTGCACCTCATGGAGAAGTACTTAGGCACTTCATCGCTTCTGAAGCAAGTGCCACCAGCTCTCTCTTCCCAGCAGGAGAAGCAACGAGCTGATCACAATATGGCGCTGAGCACTGATTCTGCAGCGGGAATGCCTTTGGCAAATAAATCAATAGCAGCTATCTATGAGGACCAAGATCAAGACCACAATTGATGAGGATTCCGTGCTCAAATGCATGGTTACCCACTTGGAAAAGGATAACAAGCATCTCAATAATAAAATAGACGAAATTGAAAACCACATGCGCTGTAATAACCTGCATATTGTCGATCTTCCAGAGACTATCCAAGGTGCGGTGCTAGACCATTTTGTACGTTTCACCATCCCCAAGCTTTTACATATCGAATCAGAATGTAGTGATATGGTAATAGAATGGGTGCACAGAATGGGAGATAAACCTTATTCAGCCACAAATAAACCTTGTGTGGTGATTTTTAAGACCATGAACTATCGACATAAAAATGCTATATGGAATGCCTCATGCAAAATCACCCACCTTAAATGGGAAGGCAACACCTTGAGAATATTCCAGGATTATTCCGTGGAACTGTCCAGGATCCGAAGAGCATATGTACCAATCTGTGCTGCCTTAATCAAAGATAACCGCAAGTTTGCAATGTTGTATCCTGCCTGCCTACGCTTGTTTAAAGGATCATCACATACTGATTTTACTAACCCTACTGATGCAGAGACTTTCCTGAAGGCAGAAAAGGAAGCTATTCTCCAATATATATCTGATACCCCTGCTGTTTATTACTTGTTATTTTTTACGGTTTTTGCTATGTTTTAGTGTAATTACATGCCTATCAATGGACTGAATCCCAATCTGAATTATCATCTGTGGAATTTAAAGCTTTACTTACTCTAAACTTTATTCTTTTCCTCTATCCCTCCTGGGTGCTGACGGGAGTACGGAAGCTCCACCGTTTCAATGTTATTGAATTCCTGTCAATCACGACTGAGTTTTCTATTATTGCTTTTGTTTGTATGTTTTTATTCCCTCTGTCCCTCATTGTTTTCTGGTATGTCTCTTCCCCAGTGTTCTTCCCCCTCCCCTTTCCTTCAACCCCCCTCCTTATGCTAGATATTTTACTGGGTATGATTATTTGTGATACTCTTCTGTCTGAATATGTAGCTTGTCTGCAAATGACGCACCTGGTTTTACAAGAAACTAAAAAGTTGCAAATGTTGAATTGGTCTTTATTAGGCACAGCCTGCTTTAACTCAAAATCATGTGGTGTGGCAATTTTAGCAAAAAAATAATTACAGATAGAAGTACTATCAACGATAGCAGACCCAGAGGGACGTTTGTTATAATTGATATTAAATTAGGTGATACGAAATACCAAATTTGCAATGATAATGCGCCTACTATAAATAAAAAAGCTTTCTTTACTTCCCTTATGACTAAATTATACTCTTGTATCTCACCATCTCTAATCCTGTGGTGAACTTAATCTAGTTTCTTCCCTATATTTAGATAGATCGCATCTGAATAAAAAATCTAATTCCTTTAAAAAAAACTGTAGGTGTCAAAATGTTTAACCTTAATGATTCTTGGCATGCAACACACCATATTGAGAAAGGTATCTCCTGTTTGTCTATGGCCAACAATACATATAGTCAGATTACTTCAGTTATGCGTGCAGATTACTTCAGTTATGCGTGACTATTCTGCATTATATTTTCCCCTCCTCATTCGGACTCTCACTCCAGTGTTTCTTCTTTCCAAGCCCCTTATGAATCCTCCCAGGTTTGGGAATCACTATCATTGCCCCAGGTCCCAAATTAATTCATATCATCTTTAACTTCTCCAATAACACTAGAAGAAGTGTCAAAAAGTATTACACAGCTAAAGTATGCTAAATGTCCTATAATCTAATTATACATAAAGACCAAACCGGCTCTATCTCAGACAAACACGCAGTTGTGAATCTCAGGAGGGTCCTATTAGTCATTCAACATATATCTTCTATGCCCCCCATACACACTGGGTCAAATTTAATTCTCACTTTGGATGCGGAAAAGGCCTTTGACCTTTTAATGTGACCTCACCTTTTCCACACTTTGGAGAAATTTGGTTTTCCAAATAATTTCAGAACAGTTGTACAAATTCTATACTCCTCCCCAATATCTCAAGTAGCTTGTAATGGACATCTGTCTTCTCCCTTTTTATTAGGACGAGGTACACAGCAGGGATGTCCCTTATCCCCTCTTCTTTTCGCCATAGCAATTGAACCAATAGCCATAGCTATCCGTAGTTCACCACCAAGAAGATCTGAATATTGCTTTATTTGCCGATGATACTCTTCTTTTCTTATTGAAACCAGAGCAATCCTTTCCAGCATTAATTACACTTATAAATTCTTTTAGACAAGTATCAGGTTAAAAGATAAACATTACAGAATCACAAGTGCTACTGCTCGGCAACACACCACCTTCAAATAATGAACATTCCAGGCATCCCCCCATTCAAACTAACAAATGTTCACTTTAAATAATTAGGGATTAATATCTGCTCTGATATCTCTAAATTGTATAAAAAATAAAAGTTTCCCTATTACAAAAATTGCACCAAAATTGGAATCATGGAAGGATTGACCTTTGTCACTTTTGGGTAGAGTAGCAGTGATCAATAGCATCAACTTTCCTAAAATATTTCATTTTATTCAGATGTTACCTATTGCTCTCAAAATCTCTGACCTTCAGAAATTAGAAGGCCTTCTTTCAAAATTTATTTGGCAAGGGCAAAGACTTAAATTCACCACAGAGGATGGAGGTTTAGGGGCCCCTTACTTATTTAAATATTCTGTTGCAGTTCACTATCGATACATAGTGATTGGCTTTGAAACAAAAGTTTTTACACTGATTACAATTTAGAAACAGTGGTATTCTCCCCTTATGCAACTGGTGCCCTGATTCACTGGAAACCCTCTCTATTTCGCTCAAACATTAAAGAACATATCCTCTTTGAAGACACGTTCTGGGCTTGGATCTCCATTAACAAAATATGCCACAGAAATCCACACGTTTCCTAACATGTCCAGCTCTGGGGTAACCCAGCTTTACCTCCCTCGTTACTCAACTCAACAAACTACCTTTGGAAAGGTAAAGGTCTTGATTCTGCTTCCAAGGTTTTTGACCTGGGAGGAGGGTTTTACTCATTTTCAGAACTTTGCTGTAAATATGATCTCCATGGGGGTCATTCCGAGTTGTTCGCTCGCAAGCTGCTTTTAGCAGCTTTGCACATGCTAAGCCGCCGCCTACTGGGAGTGAATCTTGGCTTCTTAAGATTGCGAACGAAAGATTCGCAATATTGCGATAAGACATCTCTGTGCAGTTTCTGAGTAGCTCGAGACTTACTCGGCATCTGCGATCAGTTCAGTGCTTGTCGTTCCTGGTTTGACGTCACAAACACACCCGGCGTTCGCCCAGACACTCCTCCGTTTCTCCAGCCACTCCCGCGTTTTTCCCAGAAACGGTAGCGTTTTTTCACACACACCCATAAAACGGCCAGTTTCCGCCCAGAAACACCCACTTCCTGTCAATCACATTACGATCACCAGAACGAAGAAAAAACCGTGAGTAAAATTCCTAACTGCATAGCAAATTTACTTGACGCAGTCGCAGTGCGGACATTGCGCATGCGCACTAAGCGGAAAATCGCTGCGATGCGAAGAAATTTACCGAGCGAACAACTCGGAATGAGGGCCCATTAGACATTTATTTATGTACTTCCAGGTGCGTCACTTAAAATCTTACTGCTCCCTTACTTCAGATTTGTCTAAGGGAACAACTGCAGAGTAAAAGTATATAGATACTCTGCTCAATTCCCTACAAGTTCTTCACTTTAAAGGTAAAATACATATACTCCTTACTCCTCTTCTTCATATTCTCCACAATGGAAACAGATTCTTCTGAAATGGAAGGTTGATATTTCTAACTTAAAAGATGCGACAGATATTACTAAACATTGTAGATGGTCTCCCAAGCTTTTACAATCCTCATATCTACAGGAAGTTCATCTACGTACCATCCACAGGGCATATGTTACCCCTCTACAATGTAAACATAAGGTACAAACTGAAACTGGTCATTGCATAAAATGTGGAGTATCCTCAGCCTCTTTTCTACATTGCCGCCATGCGATGCTTTTGCATGTCTGCAGGGGATGGGGGGGGGGCATTAATTGGCATGCAGGTGGACTTGCCCTGTGCTGGGCGTTCTCCTGCAAGTCAAAGATTTTGATCATAGATGTGTATTTTATCATGTAAAATATTGAAGGACTTGTATCTCTTTTGAATTTTACCAATAGCCTATTTGACTATTTATATCTAGATTCCAACTACCTCTGAAATACAGTATACAAAACAATTGCTTACTTGATTACTTAATCTTAGTCCTAACTCCAACATTTTGCATGTGCTGCTTCCTACGACTGGAATTCTCTACTTCTCCCTATCAAACACTCCACCTCTCTCTTCAAAACTTCAAACAGTCTTTCAAGATCCACTTAATCAAACCCAGCCACCACTCATACTAACCCTCTGTTCCATGATCTCTGTATACCCTATCTGTGTCACCCCTGTCTGTCTGCCACTCCCATTTTGAATGTAAACTCTCTTCCCTCATGTGCTTTGCCTTCCCTTACTTATGCTATTATTTACTCCATACTGCCTAAAACAGCACCTATCCCTTAATTTCTGTCACTCTAGCTATTATTTACTCCATACTGCCTAAAACAGCACCTATCCCTTAATTTCTGTCACTCTAGCTATTATTTACTCCATACTGCCTAAAACAGCACCTATCCCTTAATTTCTGTCACTCTGCTTGTTTGTGTAATTACCACTAGAGATGAGCAGGCTTGGTCTTCTGAAAACTGAACCCACCCAAACTTCAGGGATCCGATGGAATCAGAGCACCAACTCAGGTTTTCCCACCTTGCTCGGATTCCAAAATCAAGGAAAATCATCATCATTCTGGTGTCGGACCTCGCTAGTTTTTGATACCATATAAGTCCCTGTAGCGGTTAATCAGGTGTAATTTCACACAGGACCCCTGTGCTGAGTCCACGCTGTGTCCATCCACTCCTGTGGCTACTGTGCTGACTCCACGTTACAGTATGTCTGTCCACTCCAGTGGTTGATGTGCTGACTCCATGCTGTGTCCATCCACTTCAGTGGCTGCTGTGCCAACTCACTGCTGTGTCCATTCACTCCAGTAGCTGCTGTGCTAATATGACACTGTGTCCATCCACTCCAGTGGCTGAGCTAATCTTTTACAGTGTCTGAACTGATCTGACCTATCTGTGTCCATCCACTCCAGTGGCTGAGCTGAATTATCTGTCTACCCCAGTCACCTCAGGCTCCAAAGTATTAATATTGTCCCAGTTCGATTATTGCAGGCAGTTAGCAAGTCATTGTTTATTTTTTTACATTGCAGGAATTTAGTTACATCTATTATCACACTGGTGATGCACTGTGACTCCACAGGCCGTACTCCACTAAAATCATATATATTGTATAACATAGGCACTATGAGTGTCCACAAAGTCGTCATTTGCAAAAAAAAAAGTAATAAAGTAAGTGCTGAAAAAATTGTTCATTTGTTTGTACATCTGGTGCATGTTGTACTGCACTGCATTTCTTCACAACTTCACAAAAATAAGTGCTGAGTCCACATTGACTTGTCAGTCATTTGCAAAAAAAACAACTTTGTAGTCAGCGGTTGACCAAAAGTGACCTCACCGCTGACCACAAAGTTCCCACCATTGGTTACAATGGAGCGCATAGGCGCTACATTGTAACACTGCCGTGTGCCGCCTGTCAGACAGTACAGGAGCACACAGCCGATCAGGAGGGTGCCACAACGTGGCGCTCCCTGATTGGCTGAAGAAACCCACTTAGACATCAGTCAGAGTGGGTTTCTGGCATTCGGGGGAAAGGGGGCCCATGTGCAAACATGGGTCCCCTTTCAGTGCGTGGCTCGGCTCTCCGTTTTTTTATTTTATTCAAGTACGTGGATTACAAATGGATGCTACGAGGAGCCTGGGACCCTGGATCTGGTGAGTAGAATTTAGTCAACAGGTACCCCTTGGATTCTACTGGAGAAGAGGACCGATCCTCGTGTGAACATAAAGGTAAGTATGTATGTATGTATGTTTGTGTGGATGTATGTAATAAAACTTTACTTTCAAGGTGTGTGTGTATTGTCTTTTTTTGGGTATTTTTTTAGTAGTAGTACTACAAGTACCAGCGGGCCCGTTTTTCCGCCGCATGCTGGTACTTGTGGTTCTCCAAGTACCAGCATGCGGGGTAGGCTTGCTGGGCCTTGTAGTACTGCTACTAAAAACAATATCTTTTCATTTTCACAAAAGGCTATCAGCCCCCCATCCGCAGCCAATTGGATGGGGGGGACAGCCTCGGGCTTCACCCCTGGCCCTTGGGTGGCTGGGGGGGGGGGGACCCCTTGATTGAAGGGGTCCCAACTCCCCCAGGGTACCCCGGCCAGGGGTGACTAGTTGGATTTTTGATGCCACGGCCGCAGGGCACTATATAAAAGTGACCCCCGGCTGTGGCATTATCTGTCCAGCTTGTGGAGCCCGGTGCTGGTTTTAAAAATACGGGGGACCCCTACTCTTTTTGTCCCCCGTATTTTTGGAACCAGGACCAGGCGCAGAGCCCGATGCTGGTTGCTTAAATATGGGGGAACCCATGTCATTTTTTTCCCCATATTTCTGCAACCAGGATCGGCTCAAAGAGCCCGAGGCTGGTTATGCTTAGGAGGGGGGACCCCACGCAATTTTTTTTAAAAAAATAACCACTTTCCCACCCCTTCCCACTGATATACATGCACGGATCTCATGGATCCCTGCATGCCTATACAATCACGGATTAAAAAAGCAGGTCTGTTTTTTTTTAGCACTTTTTTACGAGTTGTAATTTTTCACGGCAGTGTTTGTTTTTTTTTGCTTTGCACTTCTTAGTAAATTACCGAGATTCATACTTAAACAGCCGCGTTTTGACCGATGGTGTATTCATTCGTATTTTTTTTGTTGGACTTCCAAAAAATTACGAATGCCCTCATCACTGCCGTGATTATTGCTTAGTAAATTACCGAGATGACACTTTGATGAAAAAACGTAATCTCGGTCAAAATCGGGACCTTAGTAAATTTACCCCCTTGTGTGTGTTCATCAATATGGATAATGATCAGTCAAGAGGAGAGCAGGAGCAGCAACTAAATACTAGTGCTTCAGCTGCTGACATCATTCATGATGATACTAGTCATTCAACATCATCTACTACAGCCAATGCTTAAGGGCATACAGGGCTTAAGTCAGGCCATCTGAAATAAAAAATATATATTTTACAGTGATAAAGAAAAAAACACCTCTAATGAAGTGAAAGTTTACTGCAGAAAAACATAAAATTGCCAACATGTCATTAAACACACACAGTGAAAAGGAAAGTCTCAGGATTTGGCTTTGGTGCTTCTGTAACTGTCAGTGATGCATCTTCTTCAGCCTCTCATGACAATGCAAGTCCTGAAAATCAGTGCTGAAAAAACAAAACACTAAAGGAAAAAGAACAAACAGTGTGTTCAGAAAGGTCACAAATCCCTGAGGAAAGTCTAAGTGTGTCCATGGGTGGATTGGGATAGAAAACCAGCCTGGGAAATCTCTGGAAGCAGACCAAATGGGGGTGGGGTCTGTTGAGGGGTGGAGTCTAAGGGGTTGGACTACATTACCGTTTTCTTGCATTAATCATAGGTGTCCCATATTCAAGGAATTTTAAGTCTATATTACACACACATTATATATATATATATACACTGTATATATTATTCTAAACCCTATTACCCAATCCCTAATACCCTAACCCCAAAATGAATCCTAATACCAAGACATATATATATATATATATATATATATACATATATACATATATACATATATATATATATATATATACACACACACACACACACATTTAAGAAGCATTTGTGTTTACAGGATGATGCTGGGAGGTACAGAGACCAATGTCTGAGGACTAGTCACTTTGCCCCATGCCTTACCCCATGTATCACGGGGTGACAGTGGTACACATATACACTGGGAGACAGAGGGGCATATATACATGGGGTGACAGTGGGACATATATACACAGGGAGATAGTGGGACATATATACACATGGGGCGACAGTGGGATATATATGCAGAGTGACAGTGGGACATATATACATGGGAAGCCAGTGGGACTTATATACACAGGGATACAGTGGGACATATGTACATGGGGTCACAGTGGGTCTTGCACATGGGGTGACATTGGGACATGAACACGAAGTGACAGTGGGTCATGTACACAGGGTGGCAGTAGTGGGTCATGCACATGGAGTGACAGTGGGTTATGCATAGAGTCTGCCAGTCACCATATTACTGTGCTCCTATCCCTGCTGGGCCTGGAAGCAGCTATATCCGCCTTAGCATTCAGTCCTACAGCTCCCAGGGCTTAGTGCAGGAGTGAGGTGGCTCTCTAGATGGCTGCCACTGCTGCTTCACTGGCTTCCCGTTGGTCTTATGCTGAACACACTGCTAGCTCATCATATAGCAGCGAGTGTCCAGCACAGCTTGTGGTGGCCGGCAGCATCTGTGAATAGTGGGTGGTCTGGGGAACCGGCCATGCTGCAGTGAACTCTGGATGGCCCCACCCCCTTCTTCACTACAGCAGGCATGGACAGTGTGATATACTGAGCAACACTAACTTTCATGCAGCCTGGCCACCTTTCCAGGACACTGAGATGGGAAGGGAAGGTTGGCATGTCTGAGCCAGCCAAGGGGGAAGTGATCCAGCGTTCTGGCGTACCAAGCCACCCATGATGGGTGCTATGTGTGAACCCAACATTTCTTATACTGTACTCATAGAGAAGCCTCCTTACACCATTTCTGCACCCTCTGCAAATGTGGGTATGAGTAGCACAAGTATAGAAACATAGTATTTTACTGGTAACAGAGAAATTGAGGATGGCACTGTGGTAGTGCAACAGGATGAGAGTGATATTTGTATAGCTGATGTTGGTGCTAATCAGGTTGTTAATGATAAGAATGTTGTTTGTGTAAGTCAGGGACCAGTTGAAGCAGTCCTTGCCCATGACAAGAAGGCAGCCATTGTTATGCCTGGGCATAAGACCAAAAAATCCACCTTCTGTGCATGGAATTATTAGTATTGAAATCCTGACAACACTGTCACCTGCGTTCTTTACTGCCAACACATTCATAATCAATATCTTCACTAATGGAGGTAGTTCTGCATCCAGTTTAATAAGATTAGGTGTGACTCCTTTTTACAGTGGCAGATTTTACCTATGGGCTGCTGGAATGCAGCCCCCCATGTAAATTCTGCCACCCATCTCAGTGTCATTGGAAGTCCTACCTGTCAGTCAGAGACACTATAGGCAGTCCCATTGGGAGGTGTTTCCTTCTGGGACTTCAAGACCAGGCTGTGATTAGTAGATAGCTGAGTGCCTGTAGGAAGCCCTAGCTAGCTTTTATGGGCTGCAGCCAATGCAGTCCATAGAAGCCAGGGGAACATGCATGCACTCATAAGCTTTACTTTTGTGCATGTGACAGTCCTGGCACCTGTCAGCTCCACTGTGCAGGTGCAAGGACATGGAACACTACCCTCCAGCATGGGTAGCGACAGCTGCCCTACCTAAAAAAGGTAGGAGCCACAGCTGCTCCTTCACTATACAGGATTCCTCAGAAGAATCCTTGAGTGCTCGGCTTGCTGCAACTGCTGGGGGTGGACCTTCATCCCAGAAGGGAATCAGGAAGACTACTAGTAGTTTTAAACAACAATTGACATCTGTTACCCAGTTCCATAGCAGGTCACTGATGTCATAAAGGCAATGCTAGAGTTAGATCTGCATCCAATGTTCACCATTAATGCAGCAGATTTTAGATAGTTACCGTAATTGAGGTTCTGTTACCCCACTACCAAATTCCATTTCAGTTTCATTTTACTAGATTCCTCGCCTGTACCAGGATTTAAAATAACCACCCTAATTATTGGCCTATAAAATGCCATTGTACCCACTGTCCACTTAACCACAGATATGGACACGCGGAACTGGGCAAACGAAAGATTACATGACTGTGACAGCACACTGGGTGGGTGAGTAGCCTTTAGCAGCAGGAACAGCAGCAGCATCTAACAAATGATGACAGATCATTCAGAGGCAGGCTGCTCTATATCACTAGCTTCACAAAAAGGCATACCGCTGACAACCTCTTACAAAAACTAAGGAATGTCAGAGCAAAATGGCTTACCCTGCTTGAATACTCCTCATGATTTCTGATTTCTGATAACTTTACAAATATTGTGAAAGCATTTCAGCTGGGTGAATTCCTAAATGTTCCATGTTCTGCTCACACAATCAACTTGGTGGTACACAGTTTTTAAGAAATGACAGATGTATGTAGGAGATGCTGTCTGTGACCCGAAAAATGAAGGGACATTTTCGGTATTCATTAGCTGCATGCAGAAGACTGAAGCACCTGAAAAAAACAGTTTAATTTGACCTGCCTCCCATTGAAGCAAGAGGTAGTTACAAGGTGGAATGTCACCCTTTATATGCTTCAGCAGATGGAGGATCAGCAAAAAGCCATCCAAACCTACACAACTAGCCATGACATTGGGAGAGGATGGGGATTGTACCTTAGTCCAGTGCATTAGAGAATACTTTCTGTGTTGTGCAACATGCTGAATCCAGTCAACGTACTCATCTGTACAGTGAGTTCAGACACTGCTAGCTTGAGTCAGGTGATTCTCTTATTTAGACTTTTGGAAAAGCAACTCAAGAAATTGAAGGAAATTAAACAAGTAATTTTAAGCATGTCGGATTTGTAGATCAAGTCCTTTATTCACTTCACCAGGACTGAGCTGATCATCTTCCCACTATCCCACACCACCTCACTTCCCACAATCTCATCTAACCCTCGAATATGCTGTCTTGGCGTAATCCTTGACTCCTCCCTCTCCTTCAAACCACACATTCAGCACCTCTCACAAATCTGTAATTTTCATCTCAAAAATATTTCCAAGATTAGACCCTTTCTCACCCAGAATGCCAGCAAGACCATTATCCACTCACTGATCATTTCCATACTGGATTACTGCAATCTCCTCCTAACTGGCATCCCTGACAATTACCTCTCTCCACTCCAATTCCTCTTCCCTCATATGCTTATCCTTTTATTACTGTTATGATTCCTGTACTCCAGACCGGAGGAGATCTTATGGCAGAGGTCTGAGTACAGGGAAAATAAGCTGGTTGTGGGAGCAGGAGAGCCTAGTAACCCCTGGCACCCTAACTCCGTTGTCTCGCCCGTGTTATCAGAAATCCCCTGCGAGACTATGGTTGCTTGAGCCCATGGCAGCCGCGTTCGAAGGGCGGATTATGTCTGCCCAACCCCGATGCCCCCGCAGGTCTTAAAGGGAGACAAGGGGAAGTCCGAGACAGGGTGATAACAAGGGGCCCTCTGACTAAGCAACCAGGCCAGGGGTTACAAGCTAACTAACTTAAACCAAAGGTATGTGCGGACTAGCCGCCAGGGAAAAGGACAACCAAAGATCCCCTGATCCGTTACTCCTATCCAGCACCGCTGGATACCAGAGTGGATCTGTGGGAGCGGAATCCTCCGCAAAAGCTCCAGAACACAAGTAAACTAAATAATAAACAGTAAGCGGACAAGCCGCAACACACGGCTGAGCCGCGACTCACGAACACCACAAGATGTTAAAGGTGCTCGGTCAGACTCCAGGAACAGATGACAAACTTCCGAGTACAGGATCTCTGAGGACAGGAACAACCGGATTGAGCAGGACTGGAAACTCTCTGTAGCAGACACAGGCAAACAGGAAGCTATCACCGGCGTCTGTAAGGAGTCCTGAGGGTGCCTTTATTCAGGAACCCTCCAATCAAAATCCAGACAGGGTAATCAACTGAAATGCCGTGCAGCTTGCATGCTGCACGGCCAGCACACCATGAGGTAATCAGGACAGACCCAGCAACGGGGAACGCGGCTGAACGTGGCGTCCCCGTTGCTAAGGTCAGAGCGGCTCCGTGCGCCCGGCGTCTAGCGTTGCCAGGGAGCCGGCGGCTGTACGCGCACGGCGTCCCTGGTTGCTAGGCGCCGGGCCGCACCGACGAGCGGACCCCGGCGCCTAACAGTACCCCCCCCTTGAGGAGGGGTCAAGGAACCCCTAAAGCCGGGTTTCTGAGGAAATTCTCGAAAAAATGCCCTTTTGAGCCTCGGGGCATGAAGATCCTCATCCAGGACCCAAGACCTTTCCTCTGGCCCATAACCTCTCCAATGTACCAAAAAATAAAGCCGACCCCGGGACAACTTGGAATCGAGAACCTTCTCCACCAAGAACTCCTGCTGACCCTGTACATTTATTGGTGATCTCCCCTGAGATATTTTACGAGGAAATCTACTGGACGAAACATATGGTTTCAGTAATGAGCAATGGAAGGTATTTCCGATCCGTAAAGTTTTTGGTAAACGTAACCGGAAAGCAACTGGATTGACTTTTTTGATAATGAGAAATGGTCCAATAAATCTAGGACCCAATCTGGCTGAGGTTTGTCGAAGTTTAATGTTGCGAGTCGACAACCACACCCTGTCTCCTACTTTAAAAGTGCACGGCCGCCGGAGCCTGTCAGAAAATCTTTTTTCCCGGAATGCTGCTTTTCTGAGAGCCAAGTGCACTTTTTTCCAAATAAGTTTAAGATGAGAGGTCAGGGCCAGAGAGGAGACAGAGGAATGTTGAAAAAATGAATTAGCTCTGGGGTGAAAACCAAAAACTGCAAAAAATGGAGACACATTGGTGGAGGAATGACAGGCATTATTATAAGCAAACTCCGCCAAAGGAAGAAACTCAGACCAGTCATTTTGGAGTTTGGCCGAGTACAAACGCAAATATTGTTTTAGAGATTGGTTAACTCGCTCAGTCTGCCCATTGGATTGGGGATGATAACCGGACGTTAAAGATAATTTCATCTTTAACGAAGCACAAAAAGACTTCCAAAATTGTGCAATGAATTGTGGACCCCTATCAGAAACAATATCAGTGGGTAAGCCATGGAGTCTGAAAACATGGCGGAGGAACAAGACTGCCAATCCCTGGGCAGATGGCAATCGGGGAAGAGCAATGAAATGGGCCATTTTGCTAAAACGGTCCACTACCACCCATATGACTCGGCATCCGGCTGACAGAGGGAGGTCCACCACAAAATCCATGGAGATATGCGACCATGGCCTAAGGGGAACATTCAAGGGCATAAGTTGACCTATAGGCAAAGAACGGGGAACTTTATGCTGTGCACAGACCTGACAAGAAAAAACAAACTCTTTAATGTCTTTGGAAAGACCAGGCCACCATACTGAGCGGGAGACTAATTCCAAAGTCTTAGCGATTCCCGGATGCCCGGCAACCTTGCTATCATGAAACTCCGCCAAAACAGTAGCTCTCAAAAACTCAGGGACAAAAAGACGACCAGCAGGAGTATTTCCAGGAGCTTGATGTTGAAGCAGCTTTAACTGGGTAAATACATCCTGTGTGAGGCCTGCCCGAATGACTGAAGACGGAAGTATGGGAGTAACAGGACTATTGTCTTGAACTGGAAGAAAACTGCGTGACAGGGCATCTGCCTTAGTATTCTTGGAACCTGGCCTGAAGGTGATAATGAATTTGAAACGAGTAAAAAATAAAGTCCAACGAGCCTGCCGGGCATTCAGTCGTTTAGCAGATTCAATGTATTGAAGATTTTTGTGATCAGTCAAAACTGAAATGGTATGGGTCGCTCCTTCAAGCCAATGCCTCCACTCCTCGAAAGCCCATTTAATAGCCAGCAATTCCCGGTTACCAACATCGTAGTTGGATTCTGCAGATGAGAATTTCCTGGACATAAAGGCACAAGGATGTAATTCAAGGGAATCTGGATCCTTCTGAGAAAGGATAGCTCCAACTCCAACCTCCGAGGCATCAACCTCAACAATGAAAGGCAATTCTGGGTTGGGATGTCTAAGGACAGGGGCTGAGACAAAGGCTTGTTTCAAGGCCTGAAAAGATAACTCAGCTTCACATGACCAATTGGTAGGATCTGCTCCCTTCTTAGTAAGTGCCACAATGGGAGCAACTAGGTCAGAGAAAGAGTGAATAAATCATCTATAGTAGTTCGCAAACCCTAAAAAGCGCTGAATTGCTTTTAAGTTGGTGGGTTGCGCCCAACTAAGGATGGCTTGGAGCTTCTTTGGTTCCATACGGAATCCCCGAGGGGAAATAATGTACCCTAAAAAGGATACCTTCGTGACATGAAATTCACACTTCTCCAGTTTGGCATATAGGTGATTTTCACGTAATTTCTTTAGCACCTGACGCACCTGGGTAACATGTTGTTCTACAGAGTCAGAATATATCAAAATATCGTCTAAGTAGACTACAACGAATCTTCCAAGAAATTCACGGAGCACATCATTAATGAGATCCTGGAAAACTGCCGGAGCGTTTGACAGGCCGAATGGCATAACCAGATACTCATAGTGGCCTGATTGAGTACTGAATGCCGTTTTCCACTCATCCCCTGACTTGATTCTGATGAGGTTATATGCTCCTCTAAGGTCAATCTTAGAAAAAAATCACAGCCGAACGTAGCTGATCAAAGAGGACAGAGATCAGCGGCAGAGGGTAAGTATTCTTTACTGAGATTTTATTCAAAGCTCTAAAGTCAATGCAGGGTCTGAGTGAACCATCCTTCTTCTCTACGAAGAAGAAACCTGCACTTAAAGGGGATTTAGATGGCCTGATAAAACCTTTCCCAAGGCTTTCTTTCACATACTCATTCATGGCCCCAGTTTCAGGACCAGACAATGCATATAACCTTCCTTTAGGCAACGTGGCACCAGGAATTAGCTCAATGGCACAATCGTAAGGCCTATGGGGAGGCAGAATATCCGCATTGCCCTTGGAAAACACGTCAACAAAATCCTGATATTCCTCAGGAATGGGTGCAGGAACGGCGGCAGCTACTCGGATAGGAAGCGTAATACATTCTTTATTACAGATGGTACCCCATTGTAAGATCTCCCCCGACTGCCAATCAATGATGGGATTATGAAAGGCCAGCCAAGGGTGACCCAGAACCACAGGAACTGCTGGACAATGAGTAAGGAAAAACTCAATCTTTTCAGAATGCAGGGCTCCCACCGAGAGTAAAACAGGAGGTGTACCTAGAGAAATAACCCCATTGGACTAGGGACTCCCATCTAAACCATGCATGGTGACACACCTACCCAAGGTTAACTGAGGAATACCTAAGGCCTTGGCCCATGTTAAATCCATAAAGTTCCCTGCAGCTCCACTGTCCACAAAAGCAGAGACCGAGGAACAGAGGCTGCCAAAGGAAACTTTAGCAGGAACTAACAGTGAGTTATTTGAGGAGATGAGCTGCAGACCAAAGTGAACCCCCTCACAATTCACTTGGTCAGGAAGTTTCCCGATTTGTTCGGACAACTACGGGCAAAATGTCCCTTACCTCCACAGTATAAACAAAGACCAGAATTTTGCCTCCTGGTTCTTTCTTCAGGAGACAGTTTGGAGAGACCTATCTGCATAGGCTCCTCCATGTCTACAGGAATGGAAAGCACACAAGGAGTAGACCCGACAGATGCCCCTTTTTCAGCCCTCCGCTCTCTGAGCCGACGATCTATCTTAATAGAGAGCTCCATGAGTTTATCGAGAGTCTCAGGAGCGGGATACTGAAGGAGACTGTCTTTTATAGATTCAGATAAGCCGAGGCGAAACTGACTGCGCAGAGCTGGGTCATTCCATCCACAGTCGTTCGACCAACGGCGAAACTCCGTACAATAATTCTCTGCGGGATTCCTACCCTGTCTAAGAGCACGCAACTGACTCTCAGCGGACGCCTCTCTATCAGGGTCGTCATACAATAGCCCTAAAGATTTTAAAAAGGCGTCTACAGACGATAAGGCCGGATCGTCTGTCTTTAAACCAAAAGCCCAGGTCTGAGGATCCCCCTGAAGCAGAGAAATAATAATTCCAACCCGCTGAGCCTCCGTACCTGAGGAGACTGGTCTTAAACGAAAATAAAGTTTACAAGACTCTTTAAAATTAAAAAACTGTTTTCTATCCCCAGAAAAACGGTCAGGCAGATGCATTTTTGGTTCAGGGATGACCCTCGGGGAAGTCCGTAACAGATCTTCCTGTGACCTCACCCGGAGGGACAGATCCTGAACCATCTGAGTAAGTTCTTGAATCTGACTAACTAGAAGCTGGCCAGGATTTGGCCCAATACCGGCGGGATTCATGAGGCCGACAAAATCTCCCAACTGAATAAGTGAAAAAATTAACTCCTGTTAATTAAAATTTTTTCTTTTGTCTGGCCGGTGATAATGTTATGATTCCTGTACTCCAGACCGGAGGAGATCTTATGGCAGAGGTCTGAGTACAGGGAAAATAAGCTGGTTGTGGGAGCAGGAGAGCCTAGTAACCCCTGGCACCCTAACTCCGTTGTCTCGCCCGTGTTATCAGAAATCCCCTGCGAGACTATGGTTGCTTGAGCCCATGGCAGCCGCGTTCGAAGGGCGGATTATGTCTGCCCAACCCCGATGCCCCCGCAGGTCTTAAAGGGAGACAAGGGGAAGTCCGAGACAGGGTGATAACAAGGGGCCCTCTGACTAAGCAACCAGGCCAGGGGTTACAAGCTAACTAACTTAAACCAAAGGTATGTGCGGACTAGCCGCCAGGGAAAAGGACAACCAAAGATCCCCTGATCCGTTACTCCTATCCAGCACCGCTGGATACCAGAGTGGATCTGTGGGAGCGGAATCCTCCGCAAAAGCTCCAGAACACAAGTAAACTAAATAATAAACAGTAAGCGGACAAGCCGCAACACACGGCTGAGCCGCGACTCACGAACACCACAAGATGTTAAAGGTGCTCGGTCAGACTCCAGGAACAGATGACAAACTTCCGAGTACAGGATCTCTGAGGACAGGAACAACCGGATTGAGCAGGACTGGAAACTCTCTGTAGCAGACACAGGCAAACAGGAAGCTATCACCGGCGTCTGTAAGGAGTCCTGAGGGTGCCTTTATTCAGGAACCCTCCAATCAAAATCCAGACAGGGTAATCAACTGAAATGCCGTGCAGCTTGCATGCTGCACGGCCAGCACACCATGAGGTAATCAGGACAGACCCAGCAACGGGGAACGCGGCTGAACGTGGCGTCCCCGTTGCTAAGGTCAGAGCGGCTCCGTGCGCCCGGCGTCTAGCGTTGCCAGGGAGCCGGCGGCTGTACGCGCACGGCGTCCCTGGTTGCTAGGCGCCGGGCCGCACCGACGAGCGGACCCCGGCGCCTAACAATTACTTTAATAATCCTCAACTGTCCCAAATCCTGCAGTTATTGGCCTCCCTGATACTTATCTCAGTGTCATCTGCTGATGTAGTTATGTTTAGTTACCCTGTACTTGTCCTATATTGTCTTCAACTGTAAGTCACTGTTTTTCCTGTTTTGATTATTTGCTTATGAACTCTGTAATTGGGCGCTGCAGAACCCTTGTGGCGCCATAGAAAGGATAATAATAATAATAATAATAATAATAATAATAATCCAAGGGTTGTCAATAGCTGAGGAGTCAACACAACAGTTTGACATGTGGTTGGGTCTAAAAGAATTGCTTAAAATTTTTCACACCTCTACCATTACTCCATCTGATTCAGTCAACATCCAATGAATAATGGAGGATTATTTTAAAGATAGCATACAAATAGCATGTCCCAAAGTCCCTTTGACTAATGGAAGGAAAGAAAGGCCTTGTACAAACTCACTTTGCATTACTTAAGTTGCCCACCCTTCAGTGTATACTTGGAAAAAGTTTTCAACATAGCCGGGACCTTGTCAGCGATCAGCATAGGAGGCTACTTCCTCAAAATGTGGAAAAGATAATGTTCATCAAAATTAACTATAAATTATATGAGGAAGACCTTTAATAGCAATTACATCAGAGTACAGAGACTTCTGTAATGGTGGATTCCAGCAGAGATGAATTAATATTGTGTGGGGATAATGTAAACACTGATGAGGGTGAACATTTTGCCATGAATCAGAACTGTTAACTTAGCTGCCTTAAGCCCATTGGTAGCTTGTTATGTGAAGGCCCAAACAAACGAAACACTTCAGTCACAAAACTGACAGTTCTAGTCTCTGAAGTGCTTGATTTGTTAAACTGTGCATGCTCTTTTTAATATACAACATAAGGGTGGGTGGGAGGATACCACTTTCCTTTTCTGTGCTATAAACTACTGTGTTTGTGATGCTGCTCTATTGCTTAGTAACCATCCAGCTTGCTGAAGGCCTAAACTGGATGAAAACAATATTGTAAACTGTGAGGAGGTCAAAATTGTGTGGGATTGACTGGAAATTAATATTAAGGTTAATAATGCTGTAGGAACAAAAAAGGCCCAAATTGTGATTGTAGCAGTTTATCAATTTTAAAAAAAATACAGATCCAAAACCCATGAGGATGGTTTTAGCAAAACCAAAACACAAAGTTAATACAGACCCATAACCAAATCATGGGGGTTAGCGTATATATCTTATTATTACTGATGCAGCAATGTACTTTTCTTGCATTGTCTTGTACTGTAAATCAAGTTTTCTTGTTTTGCTTATTTGTTTATGCACTTTGTTAGGCGCTGCAAAACCCTTGTGGCTCTATAGAAATATAGGTTAATAATAATACTTCTGTTTTAACCTATCAAGTATAAATTAATCTTTTGTTTTTAAATCTCCATTACTTATTACCTTTTGTTGAACAAACATCCCCTCTCTGGGATACCCACTTTGGAGGCCAATCCCAGGATCCTTGACTAAAATTGGCCTAGATTAAATCCCAGGATTGGAGCTTTCAATCCTGGGTATTTCAGGATTGGCTTCCACCTTACTTTTTTCTATGCCGGGCAACGTTGAGCATCCTCTGGAGGCTCAGAGGCCACGCGGCTCCTCCTGTTTAGCTCCCCCTGCCCCTGGCTGTGTGCACTGCACCCCATTATGTTCCTCAGAGGTCACACAGTGCAGCCAGCCGCCCACCAGACCTCACCGCCTGCACTGACCGGCATCTCACCTCCGCTTAGTTAGTGACCCACCCTCCCGCCCATCCAGATTAGGGTTAGTTATGTTGGTTGGGCAGGGCAGCGGGTGGGATACATTGAAAAGAAAGAAATTCTGGGAATCCCAGGATTGATCATTTTTTAATTTTGATACCCGGGATTTAAAAAATAGCCTGAGATTGGCCACCCTAATACTCACGCATCTTTTACTGTAATTGAACCCCTTTAAGGCAAACATTTTTATAGTTTTCTATCCTATCCCCACCACAATGCTGCCGTTATGTTGTCACACTTGCAAGCTTCCACACATTTCAGTTACTGTTGCCACATCTGTACTAGATTTACATAATTGCATTCCATTGCTCAAAGCAGAGGATCCCATTCATAATATATACTTCTCCTTTCTGAAGCAGTGATATTTTATGCAGATATATTTGTAGGAAATAGATATCTAAGTTGATCAGAGTGAATTTTAACATCACACGTAAGGTGTTGGGAGAATGAAATGTCAATGACTACTTTATTTTCATGAGCCACTTGCAAATCCCAATAACTGCGTGTTGTTGCTAAGATACCAGGCTGCCAGGGCAGTTCCCTTGTGGCTCCATTTTAAATAACACCAATTTCCAGGTCACACTCTGGCTGTTTTTAGAAATGTAAGAGAATATTTAATAAGCAGTGTTTAGTGGTAACAAAACATTATTTAGTAACATGACATTTCTCTATAACAGATATTTGTGTTACACATGTAACGTACAGAAATTATTATCACTAATTTAAAAGGCCAGCTACAATTCATTCAGCTTTTTTACATTAACTTGTTACAGTGTCTTATTAGTAGCTTTTATCCATATACTAAATAACCTTATTATTAGCTGGAAACGTGTAGGTTATGTTGATTTATGGAATCTTATATAACATATATTTATTATATCATATATTGATATAATGGTTTATGTATTTTATATCTGCAAATATATTATAATAGGCTTACAAATAGGTGGGCTCATAACAAAAGGGGTGATGTTTAGTACTGGTCCAATCACACAATATGTAATGCGTGGACGTTCCTATTTTCATACCTGTGATTGGCTCAGATTAAAGGAGCTATATCTCTACTGTCCAGGAAATATTTCCAGGCAAAGCCTAAATATACTTTACAGAGATATATAATCCTGGCTCATTGAACATATAAGTACTATACTTTGACTACAAGTCAGTTGTCCCAACTTGCAGAGCCTTATATAATATATGCAGATTTCATGTATAACTTTAGTGATTCCGAAAATGAGTTCAAGACTTGGAATACCAGCTCTATTTTGTCTAGTACATTTATTATAGGTGATACAAATTACAAGATAAGATAACACAATGATAATAAATCTTATAATTTATCTAAACTTCCTTAACCATGGTACATACATAAAACACAAACAGTTTTACAAACTTAAACAATTAATACACATACTATACACTTGCAAGAATATGTGAGGGCATAATTCATAGCTACCGTCTTAGGATCCTGACTCCCTCTGGACTTTGTTCCTTCCTCCTCTCCTTCTAACTCTCTATCTATCAGACTGCCCCTTATATCCTATATTCTACCAATTCAAAACTAGTATATGCCCACAGTTTCCAATGGAGTACATAATTATAGGTTTTGACAGATTCCAAAGTGTAATAAAACGTTCTCTGCTAACTCCGTCCCACGGTGGTGAGCATGTAGAGAATTTTGGGATCATAAAGTTTGGTATTCCTTTATCCATCAGAGATCTACCTTTGTATGGATGTGTAAACGATCTATTTCGCCTAGGCCCTAGGGTGTTAGCATAAATGATTGTGACCTGTTTATAGTGCGTTTGATCCTATATTATCATTGCCTCTGGCCAGCAGTATAACTGGACAATAGGCCAGCTGGTTGATGTACTCTCTAAAGGTATGAAGATCTTTGATTGTGAATTCCAATGTACCCTGTTCATACCAGTAACTGTTTGCATATTATGAGACCTGAGCTAGGTGACCTATTGACTTTATCCACCAAGTTATGATTATTTATTTGCTGTGTGTGAATAAAGTATACAGTATACATATATCTACATATCATGTAAACTTTGATTTAATTGTACTTGGTATAGCGCAGATCAGACGTTAATCCTTTGATTAATACAGATATGAATAATGGCATGGAAGGGATGAATTTGTGTAATGCTCAATGTATTGTGTATTCTGGCTATATGGCTTACACAGAGAAAACCTGTCTCTTACATAATGACCCATAATCTTGCAGTAAAACACACAGAAATACATGCTACTAAATTCTCAAAACATAAGACTAATACATTCAAACCTATTTAAGTTATACCTTACAATAATATATATATACACACACTCTTAACTGGTTAAAATCACATTGGGTAATAAATCATATTATTTAATTTACATAATTTGTTCTAACTTTGGTACCTACTAAATTATATTGTTATGTAATGGTCTATATGGCAACAGTCGCCCCCTTGTGGCCGTGAGAATTGATGATGATGGCCACACATACATTAACATAATAATTGCTTATATCTTGCATCTACCAGTTTTTCTAGCTTACTGCGTTCCTGCCTTATAAGGCGCTTAAGCCACAATATCAGTGAAATTAAAATGATTAGCAAGATTGTTTGACCGATCAGCAAGCCCTTTAAACCAATCTCCAGCCAGGTGTTTGTCATGGTTATTTCAAAATCTCCATCATGCAGTAATTTATTTAGTGTGGCATCTGCCTTCTCAACCATGTTATTAATTTGAACTATGTGTGTGTCTTTCCTATCCAGGAGTTTCTGTAAATCTAAGGTTAAACTATCTATGTGTATGTTGAACACAGGTATATATTCTCCAAGGTTTGAGATTTCTGGTTCACTATCTATATTTATGTCCTCTTCATAAACGGGGATTGGGGTGATAACCGTCTGACCAATGGTGGTATACTCATGTGGGCTAAAGCAGAAATTTGGGTTTGGCACTGGACATGACTTTTCCCCATACAAGAACTCTCCGTGATTTGTGACTATGCAGTACTGTCCATTCATGTTGTATGTAACCTTCACCGCTGGAGTTCTCCATTTTGTTAGCTGCACTGGACAAGCAATGTCTCTGGCTGTATAGCTGGTTGATGTATTTGGCTTTGCACTGTGTTCAGGTCCTCCCATATCCATATCTTTGCTGGGAATGGTGGCAAGTTCATTTATATCTGTGATTAGGGTACTTGGTTTACTTGATTCTAGGCCGCAGATTGGCGTCTCAATTTCAAAAACATTGCAGCGACACAAGTATTGGTTTCCCTTGACTGCACAGCAAGCAGTATGTGGAACTTTCCAGATGTCGTCGACTCGGACCAGTAGTTCTGGTAGGTCCAGCCGCTCTTTGTAAATGTCCTTTTCCAAATATCCAATGGAGTGAACTGTAGACAGTTTGTCAAATAAAGACTTGCTTGGGTCGAACACAGGTAGAGAAATGGTAAAGGAGACATATAGGATATCGCTGACTGCACAAGGTTGCTGCTTGTTGTAACAACGGGGTGAACCTCTATTTGGGTGGGGGGTCACAGTGCCTAAATTCCTAATTGTGGAGATGGGCAGAGGTCTGCAACCATCTCTTGGGGTATTTTCCCCATGCCCAATGTCAGATTGCGAGCAATACCAATTGGTCAGGTCATTATCTCTTAAAATGTCAGGTATTCTACCAGATTGTAGGTCTCTAATTACATGTGTGATTGCGTTGAGGACATAATTACCATATGCAGTGCATATTATTTCTTTCCCCACCTGATTTTGTCTGGCTTCTCTATTGTTCAGTTCAATGATTTCGTTTATCTTGGCTTGGGTCTCTGAAAACAATCTTGCTATATCATGCATGTTATAAACAGTAAATTTTTCTTCACTGGCCAGACCCTCAATGCCCTGCAGGACAGGCTTCAAAACATATTGCCCCTCTTTCTGCTCAAAATTGCCTATGTGTCTGCGGATGACTTCCAAATCCGCCCTATTCCAAATTGACATCCCGGAACCAAACAGTCCAGGGATGGATCCAATGATCCCATCTAAGCTTTGTAATTTCCTGGATCTAAAAATACCTTTTTGGTTAGGGGTTGCCTGTCCTGTGTATGGGTCTTGAGTTCTGCTCTGGTGAGAAGCAACAATATCTACTAGTAATGAAGCATAGAATAAAGAAACATTACTATTTACACAATAACCAAATTCTGCCATATTCCATTTTGATAGATTTAGGACTACTGGTACATGTATATATTGTACATTGTTTATCAAGGAACCAGGAATGGAGGTGGCAGTAAGGCCACTTGTGGGTCCTTCACTTGTTGGTGGGCACTCAGCTGTTTTAGTAGATGGCAGTGATTTAGCCTTTGTTGTGGTACTTGGGGGAGTAGGGTCTCTTTTCTGGGACACATTCAGTGTGATGCTCCCAGGAACATAAGTCCTCTTTACTGTGGGTGGATTCCCATACATGGGAATGGGGATGATAAAACCATATATCCAGGTTCCTGTGTCTGTAGGGTTTGCATGGCTAAGCAATAGTGATCCATTTGGAAAAACATGTATTCTACCCATGTAATGTGGTGAGTTTCCTGCGTTTCCATTATCCCAGGCTTTAATTTCTTTGTCTGCTGGGCCCCACCAGGATACCTGTTTCCCTGTTGTGCCTTGTACTGACACTGGAAGGAGGATGGATTCTCCCTCTTTACAGTGAATCGGATTGGCTTCCA
Organism: Pseudophryne corroboree; assembly: GCF_028390025.1. Classification (NCBI taxonomy): domain Eukaryota; kingdom Metazoa; phylum Chordata; class Amphibia; order Anura; family Myobatrachidae; genus Pseudophryne; species Pseudophryne corroboree. Next base: position 607,964,302 of record NC_086449.1, on the reverse strand, counting down.
CTCTAATTGAAATGTTGACCTCACTGGTACACTGGATCTGGAGGCTCACCACGAAGGACAGGACCAAAGTCGGGATTCTCATTTTTCTGTAAAACCAAAACAAAACAAAATAAAATTATAAGAAAGAAAGAGAGATGCGCTACTCAGTTGACCCTTCTCCTTTGTACAGTTTAATCTGATTGGCATGTACCCATTTGTCCTGCACTTTCTTTGCATCGTTGATTCTTAATTTGTATACTGAGGGACTCAGTCTGTCCACTATTGAAAATGGTCCTCTCCATTTCTTGCCCAGACCATGGTCTGTGGGTCGGAGTTCTAGAAACATGACCCTTTCTCCAACTTCCCAACAATTTTCTCTTACACCTTTGTCAAAATAAGCCTTTGCTTTTCTCTGTGCTTTCCCTAACTGCTGTGCTGCAAACAGATGAACCTCTGTGAGTGCTTTTTGCAGTTTTGTAAGGTACTGATCCATTGATAGTCTATCAATAGTAGGGGTGTGTAGATCTATCCAAAGGTGCTCTGGCAATCTCATTTGCCTGCCTGTCATTAATTCAAAGGGGGTCAATCGGGTCGCTGATGAAGGTGTGGCCCTTATTGCCATTGCCACTAGGGGTAGCAAATTATCCCAGTTCTTACCATTTATGCCAACAAACTTTCTCAACATAGTTTTGATCTGTCTGTTGGCACGTTCCACCTGTCCAGAAGATTCAGGATGAAAAGGGACATGGAAGCTTTGTTTTATTCCCAGCATTTCCAGGCATGTTTGCATCACATTACCTGTGAAATGTGAACCTTGGTCTGATTCAACCGATGTTGGAAGGCCCCACCGTGTGAATATCTGATCAACCAGAATTTTTGCTGTGCTCAGGGCTGTGTTGCTTTTAGAGGGAAAAATTTCTACCCATTTTGAAAATAGGTCAGTCACAACCAACACGTATTTGTTATTTTTAGCTGTGGCAGGCAGAGGGCCCATGTAATCAATTTGTAAGGCATTCCAGGGACCTTCCCTTCTCTGGATTCTCAGTGGAGCATTTATCTTTCTAGGTGCTGGGTTAACTTGGGCACATACCACACAGTTGTCACAGTATTGCTGTACATCTTTTACCATATCTGGCCACCAACCTATTGTTTTTAGTCTCTGCTGTGTCTTTTCTACACCCTGGTGTCCACCTGTGGGGAGGTCGTGTACAAGATATATCATTTCATTCCTGTACTCTTTTGGGACTACCCATGTTGTATCTTCCCCATTGTGGATAAGCATTTCCTTGTCCTCTGTTAGTGTTAGATTTGGTGTGTGTTTTGCCAATGTATTTCCCTCTGTTAAGTCCAACTCCTCATTCCTCAACTTTTGTATGATTTCTTTAATTTCAGGGTCCTGCATTTGGATCTCTGAAATGTCTGGTGCATTTATCATCTCTGGCCTTTTTGCCACTGCACATACAAGAGGGCACACTTTTGGCTCTGGGCTTGCTTTCGGTATCTGCCACAGCTCCCCCTCTTGTGCCCCTTGTTTGGCTAAAAGGTCAGACATTTCATTCTGTTCATGGTGTGGTGATGCAGGTGAATGCCCTTTGACTTTACAGACCCAGGGGACATGTGTTAGACTCTGTGCCAGGGAAACTATGTACTGGAGAAGGTCTGCATATTTAAGAGGGCTTCCATCAGATGAGGTATACTGATGAGTTTGCCAAAAGGGCAAAAATTCAGTAAGGGCATTACACACCCATGCTGAGTCCGAGTACAATGCGATTTCATGTTTGTGGTCTTGGAATAATTCAAGGGCATGTGCTACTGCTGCCAGCTCAGCGTACTGTGCAGACTTTACATCACAAGATCGAAAAACAGATTGTGGTGTGGTTTGGGGATGCATTATGTACAGACCAAAACCTGCATGGGGTGACCCATGTACATAAAAACATGAACCATCTGTAAAGATCTGGGTGGTTTGTTCAGGGGCTGTAGCCTCCTGTGGCATTGCTCTAAACAAATGTTTTGAATGGTCAGCTGGGAGTAAGTCACATGTGTGTGTCAGTCCCTGGTATATTAGTCCATATGCACAGGTGGATGGACTGTCAGTTGCCTTCACTGTTATATCTCGATCCTGCAACAAAAGGGCCCAATGTGCTAACCTGGCATTAGAGACATTCCCATCTTTGATTCTGTCTGTGAGGAGGAACCTTGTTGGTGTGTGCGTGGAATGTAAGATGATAGGGTTCAGGCCTATCATGTATGTGAACTGTTTTACTGCCCAAAATGTGGCAAGAAGGTGTTTTTCACACACAGAGTATTTTAATTCCACTGGTGTCAGTAACTTTGATGCATAAGCTATGGGCCTTTGCTGTGCATGTATTTCCTGTGACAGGACTGCAGACATGGCTGTTTCTGTTGCTGCTGTCTCTAAGTGAAAGGGTAACTGTGGGTCTGGATTTGCAAGGGCAGGGGCACTAGCTAGTGCTTCTTTTAATGTTTCTACTGCCTTTGTGTGACTGGGGGTCCATTCCCATTTTATATCCTTTTTGAGGAGAGAATAGAGAGGTGCAGATATTTGTGAAAAATCAGAAATGAAGGACCTAGAGTAATTTACCAACCCCAGGAAGGATCTCAGTGTAGGTATGCTGACAGGAAGGGGTAAACGAAGGATGGTTTTTACCTTATCTGCCGATATTGTTCTCCCATCAGCCGTAACACTGATCCCCAGGAAGGAAACAGATTCCCGTAAAATCTGAGCTTTAGATGGGTTACACTTCAAACCTGCGTCTTTGAGGATGCCAAGGAGTTCTCCCAGTAGCTGAAGATGCTCTTCCTTTGTCTCTGTTGCTAGTAAGAGATCATCTACATACTGCAATAAATTCTTGTGGGAAGAAAAATCAGTTAAAATTTCTCTCATCGTAGTATGGAAAAATGATGGAGAATTATGGAAGCCCTGTGGAAGACATGTAAACGTGTATTGCTTTCCCAGAAATGTGAAGGCAAATTTATATTGACACTCTTCAGATAGAGGCAGAGACCAAAACCCATTTGAAATATCTAAAACTGTGAACCATTTATGCTCTGGGCTTAACATTTTTAGAATGTCTGGCATTGACGCAACAGTGGGTGCGCAGCTAAGCGTAAGGCCATTAAGTTTGCGATAGTCAATTGTGAGCCGCCAGGAACCATCCGGTTTCCGTACTGGCCATATTGGCGCATTGTTAGTGGATACACATGGTCTGATTACACGCTGCTCTAACAGAGAGTCAATTGTTTCTTGAATGAAGCTTATGGCCTCCTGTGGGAAATTGTACTGCTTCTGTGGGGGAGGGTCAAGACCACTGACTTCAATCACCTTGTTTACCTTCCCACAGTCATGTTTGTGTTTAGCAAAAGCATCCTGAAACTGTTCAAGTAATGGTAATACCAAATCTTTGTCAGGATGATCAACATTAGCCTTAAGCACATCATATTTCGCATTATTGGGTTTTACAGCAGCAATTACATGGGAATCTGGTATAATTACAACCTCAGGTGTTACATTAGGAGAACTCTGCAGAAGTAAAAGGTTAGTCAGATCCAATATACACCCATTAGGGATCATAAAGTCAGACCCTAATAAATTAGTTTCACTTGGCAGTGAGGCTAATGCAAATGTGTGAATTGCAGATACATCTCCTATTTGTATTTGGAGAGGGTTTGACAGCACTGTATCTACCTTATTCCCTGCAAAGCTTTGGAGATGTATTGTTTTTCCTGCTGACAGAGGAGAGTGATGTGGCTGATCATCATGTAGGATTGATATGGCGGCACCGGTGTCTAGTAACATTGTGTGCTGGTGGCCCCTGACCAGAACCGAGACTTGAGGGCGCCCGCACCTATCTAAAGTGATTGGTGCAACTATCCTTGGGGCCACTGACTGTCAATTTTTCTCCTTTTGTGTGTCAGATTGCTGCACTTTGTTTGCTTTTTCTAAATTCTCATACTTCTCTTTTATGGCCTGTAGCTGGTGTCTTAGCTCTGTGTAAGTGGGACCCTGGTGTTTAAACTCTGTGTCCTTTCCTCTGTTCCCAAAATGTTGTGAGTAACCCATGTGTCTATTCCAAGCTCCATCATTTGAATGTCCTTGGTATCCTCTACCTCCACCTCTAAAAATGGATCTCTCTTTAAAAAGTCCCCCTCTCCTTTGTGACCCTGTGTTCCATTGTGGGTTAAATGGTGTGTTTACCTCCCCTGGAATGTGGGGCCCTTCAACCACCATTGGTTTACCTTCTGACTCTAATGCTGCAACCCTCTTTATAACACATTTCTCATTCCTTTCTGCCATCTTACGTTGCTTACTGGCCTGTACTGCTTGAAAGGACCGCTGCATTAATCCCATTATTTTATCATAGCTATGCTTTACGGTATCTATCAAGTGTTCACACTTAGCTTTAATTGTGGGGTGCGAGTTATGCACCAACAAGTTTTTGAAATCTTTGCTGTTTTTCTGACTGTTGTCATTTTTGCTGTTTCCTGCACTGTATGCTGCCCACAATCTATTTGCATATATTAATGGGTTCTCCTCACTTTGCTGTTTGATTTCATATGCAACCATTGTGCCTGCTACTGAAGGGTTAATTATCTTTTGTAGCTCCTCTACAGTTTCTTCATATGTACCTTTACCTTCTTTAATCAAATCTGTCAAAGCACTCCAAGCAGCTAATGGAATTGTTAATTGCAGTACCTTAACCTGATCAGTGAGATTTCTAATTCCTAGAAGTTCACACCTCTGCTGAACATTAGCTGCATGGGAGGTGATGTGTTCTCCTGAACTCATTTTTCCAATCATATCTGCCACTCCCATAAGTGTTTTTATGGGTTGTGGGGGATGATTGGCACTAGGGGCCCTTGAGTGAATGGCCTCTCCTTCACTATTGAATCCCAATAGGGTGTTCCTACTCTCAGTGAGGAATGCTGGCTGTTTATGAGCCCTGTGTGCCTCAATTTCTGTCTGTACTTCTTCATCACTACTATCTGTGCCTATTAATATAGAGCACTCCCTATTCGCTGCTGATTCTGCAAACTCTCCCATTGCTATGGGTACCCTGAGGGTAGATTCAGTAGAATTCCCCTCTCCCCAGCAGTCCTCTCTGTCCTCATGATTTGTGTCCCATTGTTCTCTTTCATATGCATAGATAGGATATGGGGCAGTGGCTGCAGTTCCTATCCTAATGTTTGCAGCAATATGTCCTTTCAGAACAGATATCTCTTGCATAAGCTGCATCTCCCTGTCCACACAAGGGGTATGGTCAATTGCTTTCCCTTTCATACATTCTGTGAGCTGTCCCTGCATAACTTTATATGCACTTATTATCTCATCTCTCTCTGTTGTAACCTCTGTTAGAGCTCTCCTACATTCTGTGGATTCCCTCTGAGCATTTTTATGTTTCTGTAACACTTCATCCTGGGAGATTTTACCCATGTCATTAAGTGTTGTTAAAGTTTTAATTTGGATATTTAGCTGATCTATTTTTTCCTTGCTTTCTGTTTCTTTTAAATTAGATTCTTCTCTACATTTTTGTAGGGTTTTAGCTAAACTGCTTAATTTAGCATCCATAGCCAAACAGGCTGCATACAAGCCTGCAATGGCTATTCCTTTCTGTTTCCTTTTCTTTGATGATTTAATTTCATCATCAAACAAACCCTGGACATAGCTCCATGGGTTTTCTTTTAATTTGGCATCACAAGCAAAGTCTGTACACTTTTGCTTTGTGATGTATTTCACTACAATGCTGTCTATATTTGACATTGTAGCCATTTTACAGATTTATTCCCTTTCGTTATATGTATTCTATCACTGAGAATTACAAACTTTTAGTATTTGGGAACAATATTTCCTATATTTTGCACGTGGTATCCTCCCTTATCTGTTCGCTAGCCTGATAAGTTAAACTCTAACACCCGTGTTTTTTTAATTTCTTACTTTAGGCCTTTTTTAGAAAATAAAATTCTCTAGTCATTTGCAACTTATTCCACTGTGATCTTGTATTTTGCCCAGCGGGCTTATAGCCCTTGCGCTGCCCCTAAATATTGTATTTAGTCAAAATTGATACTGAATAATTCCAAGTCCCTTCCGTGGTCGCCAATGTTGATTTATGGAATCTTATATAACATATATTTATTATATCATATATTGATATAATGGTTTATGTATTTTATATCTGCAAATATATTATAATAGGCTTACAAATAGGTGGGCTCATAACAAAAGGGGTGATGTTTAGTACTGGTCCAATCACACAATATGTAATGCGTGGACGTTCCTATTTTCATACCTGTGATTGGCTCAGATTAAAGGAGCTATATCTCTACTGTCCAGGAAATATTTCCAGGCAAAGCCTAAATATACTTTACAGAGATATATAATCCTGGCTCATTGAACATATAAGTACTATACTTTGACTACAAGTCAGTTGTCCCAACTTGCAGAGCCTTATATAATATATGCAGATTTCATGTATAACTTTAGTGATTCCGAAAATGAGTTCAAGACTTGGAATACCAGCTCTATTTTGTCTAGTACATTTATTATAGGTGATACAAATTACAAGATAAGATAACACAATGATAATAAATCTTATAATTTATCTAAACTTCCTTAACCATGGTACATACATAAAACACAAACAGTTTTACAAACTTAAACAATTAATACACATACTATACACTTGCAAGAATATGTGAGGGCATAATTCATAGCTACCGTCTTAGGATCCTGACTCCCTCTGGACTTTGTTCCTTCCTCCTCTCCTTCTAACTCTCTATCTATCAGACTGCCCCTTATATCCTATATTCTACCAATTCAAAACTAGTATATGCCCACAGTTTCCAATGGAGTACATAATTATAGGTTTTGACAGATTCCAAAGTGTAATAAAACGTTCTCTGCTAACTCCGTCCCACGGTGGTGAGCATGTAGAGAATTTTGGGATCATAAAGTTTGGTATTCCTTTATCCATCAGAGATCTACCTTTGTATGGATGTGTAAACGATCTATTTCGCCTAGGCCCTAGGGTGTTAGCATAAATGATTGTGACCTGTTTATAGTGCGTTTGATCCTATATTATCATTGCCTCTGGCCAGCAGTATAACTGGACAATAGGCCAGCTGGTTGATGTACTCTCTAAAGGTATGAAGATCTTTGATTGTGAATTCCAATGTACCCTGTTCATACCAGTAACTGTTTGCATATTATGAGACCTGAGCTAGGTGACCTATTGACTTTATCCACCAAGTTATGATTATTTATTTGCTGTGTGTGAATAAAGTATACAGTATACATATATCTACATATCATGTAAACTTTGATTTAATTGTACTTGGTATAGCGCAGATCAGACGTTAATCCTTTGATTAATACAGATATGAATAATGGCATGGAAGGGATGAATTTGTGTAATGCTCAATGTATTGTGTATTCTGGCTATATGGCTTACACAGAGAAAACCTGTCTCTTACATAATGACCCATAATCTTGCAGTAAAACACACAGAAATACATGCTACTAAATTCTCAAAACATAAGACTAATACATTCAAACCTATTTAAGTTATACCTTACAATAATATATATATACACACACTCTTAACTGGTTAAAATCACATTGGGTAATAAATCATATTATTTAATTTACATAATTTGTTCTAACTTTGGTACCTACTAAATTATATTGTTATGTAATGGTCTATATGGCAACAGTTACATGAGGTTATATATAGAGATGAGCGCCGGAAATTTTTCGGGTTTTGTGTTTTGGTTTTGGGTTCGGTTCCGCGGCCGTGTTTTGGGTTCGACCGCGTTTTGGCAAAACCTCACCGAATTTTTTTTGTCGGATTCGGGTGTGTTTTGGATTCGGGTGTTTTTTTCAAAAAACCCTAAAAAAACAGCTTAAATCATAGAATTTGGGGGTCATTTTGATCCCAAAGTATTATTTACCTCAAAAACCATAATTTACACTCATTTTCAGTCTATTCTGAATACCTCACACCTCACAATATTATTTTTTGGCCTAAAATTTGCACCGAGGTCGCTGTGTGAGTAAGATAAGCGACCCTAGTGGCCGACACAAACACCGGGCCCATCTAGGAGTGGCACTGCAGTGTCACGCAGGATGGCCCTTCCAAAAAACCCTCCCCAAACAGCACATGACGCAAAGAAAAAAAGAGGCGCAATGAGGTAGCTGACTGTGTGAGTAAGATAAGCGACCCTAGTGGCCGACACAAACACCGGGCCCATCTAGGAGTGGCACTGCAGTGTCACGCAGGATGGCCCTTCCAAAAAACCCTCCCCAAACAGCACATGACGCAAAGAAAAAAAGAGGCGCAATGAGGTAGCTGACTGTGTGAGTAAGATAAGCGACCCTAGTGGCCGACACAAACACCGGGCCCATCTAGGAGTGGCACTGCAGTGTCACGCAGGATGGCCCTTCCAAAAAACCCTCCCCAAACAGCACATGACGCAAAGAAAAAAAGAGGCGCAATGAGGTAGCTGACTGTGTGAGTAAGATAAGCGACCCTAGTGGCCGACACAAACACCGGGCCCATCTAGGAGTGGCACTGCAGTGTCACGCAGGATGGCCCTTCCAAAAAACCCTCCCCAAACAGCACATGACGCAAAGAAAAAAAGAGGCGCAATGAGGTAGCTGACTGTGTGAGTAAGATAAGCGACCCTAGTGGCCGACACAAACACCGGGCCCATCTAGGAGTGGCACTGCAGTGTCACGCAGGATGGCCCTTCCAAAAAACCCTCCCCAAACAGCACATGACGCAAAGAAAAAAAGAGGCGCAATGAGGTAGCTGACTGTGTGAGTAAGATAAGCGACCCTAGTGGCCGACACAAACACCGGGCCCATCTAGGAGTGGCACTGCAGTGTCACGCAGGATGGCCCTTCCAAAAAACCCTCCCCAAACAGCACATGACGCAAAGAAAAATTAAAGAAAAAAGAGGTGCAAGATGGAATTGTCCTTGGGCCCTCCCACCCACCCTTATGTTGTATAAACAGGACATGCACACTTTAACCAACCCATCATTTCAGTGACAGGGTCTGCCACACGACTGTGACTGAAATGACGGGTTGGTTTGGACCCCCACCAAAAAAGAAGCAATTAATCTCTCCTTGCACAAACTGGCTCTACAGAGGCAAGATGTCCACCTCATCATCATCCTCCGATATATCACCGTGTACATCCCCCTCCTCACAGATTATCAATTCGTCCCCACTGGAATCCACCATCTCAGCTCCCTGTGTACTTTGTGGAGGCAATTGCTGCTGGTCAATGTCTCCACGGAGGAATTGATTATAATTCATTTTAATGAACATCATCTTCTCCACATTTTCTGGATGTAACCTCGTACGCCGATTGCTGACAAGGTGAGCGGCGGCACTAAACACTCTTTCGGAGTACACACTTGTGGGAGGGCAACTTAGGTAGAATAAAGCCAGTTTGTGCAAGGGCCTCCAAATTGCCTCTTTTTCCTGCCAGTATAAGTACGGACTGTGTGACATGCCTACTTGGATGCGGTCACTCATATAATCCTCCACCATTCTTTCAATGGTGAGAGAATCATATGCAGTGACAGTAGACGACATGTCCGTAATCGTTGTCAGGTCCTTCAGTCCGGACCAGATGTCAGCATCAGCAGTCGCTCCAGACTGCCCTGCATCACCGCCAGCGGGTGGGCTCGGAATTCTGAGCCTTTTCCTCGCACCCCCAGTTGCGGGAGAATGTGAAGGAGGAGATGTTGACAGGTCGCGTTCCGCTTGACTTGACAATTTTCTCACCAGCAGGTCTTTCAACCCAAGCAGACTTGTGTCTGCCGGAAAGAGAGATCCAAGGTAGGCTTTAAATCTAGGATCGAGCACGGTGGCCAAAATGTAGTGCTCTGATTTCAACAGATTGACCACCCGTGAATCCTTGTTAAGCGAATTAAGGGCTCCATCCACAAGTCCCACATGCCTAGCGGAATCGCTCCGTGTTAGCTCCTCCTTCAATGTCTCCAGCTTCTTCTGCAAAAGCCTGATGAGGGGAATGACCTGACTCAGGCTGGCAGTGTCTGAACTGACTTCACGTGTGGCAAGTTCAAAGGGCATCAGAACCTTGCACAACGTTGAAATCATTCTCCACTGCGCTTGAGACAGGTGCATTCCACCTCCTATATCGTGCTCAATTGTATAGGCTTGAATGGCCTTTTGCTGCTCCTCCAACCTCTGAAGCATATAGAGGGTTGAATTCCACCTCGTTACCACTTCTTGCTTCAGATGATGGCAGGGCAGGTTCAGTAGTTTTTGGTGGTGCTCCAGTCTTCTGTACGTGGTGCCTGTACGCCGAAAGTGTCCCGCAATTCTTCTGGCCACCGACAGCATCTCTTGCACGCCCCTGTCGTTTTTTTAAAAATTCTGCACCACCAAATTCAAGGTATGTGCAAAACATGGGACGTGCTGGAATTTGCCCATATTTAATGCACACACAATATTGCTGGCGTTGTCCGATGCCACAAATCCACAGGAGAGTCCAATTGGGGTAAGCCATTCCGCGATGATCTTCCTCAGTTGCCGTAAGAGGTTTTCAGCTGTGTGCGTATTCTGGAAAGCGGTGATACAAAGCGTAGCCTGCCTAGGAAAGAGTTGGCGTTTGCGAGATGCTGCTACTGGTGCTGCCGCTGCTGTTCTTGCGGCGGGAGTCCATACATCTACCCAGTGGGCTGTCACAGTCATATAGTCCTGACCCTGCCCTGCTCCACTTGTCCACATGTCCGTGGTTAAGTGGACATTGGGTACAACTGCATTTTTTAGGACACTGGTGAGTCTTTTTCTGACGTCCGTGTACATTCTCGGTATCGCCTGCCTAGAGAAGTGGAACCTAGATGGTATTTGGTAACGGGGGCACACTGCCTCAATAAATTGTCTAGTTCCCTGTGAACTAACGGCGGATACCGGACGCACGTCTAACACCAACATAGTTGTCAAGGCCTCAGTTATCCGCTTTGCAGCAGGATGACTGCTGTGATATTTCATCTTCCTCGCAAAGGACTGTTGGACAGTCAATTGCTTACTGGAAGTAGTACAAGTGGGCTTACGACTTCCCCTCTGGGATGACCATCGACTCCCAGCAGCAACAACAGCAGCGCCAGCAGCAGTAGGCGTTACACGCAAGGATGCATCGGAGGAATCCCAGGCAGGAGAGGACTCGTCAGAATTGCCAGTGACATGGCCTGCAGGACTATTGGCATTCCTGGGGAAGGAGGAAATTGACACTGAGGGAGTTGGTGGGGTGGTTTGCGTGAGCTTGGTTACAAGAGGAAGGGATTTACTGGTCAGTGGACTGCTTCCGCTGTCGCCCAAAGTTTTTGAACTTGTCACTGACTTATTATGAATGCGCTGCAGGTGACGTATAAGGGAGGATGTTCCGAGGTGGTTAACGTCCTTACCCCTACTTATTACAGCTTGACAAAGGCAACACACGGCTTGACACCTGTTGTCCGCTTTTCTGTTGAAATACCTCCACACTGAAGAGCTGATTTTTTTGGTATTTTCACCAGGCATGTCAACGGCCATATTCCTCCCACGGACAACAGGTGTCTCCCCGGGTGCCTGACTTAAACAAACCACCTCACCATCAGAATCCTCCTGGTCAATTTCCTCCCCAGCGCCAGCAACACCCATATCCTCCTCATCCTGGTGTACTTCAACATCTTCATCTTCAATCTGACTATCAGGAACTGGACTGCGGGTGCTCCTTCCAGCACTTGCAGGGGGCGTGCAAATGGTGGAAGGCGCATGCTCTTCACGTCCAGTGTTGGGAAGGTCAGGCATCGCAACCGACACAATTGGACTCTCCTTGTGGATTTGGGATTTCGAAGAACGCACAGTTCTTTGCGGTGCTTTTGCCAGCTTGAGTCTTTTCAGTTTTCTAGCGAGAGGCTGAGTGCTTCCATCCTCATGTGAAGCTGAACCACTAGCCATGAACATAGGCCAGGGCCTCAGCCGTTCCTTGCCACTCCGTGTGGTAAATGGCATATTGGCAAGTTTACGCTTCTCCTCCGACAATTTTATTTTAGGTTTTGGAGTCCTTTTTTTACTGATATTTGGTGTTTTGGATTTGACATGCTCTGTACTAAGACATTGGGCATCGGCCTTGGCAGACGACGTTGCTGGCATTTCATCGTCTCGGCCATGACTAGTGGCAGCAGCTTCAGCACGAGGTGGAAGTGGATCTTGATCTTTCCCTAATTTTGGAACCTCAACATTTTTGTTCTCCATATTTTAATAGGCACAACTAAAAGGCACCTCAGGTAAACAATGGAGATGGATGGATACTAGTATACAATTATGGATGGACTGCCGAGTGCCGACACAGAGGTAGCTACAGCCGTGGACTATTGTACTGTACTGTGTCTGCTGCTAATATAGACTGGATGATAATGAGATGTAGTATGTATAAAGAAGAAAGAAAAAAAAAACCACGGGTAGGTGGTATACAATTATGGATGGACTGCCGAGTGCCGACACAGAGGTAGCTACAGCCGTGGACTACCATACTGTACTGTGTCTGCTGCTAATATAGACTGGATGATAATGAGATGTAGTATGTATAAAGAAGAAAGAAAAAAAACCACGGGTAGGTGGTATACAATTATGGATGGACTGCCGAGTGCCGACACAGAGGTAGCTACAGCCGTGGACTACCGTACTGTGTCTGCTGCTAATATAGACTGGTTGATAATGAGATGTAGTATGTATAAAGAAGAAAGAAAAAAAAAAACACGGGTAGGTGGTATACAATTATGGACGGACTGCCGAGTGCCGACACAGAGGTAGCTACAGCCGTGGACTACCGTACTGTACTGTGTCTGCTGCTAATATAGACTGGATGATAATGAGATGTAGTATGTATAAAGAAGAAAGAAAAAAAAAACCACGGGTAGGTGGTATACAATTATGGACGGACTGCCGAGTGCCGACACAGAGGTAGCTACAGCCGTGGACTACCGTACTGTGTCTGCTGCTAATATAGACTGGTTGATAATGAGATGTAGTATGTATAAAGAAGAAAGAAAAAAAAAACACGGGTAGGTGGTATACAATTATGGACGGACTGCCGAGTGCCGACACAGAGGTAGCTACAGCCGTGGACTACAGTACTGTATTGTGTCTGCTGCTAATATAGACTGGATGATAATGAGATGTAGTATGTATAAAGAAGAAAGAAAAAAAAAACCACGGGTAGGTGGTATACAATTATGGATGGACTGCCGAGTGCCGACACAGAGGTAGCTACAGCCGTGGACTACCGTACTGTGTCTGCTGCGACTGGATGATAAATAATGATATAAAAAATATATATATATCACTACTGCAGCCGGACAGGTATATATTATATAATGACGGACCTGCTGGACACTGTCTGTCAGCAGAATGAGTTTTTTATTTTATAGAATAAAAAAACACCACACAAGTCACACGACGTGTGTTTAACTTTTACAGGCAGACATTCACAATACAATATAGTATACTATATACTGGTGGTCAGGTCACTGGTCAGTCACACTGGCAGTGGCACTCCTGCAGAAAAAAAGTGTGCACTGTTTAATTTTTTAATATGTACTCCTGGCTCCTGCTATAACCTAACTGCTCCCCAGTCTCCCCCACAATTAAGCTGTGTGAGCACAGTCAGATATTATACATAGATGATGCAGCAGCACACTGGGCTGAGCACAGATATGGTATGTGACTGAGTCACTGTGTATCGTTTTTTCAGGCAGAACGGATTATATTAAATAATATAAAACTGCACTGGTGGTCACTGGTCAGTCACTAGTATAACTAACTAATACTATCAGCAAAATTCTGCACTCTCTGTCTGAGTACTCCTCCTAAGCTCAAGTAAATGAAGTGTCACTGTCTCACTCTGTCACTAGTATAACTAACTAATACTATCAGCAAAATTCTGCACTCTCTGTCTGAGTACTCCTCCTAAGCTCCAGTAAATGAAGTGTCACTGTCTCACTCTCACTCTCCTATCTATTTCTTCTCTAAACGGAGAGGACGCCAGCCACGTCCTCTCACTATCAATCTCAATGCACGTGTAAAATGGCGGCAACGCGCGGCTCCTTATATAGAATCCGAGTCTCGCGATAGAATCCGAGCCTCGCGAGAATCCGACAGCGTCATGATGACGTTCGGGCGCGCTCGGGTTAACCGAGCAAGGCGGGAAGATCCGAGTCGCTCGGATCCGTGTAAAAAAAGCTGAAGTTCGGGCGGGTTCGGATTCCGAGGAACCGAACCCGCTCATCTCTAGTTATATACTCATCACCAGACAAGAAGGTCTATTGTAACAAACTGTATGGAGTAGATTGAATTTAGTGCAATGTTCTGACAGGACCTTTTGTGCTCCACATTGTGGGTAATTGTGGGGTTATTCTGCACAGAAGACCTACATTATAGAACCATATGAGGTTCCACAGAATTTGACACCAATTTTAATCTATATAATTAAAATGATAACTATAGTTATGTTAAATTACATGCCAGACTTTAACCATTAATAATATACAACTTAGTTTAATAATTTTTTAGCTCTTTTCAAACATGGTTCTGATAAACTTTTATTAACCTGACTAAAGCTATAGATACCTTACTTTAAACCTTTCTATTACAGAACCAGTAAAGCACCTTATGCAACCTAGACTCCTACCTACATAACAGGACCTAGATTACTCTGACCTGTGTTAGTAGTTCCTTTTCCCCAAGGAATGTGAAAGTATAATGGTCAGGATGAGAGGATTTTAAACACACCCATACAGCTGAAAGCTCTAATAAGCCTTCTGTGAGGCAAATAGCCCAAAGATCTGGACTGGGCCTAAATGGAATCTAGAACCCCCCCCCCCCTATCTCTTCTTCCATCCAACCCCAGGAACCCTTTCCGGCTTTTAGTAAAAACCAAAAGCTCTCAGCACAGCTAAAACTATATCCCATCATTAAGAGACATGGGGCAAATATACTTGTCTTCCACCACTATGTGGTCTTGTCAGTGTGTGTGCAGAGAGAGTTAGATTTGGGTGGATTATATTGTTTCTGTGCAGAATAAATACTAGATGCTTTACTTTTACACTGCAATGTACTGTAGATTTCAATTTTAACACACCCCACCTAAATCTTGCTATCTCTGCACATGTTATATCTGCCCCACCTGCACTGCACATGGTTTTGCCCATTAGAGAAAAATGTTGCTGCTGCGATCAGGTCTGATTAGGCCCATAGACAAATATTTTGGTACACTTCTATGAAAAAGAAGATTCCATGTTTTTTAATGAAATAACTTGAAAGTGACAAATGGAATAGGTATCTAGTAGGGATGTACGGTGAGGTGAGGCAGAGCATGTCCTGCCATACGCCAGTGTACGCCAGAGTTTTGACTATATAAAGTATATGAAAAATACAAAGAATATATAATATCTATTATGTATTTCTCTAATAAGTTTTATAGTCAAAACTCTGGATTAAAAAGGCTATGACAGGT
Source organism: Pseudophryne corroboree (assembly GCF_028390025.1). Taxonomy (NCBI): domain Eukaryota; kingdom Metazoa; phylum Chordata; class Amphibia; order Anura; family Myobatrachidae; genus Pseudophryne; species Pseudophryne corroboree. Next base: position 607,948,772 of record NC_086449.1, on the reverse strand, counting down.
GAGGTAGTGCCTCCCCTGCCTATCACATCTCTGATCAAAACTCACCAAAGTTGCAAAAAAGTTTAAAATGGCAAGAACAAAATTGATGGGACCCTTAACTGAATATTGTGTTGTACAATCTTTAGAAGCAATTGTTACAATCAAGCATTTTCTGTACTGTAGCTCTCAATTAGACTATGGTAACTCTCAACAGGTAGTTTGGCCCATTCATCCTTAGAAAACTGCTCCAGCTGTTATGTTCGATGCCTGCCTTCTCCAGATTGCACGTTAAAGCTCTATCCATAGGTGCTTGACAGGATTCAGATGAGGACTTATCTGAATCTCATCTGCCACACATGACAGCAGCAGGAGGCACACACCACATACAGCACACTACACACATTGTGGCAGCAGGATGCACACAAAACACATAGCCTAGCACACAAGGCAGCAGCACACAGCACATACTACATACAGCCCTCAACACACACATGGGGGCAGCAGGGGGCACACACTACATGCAGACTACTACACACATGGCAGCAGGGGACACAGACTATATGCAGCACACACAGTACACACATGGCAGCAGGGAATATTACACACATGGCATCAATAATATCACCTTAGGAGCCAACTGTGTCTGCTCAAATCTCTAGATCTGTAATGTTTTACCCAAGACCTTGCACTTAGGTCCTCCAAAAATTCTTAAAATTATGCTCCCAGAGTGTCACACTGAACTATGGGCCTATTTCAGAGTTGATCGCAGCAGAAAATTTGTTAGCAGTTGGGCAAAACCATGTGCACTGCATGAGGGGCAGATATAACATGTGCAGAGAGAGTTAGATTTGGGTGGGGTGTGTTCAAACTGAAATCTAAATTGCAGTGTAAAAATAAAGCAGCCAGTCTTTACCCTGCACAGAAACAAAATAACCCACCCAAACATAACTCTCTCTACTCATGTTATATCTGCCACACCTGCAGTGCACATGGTTTTGCCCAACTGCTAACAAATTTGCTTTTGCAATCAACTCTGAATTACCCCCCGTATGTCTTAGAGGCCACCAATATCGCACACCTACACTAAAGAGGGTTTTACATAAAACATTCCCTTAAAATGCATACGCAAATTCTCCATTTTACAGTAACGCAACTTACATCTAAAAATATCTAAAGCATTGTTTGAACTGGTTACTACTAATTTATCTATGAAATGTGAGTAGAGTACAACTAAAAGTTCTAGACAGTCTACTATTTTAGTAATTCAGATATACGGGCATTAAAAAGCATACATAAACATAACCCCAATATTATCTACAATGGGTGTAAGGTGTGCAACACACTCGGCTCCTAGGTCAAACGTAGGGCTTGCTTCAACAACCCTGCATAAAGAACAATGTCAGACTTTAAAACTCCACTGTATATTTCCTGTGATATCTTCATAAATATGGTGCAGATCTCATATTTTTGAGTAAAAAAATCACTATATAGAGTGTTGTGGTGCCATATTTCCAGAGAAATCACCAGAAATATGGTGCATGTGCAGAATATAACAAGGATTTTAGCACTGTTCCAGAATATTTGCTACCTTCTGAGTAGGCACTGGTACTATATTTCTGGTTGAAGATGAACCTAAAAATAACTTTCACCTGAGCCCTCTCATATCTTAAAACCCCCCTCAACTGATTCTAGAACCTAGATCATGCTACTAAACAAGCAGGATGACAAAAGATAAGGCAGTACTGGGGGTATAATGGTTAGAATTATTGCCTAACAGCACTGAAATCAAAGATTTGATTCCCATCCTGGCCTTAACTGTGTAGACTTTGTATATTCTCCCTGTGCTTATGTTTCCCCCAGCTCTTTTGGTTTCCACCCACAATCCTAAATTATACAGGTAGGTTAATTGGCACCGCCCCAAAAAAAGCCTAGTATGTAAGTGTGTGCATGTACATGCGTTTAGGGCAGACTAGATGGGCCAAGTGGTTCTTATCTGCCATTAAATTTATATTTAAGACTCTATGAGGTAAATTTACTAAGATGGGAGTTCTATTTTATTTTAATTTAATTTTTTTAACATTAATATTTTTTATTGAGAATTTTTGCTTTTCAAAATGGGGAAGTACAGAAAAGAAGAGGGAAAAAAAAGGGGAGGGGGGTCAAGGTAATACAGCATCATGAGACAATATATCATAAAAGTATAACATAACACTAGTTATCACAGTTAAATTCAACAGGTCTAATGACAAGGTTTAGTATGGAATGTATGAGGACAGGGCTAATGGTAGAGGCTCAGAACTAGGCTAAGGGTTTGGGGATTCTCCAGTTTCATTCAAATTTAACTGAGGTATGAGTGGGGAAGAGGGGTGGACAATGTGTTTTGCTCCCTCACCATCCGTAACGTACTCATGCCAAGGCAAGTAGTTAGGTACATACTCCATCTCCATTAGAAAGTGGAATTGAACTTTGTAAATAATCTTCGTGAGAGGGGATAGGGAGGGTTGTTTCCAACATTGAGCAAGGGCAGCTCTGGCAGCAATGCAGATGTGGCCCAAGACATAATGTAGATGAGAACCCACTGTGGGTGGATAGACATTCAGGAGGACTATAAGGGGAGAGGGGGTCAGGGAGAGATTTAATACCACATTGATTAGCCCAAATACTGCTTCCCAGAACAATTTTAGAAGGTGGGAAGACCAAAACACATGGTACAAGTGTCCAACCTCCCCACAGAGGTTCCAACAAAACTTTGAGCAAGAAGGCCAGATCGTGTGCAGTCTATCGTGGGTAAGGTACAACTTGTGTAACAGCTTAACATGCATCTCAGAGTGATTTAAACACTTAGACATTTTATAAGTGGACCAAAGTATTTTCTTCCATTGAGAGTCTGACAGAACTTGGCCAATGTATAATTCCCATCACTTTTGAGCGTTAGATTTGGGAGAAGGAGTAATTTCCATAAATATTTTATACCAAAAGGAAATTTTTCCTCTACTATCTTTAGCAAAAAGTTGACTAAACACAGAGGCTATGAGAGGATTCGAAGAGGTAGTCGTGTAATGTAAGTTATTCCATCAATGTTGGATTTAATAATACTGTAGTCTCTCTGAGCTACTCAAGGAGAAAGTCTCTTGGAGACTGGAAAAGGAGCTAATTAAAGACCCATCTAGGAGGTCCCCCAGTGAAGCAATCCCTCTGGAGTACCATTTTGCAAGGTTAAGGTTAGAAATAAGGTTGGCCACTGTGCATAAGGAGATCGGAGGTAGCTTATGAAAAGTAGGAGACAATCTAGAGGTCAATCTATCTCATGCCTGCAGGGTCGCGCGAGTGGAGGGGAGGAGATTTAAAGACTTCGGGCAAGGAGACTTAGGTAACCAGAACAAATCTGTTAAAGTGAAACGTGGGCAGGCAAGTCCTCAAGACACGTCCACTCTAATCCCAGAATCACATTGCAGTAGGCTTTAACTTCAGCTAGAAGGCAAGCTTCCTGATACAATACTAAGTCGGGTAGGTTCAGACCACCTTTACTTTTGGGCAGACACATTCGTGAGCGAGCTAATTTGGGCGGGCGAGATGACCATGCGTATTGCGTTAAAATAGAGTTAAATTTATCTAGATACTTTTTTGGAAAAGTGTATGGTATAGTCCTTAAAAGATACATTAATTTAGGGAGTAGGGACATCTTAAAGGCAGCCAAGCGTCCAAGCCAAGATATATCATATGTGAGCCATGACTTAGTTAATGATGACAATGAGTGAAGAAGCGAATGGAGATTAACCTCAAAAACGGAAGAAGATGATGAGGGAATGTGAAAGCCCAAATAGCATATTGAAGCAGTTTGTCAGGTACAGGGGTATAGGGCACGAAGAGAAGCAATAGAAAGAGAGAAGTTGATAGGGAGGGCATCTGTTTTGGTGGTATTTAATTTATAATAGGACGCTTTAGAGAATTTATATAGAGTTTTAAGCAAATGGGGGAGAGTAGTCCAGAGATCAGTTATAAATAATAAGACATCATCTGTGAATAAGCATAATTTGTGAAAGGAGGGTCCAACTTGTAATCCTGGGAAAAGGGAGTTGGAACGGATTTTAGCTGCTAGTGGCTCGATTGCTAAAACAAAAATTAGGGGAGAGAGATAGCAACCTTAATGGGTACTGTTATAAATGGAGAAGGAGTCTGATAAAAAGCCATTACTGAAAACTCGAGCCGACGGGGAGCTGCAGTATATAGGGCTAAAATGGATGACAAAATTTGGTCACAAAAGCAAAAATTTCGTTAAGACTTCAAGCATATATAGCCAGTTTAGATGATCAAACGCCTTCTCTGCGTCTAAAGATAGCAAAAGAAGGTCCCTATCATGAGGTAAAGAATCTACTAAATTAAACACCCTGAATGTATTATTGGACGTCTGCCTGCCAGGTACAAACCCGACCTGATCCAGGTGTACTAATGTAGGAAGAAAAGTATTTAAGCGCATTGCTATCAATTTAGCATATATTTTAATATCACCATTCAATAGCCCAATAGGGCGGTAGTTCTGACAGAGAGCTGGGTCCTTATCAGGTTTAGGGATTGTGACAGTTTGGGCCTCCAGCATCCCTGTCAGAAGATTACCACAGGCAGTTATGTCATTATAGACTGTGACTAAACAGGGAACCAAAAGATTCTGAAAGGTGACATAAAAATCATTAATAAAGCCATCAGGGCCTAGAGCTTTGCCCTTAGGGAGAGACTGAATGGCTCTAGATATCTCCTCAGATGTACAAGCAGCATTCAATAAATCCAATTGGTCCTCGTATAACAAGGGGAGTTTCAAGTCCGCCAGAAATGAAGTAATAGATAAAAGAGTGGGTTAGGGCACAGAAGAATCAGAAGAAAGGTTGTACAGTTGAGAATAGAAGGTGGCAAATTGATTAGAGATATCTAGGGGATCAGAAGTTTGGTGCCGGAAGCAAGTATACTATATCTGATTCTATGTCTAGCCTGCTGCACACAAAGTTTATGAGCAAGCATTCTTCCCGATCTATTACCTGCTAAGTAAAACTTTTGATGCAATCTATTAAAAGAAGCCTGGGTGGTAGCCATAAGTAGACTCTGCAACTTGGATCGGGTATCAGCTAACTCTCTCTGCAAACTTTTTGAGGGTTCTCTTTTATTCTTGTCTTCTAGCTCCTCTAATTTAGGTTCAAGATCGGCAACCTGTTGAAGATTTTGCTTTTTAAGTACTGGCCCAACTTGTATCGCCGCCCCTCTAGCCACTGCCTTAAGTGCACACCAATAGTTCAGAGTGGACGTGTCTGTTGGATGGTTAAATACCTCATAGGTAATAATGCAATGCGCAATGGACTTTCTTGACACTGGGTCAGCTAATAAGTGAGGAGAGAGTCTCCAAAGGCAAGTAGAGGTAAACTGATGGGCAACATCCAATTTAACAATCATCTGGGCATGCTCTGACCATGTTATAGGAAGAATATCTATAGATCTGGAGAATTAAAGGGTCCACTTATCTGAAAATATAAAAACAATGCGAGAGTATGAATTGTGTACTGGTGAATAATATGTGTATTCACTACCAGTAGGGTTTTGCACATGCCATATGTCACAAAGGTCAAATTCAGTTAAGAGATTCTGGAAGGACAAAGATGGGGTATTAGAGGAGGATATATGAATGGCTGAGGGCTTGTGGGACTTTTCTAGTTTAGGGTCCAACACCAGGTTAAAGTCACCTCAGATGAGCCCTTACGGACTTTCTGTATAGCTAGACATAATTTACGAGAGAAGGATACTTGATCCGAGTTAGGGGCATATGCTGAGACCACAGTAACTAATTTATCATCTAAGAGGCCAGTTAAGATAAGGTAGTGGCCATTTTTATCAGCCACTTGCGAATGTAGTTAAAACAAAATAGTATGTCTAAACAGGATAGCACACCATTCCTTTTAAAGGGACCATTAGCAAAGTATCCGAGGGGGAATTGACGGTTTTTCAGGATGGGAGGGCCAAGGGAGGAGAAGTGGGTCTCTTGTAAAGCCACTATGTCAGCACTGTGTTTGGCAAAATATCTCAGCACTAAATGTCTTTTATTCTGGGAATTTAACCCCTTAACATTCATAGAAAGGACCTGGACCATGGAAAAAGAAAGAGAAAGGCACAACATAGAAAACATTATACATCATATACCACTGTGGGTTAGAGATAGAGGGAAGTCTCAAGTATTGGTAGTAGAGCCAAAAGGAGAAAGGTGAAGGTAAAGCAACATGGAAAGGGAAAAAATAAACCAAAACAACCCAGTATATCGGGCCGACGTGACTACTGCAGGGGAAAGGAAACAATGCAGTAGTGTAACATTGAGGGAGAACATGTGGCCCAGCCCATTAGAACAAAATATAACAACAATATTAGAAATACTGACCTGAAACTAAATAAACAGATTGAGTTAACATATAAACTTGGAAAGGGGGACCTTTCCAATAGAACTTCAATAGGGTACTCACGTGCTGAGATCCTATAATAGAGTACGTCCAACACTGAGTACCAACCGTAAGTCTGTCAGTCTATAAAGTCCAAAAGTCCAACCAAAACACAGAGAGACAACTTTCAGGTGACAGACCAATCGGCTTGCAGGGTAGGCTGTTTCTTAGAACTAGAAGGCAAAGCGACAGAGATGTCCCATTCCAGTAGCAACTTCACTCTAGCATCCAGGGAGGATACTGTATACGAAGAGCCCTCATAGGAGATAATTAACTTAACCAGGAATCCCCATCTGTAGGTGATTTCTTGAGCTCACAGAGCTGAGGTAATAGGGGTTTACGATCTCCTTTTGGCAATGGTTAACACAGATAAATCCGGAAATAGCTGCAACCCGCCCTGGACGTCAGAATCAGAGTCTCCGGCCATTCTAGTTGCTTTAAGGATACGTTCCATCGTAGTATAAAAATGTACCCTCAAAAGTGTATCTCTCTGCAGTGAAGAGGGAACTGAACGTGGTCTGGGCAAGAGGTATATTCGATCAATAAACAGATCCCTGGACTCTACTTCCGGCAGAAGCTCTGAAATAGGGAGAGAGCATACACTTCTAGCTCGGAGTTGGACACCGAGTCGGTATGCCTCTAATTTTAATATTATTGTGCCTCGAGCGATCTTCCATTTCTGCGATCTTGTCTATAAATGCTGCAAGGTCGCTCTGCTGCTGATCATAGGTGGTGATGAGATCGTTTGAAAAGCTACCAGTTCCCTCATTTTCCGTTCCAGATAGTCTGTGCATTCTCCAATAGTGGCAAGTTCTGTCTTAACCTCCCATATAGCAGCCGTGAGGACCTGCGTTAACTTAGTTTTAAACGCAGACAGCACCGGATACAGAGTCTTAACTGTAACAGTGGCATCAGACTCAGGGTTAATTCCAGGAACAGAGGTATGACTCTGGGATTTGTTTGCTGGAGAGAAAGGGGTGGGAGACTTTGATATAGGATAGGAAGGGAGTGCAGCTTTCTGGGATGAGAAGGTCACCTTCGAAGGCAGCACACCCTTAGCCTTTTTTGGAGGCATTTCAATATATCATTGTTCCCAGGATGCGGAGCCAACACAGAAAATGAGAAGGATCTTTAGATCAAATAACAGCAGTCAGGTAAGCAAAAGGTCATGGGTGGTGGAGGTGGATGGTTGCATTTACATGATGGCCAAAGTAATGGGGAGGCTCCAAGGGTTGGTAAGAATGTGGAGCAGTATAGTGAGCTTCTTTACTTGTATGTGACCCTCCAAGGACAACAAATTAGTGAGCAGCCGCACACACAGCTGTATGGGGTTGAAGCCTGTGGGGAAGCACTTAAAATGGAGAGCACACAGTTATTAAGCAACCCCTACAGTAAGCCTGGAGAGAGGGGTGTAATAATGCAGGCGTCCCTCCGTGTCTCCCAGGCGGATTAAGACAGGCAAGAGGTTGAGAGACAGCAGGTTAGGGAAACTCACTGTGCAGCAATGGAGGAGTGTAGCCAGCAGGTCTCACTCCTGAAGGGCTCAGATGACTTCAGAAACCTCCCTGAGGGCATCCTGGGAGAGGTCAAGGGAGCAGGGGGCTCAGGGAAGCTCACAGCAGCAAGCCAAGCGGTTTGGTGCTGATTTCTCCACAACCACGCTGACACAGCTCTCCTAGCGGGCAGTGGCTTCAACTTTAATCCGCGGCTTCTGATCGTGGGTAGGCCGCAACTTGCAGACTCCTTTAAAAATGCCTCCTGGCTTCGCGTTAACACGGACACTAGAGGAAGCTGCAGGTGGGTGGAGGGACGAAGTCAGGCGGCGGTGAGCGTGGAAAGAATGCTTTAAGATGGGCTGTGTGGGAGCGCAGAGTAAGCACATCCAGCCCAGATCTCTGCTAGGCCACGCCCTCCAGGAGTTCTATTTTAGATGGGATGTTGCCCATAGCAATCAATCAGATTTGTAGCATTTATGTAGCACTTTCTAGAAGATAATACCTGGAATCTGATTGGTTGCTATGGCCAACATCCAATCTTATATAGAACTCCCATCTTAGAAAATTTACCCCTTTGTTACTGAAATATTTATTTGGTAAGGTATGAAAACATTTATTGGTGAAAGGAAAGTTTTACATGTGTACTTAGTGGTACACAAGTGTCCAATAAAGTACAGTACTGCAGTTAGTGCTACCATCTTTCTCTCAAAGAAAGACAGTAGAACTTCAGTATCAAATATTATCTTTTCTTCACCGTAACAGTGTGCTCCAGTAACCTATCTTTGTTTACCATGGCGCCAAAGTAGCAATTCTCTCATATGTGATACACTAGAGAGGCAATTCATAGAGAGTGAGGGTTATACAATTTAAGCTTACTAATTATAAAATAATTTAATTTAAACGTAGTTAGCACAGTATTCAGTAACTTTAAGTGCTGTTTGAAAACTGGTCCTTAATATTTTTAAAGACGTTATTTGGCTATTTCGATGAGTAGAAATCTAAAAGAGAAAGATGCCTTAACAAACCAAGTGTTAGTTGAATATAATGACATATGTTACAATGAAAAATCGTCATCACAGAGATTTATTTTCCTACTATTTGCATGTTGCCATAGCAGCAAATTAAAACTTGATGATCAAATATGATCTGTAAAGTAGTAAAATAATTACCATGCATATGCCAGAAAGCAATATTTTTCTTTAATTGCTTTACTTCTATAATAGAGAACAGTGGAATGTTAGCAGTGAATGTACAGTATATAAGCTTTAATGTCTAATTTTCTCTGTTCAAGTGTAACAGGTGTTATTTGAACTCAACAATGAGTACCAGTTTATTTTGGAAACTGTATGTAACAAGTTAATAATGGATTAATTGAGTCATTTGGACATACTGTAGTTGCCATATACAGTATGAATGTAATTTGTTCAGTGACTAGAATGTTGAAGATTGGTACAGTACATTCTGGTACAGACGTGTTAAAAACTAGAAGGTGCTTAATGGATATCAGGGGTGAATTATACAGTCAAATACTTAGATTTATTTATTGCTGATGGTGACTGCAGGTACCATGCAAGGATTAAATAACGAGACTGTACTTGTAAGAAATAAACCATGCTGCATGAGTTAAAAGGGAGTTAGGGAACATTGACCTTGAACTATCCCAAAACAGTTTTGCTAGTTTCACCCCTATCGCACAGATAGTTTGCTGTCACACAGCATACAAAGAAGTTGTGTTTTTCTTGTGCATCATAAAAATGCTTAGTTTAAAAGTAGAGCTTTACATTTTTTGTTAAATTGAATAAAGCACCCAATGAATCTTTCCATATGCTAACCAAGGCTTATGGGGCAGATTATACATCACGTTTCTGTGTGTTTGAGTGGCACAAAGATATAGGCCCTCATTCCGAGTTGATCGCTCGCTAGCTACTTTTAGCAGCCGTGCAAACTCATAGTCGCCGCCCACGGGGGAGTGTATTTTAGCATAGCAGGAGTGCGAACGCCTGTGCAACAGAGCGGCTGAAAACACATTTTGTGCAAAACAAGACCAGCCCTGTAGTTACTTATTCTGTGCGATGATTGCTGTGACGAGTGACATGGTAATGACGTCAGATACCTGCCCAGCAAATGCCCGGCCACACCTACGTTTTTTCCAAACACTCCCAGAAAACGGTCAGTTGACACCCAGAAACTCCCACTTCCTGTCAATCTCCTTGCATCCGCCAGTGCGACTGAAAGCGGCGCTAGAACCTGTGCAAAACCACGATGCTCGTTGTAGCAGTACACCACGCGTGCGCATTGCGTTTTTTAACTGATCGCTACGCAGCAAACAATGGCAGCTAGCGATCAACTCGGAATGAGGGCCATAGTGATGGTAGTGAGGATGTCAAAGATCTTGAACGTCCCATAAGGCCTTGCACATAAAAACAAATTAAATTGTGGATTTTTTTGTTCAAATTGACCATTGACTCAAATTATAGCAGAAATGGTAAACATTGACAAAGAAACTGTTAGGCAAGTTTTGCATCAAGATTTTAACATGACAAAAGCTTTGTGTTAAGATGGTTCCAAGACTTAATACCAGAAGGTGCAAAATTTAATCAACGTTAGCACAAAAACGTTCTAGAAACCTTGCAGGAAAATACTCATAATTGTGGAAAAATGGAGGAAAACTGAGGGAAAGTGAGTTAAAATGTACTTAATATAATTAATTGCAAACTCCCACAGCACTGAGAGGGTTAAGAACCAGTCACCAGGGAGGAAGCCACAATCAGGAGCTGCCAGAGGGTAGAGGGTGTCTCTCAAGCCAGCAAATCAGTGGGGCAGTGGCACCCGACATAGAAGACAGGAGCACTGTGGAGCTGCTTTGGATACAAGATGGCCACGGAGAATTGTAAAGTACCATATAAGAAAGCAAATCACAAGTATTACAATACTGCACATGTACAGAAGGGAATGTATGATGTTTGTGCATCTTCAAACAATCAGACAGAGAGAGAGAGAGAGAGAGACAGATAGAGTTTGGCTGTATCTCTCCTTGCATGAAATATGCTTTTCAGGGTGGCAACTGGGCAGTAATGCTATGGTCGCTAGCTAGCAAGAAATTGGTCTCATGGGAGTGCTGGGCATGTAGCTGAATCTCCCTGCTATTCTGAGTCTCATGCACAGCGTAGTGAAGCCTCTGTCTAACCTCATGCATCCAGCATGGGTTAGGTGCAACTGCTAATCCCAATAACGATTGTGGCTGTGGATGGAGAAACAATTGGTGGTCAGGCTTCCCGCTGGAAGCTGTATGGTTATTAGCATCAGCATAAGGTAGTAAATCTCACTTCAGTGGAATCACGCACATACAGGAACTAAGGAGCAGATTGAATTCCTATGTAGGAATTTGGCCCCCAGGTTGAGTGCTATTCAACAATTACTTCACCATGATGGCAGCTATTTCTTGTTATAGTGCCCGGGGCTAGCTGCTAAGTGCCAAGTGCCATGCATCTGTATGGTTCCAAATAGCCTCTAAGTCTCAAATAACATGGATTTCTGGTAAAGAAAAATCAGAAGAGTTGAAGAGAGAAATCCGTGAAAGTGCAGCCTCTTGGCAAGTCAAGTGAAATAACTGAACAGCTCCCAGGCACTTGGCCCAGGAGAAAAATTTCTTCATAAGGTCTGAATCGTCCCTTTGAATCAGAATTAGGCCCAATGTAAACTTGGCCACTACAGTGTGACACATAGGTTGCCTCGGGGCTGCCACAAACCTTAGTCAGGCACTGATTGTAACTGGTATTTAAGACCCTCCAATTATCTCCTGAGGTGGCAAGCAGAAAAGTGCAAAGAGGTTGGGTACCAAAGCAGTACTTTTTGTTTTGTGGGGGCTACTTTAGATTAGATTAGCTGCTATTCACTGCTACACGCCATCTATTTAAGAACTAATGACCACTTGATCAGAGCAACAATTTAATTGTTTTGATGGGTGCCCATTACTTTGGACACCCAAAAAAATAATTGATCCACCCCCTAGTAGTTATATAATATTATAGCAGTCACTCAAAATGCATATTATGTGTATTTGTGATATAGATAAAACTGCATTATAAAAAACAAATTTTAAACATGGGATGATATAATACATACTTCTAAATGCATCAGTGTAAAAAGGTAAACCCTGTGTACTACAGTATTTTGTGTTTGTTATAGCTTGATGCTTAATTTACCACTGTCTCTTGGGCTATTGCAGAATCTTATCACTTGTACCATATATAATCTTGTCATCTGATTGCCAGAATAGATTGCAGGAGGTCACACATAATGTTGACACATTACACTTGTGCAACCATTTATTTTTGTTACATCGCACACAGATTTTATTAAAAACTCACAGACACCACAACACTTATGGACAGCTGACTAACAAGAAGTATAGTAGGACTTAAGACCCAAGTAGCACATATACAAATGACTATCAAGAATGGTGTTATCCGCCATGACTACCTCAGTACCCTTTGAATCCTAAGGATGAGATGGGCATAGTTCCTGTAAAACATAAGCTACTTTAGGAAGGCATATGCATTAGAACACACAATAGCTATGCCCAGAGTAGTGGGCATAGCTAGTGCAGGTCTTAAGGGTAGTAACCAATGTGCAGATACAATTTTATGTAGTTTTAAATCCAGCAACTAATCTATGCAGGTACCAAATCAAGAAACTTTATTTACAGTTATTTATGTATGTTGAGCTTTCTATTACTTCTTTTTGCACCCACATAGTATTAATTTTCTTTCACATACAGAAGGGGTACAATACACCTGGACCAGATTTCCCAAGGGTTCATTGATGCTCCAAGTATATTTACCCAATCTTTGCATGATTTTCTTCAAACATGTCTCCCTTTTGTGAATTTGCTCTAATTCAGTATGTTGAAGACTTTTTGCTTTGCTCTAATTTTCTTTAAGTGTCTCTTAAAGATATGTTCCTCCTCTTAAAGCATCTTGTAGCCTGTGAACACAAAGAATCATGAGATAAGTTGAAACCCTTTCACACTAAGGAAATATATATGGGACACTATTTAACACAAGGCCAGTAACATAGTAAAGCACATAACACATCATCCTTTTCCTGTAAATCAATAGCAGGTTAGACTTTTTCTGGGAATGTGTGGATTTCATTGTATGTGTGTATTGCAGTCAGAGATTTCCATTTTATTCACAGATCTCACAACCTCTGCAGCAACTTATAACTCACACGTTGCCAGATAAAGTCACTCATACTGAAAAATCACACCTTGAAACAGGCACTCTCAGAAACATTGCTGTAGGAATACCCAAATTGCAAGAAGTCCTTTCACCTACAGTATTCTGCAATGAGACACATACCACAGCACTAAAGGTACTTGCAAAAACACATGGGGAAATCACAGAAACCCACATATTATTATTGCTATGTGTTTGGCAATGTTACTACTGCTTTAAGGACCTCTTCATATATTTGCTTTTGCTGCAGCACTGGCAGAAAAAGTACAAGACATTGTACTTTTTCTGCCATTCTCATCCTACAATACCCATTAACCTTGTGTCTACTTCACACAGTTGCTCCTTCTCTAAATTCTGTTCTGAATCATCATGTTTGTAGTTCTCATTTCACCAAGTGTTAACCAGAGTTGCTATCACAAACAAATATAACTATGGTAGAGTGCTCCATGGTGATTCCTGCTGTATTACTATCTTTTGAAAATTATAATTTTTTGATAAGGGCAGATATTTCATACACTCCATTGTCAGCTGCTGATCTAACTCTCTATGATTGCAGTTGCTACAGGCAAAATGATAGAGGATTATTGGTTACAGGGTATTGTATACAGTCAAATCAGACACTGAGGTTATACAAGCTGGTCTGTAATGACCACTTCATTTGGCCCAACCAGCTCAGATCATAGATTTGACTAGATCCTGACAAATAGCAAGAAACAAAGCATTGAACATTTACACTGACTCAGATATGCTTTTGGGCTTGTTCATGATGTTGGTGCAGTTTGAAAACCGAAAGTACTGTATATCTAACTGATTTAGGGAAGCTCATATCTCAATCACAGCAAATGAAAGAACTAATTTATGTAATCCAGCTACTAAAACAGGTAGCTATGATTAAATGTCAAGCTTACAGTTCACAAGAGGATCCTCTTTCTCTTGGAAACAAAAAAGACGATTAGACAGCCAAGCAAACTGCAATTTCTGACTATGACAATAATCAAATGAATGTGCAACTACAAATATTCAAGATATATATGAACAAACATTAATAAATATGCAAACGTTTTGTATGCCATAGGACAGAGCCAGTTGGAGGTTGAAGAGATGTCTTCAACATTTCAGTGGTATGTAGAAAGATGGAAGCTGTAGATCAGTGGCACCAAAATCAGAACTATCTGATGCAGCACATGGATTGATCCCTGTAGGACATGAAAGTTTGTGTAGAATGATTGGGAACTACTGCTGTGGACTGGAATTCTCATCCTATGCAAAAAAGGAAGACAATTCTTGTCTCAACTGCATAGGACTCAATCTAGATAATACAATACCAACAGAGCCATTGCATATCCTTCCCACAACAGGCACATTCCAGAAACTACAGAATGACTTGAATTAATTACTAATATGTGTTGATGAATGTAAATGTATTTTCAAGTTGGCTGGGAGGTAATGCAGCAGCTGCCTGCACAGCTGTATTTTTAAGTGAGGAATGAATTAATAAATGTATATCTAGATAACGTACCCACAAACACAATTGAGAGTGACAGAGATACACATTTTATGATAAATGTGTTCCAAGCAATGTCTGGCTACATAGGGATAAAAAGCAAGTTGCACACACCATGTAGACCATAGGCCAGTTGTAAAATTGAGAGATGCCATTGAATTATAAAGAAGAGATAACAGAAGCAGCTATGGAAATGGTATGAGCCACTCAGAGGTTTTGCCTCAGGTATTACAGATGTGTCCACTTACATCTAGTCTCCCTGCAAATTAAACAGCCCTTCTAGTCATGCCATGTTGTGGTGTGACTACGTAGCACTGAGTGTCTTTACATGCAACTTTTTCCATTAAAATGCATCTTATTTGCTAAAAAATGTGAATAGGATTCACAAGTATCTTATTCTGATTAAAATATGCACCATGCCTATACTCTGTGTGCGACTGTGGCTGCGTCTGCATATGAAATTGCAATGGAATTGCATGAGACCTGTCAGCTCACTCACGCCAGACATCTCCCACTACATTATGTATTGCGGCAAGATGTATGAGGCGACATCTCTACATAGTCTCCGTATCACCACAAAGCCACTGCTCAACCTTTTTTCATTTAAAATACTGTTTGGACAGTTACTCGGTTATTTGATTGTGTGTTGTCCAATGAACATTTCTCTTTCACATAGTTTAACCAATGATTACATAAATAAAATATTCTTTATATATTTTTTAATATTATAACTTTAATTGGAATAAGAGAAACTGGTAAGAAGGTAGCAGACCCAGCCAATGCCTCAACTACAGTATTGCAGTGGATAAAGATCCAGATCCAGAAATTAACCTTACTGAGTTTTTCCGTGTGGTATGGGACTCCAATTCACACCTATCACCTGATTAAGGAAAAGAAGAACTGAAGTGGGGATTCGGGTGCAAACCAAAGTGTGGCGTGTGGATTGGGGCTCTAATAGAAACATAGAAACATAGAATTTGATGGCAGATAAGAACCCCTTGTCCCATCTAGTCTGCCCCTTTTTTTTCTTTTTTTAATTATTTTTTATCTAACCTTGTTTGATCCTTATTTCTTTGTAAGGATATCCTTATGTCTATCCCATGCATGTTTACATTGCTCCACTGTCTTAGCCTCTACCACCTCTGATGGGAGGCTATTCCACTTATCCACTACACTTTCTGTAAAGTAATTTTTCCTCAAATTTTCCCTGAACCTCCCCCCTCCAGTCTCAGTGCATGTCCTCGTGTCCTATTGCTTCTCTTCATTTTGAGAATGTTTCCAATATCCTTTTGAAGATATGGCCTCCAGAATTGAACACAGTATTCTAGATGAGGCCGCACCAATGACCTATACAGTGGCATTATTACTTCTTTCTGCTGCTGATTCTTCTCCCAATGCAGCCAAGCATCTGACTAGCCTTCCTCATTGCTTTGTTACATTGCTTACCTGCCTTTAAGTCACCTGAAATAGTGACTCCTAGATCCCTTTCCTCCTCAGTAGTTTCCAGTATAGTGCCATTAATACTATATTTAGCCTTTGGATTTTTGACACCCAAGTGCATGAATTTGCATTTTTTGGCATTAAACTGTAATTGCCACACTCTTGACCATTCCTCTAGTCTACCTAGATCCTCAATCCTTTTTTTTACCCCACCTGGTGTGTCTACCCTGTTGCATATCATTGTGTCATCTGCAAAAAGGCATACTGTCCCTTTAATGCCATTTGTAATGTCACCAATGAAGATATTAAAAAACACTGTTCCAAGTACAGATCCCAGGGGTACTCCACTGGTAACATTTCCCTCCAGTGAATTCACTCCATTTACCACAACTCTCTGTTTTCTATCCTTCAACCAAGATCTTATCCATTCAATAATCCTAATATCCAATCCCAAACTGTCAAGTTTATTTAGCAGTCTGCGATGTGGAACAGTGTCAAAAGCCTTACTAAAGTCTAGATAAGCTATATCCATGGCTCCACCTTTATCCATCACTTTAGTCACACAGTCAAAAAAGTCAATACGATTTGTTTGACATGATCTCCCCCGAGTGAATCCATGCTGTTTGGGATCCTGTAAATTGCCGGATTTGAGATAATCTACAACTCTTTCTTTTAAGAGTGTTTCCATCAATTTCCCTACTACTGATGTAAGACTCACTGGTCTGTAGTTGTTTGCCTCTTCCTTGCTTCCACTTTTGTGCAGTGGGACTATGTTTGCTCTTTTCCAGTCCTCTGGAATTACTCCTGTAGTTAATGACTGGTTGAATAATTCTATCAGTGGTGCTACCAGCACCTCTTTAAGTTATTTTAGTATCCTTGGATGTATCCCATCTGGCCCCATAGATTTGTCCATCTTCAGCTTTGAGAGTACTGTTAGGAACTACTCCTCTGTAAATGTACTTGTTTCATTTTCCTGAATATCCCTGCAACTTAACTATGGCCCCTTCCCCTCTCTTTCAGTAGGAAATACTGAGCAAAAATAATTATTAAGATGATCTGCTATTACATTGTCTCCCTCAACAAGACTCATAGTCTCTGTCTTTAGTTTTATTATTCCGCCTTTTGTTTTTATCCTTTGGCTTATATACCTAAAAAAAGTTTTGCCTCCTTTACCCACTGACTGGGCCATTTTCTCCTCAGCTTGTGCCTTTGCATATCTGATTACCTTCTTAGTCTCCTTCTGTCTAACAATATATATCTCTTTGTCTTCATTATTTTGTGTCTGCTTATATTTCCTAAATGCCATCTTTTTTGCTTTCACAATATTTGCTACTTCTTTTGCAAACCACACTGGCTTCCTTTTCCTTGTGTTTTTCCTAACACTTTTGTTGCCTTTAATATTGCACATTTGAATGTTTCCCACCTCTCATGCACTGCTTCCAAATTCCTCCACTCTGCCAAAAAATCGCTTACACATTTCCCCATCCATACAAAATCAGCCTTCCTAAAATCCAACACCTTTGTTTTTGTATGGGACGAGTCAGTCTCTCTCTTTATGCTGAACCATACTGCTTGATGATCACTGGATCCCAGGTTTTCACCCACTTTTACGTCTGATATTCTGTCTCCATTTGTAAGTATTAAGTCTAAATTTGCATCTTTCCAAATGGGCTCCCTCACCAATTGGTGGAGGGATGTTTCCTGAAGGGAATTTAAAATGTCCCTACTTCTAGTGGAACTAGCAACAGACACCTCCCAGTTTACATCAGGAAGATTGAAGTCTCCCATGATTATTACCTCTCCTTTTAATGGCATTTTGTCCTGCAATAGGTTCTTGTCGAGTTCATCTTCCTGACCTGGTGGCCTGTATATCACACCAATACAAATAATCGACTTCTCTCCTGTTTCTATGGTCACCCAAAGGGTCTCAGTTTTTTCTTCAATACTTTGTATTAAGGTATTTATGCTTTTTTTACATACATTGCTACCCCTCCTCCGATTTGTCCAATTCTGTTCTTCCTAAATATGATGGCAATATTACCAGAATTATAGTCAAATTGATGTGATTTTTCAATTCTTCACTTCCATAGCAACATCAAATGCAAAAATGTTCTAGTGTCCAGATTTCTTTCTGCGCTATGTTAGACAAGATTTTTGAATTCTAAAATCATCTATTTTCACTACACCCTAGAGTGGTTGTGAGAAAGGGTTATGATTGATAGTACTATAACTTTCAGAATTAATCATAATAGGCCTATTACTGACCCAGACAATGGCCCATTTAAAAATCAAGGACAATGGTATAGGAAGCCTGAGTGACAGAATGCTTCTCATCTCCATAAATTAAAGTGCAAGCAAGAGACACTGCTTCCTATGTTATTTTCATAGGACTAAATGTATACATGCCATTCTTGATGCCTCACCCAGGGAGGATGGGATAATCTGAGAACATCCAGCAGTAAGTCATAATTGAAAATAGGCAGGCTCAGACTTTAGATGAACTGTGTGAAATAGTCTATAGATGTTTGTGTTCTGGGTAAAAACAATAGATAAAGTAAAGATTGTAAGATAAATCGGTGATAACATTTTGGGTAAATTATGTTAAAGATAAGTCCATTCTAGAGTGTGTAGAAAGAGAAGAATAAGGACAAATTACAGTAGGTGTGTGACCAAGGTTAATAGTCCTGAAAAAATTACACTATAGCTGTCACCACAGTCAAGACCACCATAACTAGGGTTGTTACCTGAAGGGTAAAACCAGTAGGAAGGTCCAAAAGTAGGAGATGTGATCTATAATCACTGAATGTATTTATAAATATTCTAAAGAATACCATTAGGAAATAAATGTTAAATGGTAGAAGGAAGACCCTCTTATCGGGCAGCTACAGTATATCACCCTTAGATACTTATAGTGAACTAATATGGAAAAGTTCTAATACTTTTTAAAGGCTGAATCAGGGTACAAGAATCATAATATTATCCATCTGGGATCCACTAATAATTTCAAGCGATATCAACATACAGCAGTTCTAATAGGACAGCGCTTGCAACTATGAACAATAAAGCCACCTGTATGAGAAATCTTGAAGAATGTAAATACAGCATACAGTAGCTGAAGATAGCTTTTGTGATGTTTTCTATCAAGCCCTTTCTTTGCCCTAAGGGATATACCATATTCACTACCACGGGGATTATGGTATGTCTGTGGTCGGAGTGTATATAAATGGCTGTCACTTATGTCTTTTGGATTGTGCTTTACAGGAAAAGTTGTACCAGATGCTAGAATATAGTGGAATGATAGTGGAACATAAGGATCTGCAGGACACATTTATCGAAAAACCTTTCTGTCAGAGCAAGGTTAGAATGGAGAGAAATACAGCTGATACAAAGGAAATAATGTATAAGCCCATTTTTTACACTATCCACAGGATATGAAGTCGGATTGGGACTTGGAAATATAATTACAGTCAGAACATGGAGAATATCAGCAACTCAAAGGATTTAGGATTTAGGAGACTTAATTGATAACATTACTGAAATATATGAAATTACTTTCAGGAATGTTAGTAGAGAGCTGCAAGCTGTAAAAATGGATTTAATGCAGCATTGATTGGTTTTAGATTATGTTACAGATAATTTTATTTTACAGCAGTCTTCTTAAGGTATTGTCACGTTACAGACAGTATATGGGGTGAAGTGCTGCACAAATTTTACAAACACTTCCAATTAAGAATAAGTGATAGATTAGAAAATGAATGATATTATTCAGTTGAAGAATTATTTTGCTAGAATATAATTACAATAATGTGATACAAGAGTATTGGATCTCCTTCAGTGTATATATTTACTGTTGTCTCTTGAGCTATTGTAAAACCTTATATTGTGTGCAGCAGCAGATATAGATATTAAAATGCACATGCTACCATATATGGACTTGCTCTTTGATTCTGGACAACAAGTGTAAAGATCACAAAGTGGCTGATTTATCACCATTCGCATCTGAGGATGCGGATGTCCTGTGTTAATATCGGCCCAATCCACAATGCAATAATTGATTACATAGCATGGATGTATCAATTATTGCATGCAGGGACAGAGATTGTGAGAAAGCTCTGTCCCTGTGATGCGACTCCACAGCCAAATTGGGGTATTTTTCACAAAAAATACCCCAATTATGTGCTGCCCATGATCCGCTGTTTGACATCGCCACCGCCACAACCCCCTCTCTGTTGTGATGACCACCCAGACCATGATCATACCTACCAACATCCAGGGATAGGTGATCAGAGCTCCTGGACGGCTGCAAGTCATTGGGGAACCCTGCTGCTATGACCTCTGATGCTGTAAAGTAAGCTGCCACTTTGCAACATGAGTTAACTGCTCCAGGGGGCATAGGAGCATTAGGGAGCCCTGATGTCCGCCTGCCTTCACCTGAGCACCGGTCACCAGTCCACTGTGATCAGCCATATGATCTGATTACTAAAAAGAAAATGAGGGTTAAAGGGTTTGGAACAGTTTTTCATAAAAACTGCTCCAAAAAAAACTTTAATACAGTCAGGTGATACTAAAATAATGTGATCATGTAAAAACACCCCTTTTCACATTATTTTAGTAAAACAGTTGTTAATAAATTTTCCCAAAAGTATTTTCTGCAGAAAGAAGGTGACAACAAGAGACACTAGTGACAGTGGTTTCAAAGCTCCTGATTTTTCTAATAACTTCCCATACCTGGAAAAGAGTGAAGCTGTGACCACACATTTGCAAGTTTGAGAACTATTTCCCATTCAAATGACAATTTAGTTCTGTCAGTTTAATTGCTTATCTCATCCTGATTAATGGAACTCCTCATTGTGCTTATGCATATTTTAATTGCTATTGTATTGCAAGTAATAATTGTAAGTGAAGTTGGTCTTGGAGCTTTGGTTTTTATAGCTTTATGTGCATGCAAATGGACATGCTGCATTACAGATACAGTAGACTGGTTGACAATATATTTATTTTTGAAATAATTTAATTGAAATTCTTTTTTAGGATCGACAATCTGTTAGTATTCTTTAATAGGTGGTGATTAATTTTACATGGAAATAGTAAGTAACATTAATGATGGTGAGCAGTATTAATTGTTCAGCATTGAACTAAACACTGAAAAAAATCTTACATGTAACCATATGCTACTATTAAGGTCTTATCATCTAGTCATCTCCTGTTCAGTTTTACAGAACCTCATTATGTGATTTTTAATTATTGTAAACCAGTTTTTATGACCCATCATTTGCCAGACCCCCGCTACCCCCCTCACACCCTAATCATGAAAACATTGTTTTCTTGTGCTGGTTGCATTAGGCATCTTAAGGTGGGTACACACTAGTAGATAGATCTGCAGATCAATTGATCTGCAGATATATCTATGGACGGATCGGGCAGTGTGTTGAGCATACACACTGCCCGATCCGTCGGGGACTGACGTCATGAACTGGGCGGGCGTGTACACACGCCCGCCCAGTTCAGCTGTCAATCACCGCCGGCCGCCGCAGCATGTGTACGAGCGGTCGGCCGACCGCCGTACACACACAGCGACGCGCCAATATATCGGTAGATATATTGCCCGTTGGCTGTGCTGCGGGGCCAACGCGATACGTCTGTGAACGACGGAGTTCACAGACGTATTGGCCGTACACACTGGCCGACGGACCTGCGATATATCAGCCGTTCAAGAGAATGGCCGATATATCGGCCAGTGTGTACGGGCCATTATTCTTTACACAGTCTTGCAATATGTTTGTATACAGTGGTAGCCATTAGTGGGTGCAGGAACTCCCACTGTGCATGTTGGAGATGGGGCAGATAATTCGCGAGGTTTATATAGATAGCATTACAAACTCCTCAGGTTCAATTATAAACAAGACTAGATGTCTTGAAAAACAAATTCTGAAATTAGACTGCTGCACAATCTCTTGCATGAGCTTTTCCCTGCAGGAGAATGAGTTGCAGGATTTGTTGAAATACCAGAAAGAAAAGTTAATCTTGTAGAGTTAGAAATCCCTCACTGTAGAGAAAAAATACTTTATGAAGATCTGGGTCTAGAGTAATTTCTTCAAATAATCAGCCCCAAAACTGAGAAAACAGTAAATGAATACTCATCCAACACAATTTAACATTATTTCTCTGACGTCCTAGTGGATGCTGGGAACTCCGTAAGGACCATGGGGAATAGACGGGCTCCGCAGGAGACTGGGCACTCTAAAAGAAAGATTAGGTACTATCTGGTGTGCACTGGCTACTCCCACTATGACCCTCCTCCAGACCTCAGTTAGATTTCTGTGCCCGGCCGAGCTGGATGCACACTAGGGGCTCTCCTGAGCTCCTAGAAAGAAAGTTTATTTTAGGTTTTTTATTTTACAGTGAGACCTGCTGGCAACAGGCTCACTGCATCAAGGGACTAAGGGGAGAAGAAGCGAACCTACCTGCTTGCAGCTAGCTTGGGCTTCTTAGGCTACTGGACACCATTAGCTCCAGAGGGATCGACCGCATGGAACTGGCTTTGGTGTTCGTTCCCAGAGCCGCGCCGCCGTCCCCCTTACAGAGCCAGAAGCAAGAAGAGGTCCGGAAAATCGGCGGCAGAAGACTTCGGTCTTCACCAAGGTAGCGCACAGCACTGCAGCTGTGCGCCATTGCTCCTCATGCACACTTCACACTCCGGTCACTGAGGGTGCAAGGCGCTGGAGGGGCGCGCCCTGAGGGCAATATATGACACCTTGGCTGGCAAATCTACATCATATATGGTCCTAGAGGCTATATAGATGTAAAATTACCCCTGCCAGTATTCCAGAAAAAGCGTGAGAAAGTCAGTTGGAAAAGGGGCGGGGCTTCTCCCTCAGCACACTGGCGCCATTTTCTCTTCACAGTGCAGCTGGAAGACAGCTCCCCAGGCTCTCCCCTGTAGTTTTCAGGCTCAAAGGGTTAAAAAGAGAGGGGGGGCACTAAATTTAAGCGCAATATTGTATATACAAGCAGCTATTGGGAAAAATTCACTCAATATAGTGTTAATCCCAAAATTATATAGCGCTCTGGTGTGTGCTGGCATACTCTCTCTCTCTGTCTCCCCAAAGGGCTGTGTGGGGTCCTGTCCTCAGTCAGAGCATTCCCTGTGTGTGTGTGTGTGTGTGTGTGTGTGTGTGTGTGTGTGCGGTGTGTCGGTACGGCTGTGTCGACACGTTTGATGAGGAGGCTTATGTGATGGCAGAGCAGATGCCGATAAATGTGATGTCGCCCCCTGTGGGGCCGACACCAGAGTGGATGGATAGGTGGAAGGTATAAACCGACAGTGTCAACTCCTTACATAAAAGGCTGGATGACGTAACAGCTGTGGGACAGCCGGCTTCTCAGCCCGCGCCTGCCCAGGCGTCTCAAAGGCCATCAGGGGCTCAAAAACGCCCGCTCCCTCAGATGGCAGACACAGATGTCGACACGGAGTCTGACTCCAGTGTCGACGAGGTTGAGACATATACACAATCCACTAGGAACATCCGTTACATGATCCCGGCAATAAAAAATGTGTTACACATTTCTGACATTAACCCGAGTACCACTAAAAAAGGGTTTTATGTTTGGGGAGAAAAAGCAGGCAGTGTTTTGTTCCCCCATCAAATGAGTGAATGAAGTGTGAAAAAGCGTGGGTTCCCCCGATAAGAAACTGGTAATTTCTAAAAAGTTCCTGATGGCGTACCCTTTCCCGCCAGAGGATAAGTTACGCTGGGAGATATCCCCTAGGGTGGATAAGGCGCTCACACGTTTGTCAAAAAAGGTGGCACTGCCGTCTTAGGATACGGCCACTTTGAAGGTACCTGCTGATAAAAATCAGGAGGCTATCCTGAAGTCTGTATTTACACACTCAGGTACTAGACTGAGACCTGCAGATAGTGCTGCTGCAGCGTGGTCTGTAACCCTGTCAAACAGGGATACTATTTTGCAAACATAAGACGTCGTCTTATATATGAGGGATGCACAGAGGGATATTTTGCCGGCTGGCATCCAGAATTAATGCAATGTCCATTCTGTCAGGAGGGTATTAGAGACCCGACACTGGACAGGTGATGCTGACTTTAAAAGGCACATAGAGCCTTATAAGGGTGAGGAATTGTTTGGGGATGGTCTCTGGGACCTCGTATCCACAGCAACAGCTGGGAAGAAAAATTTTTACCTCAGGTTTTCTCACAGCCTAAGAAAGCACTGTATTATCAGGTACAGTCCTTTCGGCTTCAGAAAAGCAAGCGGGTCAAAGGCGCTTCCTTTCTGCACAGAGACGAGGGAAGAGGGAAAAAGCTGCACCAGTCAGCCAGTTCCCAGAATCAAAATTCTTCCCCCGCTTCCTCTGAGTCCACCGCATGACGCGGGGGCTCCACAGGCGTAGCCAGGTACGGTGGGGGGCCGCCTCAAAAATTTCAGCGATCAGTGGGCTCGCTCACAGGTGGATCCCTGGATCCTTCAAGTAGTATCTCAGGGGTACAAGCTGGAATTCGAGGCGTCTCCCCCCCGCCGTTTCCTCAAATCTGCCTTGCCGACAACTCCCTCAGGCAGGGAGGCTGTGCTAGAGGCAATTCACAAGCTGTATTCCCAGCAGGTGATAGTCAAGGTGCCCCTACTTCAACAAGGACGGGGTTACTATTCCACAATGTTTGTGGTACCGAAACCGGACGGTTCGGTGAGACCCATTTTAAATTTGAAATCCTTGAACACATATATAAAAAAATTCAAGTTCAAGATGGAATCGCTCAGGGCGGTTATTGCAAGCCTGGACGAGGGGGATTACATGGTATCTCTGGACATCAAGGATGCTTACCTACATGTCCCCATTTACCATCCTCACCAGGAGTACCTCAGATTTGTGGTACAGCATTGCCATTACCAATTCCAAACACTGCCGTTTGGACTGTCCACGGCACCGAGGGTCTTTACCAAGGTAATGGCAGAAATGATGATACTCCTTCGAAAAAAGGGAGTTTTAATTATCCCGTACTTGGACGATCTCCTTATAAAGGCGAGGTCCAAGGAGCAGTTGTTGGTCGGAGTAGCACTATCTCGGGAAGTGCTACAACAGCACGGATGGATTCTATACATTCCAAAGTCACAGCTGGTTCCTACCACACGCCTACTGTTCCTGGGGATGGTTCTGGACACAGAACAGAAAAAAGTGTTTCTCCCGCAGGAGAAAGCCAAGGAGCTGTCATCTCTAGTCAGAGACCTCCTGAAACCAAAACAGGTATCGGTGCATCACTGCACACGAGTCCTGGGAAAAATGGTAGCTTCTTACGAAGCAAAATTCCATTTGGCAGGTTCCATGCAAGAACCTTTCAGTGGGACCTCTTGGACAAGTGGTCGGGATCGCATCTTCAGATGCATCGGCTGATAACCCTGTCTCCAAGGACCAGGGTATCTCTACTGTGGTGGCTGCAGAGTGCTCATCTTCAAAAGGGCCGCAGATTCGGCATACAGGACTGGGTCCTGGTAACCACGGATGCCAGCCTTCGAGGCTGGGGGGCAGTCACACAGGGAAGAAATTTCCAAGGACTTTGGTCAAGTCAGGAGTCGTCCCTACACATAAATATTTTGGAACTGAGGGCCATTTACAATGCCCTAAGTCTGGCAAGGCCTCTGCTTCAAAACCAGCCGGTACTGATCCAATCAGACAACATCACGGCAGATGCCCATGTAAACCGACAGGGCGGCACAAGAAGCAAGATGGCGATGGCAGAAGCCACAAGGATTCTCCGATGGGCGGAAAATCACGTCTTAGCACTGTCAGCAGTGTTCATTCCGGGAGTGGACAACTGGGAAGCAGACTTCCTCAGCAGACACGACCTACACCCGGGAGAGTGGGGACTTCATCCAGAAGTCTTCCAACTGTTGGTAAACCGTTGGGAAAGGCCACAGGTGGACATGATGGCGTCCCGCCTAAACAAAAAACTAGATATTGCGCCAGGTCAAGGGACCCTCAGGCAATAGCTGTGGACGCTCTAGTGACACCGTGGGTGTACCAGTCGGTTTATGTATTCCCTCCTCTGCCTCTCATACCAAAGGTACTGAGAATAATAAGAAAACGAGGCGTAACAACGATACTCGTGGTTCCGGATGGGCCAAGAAGAGCTTGGTACCCAGAACTTCAAGAAATGATATCAGAGGACCCATGGCCTCTACCGCTCAGACAGGATCTACTACAGCAGGGGCCCTGTCTGTTCCAAGACTTACCATGGCTGCGTTTGACGGCATGGCGGTTGAATTCCGGATCCTAAAGGAAAAGGGCATTCCGGAAGAAGTCATTCCTACGCTGATAAAAGCCAGGAAAGAAGTAACCGCAAACCATTATCACCGTATTTGGCGAAAATATGTTGCGTGGTGTGAGGCCAGGAAGGCCCCAACAGAGGAATTTCAGCTGGGTCGTTTTCTGCACTTCCTAAAGTCAGGGGTGACTATGGGCCTAAAATTGGGTTCCATTAAGGTCCAGATTTCGGCTCTGTCGATTTTCTTCCAGAAAGAACTGGCTTCACTGCCTGGAGTTCAGACATTTGTAAAGGGAGTGCTACATATTCAGCCCCCTTTTGTGCCTCCTGTGGCACCTTGGGATCTCAACGTGGTGTTGAGTTTCTTAAAATCACATTGGTTTGAGCCACTTAAAACTGTGGATTTGAAATATCTCACGTGGAAAGTGGTCATGTTATTGGCCTTGGCTTCGGCCAGGCGTGTGTCAGAATTGGCGGCTTTGTCATGTAAAAGCCCTTATCTGATTTTCCATATGGATAGGGCAGAATTGAGGACTCGTCCCCAGTTTCTCCCTAAGGTGGTATCAGCTTTTCACTTGAACCAACCTATTGTAGTGCCTGCGGCTACTAGGGACTTGGAAGATTCCAAGTTACTGGACGTAGTCAGGGCCTTAAAAATTTATATTTCCAGGACGGCTGGAGTCAGGAAAACTGACTCGCTTTTTTATCCTGTAGGCACCCAACAAAATAGGTGCTCCTGCTTCTAAGCAGACTATTGCTCGCTGAATTTGTAGCACAATTCAGCTGGAGCATTCTGCGGCTGGATTGCCGCATCCTAAATCAGTAAAAGCCCATTCCACGAGGAAAGTGGGCTCATCTTGGGCGGCTGCCCGAGGGGTCTCGGCTTTACAATTTTGCCGAGCTGCAACTTGGTCAGGGGCAAACACGTTTGCTAAATTCTACAAAATTGATACCCTGGCTGAGGAGGACCTTGAGTTCTCTCATTCGGTGCTGCAGAGTCATCCGCACTCTCCCGCCCGTTTGGGAGCTTTGGTATAATCCCCATGGTCCTTACGGAGTTCCCAGCATCCACTAGGACGTCAGAGAAAATAAGATTTTACTCACCGGTAAATCTATTTCTCGTAGTCCGTAGTGGATGCTGGGCGCCCATCCCAAGTGCTGATTGTCTGCAATACTTGTATGTAGTTATTGCCTAACTAAGGGTTATTGTTGAGTCATCTGTTGAGAGGCTCAGTTTTATTTCATACTGTTAACTGGGTGTAGTATCACGAGTTATACGGTGTGATTGGTGTGGCTGGTATGAGTCTTACCCGGGATTCAAAATCCTTCCTTATTGTGTCAGCTCTTCCGGGCACAGTATCCTAACTGAGGTCTGGAGGAGGGTCATAGTGGGAGGAGCCAGTGCACACCAGATAGTACCTAATCTTTCTTTTAGAGTGCCCAGTCTCCTGCGGAGCCCGTCTATTCCCCATGGTCCTTACGGAGTTCCCAGCATCCACTACGGACTACGAGAAATAGATTTACCTGTGAGTAAAATCTTATTTTATTTATTTTAGGAAATTTTAGGCAAATGCTGCCTGAATCAGTACAGTGTAAATATTGTGGAATATGACATGAATAAGGTAGAAAAATATTTAGCATATGGCCAGACATGCAGGACCTACAGTATGGTAAGTGGGAGCATTTCAAAGATCAGTAAGTAGTCCATGAAATTAAATAGAGTGACACATTTCAAAGAATTCTTATCAGTCAACTGATATGTGCTGATGATATTCAACATGAACCTCATTGACAAATGCAGACTAAATTGCATAATTCCTGTAATAAATATAGTTACAGACTTGACTTTACAGTAGTGAAATAAATTACTGGGAGTAAAAGCTCTTCAGGTCATAGACTTAATAAAACTACAATTTTACAAAAACTCTCCAAATTATCAATACATCCGCAGAAGTCCACCAAGTTATCCAAAAGGTGGGAGCCTGTATCTTTCATGGAACCACTAGGAACACTTGAAGGATTATCATGCCAGACATACTGTAGCAGAAGAAAAGTACAAAATTGCACATACTTTATAAATAACCTAGTAATAGTAAAAAAAAATGTACCTTTAGAATATGAATTAATCCCAAACAACTGAATAGACATATAATAGAAAATATTTTGTCACACAGTATTTGTCCAAAACTGGAATATTTTCAGTTTGCATTATAATTAACTATATGGTGCCATAAGGTATCCACAGCACCAAATTACATAAACAAATAAGCAACCAAGAGAGCAGTGACTTACAGTTCAAGGCAATATAGGACAAGTATATATATATATATATATATAGTATATATACAGTATATACACATATATATATATATATACACACAGTATATATATTGTATACACAGTATATATATATATACATACAGTATATATATATATATATATATATATATATATCTGCATCAGCAAGTAAAATGTATGAGTCCCGCATGTGGAACTAGATGAGACATTGATTTACTTAAAAAAACATTTTCTACTCCGTTTTGAATGGCAGTGATGACATAGAATGCCCTTGAGAATAAATCCAGTATGAGAGAGTAAAAAATAAAATCAAGCTCTGGCGCAATATTCTAGAGTGGAAATAATAGCAGATGAGATTTATTTTAGGGGAAGGTGATGAACTGGAATCAGCAACAAAAGACCATGAAGCTAATATTATTTTTAGAAACTCAAGACTCATGAAACATAAATTTGAGATATTTAACCTGAAATTTTCTAAGTAAGAGCCATACGTTAAACATTGAACATCTTCTGACCCTAACTGGATTAAGACTTGTTCTGAAAAATTCCAGACATTACAAAAAATGCCTGCCCATAAAAATATACAGAGTCCTCGGCATGGTAAATTACCTTTCTAATCTTGTAGCTATCTGTCTAACGTGTGTGAACTATTGAGTCACAGCAAACAAAATTCTACTAAGTAAAACAGGGTACCATCAGGCATAACTTCTAAAAGATATGGTAATCTCAATCACTTTGGTATTGCACTATTATGCAGTTCAATCTGCCAGTAACATTTGCAAGGACAGCACTAAAAAAGGATAGCGTTGGGCTATGCTTATATTGTACAGAACTGTTTACTAAAGTATTTGAAATGGATAAAACAAGAGATGTGCAGTTAGGTTCTTCAGAAAACCTAATCCACTCATATTTTGTGGATCCAAACTAAAACCCAGTCCAGATCCCCTAATCTGATCCGAACCGAGTCCTGGTTTAAATCTTCCCGCGGTTTAGAATTCAGATTTTAAATCCAGATTTCAGGTTTTGGATTGTAAAAGTCATGATTTTAGCTGTTTTTGTCTATTTTTTTTAAATCAAACCGAAATCCAAATCCGAACAAAAATACTTTCAAGTGGTTTTGGTTTTGCCAAAACACGATAATGAATTAGAACCAAGATACAGGGGTCCGCACACATCTGTAGAGAAAAACCACTATAAATTGTGCGATATGATCATAAATGTCTGGAACTTATTACAAAGAAAACCATATTAAATACCCCAATAAGCCTGCAGGACATCCTTTTCAACTGTACAGATTATGACTGCGATATTAGTTACTACAAAAAAAAATATATATTTTGTGCCTTTGACCTTAGCATGACTTGCCTACCACATTTGATATTCTATATTTTCCATAAAAAAGATGAATTGTCTATACAACATAATAGAATCAGAGCAATGATTTTAGGGTGTCTAAGAAGAATCTTCACTTATGCTGTGCATGCAAATTCGTTTTTTTGGCCTTCATAGCTAAGTTGTCACTATATAGATCTTGTATTGACAAGCTGCCAAATGAAGGATATCAGCTACTTCAAACTGCAGACAGAACTTGGTAAAAAGTTTCCATAGATTTGTTTAGTTTAGTTGTCAGAGAGGCATATGGAATATCTACAAGATGCAAAGGCTAATCTTTCAAGGTGTGACACTGCAAATATTTTACATTATTTTCTGATAATGCAACACATCTTACTTACTGTATAAGGATTTCAAATGATTTAGTGAAAATTTGGAGCACATCCTCTCCTGTATATCCTAAGAGCAGGAATAAACAACAAAATAAGTAGACACAAATATTTACTGAATCCCCAATATACACCAGCCCATAGACTGCACAGTAGATCTGCAATCAGACTCATTAATAGATGAGCACGGACTCTGTTAACAGCCATAAGACAGTTCCAAAACAAATACTTGTGACTAATGACTTGTGCCTTACAGACCGAGAGGCCTATTAGCAAACAAAACCTACAAATATCTTCCTATCCTTCACGGAATTTACAATATATTGATTTAATCCATTAAATGCCAAAAACAGTAAAAAAAAATAAGAACAAACAAATATAGAATTTAGGAATTCATTCCTGTAATGTTTTTACCACTGCCATCGGGAATCCCCCCCCCCCCCCATCGCAACTTCTCCCGCACCATGCCATCCAACACTTTACTGTACAGGGGTCACAGCACAGCAGCAGGATATCCCAATGCCTGGCAGTGCTCACTAGAGCACCGATCGCAGGCTCATGGATGGGTGAATATAAATAAAATAAAATGTTTTTTGAAGATGATCAGGGGGCAGAGAAAGCTGTGCAGAGGTACTCCAATCGCAGTGCTGCCCTCTGATTATGTCAGAAGCTGGTGTTATTATCACATGGCACACGGCAGTATTTTTTAAAATTACTTTTATATATAAGTTCTCCAGATCCCATTATAAGTATGGGGACATTTTGTTTTACATATTTTTTTTTTTTAGAATTTTGGCCAGATTGCATTTCCCATTCTAAGTATGGGAAATTTCAATCTGGGTTACTAAAAAAGCCCTATAATATATTTGAGTGAAACTAAAATAATGTGAAAAGTGTGTGAAAACAGCCTTTCACATTATTTTATAATTTTTTTTTTATAAATTGCCCCATATTTTCTACTTGATTTTGAATTTCAGACTAAATATACTCATTTACAGTACAGTATGTATTGTGCCTCTGTAATTAGGTTTCAGTGTCAGAGCTATAACTATATACATATATATATAGCTGTAACTATATATATAGCTGTAACTATATATATTTATATCAGACTACTGTATATACATATATCACCGGCACACCAGTGTTATTGCTTTACTTGCTCTGGTGCCCTCCTCAAGGATTCAACCCCAAATAGACTGTATTCCATAAAGCAGACTGCACTCAGAGACTGTCCATCCACTGGTTTAGTGCAAAAAACCCCACAGGGTGTGCTTTAATATGTTAACTAACAATGGTAGACATTGGAGTTTTAGTTCATGTATTAATCAATGCATTTAAGACTGCAGCCACTGGCAAGGGACCCCACTGTACTGTAGGTCCTACTCTATTGCTCAAAATAATTATCATGAAAATAGCTATTAAATTAGTGTTAAACTTTGGGTATACTAGCTGGTCTAAAGCTCACAACAACTTTGCTTAAATAGGTGATCAGTTACCAACACACCTGTTGTAAAGCACCTAGGAGAACAGCTGTTACAAGCTATAATTAAGTTAAAAACAGGGTCCATGAGAAAATGTGAGCACAAAAAGATTAATTAAAAATGAATCTAATAAACAAAAAACACTATTCCCCTTCACTCACCTATTCCTAGATTTAGGGTGCAACATGGTTTGTGACCACATTGTTTAAATAGAAATCACAGGGGCTCTGCACTCGCTATATTAACTAACAATGATAAACAGTGGAGTTTTAGTTCATGTATTGATCAATGCATTTAAGGCTGCAACACCTGGCAAGGGACCCCACTATACTGCAGGTCCTACTCTAGTGCTTAAAATAATTATCATTAAACTAGCTATCACATTAGTGTTAAACTTTGGGTATGCTATAATATATATGCCTGTATATATTATACACAGACATTTATAGAACACTGCAAGAAAATGGATTTTGATACAAATCCTCATTATACCACATGCATGCACTCAATCAGCCCATTTTGTGTCATCTTTTATAGGGGTAGACTAACCCACCCAGGGTAAGCCTCAACAGTGGACTCAAGATGGTTGCCTCACCGGGTACCTTGTGAGGGTGGAATACACAATGTTTGGAAGTGATTATGCAAAATGCCTACACCAATACTGTGTAATGCTTACCCTGCACTCTAGATCTTTTTTTTCCTGTCTGTGTGGCTTGTCTATTGTTGTACTACTTAAATCTTCTATATTATGTACATTGTTTTTGATGTATGTAAAATGCCTTGAGTCCTGTTGGAGAAAGAGCGCTATATATATATATAAAATTATTATTATTATTATTATTATTATTATTATTATGAATAAATTGTATTTTTTT
Source organism: Pseudophryne corroboree (assembly GCF_028390025.1). Lineage (NCBI taxonomy): Eukaryota > Metazoa > Chordata > Amphibia > Anura > Myobatrachidae > Pseudophryne > Pseudophryne corroboree. The sequence continues at coordinate 607,915,988 of NC_086449.1, read as the reverse complement.
AAATTTAACTTTATTGAATAAAAATATCCAAATGTACATGGAAAGAGCTTTCTATTTTTTTTCTGCCTGTTGGTGTTTATCTATTGAGAGTCAGCATCTCATTTGAAAACTGCAGTTCATATCATAGGGTATTTTTATTGAAAAAATGATTATAAACTAGGGGTGTGCGTTGGGCCATTTTTGGGGTTTTGTGTTATGGTTTTGGATCTGTATTGGTTTTGCCAAAACCACCCTTGTGGGTTTTGGTTTTGGATCTGTATTTTTTTGGAAAAATTATAAAAACAGCTAAAATAACAGAATTTGTGGGTGTTATTGCTCCTACAGTATTATTAACCTCAGTAACATTCATGTCCACTCATTTCCAGACTATTCTAAATACCTCACTGCTCACAATATTGTTTGCAGCCAGTTTAGGCCAAAAGGTTGCACCGAGGTAGCTGGACAGAGCAGCATATGCACTTGGATGTATATACTGGAAGGACAAAATATTTAAAAAAAAAGTATATATTTAAAAAAAAATGATGCATTAGCCAAGGGTCAAGTTTTGAGTTCACGAAAAAATGATTATGTCAAAGAAGAATAAAAAAGACAATATTTTAGATTTAATTTATTTATTTTTAATGTCAGTTTATTTTAATTTAGTTTATTTCATTTCATTTATTTAGGAACAAATTCTTCTTTTCCTAATATATTATCTTCGATAAGCAGAAACTTCAGTATATAAGTGTGGACAGTTTATTTATATTTAATGTAAATTTAACTAATTTATAATTATTATGAATAATAATATTAATTTGAATTAATCACAAAGAATTATGAAAATAGGACAATACATTATAACATAAGAATATGAGCTACAGACAGCAAACCCTGAAATGGAAGGACCATGCCTGGATGTATTCTGGGAGGATACAGCACAAAATATTTTTAAAAATTTCATTTTTTTTGGGGTGGACTGACAGAACACCCCTAGATGGATGGAGCAGCTGCAGCCCCTGGATGTATACTGGGATAACACAGCACAAAATATTAATTTAATCCAAATATATTATTTTTTATATCACACACTGCAATTACAGTGTTGCAAAAATTTATCAGAAGTATAAATAATAATTACACACTGCGGTTGACTACACCAACAGCATTGCACAAAGTGTTTATGAGTAGAAAATAATATTCTCCGGTCTGACTGGCAATGTCACAGTACTTCTGAAAATAAAATAAAAAATTGTATAGTACACTGGGGTATAGCTCAAACAAGAAAAAATAGATTTTTTTATAATTATAATTTTAGGCTTTTTGTTTTAAGCTTTTATTACTTTAATTTCACACTGGAGCAGAGCCCCTGGATGGACGGGCAGATCACCCCTTAATGGATGGAGCAGCCTCTTGATGGACAAATGCAGCAGCAGCCTCTGGATGTGTACTAGGGTACAGCACAAAAATAGAATTAAATATATTTTTTTAATGTTTTTAACACTGGGGCAGGGACCCTGTATGGACGGACAGAGCACCCCTTAATGGATGGAATAGCCCCTTGATGGACGGACTCAGCAGCAGCCTCTGGATGTATACTGGGGTATAGCACAATATAGAATTACATTATATTTTTATTATTTTTTAACAATGGGGCAAAGCCCCTGGATGGACTGACAGAGACACCCCCTTGACAGAGCACCCGCTTGACAGACAGAGCAGCCCCTGGAGGACACAGCAGCCCTTGTATGAGGACACAACAGCCCCTTAGCTGACACAGCTGCCCCTAAATTTGAGCCCACAGCAGCCCCTTAGTTGTCACAGCAGCCCCTTAGATAGATGTCACTGTCACAGCAGCCCCTTAGATGTCAAAGCAGCCCCTTAGATAGATGTCACTGTCACAGCAGCCCCTTAGTTGTCACAGCAGCCCCCTAGATAGATGTCACTGTCACAGCAGCCCCTTACATGTCACAGCAGCCCCTAAATGTGAGCTCACAGCAGCAGACAGCACGGACACGTCCATGCTGTACAATATCCAAAGTTGAAATGAAGATGGCACCGATCACCAGGACTTATATAGAATCCAAAACCCTGCAAGAATCCGACAGTGGGATGATGACTTTTGCCTCGTTTTGGGATCCAAGGAAGGTGGGAAGCCCTGGCTAGGATCACAAAGTTCAGAGGGGTTCAGTTCCTCGGGAACCGAACCCACTCATCTCTAGTATAAACTGGCCCCTTCAGAGGTAGAACAAGGGATAGCAGGCATTAGTTGAGTGCTGTAAGGGCATGTACAAATCCCCAGATGCACATTATAGGAGTAACTAATGGCCTGCTGTATATTTATAAGATCAGGGCAGTAAGTAGTTGTGTGTGAGCAGTGCTATCGTGCAGAGCAAACACTACAGCTTGTACAGCCCCTTGGAGCATCCTAGAGATGATCCAGGCAGCGCTGTTCTTCCCGGCAGCTGGCAACCTTACACCTCGGGATGGCGTCATGGTGTTATGTGCTCAGGGATCATGGCCAGCACAGGGCACTATTAAGCTGTAATCCTGGTTCAGATTGTCTATTTACATACAGTATAAAGAGATCAAGGAAAACATCTAAAATAAATGAGTTGTGAATGGTATGAATATGAAAAGGCTTGTAAAACAATTTCCAATGCTTTGCAAAGTAATACAGTTCAGTTTCATGACCTGTTTAATCAATCTCTTAAAAACAGAACCACACTGCATTTTACAGGCAGAGTTTTATTTATTTGCATGTAATGGAAAAGAAAAAAGTATTCTTGATCGATATATGCAATTAAGTCTTTTTACTTAACTTCAAAGGAAAACAAAGTAACTGCACATAGTGGAAAGTAATGTAACTTTAACAACTGAGCCAAGTTGTTAAGGTATTAAGGGGGTAATTCAGAGTTGATCGCAGCAGCAAATTTGTAAGCAGATGGGCAAAACCATGTGCACTGCAGGTGAGGCAGATATAACATTTGCAGAGAGAGTTAGATTTGGGTGGGTTATTTTGTTTCTGTGCAGGGTAAATACTGGCTGCTTCATTTTTACACTGCAATTTAAATTTCAGTTTAAACACACCCCACCCAAAACAAACTCTCTCTGCAAATGTTATATCTGCCCCCCCCCCCCCCCCCCCCCCCCCTGCAGTGCACATGGTTTTGCCCAACTGCTAACAAATTTGCTGCTGCGATCAACTCTGAATTAGGCCCTAAGTTTTATGGAATTCGTTCAACAAACATAGGGGCTGATTCTTTGTTGGGAACAATGCAATAAAAAAAGTAACTCTGCACCTGGAACAAACCATGAGGTATATTTACTAATATTCGTGTTTGTGCTGATTTGGAGGGAGTTTGATCTCAAATGTTATCGGACTTATTTTACTGCAACTTGTTGAATCCATCTACGGTAATTTACTAAGCTTCTGAGTTCTTCTCTTCGATGTCGATGTCCTTCGTATTTTCGGGCAGTGTTTTACGGGAGTGATTAGTAAAACACTGCCGGACATAAGACAATGAAACCCAGCCAGATCAGTTATCAGTATTTAAAGTGTTAAATGTAAAAAAAAATTGTGTGGGGTCCCCCCTCCTATATATAACCAGCTTCGGGCTCTTTGAGCCGGTCCTGGTTGTAAAAATACAGGGGAAAAATGTGTAGGGTCCCCCCATATTTAAACAACCAGTTCAAAAAATACAGGGGACAAAAGATGTAGGGGTCCTCCATATTTTTTAAACCAGTACAGGGCTCCACTAGCCAGAGAGATAATGCTACAGCCGGGGGACACTTTTATATAGGTCCCTGCAGCCGTGGCATTACCCCCCCAACTAGTCACTCCTGGCCGAGGTTCCCTGGAGGAGTGGGGACCCCTTAAATCAAGGGTTCCCCCCCTCCAGGCACCCAAGGGCCAGGGGTAAAGCCCGAGGCTGTCCCCCCATCCCTGGGCGGTTAATGGGGGGCTGATAGCCTTTGTTTAAAAATTACGATTTTTTGTGTGGTAGAACTACAAGTCCCAGCAAGCCTCCCCCGCAAGCTGGTACTTGGAGAACCACAAGTACCAGCATACTGGGAAATAATGGGCCTGCTGGTACCTGTAGCTCTACAACAACAAAAAATACCCATATAAAAACAAAACACACACCGTGTAAGTAAAACTTTAATTTACATACATGCACACTCACACACTCACATACTTACCTAGTGTCCCACGGAGCCCCTTGGTCCCCTTGTCAAGCAGAATCCTTGGGGTACATGTCAAATAAAAATTATACTTACAACCTATCCAGTGTAGATCTGTCCTCTTCTTATCCAACGTAATCCAGGGACTGTACACATGGAACCCCTTTCCTCGAATGCCAGGACCCCCGTGACTTCTATCACTGAAGGTCCCACCAGCCAATCAGGGAGCGCCACGTCATATCTTCTTTTGGAACACCTCTATTTCTGGTTATATTAAAACATACACCAGGTATATAGACAATCTATTTGTCATTTGGACGGGTTCTAAGGAACAATTCATGAATTTCATGGAAATGCATAATGCCTCTTTAAGCCCAATCAAGTTTACATATACCATCAGTTCTAACAATGTTAACTTTTTGGATGTGTCAGTGTCTTTAACTGATGGGGTAATTACCACTGCTTTATTCATAAAGCCTACTGATCAAAATACACTACTTCATGTGAATAGTTTTCACCCTAAGACATGTAAATATAGTTTGCCTTGTTCTCAATTTATTCAGGACAAAAGGGTCTGTAGTGATTTGACTGTTGCTGAGGGTCATATAGATAATATGATTGAGAAGTTCATTCATCTTGGTTATGACCGAGAATCATTGCTGCAGTCTAAAGCTAGGGCCATGTCTGTGCCGAGGGAACAACTGTTGACACGTAGCTGTAAATCATCGAACAAGACACACTTTCCTTGGGTAAACCACTATAATGTAGCGAGTGGACAGATTAGACATGCTACTAGACAACTTTGGCCTATTGTACAAACTGATAGTGCTCTTAGTTTGAGTAATGTGAATGTCATGCCTTGTTATACTCGTGGTCGAATGATTCGTGACTGGGTCATGAAAACTGATGTAACAGGTATGGGACAAGGACAAAGTGAAGTTTCTAACTTTCTGGCACCAAAGAAAGGATGCTTCAAGTATGTCGATACATGTATACAGGATCTAGTTTCAATCATCCACATAGTGGTAAGAAAATGTACATTACACATAGGCTTTTGAGTCAAACTAGATTTATCATTTATCTTTTCACATGCCCTCATGGGCTCAGCTATGTGTGTAAAATGGAGAGAACATTGCATGAGAGGATGGCCATGCATCACTCTTCTATAAAGCAGGCTATTGAGAGTGGACGCAGTGATCAATCTGTAGCGAGACACTTTCTTGCAGCTGGTCATAATGTTTCTGCACTGCGGTATATTATAATTGATCATATTCCAGCTTCAATTCGTAGGGGGGATAGAGGTTTGAAACATTTGAGGTGAGAAGCCCAGTGGATTTTTAAGCTTGGTACAGCATCACCAGGTGGCATAGACAGATTAAGGGGGGGGGGATGCAGGGCATACTGTACCCCGGGCCACCCTCTGTCAGCCCCCCCCCCCCCCCCCGGCCAGAGCACACTGACATCACTTCCTCTTATGCAGCAGCAGAACCAGCCAGCCAGAATGTGAGCAACAGCAGTATCAGATTTCATGAACTATCAACGGAGCTTCCCAACCAGAGGAGAGATAGGAGGGTGGAGATAGCTGCAAGTGACACAGGGTGGGACCACTGTGGTGTCTGAGTCCTGTGTAACCTAACTAATGAGGGTCTATATACACACACACACACACACACACACACACACACACACACACACACACAGTCCTCCTGAGTCCTATCCCAGTGTGTAAGTAGTACAGAGGCTGCTGCTATTTTTGCATGTTACAAGATAAATTATATATTTTATTTTTCTATGTGTATTTTAAGGTTAAGTTGTCTTTTGTTCCACTACAAGAACATTTTATAAAATAGTTGTCTTTAAATTAGGTGGCGCTATAAACAGTACCCAGGCATTATTAAACTATTAGTTTAAATCTTCCTTCTTAAGTTATGATTGCAATCACCTGTGTTGACACATCCTTATTATCAATGAAATAGTTCAACACAGCGGACTACAATCATATATTAAGAGGGAAGTCCATGAAAGAGCATTTTGTCCCTCCTGTAGTGGGTCATGTTGGGAGGTATGCACAATATTATATACACCCCCCCTTCCACTGGGACCCCCCTGTCTAAAGTGCCCCGGGCACCCCCAAGGCTTAACCCGGCCCTGCCAGGTGGTCTTAATGAACATAGAGGGTTGCATTATTTTTTATAGTTATTTCCTGTAGATATTAATTGGATTCATCTCTGCTTCAGCCTTTTTTGATTCATGATATGTATACAGACTTTAAGTTCTGGTTCAGCAACAATGTGATAACTTGTGGTTAAACTTCTTGTGATAATGTGTTACATTATATGTTGATTAAGTGAGGATGTAAATTAAATTTACTGAAACAGTTTCTTTATTCTAAAACTGTGTGTAATATAAAACTGATTAAACATTTGTAACCAGTGGCGCAGAGAGAGGGGGGGAAGGTACAAATTACCCGGGCCCAGGTCTATTAGAGGGGCCCAGTGAGAGCCCCGGGCTTCCTCCACCTTAACTTGCAGCAGCAGCTGCAGCTTTTCTCCTCTCCACAGCAGCGTATGCTGAGCTAGATTGTGGCCATGGTGGCAGTTAAAATACAATTGTTTCAGTATTTTTTCTAAGGATGCCTTGTGTGATTAGGCCATACCCCCTGAAAAGTACCTGGGCCCAGCCAGGCTCTCGACTGCCCTGTTTGTAACCTGTGTATCCTTCTTTTTCATGATATTGTATGTATAGTGTATGTATTTTTTATGTTTTGTACACTGGGCCTAATTCAGATCTGATCACAGCAGCAAATTTGTTCTCTAATGGGCAGAACCATGTGCACTGCCAGGTAGATAGATATAACGTGCAGAGAGAGTTAGATTTGGGTGTGGTGAGTTCAAACTGAAATCTAATTTGCAGTGTAAAAATAAAGCAGCCAGTATTGTCCTGCACAGAAACAAAATAACCCACCCAAATCTAACTCTCTCTGCACATGTTATATCTGCCCCACCTGCAGTGCACATGGTTTTGCCCATTAGCTTACAAATTTGCTGCTGCGATCAGATCTGAATTAGGCCCATTGTTTTTTTTAGGTGTGCTAATTGTGAGCCGTGACAGCGGACGGAACATGATGATGTCATTAATGGGCATCTGCTGTTCGTCTTGATGTCCGGCATTTTCACGTGGTGTGGATAGTGGATTTAAGGTCAGTCGGTGGTTTTGTATTGTTATGTCCTGTCCTGATGACGAGACATTAAAGTCTTGAAAAGTTGATGTACATATCTGCTTGAGTCTGCTTCTTTCATGTTCCGATTGCCGCCTTCAAGACTGTGTATATTTATATATATATATATATATATATATATATATAGATACACATATATATATATATATATATATATATATATATAAATTAAATATTGATATACTATATATCAACAGGGCAGCCAGCAGGGGGACTGTGGGGACCAGTGTCCCGGGACCTTACAGAGAGAGGGGCCCACCCCTGGCTCCTACCACCAATAACTGTAGAGCTGTACCAGTCTGTGAATTAACAGCAGTCTGACGCACAGGGAGGACGCCTTAAAGCAAGCCTTATCTGCGCATCAGGTCTCTGTGAACCACTCCACCTATATGTAACATCACAATGTATGACATCACATAGGGGTGGAGCAGAATTTTTTTGGGGAGGACGGAGGGTACCTGTCTATTTGGTCAGTCCCGGGCCCCACAATTTCTGATGGCAGCCCTGTATATCAATATATTGCATCTGTGTATACCCAGGATCATTTGAGACTGTGTATAGGATGAACAAACAGTAGTACTGGACCATTGTTGAAACACCCTAGTAGCATATTCACTTTTATTGCACTGATTTATTGAATGCAGATTCTGTTTGTGCTCCCCCTATTGTGAGTGGCTAAGATATTAAAACAGCATAATTCATATATATACATTTAAAATCATGTGAAAACATGTGCAGGATGTGCCAACGGGATTACCCACATGTTATTTAAATGTTACAGTGAAATGTCTGCTCTCACTATATACAGTATGTTCATCAAATGCACTCTTCATTTATAATTCTTTAGCTTGACCAGCCAAGTGATCTATAAGTGAGCAGATTCATGATAATAATTAGGAGCACTGCGCAAACAACATAATATATAATTACATAGGTGGCTGAAGTATGTCTTTCCTTTAATGGTTACTATATTAATATTTATACACTACTGGCATTGGTGAAGGTGGCCACAGGTCCAGCTCCTATTGAGGATAACTATATGGATATAACTTATGCAGAGTATGAGTGGGACCTAGGCACTAAGCCTGTCTGTGACCACTTTAGTGACTAAACTAGCATAGAGAGGATGGCTTTACATGCCTAAATTCAGTTCAATAACATTACCAAAGCAGATTAAAAGGAAAAAGATACAATTTATTCAAACATAGTGAGTGCTAGCTCTAGTGTATATTGCATAACACAATGTATTAAAATGTATTAAAATTATAAAAAGAATGTCTCGTACTAGTAAGAGTATAGAGGAGCCACAGATGGAATATGACATAATCCTGAGGAAGAGACCTGCAGTCTCAAAACGCATTGGCTACTGACTACTAACCACAAGGACTGGACTTCTACTTGACTGTGGACGTTACCTTTAGACATTATCATGGAGCTGGAGCACTGTGTTAATATTCCACCTGTGGCTCCTCTATCCTCTCATTGGTACCACCAAACACCACTTTATAATATACACTCTCTTTGAGTTGTTAATATAATAAAATTCAACAAACATAACATGGTCTAATTCCCTATATATTAATATCAACACACACTATCATAGAAGGAAGTAGGTGCAATTTGTGGATACAAATAATTGTTGGTAAATAGTATCTGGGGAAAGATACACTGCAGAAGAAACAAACATTGTATCTATATCTCTATTCAGCTTCTAGACAAATCACAACCAAATCTTACTGGTGTTAATAAAAAATACGCATCTATAGTAATTATCAACAGTGAATCTTATACATACACTAGGACAATATATTCCAATTGAATATCCTGTAATATAGCAGTTTATTCAGTTATTTAATCAACCACCCTGTCCTGAATATTGACAAATTGAAATAAGGGAATAATAATGTCAGGAATTTAGAGTGGCATGTATAATTTTGTTGCATCACTGGGCATACATATACTTACAATGGGATTGGTATGAAACACCTCCGGTCAAAATCCCGACATGGACAAAATACCGACATTTAGAATACCGACAAGGTCAAAATACCGACATGTAAAATGTTGACAGGTCAAAATGCCGACATGAGTTTTTCATTGTGTTTTTGGTGTGTATGTCGTCGACATAGGTCAACATGGACACCATATAAGTGTACCGCGTCCCCTCGCATGGCTCGCTGCACTCGCCATGCTTCGGGCACAGTGCCTTGCTGCGCTCGGCACACCATTATATTCCCCCTCCAGATCCACTGGGATGGTAAAGTATGAACAAGTTGGTTTCAATGAAAAAAAATCATGAAAAACTCATGGTATTTTTACCATGTCGGGATTTTGACCTTGTCGGGATTTTGACTGTCGGTCAATTGCTGGCGGGATTTTGACCGTCGGGATTTTGATTGTCAGTAAATTGACTGCATCCCCTTACAACAATTAATGTGGTATAACAAAAAAAAAAAATCTTATATATAGAATAGATAAACAGAGCAAACATTTTTTCTTTTCTTCTTTATTATAATTTCTTACATACTGTAGCTGTATGTTTATTTTGAGCACAATTATTGAATCTACTTAAGTGTTATTGGTTTTAACCTCTATATTTCACTGTTGCCAAGTTATTCGCAAAGACAGAAATTTTAATCTAATATAAAAGTAATGTTTTATACATGTGCACATTACCAATACAACCCCTTTTTCTGTTTGTCCTTCGGTGATTGAAAATAGCGACTGGTTGCATTAGCATATTAATAAATTATTTTATGAATTTGTAAATGTTCATGTCTAGGATCTTTCTACCATACCAGACTGATAAGCCGTTTATACAGAAACGTACAATAGTTTTATAATGATTTTAAATGCAGCTAACAATTCAAATGTCAAACACAGTCACAACATTATAACAAGCACAGCAGGGATGTATATAATTGATTCTTTATTTATTTAGTATATTTATTATACAAATTCCGAATATATGCAATCCAGGCTCACACATTGTGATGACATTAATTCCTTCTTAATACATAAGGACATTAGTATCAGATAAAATTTTATGTGACACATTTTCAGTCTCGTCTGTGTTATAAATATGTTTGCCTATCTATATAAACACTAAACACCCTTAAAGGAGTGTTCTACAGTATGCGTTCTATACTGTATGTCCTAGTGGGAGATGCATCAAACATTGGAGAGAGATAAAGTACCATCCAATTAACTTCTAATTCATTTTACAGACTGAGTGTGAAAAATTACAGCTAGAAACTTATTGGTTGGTACTTTATCTCTCTCCACTTTATATCTCTCAAAGGTTTGATACACCTCCCCCTTACTGGTGATGGAACCTATGAGAGAGCTGTTGAGAGTAAACCCAAATATTAATGGTATTATAGACCATAAATGCTCTGTATCTGAGCATTATTTGATAAAATCACCTCAAATCATTGAATAAAGTGCTCAACATCCAAAGCTCTCAGTTTATCGCTATATGACCCTTCTAAATGAAACTTGATTTTTAGGTGGTACTTTAATACACTGAAATATTTATGTTTTCAACTAACAGCCAGAATACAGTAGAAGCACTGTTTAAAACCAATTAAGTACCTTAGGGTGGAGAAGAAATTATGATCTCACATTGTTTGATAAGATTACACTGTTAAATTATATTTCAAAGTTTATATATTTGTTTGCAGCTGAATTAAGGAATTTATAAACAAATGGTGATTATAACCACTCCACTAATATTGTATGTCATTTTTTACTGTGCGTGTGTGTATTTTAAACTATGTAATTTTTATGGAAATTTATTGATATAATAAATTGCTAATGCGCTCTCTTGATAAATTATCAGTGACAAGCTGTTCTTTCCCTCTTTAGTAATCATCACAGACAATACTGCATGAAAAAGGCAGTTGGGAAGTCAGCAATCACAACTGCCTCACTGATGGGGCCAAGTCTTGAGCCCACATCAAGGCACGGCCCCAGATGTGCTAGGTTCTGTCAGAAGTGTATGGCGTGGTGGCATGGCTAGATCCAGAGGGAACTATGAACCATCTTCCAATACAGTGGAACCCATTGCAGACCCACCACCACCAGGGGTGTGGGGAGTGGCCCTGGGCTAAGGGATATAATGAAGTCCATTTTATTTTTAGAGCTCCCATTTTCTGAGGAATTAAAGCCTTGGGCTGATCAGTTTGTGGCTGGTATATTTGATTGCAAGGGGACCCCAACTGTGTCCCCCTCCTGCTATGGAAGTATCCCCATGGCTGGTTCAGACCTGTGCTGGTAATTTGGAAATAGGGGGAATCCCACACTGTTTGTTCCCCTAATTTCCATTACCAGACCAGGTTGAAAAAACCAGGGCTGGTTACTGATATTTTGAATTGATTTTTTGTTAGTTAGCAGGGGGGATCTTACAGTTGTGTCCTCATAATGATAGTGTCTATACAGTATGCCATATGGAGCTAGACACCCAGGAAAACTGAGATGCTATGAGAGGACTAGTGTTCTGTACTGTTCTTTACATTTTTATCTTACATGCAACACAAATGCAGCAAAAAGCAACTCACAATGTACTAGAGATGTTCGGGTGCAACAATAAGCACACAGGAATTGGTTTTATGCAAATACAAAGTCGCAGACTAAGCACAATGGAACTTGTTGTGAGAAAAAAGCTGTGGCCCCTCAAATCGGAACCCTTTTCAAACAAATTCAGAGGGGGAGATATTCTAAGCAGTGAAACGTGTGGAGAAATGAGTAATTGGATAGGTTGCCCATGGCAACCAAACAGCTGCCCTGTATAATTTTATAATATGCAAATTATAAATGTTACTTCAATGCTGATTGGTTGCCATGGGCAACTTCTCCACTACCTCACTTCTCCGCTCTTTTCACTGCTTAGTACATATCCCCCTCAATCACACACAGGTAAAAATGTTGCACAGCAAATTGATCAGTGTAATGTAGCAATGTCACTTTATCACTCTCATTTGTATGATTTATACAAATAAGACGCACATTTTGAGCGAGAAATACTCTCTGTGGCCAAATTACCTGGCATCTGGCACGTCGAGAAGGGCTATTTGGCACGACTGAAGCCACATTCTATCAGGACACATCAGTAACATAAATAAATGGTTTATGTGGAATTTCTCATAGGAACAAAGTTCCATTAGGTGCCTTAAATCAATCTTACACTATCAATACAGGCAATAAAATAAAAATGAAGGATATAGATATATACATCCCTTGTGAAGATGTGTTTACTCTTCTGGATTCTTCCTCATTCGATATACAGTACCAGGCCAGCAGTGGATACAGGTCAGCATATGAGGACAAAAGATAAAGTGGCAACGTGTAATATACAGTAGTCAATTTAATTACATCCAGACATATACACAGTGCACAAAAACATACATATAAAATCACAATAAAAAGTCCCCTTAGCATCAGCCACAGTGAGTATGTGAAACAATTACCAGAAGGATTGAGAACCAATGGTAAACAGTTCTCAAAAAAGCTTTTATAATCAGCAAGTATCCTCCCGGGTAAGGAAACTAGGACTCCCTGGTCCCTGTTAGACAGTTCAACTGTTACTGGCTGGTGTAGCGGGGGTATCCAACACATTTCAACCCCTATTCTTAGGGTCTTTCTCGAGGCAGAATTAATTTCCCCAATTTCTAAGGTGAGTTTTTATGTCCCTGATGTCCAATCACCTTTCACTTTTTTGGCGGTTCCCAGCTGTTTAGTATTTACTAACAGCGGTGCCTCCATCTGTGTATAGAAACATATTATCTCCTGCCAAGTCAGCAGCTTGTTTCACTCTCCTGGTAAACACCTAAACCAGTTGACATAAATACACAATCTCAAATGAGTGTGAACATTTAGCGCTGGTTCCACCATCTGGTTGTTATAGCAACAATAGAGCCGGTCCGTCACTTTCCGTGTCCAAAAGTAGACTTGGGCGGTAGTGCCGCCTATACTTGTGCTCCTTGTTTGGGACCGCTGCTCCTGTGTGGTTGCCATGGTAATGTTCACCCACACTTGTCCCGTCACGTCATTTCTGGGCCATTGTCATGGCGACAGAGTCCGTTTATAAATGCTAGTTTTTACCTATGTAATTTTCCAGGTAATGCAGCATTCACAGAAAGTCCATAATTTATTTTAGTGGGGCGCTTCTGTACAGATGGGATCTTAGACCATAAAAAAAAATTACCAATTTAAAAGAATACCCTTATGAAATGTAATCTATTAAAACGGTATCATATCTAAAAAACAAACAAACATATAAATATGTAAAAAGTACAAGAAATAATGCCAAATCTCTATAGAAGCCACACAAATATTTGGACCTAAAGAAACCATTTTAATTCAAAATCGTTATTGATACCAAGTATTACAGTCATAAATGTATTGCATCTCACTCTTTGCCAGAGGAGTTGTAATATCTCTCTGGTGTTGGTTGCACTTAATGAATTTTATGCCTGCAAATCTCACATTCCCCTTGGTAGAGCAGTTGTGATGGATCTTGAAATGGTTAGCTCATGAGTTTCTAGATCTTTTTTGATGTTCCTACATTGCTTTAGGTCCAAATATTGTGTGGCTTCTATAGAGCTTTGGGATTATTTCTTGTACTTTTTACATATTTATATGTTATTTTTTTTTATTATGTTCTTGTTTTTGCAGCGGTCTCAAACAAGGAGCACGAGTATAGGCAGCACTACCGCCCAAGTCTACTTTTGGACATGGAAAGCTGAAAGTGACGGACCGACTTCATTGTTGCTTTAACAACAGGATGGTGGCACTGCTGTTAGTAAATACTTAATAGCTGGGAACTGCAAAAAAAGTGAAAGGTGATTGGACATCAGGGACATAAATACTCACCTTAGAACTTGGGAAATTCATTCTGCCTTGAGAAAAACCCTAAGAATATGGGTCGAAACTTACTGTAATTAAATTGACTATATTACACATTATGCCACTTTATCTTCTGTCCTCATACAGTATGCTGAACTGTATCCACTGCTGGTATACTGAACGAGGAAGAATCCCGGAGACTAAACACATCTTCACAAGGGATGTGTATTTCTTTATCATTCATTTTTATTTTAATGCCTGTATTGATACTGTAAGATTGATTAAGGCGCCTAATGGAACTTTGATCCTATGAGAAATTCCACATATACTGTTTGTAGGTGTTTTGGGGAGACACCTTTTTGGATTATTGAGCCTGAGGGCTGCCTTGTTTTTCCCCATTTTTTTCCATTTTGCGCAGATTACGGGGGAATCGAATACTCTTCGTACCTATAAATAAAAGGTTGCCTGGCATTAGTGTGCTAAATGCAAACATGCTAGATCAAAAATAGATGGTATTTTCTCTGAATAGAAAAAAAATAAGATTTTACTTACCGATAAATCTATTTCTCGTAGTCCGTAGTGGATGCTGGGGACTCCGTCAGGACCATGGGGATTAGCGGCTCCGCAGGAGACAGGGCACAAAACTAAAGCTTTAGGATCAGGTGGTGTGTACTGGCTCCTCCCCCTATGACCCTCCTCCAAGCCTCAGTTAGGATACTGTGCCCGGACGAGCGTACACAATAAGGAAGGATATTGAATCCCGGGTAAGACTCATACCAGCCACACCAATCACACCGAATAACTTGTGATCTAAACCCAGTTAACAGTATGACAAACGTAGGAGCCTCTGAACAGACGGCTTACAACAATAACAACCCAATTTTTTTTTTTTTTTTTTGTAACAATAACTATGTACAAGTATTGCAGACAATCCGCACTTGGGATGGGCGCCCAGCATCCACTACGGACTACGAGAAATAGATTTATCGGTAAGTAAAATCTTATTTTCTCTGACGTCCTAAGTGGATGCTGGGGACTCCGTCAGGACCATGGGGATTATACCAAAGCTCCCAAACGGGCGGGAGAGTGCGGATGACTCTGCAGCACCGAGTGAGAGAACTCCAGGTCCTCCTCAGCCAGGGTGTGCCCCTGACCAAGTAGCAGCTCGGCAAAGTTGTAAAGCCGAGACCCCTCGAGCAGTCGCCCAAGATGAGCCCACCTTCCTTGTGGAATGGGCATTTATATATTTTGGCTGTGGCAGTCCTGCCACAGAATGTGCAAGCTGAATTGTACTACTCATTCAACTAGCAATCGTCTGCTTAGAAGCAAGAGCACCCAGTTTTTTGGGTGCATACAGGATAACAGCAAGTCAGTTTTCCTGACTCCAGCCGTCCTGGAAATCTATTTTTTCAGGGCCCTGACAACATCTAGCAACTTGGAGTCCTCCAAGTCTCTAGTAGCCGCAGGTACCACAATAAGCTGGTTCAGATGAAACGCTGACACCACCTTAGGGAGAAACTGGGGACGAGTCCGCAGCTCTGCCCTGTCCGAATGGACAATCAGATATGGGCTTTTGTGAGACAAAGCCGCCAATTCTGACACTCGCCTGGCCGAGGCCAGGGCCAACATCATGGTCACTTTCCATGTGAGATATTTCAAATCCACAGATTTGAGCGGTTTAAACCAACGTGATTTGAGGAATCCCAGGACTACGTTGAGATCCCACAGTGCCACTGGAGGCACAAAAGGGGGTTGTATATGCAGTACTCCCTTGTCAAATTTCTGGACTTCAGGAACTGAAGCCAATTCTTTCTGGAAGAAAATCGACAGGGCCGAAATTTGAACCTTAATGGACCCCAATTTGAGGCCCATAGACACTCCTGTTTGCAGGAAATGCAGGAATCGACCGAGTTGAAATTTCTTCGTGGGGCCTTCCTGGCCTCACACCACGCAACATATTTTCGCCACATGTGGTGATAATGTTGTGCGGTCACCTCCTTCCTGGCTTTGACCAGGGTAGGAATGACCTCTTCCGGAATGCCTTTTTCCCTTAGGATCCGGCGTTCAACCGCCCTGCCGTCAAACGCAGCCGCGGTAAGTCTTGGAACAGACATGGTACTTGCTGAAGCAAGTCCCTTCTTATCGGCAGAGGCCCTGAGTCCTCTGTGAGCATCTTGAAGTTCCGGGTACCAAGTCCTTCTTGGCCCATCCGGAGCCACGAGTATAGTTCTGACTCCTCTACGTCTTATAATTCTCAGTACCTTTGGTATGAGAAGCAGAGGAGGGAACACATACACCAACTGGTACACCCATGGTGTTACCAGAACGTCCACAGCTATTGCCTGAGGGTCTCTTGACCTGGCGCAATACCTGTCCAGTTTTTTTTTTTGTTCAGGCGGGACGCCATCATGTCCACCTTTGGTCTTTCCCAACGGTGCACAATCATGTGGAAAAAACTTTTCGATGAAGTCCCCACTCTCCCGGGTGGAGGTCGTGCTGAGGAAGTCTGCTTCCCAGTTGTCCACTCCCGGAATGAAAACTGCTGACAGTGCTATCACATGATTTTCCGCCCAGCGAAGAATCCTTGCAGTTTCTGCCATTGTCCTCCTGCTTCTTGTGCCGCCCTGTCTGTTTACGTGGGCGACTGCCGTGATGTTGTCCCACTGGATCAATACCGGCTGACCTTGAAGCAGAGGTCTTGCTAAGCTTAGAGCATTGTAAATTGCTCTTAGCTCCAGTATATTTATGCGGAGAGAAGTCCCCAGACTTGATCACACTCCCTGGAAATTTTTTCCCTGTGTGACTGCTCCCCAGCCTTTCAAGCTGGAATCCGTGGTCACCAGGACCCAGTCCTGAATGCATAACTGTGGCACTTTAGTAGATGAGCACTCTGCAGCCACCACAGAAGAGACACCCTTGTCCTTGGAGACAGGGTTATCCGCTGATGCATCTGAAGATGCGATCCGGACCATTTGTCCAGCAGATCCCACTGAAAAGTTCTTGCGTGAAATCTGCCGAATGGAATCGCTTCGTAAGAAGCCACCATTTTTCCCAGGACCCTTGTGCAATGATGCACTGACACTTTTCCTGGTTTTTGGAGGTTCCTGACTAGCTCGGATAACTCCCTGGCTTTCTCCTCCGGGAGAAACACCTTTTTCTGGACTGTGTCCAGAATCATCCCTAGGGACAGCAGACGTGTCGTCGGAGACAGCTGCGATTTTGGAATATTTAGAATGCACCCGTGCTGTCGTAGAACTACTTGAGATAGTGCTACTCCGACCTCCAACTGTTCTCTGGACCTTGCCCTTATCAGGAGATCGTCCAAGTAAGGGATAATTAAGACGCCTTTTCTTTGAAGAAGAATCATCATTTCGGCCATTACCTTGGTAAAGACCCGGGGGGGCCGTGGACAATCCAAACGGCAGCGTCTGAAACTGATAGTGACAGATTTGTACCACGAACCTGAGGTACCCTTGGTGAGAAGGGCAAATTGGGACATGGAGGTAAGCATCCTTGATGTCCAGGGACACCATATAGTCCCCTTCTTCCTGGTTCGCTATCACTGCTCTGAGTGACTCCATTTAGAATAGGTCTCACCGAGCCGTCTGGCTTCAGTACCACAATATAGTGTGGAATAATACCCCTTTACTTGTTGTAGGAGGGGTACTTTGATTATCACCTGCTGGGAATACAGCTTGTGAATTGTTTCCAATACTGCCTCCCTGTCGGAGGTAGACGTTGGTAAAGCAAACTTCAGGAACCTGCGAGGGGGAGACGTCTCGAATTTCCAATCTGTACCCCTGGGATACTACTTGTAGGATCCAGGGGTCCACTTGCGAGTGAGCCCACTGCGTGCTGAAACTCTTGAGACGACCCCCCACCGCACCTGTTTGTACGGCCCCAGCGTCATGCTGAGGACTTGGCAGAAGCGGTGGAAGGCTTCTGTTCCTGGGAATGGGCTGCCTGCTGCAGTCTTCTTCCCTTACCTCTATCCCTGGGCAGATATTATGGGGACAAAAGGACTGAGGCTGAAAAGACTATGTCTTTTTCTGCTGAGATGTGACTTGGGGTAAAAAAGGTGGATTTTCTAGCTGTTGCCATGGCCACCAGGTCCGATGGACCGACCCCAAATAACTCCTCCCCTTTATACGGCAATACTTCCATGTGCCGTTTGGAATCTGCATCACCTGACCACTGTCGTGTCCATAAACATCGTCTGGCAGATATGGACATCGCACTTACTCTTGATGCCAGAGTTTCGCATATATAGAAATGCATCTTTTAAATGCTCTATAGTCAATAAAATACTGTCCCTGTCAAGGGTATCAATATTTCCAGTCAGGGAATCCGACCAAGCCACCCCAGCGCTGCCCATCCAGGCTGAGGCGATCGCTGGTCGCAGTATAACACCAGTATGTGTGTATATACTTTTTAGGATATTTTCCAACCTCCTATCAGTTGGCTCCTTGAGGGCGTCCGTATCTGGAGACGGTAACGCCACTTGTTTTTATAAGCGTGTGAGCGCCTTATCCACCCTAAGGTGTGTTTCCCAACGCGCCATAACTTCTGGCGGGAAAGGGTATACCGCCAATAATTTTCTATCGGGGAAAACCCACGCATCATCACACACTTCATTTAATTTATCTGATTCAGGAAAAACCACATGTAGTTTTTTCACACTCCACATAATACCCTTTTTTGTGGTACTTGTAGTATCAGAAATATGTAACATCTCCTTCATTGCCCTTAACAAGTAACGTGTGGCCCTAAAGGAAAATACGTTTGTTTCTTCACCGTCGACACTGGAGTCAGTGTCCGTGTCTGTGTCTGTGTCGACCGACTGAGGTAAAAGGACGTTTTAACGCCCCTGACGGTGTTTTAGACGCCTGGACAGGTACTAATTGGTTTGCCGGCCGTCTCATGTCGTCAACCGACCTTGCAGCGTGTTGACATTATCACGTAATTCCTTAAATAAGCCATCCATTCCGGTGTCGACTCCCTAGAGAGTGACATCACCATTACCGGCAATTGCTCCGCCTCCTCACCAACATCGTCCTCATACATGTCGACACACAAGTACCGACACACAGCACACACACAGGGAATGCTCTGATAGAGGACAGGACCCCACTAGCCCTTTGGGGAGACAGAGGGAGAGTTTGCCAGCACACACCAAAAACGCTATATTATACAGGGACAACCTTTATATAAGTGTTTTTCCCTTATAGCATTTTAATATATATATACATATCGCCAAATAAGTGCCCCCCCTCTCTGTTTTATCCCTGTTTCTGTAGTGCAGTGCAGGGGAGAGCCTGGGAGCCTTCCCACCAGCATTTCTGTGAGGGAAAATGGCGCTGTGTGCTGAGGAGAATAGGCCCCGCCCCCTTTTCGGCGGGCTTCTTCTCCCGTTTTTCTGAGACCTGGCAGGGGTTAAATACATCCATATAGCCTCCAGGGGCTATATGTGATGTATTTTTAGCCAGAATAAGGTATTATACATTGCTGCCCAGGGCGCCCCCAGCAACGCCCTGCACCCTCCGTGACCGTTGGTGTGAAGTGTGTGACAACAATGGCGCACAGCTGCAGTGCTGTGCGCTACCTTCATGAAGACTGAAAAGCCTTCTGCCGCCGGTTTCTGGACCTTCAATCTTCAGCATCTGCAAGGGGGGTCGGCGGCGCGGCTCCGGGACGAACCCCAGGGTGAGACCTGTGTTCCGACTCCCTCTGGAGCTAATGGTGTCCAGTAGCCTAAGAAGCCAATCCATCCTGCACGCAGGTGAGTTGAACTTCTCTCCCCTAAGTCCCTCGATGCAGTGAGCCTGTTGCCAGCAGGACTCACTGAAAATAAGAAACCTAAAAACTTTTTCTAAGCAGCTCCTTAAGAGAGCCACCTAGATTGCACCCTGCTCGGACGGGCACAAAAACCTAACTGAGGCTTGGAGGAGGGTCATAGGGGGAGGAGCCAGTACACACCACCTGATCCTAAAGCTTTAGTTTTGTGCCCTGTCTCCTGCGGAGCCGCTAATCCCCATGGTCCTGACGGAGTCCCCAGCATCCACTTAGGACGTCAGAGAAATAATAATTGCATTTGCACCTCTTTCATCAAAACATGATTTTTCAGGTGCAATTTTGCACCCATTAGCTCAGTAATATAGCTGTCAAGCAGAGGTGCGAGAGGGGAGGTGGGTGGGGGTACTGATTACCCAGGGCTCTTGGTGGGGCCCATTTGAGGCTTGGGCCAGATGCTGAAGGAGACGTTGCATTGTTGTTTTTTTTACCGGAGGGGGCGTGGCCTCACCAGAGTTTGCCATGATTCCTCCTGTACCGAGGCCCATAGCTCTGCTCTGAAGTCTTCCACTGCTGCCCACAGCCCCTTCCTGCATTATTTGTCAGCTTTATCCACTGCTGACAGCTTCTTCTATTGAAAGTTGGGACAGTGAGTGTATCTGTTCGGGTCATAAAACAGGGAATAAGACTGAACTTGATTGTATTATTTTCCTGGAGCAGCCAACTTCCACATCACTTGTCTTTTTCCTTTGCACAATGCGGGGTGGTCATGCAGCGACAGGAGCTGTGTGATTCATGCTTACTTCATTAAAGCAAGATAAGGAATTCTAAGTCAGATTCTGTTGTACAACAGGTTTTTCTGTTTTTTTTTTTTTTTTTGTTCCACCTACACATTTGAGACATTCTCTACCATCGGGCACATTAAAAACAATAAGCATAACAGGTTGACATATGAAAACTTATTTGTGTTATTGCAATGTAACTATCCCCTGGGCTGCAGCGCCGACCACACAGTGCAGGGGGAGCTGGTCAGCACATAAAAACATACATGTAATATATGTAGTATACTGTATGTGCTGGCTGCCTTACCTAGGGATCAGCAGCACCGCTGTGTTACAGTGACCGCTGCTCTCAGCTTGTCTATCTTCTACAAGCTTGGCCCCAGACTCCTGTGAGTGGGAGTCTGTGGGCCGGCTTATAGCAGAGTGCTACATTAGGTCAGTGTAACACTGCGGCCAGTGGTGTTATAAGAGAGGAAGAGGTCTGTGCGTAGACTCCTGGTGGGCCCCCTCCTGTACACGGCACCATAGACTCCAGCATTGGGAGAGAGTCTACTGCGCATGTGCAGGTCTCCGGAAACATGGTGCCTGTCATGGTCTAGAGTCTACTTACTGTGGCTGCAGCGGCCATCCAGGGACTCAGGAAAGGTGAGTATGAAAACAATATGGGTGTAGTGTGTGTGGTCTGGGTCCCCCTGGATCAGAGGTCTGAGTGGACCGCACACTTTGCACCCACGATAGAAGTGCCAATGACAGTGGTGCCGCTGATCTTTGGGTAATGCAGCCAGCATGTATGTTACATACAACATTACATGTATGTTTATATGTGCTGTCCAACTGCCCTCTGCAATGTGTAATCAGTGCAACAGCCACCACTGAATGTCACTGTTTTAGCCTTTTACGTAACTTTTAAAGCTTGTGGAAAATCTATTCATAGAAGTGTATATGTGTATGGTATAGACTTAAAATGCCTGTTAATATGCTATTACACAAAAATATATCTTTATTTGATTTTATAGATTCTTTTTAATTTACTACTGATTGAGTATTGTGCAGCACCGTTGGTGTGGCTGGATTTGCTTCTAACTCTCGGCCTTGGATGCAGTCAATATACTGGCTGTTGGGATCCTGGCATTCAGGAGACCGATACCAGAATCCCAACAACTGGTGATATGCTGCTGGATGGAATCCCGACAATTGCTCCATATTCCCAATCTTTTGGTGGGTCCATGCCACCAACCTAGTGGGATTAGAACCTGTGGTGAGCGAAACGAGTCACCGGGTTCGATGTGTTGTGAGTGCAATGAGTCCGCGAGGGGACTCACTGCCGGGATTACGGCAGACGGGATGCCGCTGTTGGTATAGTTACAGCCGGCATCCCGTCTGCCGGGATTTCATATGTATTCCCGTGGCCTGATTCTGATTTGGAAGTCAAGCAAAAAAGCAAGTAACTTTGTGTCTGGAACATGTTTCCATGCAAGGGGAGCAAATACATTTATATTTTTGTATAATATCCAATTATCTCCAATGACTGTATACATGTTATTGGAAGTCAGATTTACTGCAAACTTTAGAATTGGAGGACTGAGGCTCCTTTACCATCAATATTTTACATGGTCTCTCTCGCACTTTGTCCAATGCCAACTAGCTTAATTAATCCCATCACCATTACTCTTATATTCCAAGGGCAGTAGCCAGAAAGGCAAAATGTAGCACAACTGGTGAACACTTTCCCAAATATACTCAGATTTTATTCCCACATTTACTGTATCATACCGTAGATTTGATCACCACAGGGCCTTAGCTAAGGGTGGGCAAGCACTGTCACTGACTTGTGACACCTGTAGAATTCCTAGAATGACACTCTGTATCCTAGAGAGCCATCAACATTTCCCTGGTCCTGTATCAAGCTGCTGCAGAAGCTGACCAGCGTGTTCTTGAGTGGTCCTTGAAAGCCCTGGGTCACCCAGATTAAACATATTCTCCTTGGTTTCAGGTTATAAGGGTCCACAGGATCTTATTTATGTCATGATATTTAATAAATACTTCTGAGTTAGGCTACTGCAGAGAGGGGAGTGTACAACAACAATAAAATACAAAATTCCACAGAGATTATGTTGATTACAGTGAACGCACCTACTGTATAACAAATCCTCTAATACTGACTATTCAACAGAAAAACAGAAAGGTCCCTATATGAGATCACGCAATAGAGGCAGACCATACGCAGTTAATAAACAGTTGAAAACTAGAAGTTTACTTAGGAGGAATAACAGTAATATACAGCAATCGCCATTGCCACAATCAGAAAGTTTTAGAATTGAAGATAAGGCTTGCACAGAAAATATGGATAATGGGTTCAATGGGGGGCGGGGGGGGGGGGGGTGCAAGACCTAAATGATTGTGGGGGCAATATAATAAGGCATCTCCTTTTCAGAAAAGGAAAGAGGTGCCCAACTTTCACAATCAAAACAGATATGAATGTCTCTATCCAGGGACCCCAAAGAAAGGAAGAAACTCATATTTTAAGGGGGTAGAGGTGAGAGGGTACAAGAACAACAAAAGAAGTAACTTAAAAATTAAACAATGTAAAGAAAGAGGAAAAAGATTGGATTTCATTGGGTGCACATTGTTCTAATATTTAAATAAAATATAACTTTTATTAGCTTTTATAACATTAAAATTTCTTCAGCCATCCACATATTCTCAGCCTATCTGGCTGGTATGATGTTTAAGTATTAACAAAATAGCCCACTGTGGGGCTAACTGGAGTGAAATGTCAGTTAAGTGTAAAAAATGTGATATAAAGTGAAAACAAAAATGTGTTATGCGAATAAAGAAAAGTGTTTACAATTATTAGATGCGTCCTGTCTTTGTTATGAGATTATTACGATGTGTTTAGTATTTAGGCAACTGTCCATTTAGTTTATATAGGCTTGTTCAGCTCTATTCTAGTTTCACATTTGCCACTGTATCTTAATAACTTTGGCTACAGATAATTGTGCTATGTAAAGAGAGGGAAAAGGATACACTGAGGATATGTTGCTAGTCAGCCAAATGTATCTTTAAAGGCTGCTCATGCTATCTGAGCTTTTTCTGATAGATGTACATTGGGATTTGGCACTGTTGCCATAATTCATAATATAGTAATAATGTCTGCCTGTGCCTGTTTATAATGTGTCTCCAATTGTTATAATCTATGTCCTATTCCCAGGTGATATGTGTCTACCCTGGTTTGATCGTTGGACACAATTATATGGTACAGTGATTCGGATACCTGAATATAAGTATGTCAGCACCTTTAATTCATGGAAACTTCAATCCTTATATTATTATTATTTTAGGTGTCCTTCATTAGCAGATCATTTTTGTTCAATGTCTGTTTTTTATTAGACATTTATAATTCATATGCCCTGATCTTACTTCCTAGTGATGTGCTTTCCCAGAGTGTCTTGTAAATTGACAGCCTCCTAGCTGGGCAAAATCAGTATCTCACTGCCATCTCATAGTAATTCATTCCTAAACAGAAATATTGTGTATGTTTATACTGTGCCCTAAAGTACTAGACACATACCCATGTACATTAATTAATGATCTTTCCGACAGAATGGGCACTATATGGCAGTACTCCTCTATTATTCATTAAATAAATCTATACAATGAGTAGTGAGTGCTTTTCCACGTGTGATATTCCTGCAGACAGGGTGAGCGTCCCCTCCCTGTAGCAGGTGTGTGACACTCTAGTATTTATTTAAGGTTCCAATCTTGTATCCTTAGTGTATATTAGAGGTAAGTATCAGGTAAGTTTTAATGAGCGTGTTGGATTTACCTTCCAATCTTCTTTCTTCGTAGGTCTACTCAAATTCGAACACCGTGGAGAGAATTGCGGTATGAGGCTTGGACCAGGACTATAAGTTTAATAACCCTCACAGTACTCTCCGAATGCCCCTTTCTGTACCAGCATATACTGTTACAAATGATATCTTACTTCATATATCAGCAAAAGTCAACACATGAAAACGCAAATATTTATTATACTGGAACTTCAAACACAGTGGTCACTGTATGGTATCAATCTTCCGTCCTGTTGGAAAGGTTAGTATGAAATACACTTTTAAGTAATATTTTATCCAACATGATTTGCAGGTTACAGTTTAACAATTTCCAAGAATAATCCCCCCTTTTCAGTACTGAAATTATCTGGCATAACTTCTGATAAACATAAAGTTCAGCTGAATATTCGTACGTTGGTGCACATAGATGAGCTGATAAATCTGTATGCAGTCCACCAAGACATTATAACTCGCTAAACGGTGGTGAGCTGACACTAAGAATGGGTACCCCCAGGTCTGACCCGGACTCTAGGATCCTTTATAAAGACCACTAAGTATCAACTGGTGGCTTGATTCCGAATAGGTATAGACGGTATCCTTCGTTTCAGAAGATCACTAATACCATGGAGTTCGTTATCCCTCTTGTCTATGTGTATTAGCATCAAAGTACTGCGGCACTGAAATAAGCTTGTTGATACTCTGATTGTCTGATGGATCCTGTCCTATCCGCTGACAGTTTTCAAATAGTCTTTTAGTATGAGATTATACCGAAGTCTAACTAGGCTATGTCAACAACACTCTGCGGGCTGCGTCTATAGATATCTGGAGTAACGATCCATAATTAATACGCGGCAGACAATAATGGGGTAACTATCGGACGGACTCTGACTTTCTCCTACGCTGGTGATTACTCTCTCTCTCTCCTGTCTTTAATAGAGGTTAATTAGATGACTTTCTGAAGATGCTCTTCTCACTAACTGTTGCTATTCTTGTAGTGATGTGTAATGAGATTAGGCAGCGGAATGTGAGGGGAGGATGACGTCTGATTTGTCCCTGGCTCTAATGTAGGTTGCTCACCTAGATGCTGTCTAGTGCCCTCTATGTGTTCGGCCTCCGTCTCAGCTCCGCCCGCTCAATTTCACTTATGGGTTCGGACGTCCTTAACGGGCGGGGTATAGCTGTCACGTTACTGCTCACCGGCTACAGAGCCGCCTTCCCCTCTCCTGCCATCACTCTTCGGGGAGGATGTTCGTGCTGCGCTCGTCTCCGCTATGATCTCCGTTCTGCTGCCACCCGGTGTTCACCTTTCGGTAAGGCACGGCTTCCTCTCCCTTCGTCTGCCGGCACCGTACACATCTTGGCTCGGAACGGGCTGCGTGGCTGCGACTCCTCTCTCCCTCACTTCTTCGACGACACCAACCGCCGCAGCGCTCGAGCCCCCTTCAATTTATATCTCTCTCCAGGGTGCCCGTATGTGTCCCGCCGGGTGCCCGTGACATTACAGTTTACCTCGCGTCAGTTCCCTCTGGGTCCCAAACAAACTGACACAGCGGGTCAAAGTTCATAATTTCCATATCATCTCATATATATGATCACAGGAATTGTTATAATCCTGTCACCCCATGTATTACCCACCCACTTATCACTTTGGGGTGACCATCTAGTCTTCTTTTACTGAAGGCTTTAATTATTCTTAGGCTTAGTCCTTCTTTGCCTATGTTCACTATAGTTGGGACAGGTGTAGGTAAAAGCAATCCTCCAGCCACCTTTAACTTCCCCATTAATAATTGTCAGTTATCGACCTCCTTGAGGGGTGTTACCCATAATAAGGTCCATTATATCACCTAGTGATACCCTGATAAAGGGGGTCAGTGGTGTCTCTAGTCCTGGGTATCACAGGTGATAATGATTAGTACAGACAGAATTTAGTCAGTGATTCCAGTTGGTATCATTGCTGCTATAGCCGCATATGCTCATGTTACCAGTGTAAGAGCCTGTGCGTGCACTTTAATTCAAAGCTCCTTTCCCTTCGTAATGGACAGATTGCTAATAAATACACATTTATATCACTCAGTGTATAATTCACAGGACGCATCCTATGCCGATGCGCATTTCACTTATTAACAAGCTTCCTCAGGGCTCATAGTGCTGCCGCCCGCCGTCAGTGACGAATATATGAGGCAGTCAGACCAATCCAGGATGGTCTAGAGGAGCAGTATCCAATCATTGCCGTTTCTGGGAGTTCAAATCTCCCGCTCGTCAACCGCACTTCGTATCTTCTATTGTACGGGGCTCTGTGTCTATGCGTCTCCTCCCGCTGTTAATTAAGGGCATATGAATTATAAATGTCTAATCAAAAACAGACATTGAACAAAACTGATCTGCTAATGAAGGACACCTAAAATTATAATATTAAAAGGATTGAAGTTTCCATGAATTAAAGGTGCTGACATACTTATATTCAGGTATCCGAATCACTGTACCATATAATTGTGTCCAACGATCAAACCAAAGTAGACGCATATTACCTGGGAATAGGACATAGATTATAACAATTGGAGACACATTATAAACAGGCACAGGCAGACATTATTACTATATTATGAGTTATGGCAACAGTGCCAAATCCCAATGTACATCTATCAGAAAAAGCTCAGACAGCATGAGCAGCCTTTAAAGATACATTTGGCTGACTAGCAACCTCAGTGTATCATTTTCCCTTTTTACATAGCACAATTATTTGTAGCCAAAGTTATTAAGATACAGTGGCAAATATGAAACTAGAATAGAGCTGAACAAGCCTATATAAACTAAATGGACAGTTGCCTAAATACTAATCTCATAATAAAGACAGGACGCATCTAATAATTTTAAACACTTTTCTTTATTTGCATAACACATTTTTGTTTTCACTTTATATCACATTTTTTACACTTAACTGATATTTCACTCCAGTTAGCCCCACAGTGGGCTATTTTGTTAATACTTAAACATCATACCAGCCAGATAGGCTGAGAATATGTGGACGGCTGAAGAAATTTTAATGTTATAAAAGCTTATAAAGTTATATTTTATTTAAATATTAGAACAATGTGCACCCAATGAAATCCAATCTTTTTCCTCTTTCTTTACATTGTTTAATTCATTGTACACTGCTCAAAAAAATAAAGGGAACTCTAAAATAACACATCCTAGATCTGAATGAATGAAATATTGTTATTAAATCATTTGTTCTTTACATAGTTAAATGTGCGGACAACAAAATCACACAAAAATTATCAATGGAAATCAAATTTATTAATCCATGGAGGTCTGGATTTGGAGTCACACTCAAAATTAAAGTGGAAAAACACACTACAGGCTCATCCAACTTTGATGTAATGTCCATAAAACAAGTCAAAATGAGGCTCAGTAGTGTGTGTGGCCTCCACGTGCCTGTATGACCACCCTACAATGCCTGGGCATGCTCCTGATGAGGTGGCGGATGGTCTCCTGAGGTATCTCCTCCCAGACCTGGACTAAAGCATCCGCCAACTCCTGGACAGTCTGTGGTGAAATGTGGCGTTGCTGGATGGAGCGAGACATGATGTCCCAGATGTGCTCAATTGGGATCAGGTCTGGAGAATGGGCAGGCCAGTCCATAGCATCAATGCCTTCATCTTGCAGGAACTGCTGACACACTCCAGCCACATGAGGTCTAGCATTGTCTTGCATTAGGAGGAACCAAGGGCCAACTGCACCACCATATGGTCTCACAAGGGGTCTGAGGATCTCATCTCGGTACCTAATGGCAGTCAGGCAACCTCTGGCGAGCACATGGAGAGCTGTGCGGCCCCCAAAGAAATGCCACCCCACACCATTACTGACTCACTTCCAAACCGGTCATGCTGGAGGATGTTGCAGACAGCAGAACGTTCTCCTTGGCGTCTCCAGACTCTGTCACATCTGTCACATGTGCTCAGTGAGAACCTGCTTTCATCTGTGAAGAGCACAGGGTGCCAGTGGCGAATTTGCCAATCTTGGTGTTCTCTGGCAAATGCCAAACGTCCTGCACGGTGTTGGGCTGTAAGCACAACCCCCAACTGTGGACGTCGGGCCCTCATACCACCCTCATGGAGTCTGTTTCTGATTGTTTGAGTAGACACATGCACATCTGTGGCTTGCTGTGGAGGTCATTTTGCAGGGCTCTGGCAGTGTTCCTCCTGTTCCTCCTTGCACAAAGTCGGAGGTAGCGGTCCTGCTGCTGGGTTGTTGCCCTCCTACGGCCTCCTCCACGTTTCCTGATGTCCTGGCCTGTCTCCTGGTAGTGCCTCCATGCTCTGGACACTACGCTGACAGACACAGCAAACCTTCTTGCCACAGCTCGCATTGATGTGCCATCCTGGATGAGCTGCACTACCTGAGCCACTTGTGTGGGTTGTAGACTCTGTCTCATGCTACCACTAGAGTGAAAGCACTGCCAGTTTTCAAAAGTGACCAAAACATCAGCCAGAAAGCATAGGAGCTGAGAAGTGGTCTGTGGTCACCACCTGCAGAACAACTCCTTTATTGGGGGTGTCTTGCTAATTGCCTATAATTTCCACCTGTTGTCTATTCCATTTTCACAACAGCATGTGAAATTGATTGTCAATCAGTGTTGCTTCTTAAGTGGACAGTTTGATTTAGCAGAAGTGTGATTGACTTGGAGTTACATTGTGTTGTTTAAGTGTTCCCTTTATTTTTTTGAGTAGTGTATATTGGAAGGTGGCACTTGATCTTTTGGATTGATGTATTAATTACACAGCGTATATGCTCTAATATTTACAGTCCATTAAACAGATCAATATTTTTTACAATTTTTTTATAGGATCTGGTGCGGAAAATCCCCCCCTTTTCTCTTCAACTTAAAAATTAAAAAGTAAACCGCTCCCACTAACTAAGGTGTTCAATTTAGCCTCACGCCCACTGAATGAGGTTGAGATAGGTCTTTTATCAGAGCCAGTTCCAGACCTTGTGGCACCTAGGGCGAAAGATTCCACCCCCCAAATGCAAAACAGGGTTAGTGCATGCCAACGATGCATGGCAAAAAAATAGGGGCATGACTTCATGGGGAAGGGATGTGGCCACAGAACAGTATCAATTCAGATTACACCACACAGTAGTGTCTGTCAGCCACATTACACCACACCGTAGTACCTTTTATACAAATTATTCCAGGTAGAGCCCACTATACAACACAGTAAAACAAAAAAAAATAGGAAAAAAATGTGATTCATGCACCTTAAATTTTTTGACATTTTTCATCCTTATCATAGTGCCCCTTACACATTATGCCACACATCGTAGTGCCCATTACACATTATTCCACACACCATAATGCCCATTATGCCACGTATTGTAATGCACATTACACATTATGCCTCACACTGTAATGCCAATTTAACATTATGTCCCACACTATAACATCCATTATATGTTTATGCATACACTGTAATGCTCAATGCATCTTATGCCACATACAGTAATGCCCAATACACATTATGCCACATACCATAATACCCATTACATGTTATGCCACACACCGTAACGCCCATTTTATATTATGCCATACATAGTGTCTGATTGTGTCCCTCAATGGTGTCGCTGCAGGTGGTGCCCATGCAGTCCGCAGCACCTGCTGCAGCTGGGGTGCTGGCACCTGCGGAGTAACTGCAGCAGCACCCCAGGTGCCCGCTCTGCTTGCCCGCACCTAAAACCACTCCTGCCTTTTATGTAAGGGTATGAAATATGCTCCATCCTCTGGCCCAAATTTTTTTGAAATATTCATAGAATTGGACAGGTATGTTAGATTGCTTAATCATAAAAAATATTTTGCCCATCAAAAACTGAAGGCAAAGAAAATTGTGCAGTCCCTGGCCATTTTAAATGAAGATTGCCATGAAGGTATTAATATGCTTCTAGTTAATTCAGGAGAGTGAATCTGGTGGCACAGAATATGTAGTTACAGTATATCTGCTATTCCTTTAGAAACAAATGACACTACTAAAATTACCACATTTATAAAAGAAAATATTTTTGAGGTTATAAAAATAGTTGTATTGATAAGTTATTTTTTGCAGTTATAAAAATAGTTGTATTGATAAGTTCTACAAGCACACTCTTATATATTTTTTTTTATAATTTTATGTGAAAAAGATAAAAAATAATAATAATTTAACCAATCAGGCAAAAATGACCTTTAAGAGTCTCTCCATTGATACAGCTATAATAATATAAGGTGAAGATAAAGGGGGGGGGGGGGTTGTAGTCATTCAGAACACTGTGGACTATGTGGCTAAGACACAATGTCAATTGTAGGATAAAGAGACTTTGCCCAAAAATCCGACAGCTATTTACTAAGCCTCATTGAAGGAGCTACTTAGAGAGGCAATGGATGATGAGGTTATACTGTATCTGGGGAAGAATATACATTTTTATGGCCAATTTATCCAGTTACTTTGGTCTACTTTCATTGGCCCAAAATCTATAAATCCCTTGTACCCCCCCCCCCCCCCTTCTTGACACCCTAAAATCTCCTGGACTGTATTGTTTACCTCAAATTTGTCTGCTTATGTTGATCACTATTTGCAACTTTGTACTTCAGGGGTAAATCATACCTGATCGCTCACTTGCTGTTTTTTGCAGTCCTGCGTTCGCATAGTCATCGCCCACCGGGGAGTATATTTTAGCTGTGCAAGTGTGCAATCACATGTGCAGCCGAGCAGTATAAAAAAAACCATTGTGCAGTTTCTGAGTTGCCCAGGACTTACTCAGCCGCTGCGTTTGCTTCAGCCTGTCCGGTCCCGGAATTGACATCAGACACCTGCCCTGCAAGCGCTTGGACATGCCTGCGTTTTATAAACCACTGCCTCAAAACAGTCAGTTACCACCCACAAACGCCTTCTTCCTGTCAATCTCCTTGTGATCGGCTGTGCAAATGGATTCTTCGTAAAACCCATCGCACAGCAATGATCTGGTTAGTACCCATGCTTGTCACCTGCGCATTGCAGTGCATGTGCAGTTCTGACCTAATCGCAGCACTGCAAAAAACGCTAGCGAGCGATAAGATCTGAATTACCCCCTTCATCTCTGAGATCCATATTAGAGCAAAACATTTAAAATGTGACAGGGAAGAATGGGTATAATTTCTTAACCTGTGATGTTTCATCCCTTTATATAAATATCCCACACCAACAGTCTTCTGAAGCAGTGAGTTTCTAACTATCTAGCAAAATGGGATATCAGAGCGGTAACTAAAATTCTTGATAGATTCTGTATTATGTATTTTGGAGCATTATTATTTTTTGTTTGATTGTATGTATTATTTAGACTGTAGTGGGATGGCCATGGGGATCCGGTTTGTCCCCAGTTTCACATGCATCTACATCGGCATGTTGGAGGAGGAGCTTGTGTGAGGTTTGGAACTGGGGGTGGGCCTGGTCCTCTTTAGGCCACTATATAGATGACCTTTTCTTTGTTTCAAACAGAGATATGGGCCCTCATTCCGAGTTGATCGGTCGCAAGGCGAATTTAGCAGAGTTACACACGCTAAGCCGCCGCCTACTGGGAGTGAATCTTAGCTTCTTAAAATTGCGACCGATGTATTCGCAATATTGCGATTACTAACTACTTAGCAGTTTCAGAGTAGCTTCAGACTTACTCTGCCTGTGCGATCAGTTCAGCGCTTGTCGTTTCTGTTTGACGTCACAAACACACCCAGCGTTTGCCCAGGCACTCCCACCGTTTCTCCGGCCACTCCTGCGTTTTTTCCGGAAACGGTAGCGTTTTCAGCCACACGCCCCTGAAACGCCGTGTTTCCGCCCAGTAACACCCATTTCCTGTCAATCACATTACGATCGCCGGAGCGATGAAAAAGCCGTGAGTAAAATTACTTTCTACATAGCAAAGTTACTTGGCGCAGTCGCAGTGCGAACATTGCGCATGCGTACTAAGCGGATTTTCATTGCGATGCGATGAAAAATACCGAGCGAACAACTCGGAATGAGGGCCCTGGATTCAGTTAATAAGTTTGTTACACATCTGAATAAAAATAGATTTTATTTGTTTTTTTTTTACTAGTAGTTGTCCCTGGTGATCAATCTTCTAGATATAGCCATGGAGATCTGTGATGGTAAAAATCTGACATACACATGCAAAAAGGAAGTCGATGCCAATAAGTTTAAAGAGTACACCAGTAGCCATTACAAAAATTGGTTGTCCAACATCCCATTAAGCCAAATGTGCAAAACAAAACATAATTGTTTTTCCCACTAAGCTTAAGGAACAAATCAGAGGAAGTTTGTATGACATTTGAAGATTAAAAGCTATTCAGTGGCACTGACAAATCGGGACCACATCCATGTTAAAAAGAATAAAAAGAATATAAATAATGTTGACCCTTCAGTAGTCTTTGTTTCCAAACTGAATTACTTTGCAGGTGGAGTAACTATGCTTATTAAATATAATAACCAACTACTAATATTGGGACCCCTGTTGTAAGAAAATCTTAAAACAGTGCCTTCAGTTATCTTTAAAAAAGGCTAAGTACCTTCAGAATTATTTAGCTCCTAGTGTTTTTGTTTCTGAAATCCAGCAAACAACGTGGTGGAGCTTGGTGTGTCATGTTCAGCATAGCCCCCATATTCCAGGAGTGGCGAGGCCAAGGTCTTCGTCGAGAGGCACAGATTTCTTGGCCTCGCAAGGCCCCTTGCGGTGGCCAGCCTGTGCCAGCTAAATATTACTCAGCTGGCGTTTTGTGGGGGGGAACATCACGAACATTGGTCACAATGTAGATCCAAAGCTGTGACGCTGGTCACAGCGCTGGAATCACAAATGCAGCAAGGAGGTGTTTAACACCTCCTACTGTATTTGCATTTTTAGTGATTGCATTTGCAAAGCTGGCTGCGGGCAGCTTTGCAAATGCAATCAATGATGAATGAGGGCCTAAAATTGCAATATTTCAAAAGACGCACAGGCAGGTTAGGTCCTGAAAATAACGATAATGACACAAACTCTAACCCTATGCTCTGATTTGACACCCCAAGGTTTAGGAATAATTTATTAATTATTTCTATGTTTGATGTTATTGTGTAATAGAACACCAGAGTTGTCATTATTTAAAATAATAATTCTTTTGTTTACTTAATTACTTACCTAACTTAATTATTTAAAATCATAACCATACATTTTTTTTAGGGATGAGCCGGGTCGGTTCCCTGAGAACCGAACACCCCCCTCCCCCCTCCCGAATCTCACGTCCCGAGCCCGGATCCAAGAACCAGAACAAGGTAAAACGTCATCATCCCTCTGTCAGATTCTCGTGGGTTTTGGATTCCATATAAGGAGCAGCGCGTCGCCGCCATTTTCACTCCAGTCCTGGAGAGTGTAGTGAGAGGACGTGTCTCCTCAGTGTCTGTGTGGGAAAGTGGGGTGGCGACCAGCTCTTATATGTCATTCCAGTGCTGTCTTGTGCTGCATCAGTCCAGTGGTGGTGTTGCTGCATCAGTCCAGTCACAGTGGTGGTGTCCTGTGCTGCTGTATAAGTCTAGTCCGGTGCAGTGGTGCTGTGTTGTGCTGCATCAGTCCAGAGGTGGTGTCCTCTGCTGTCATAAGTCCAGTGGTGGTGTCCTGTGCTGCCATAAGTCCAGTGCTACTGCTGTAGAAGTCCAGTCCAGTGGCGCTGCCGTATAAGTCCAGGGGTATTTCCGTATAAGTCCAGGGGTACTGCTGTATAAGTCCAGTGGTGCTGCCCTGTGCTTTATATTATTTACCCCAAATAAAGGGATATTAATATTTAATCCAAATAATTTTTACAGGGTTTGCCCTGTGTGGTGTAGGAGTATGTTGTTTATATAACTCCAGAAAAATAAAGGAGAACAAAAACTTAGAGGATAAAATAGTGAAAGATCAAGAACCACTTCCTCCTAGTGCTGAAGCTGCTGCCACTAGTCATGACATAGACAATGAAATGCTATCAACGTCATCAGCCAATGCCGATGCCCATGTCATAGTAGAAGGCACGTAAAATCCAAAAAGCCAGTTCAGTAAAATGACCCAAAAAATGTAAATGGTCTGAGGAGAAATGTAAACTTGCCAATATGCCATTTACGAGTGGCAAGGAACGGCAAAGGCCCCGGCATATATTCATGACTAGTGGTTCAGCTTCACATGACGATGGAAACCCTCATCCTCCCACTGGAAAAATTATAAGAATTAAGCTGGCAAAAGCACAGCAAAGAACCGTGCATTCTAAGATGGTATCACAAATCCCCAAGGAGAGTCCAAGTGAGTCAGTGGTTGCGATGCCTGACCTTCCCAACACTGGACGGGGTGGCTCCTTCCACCATTTTTACACCCTCTGCAAGTGCTGGAAGGAGAACCCACAGTCCAGTTTCTGATATTCAGATTGAAGATGTCACTGTTGAAGTACACCAGGATGAGGATATGGGTGTTGCTGGCGCTGAGGCGGAAGTTAATGAGGAGGATTCTGATGGTGATGTGGTTTGTTTAAATCAGGCACCGGGGGAGACAGGTGTCAATTCATGTGTTGCCTTTGTCAATCTGTAACAAGTAGGGGTAAGGACGTTAACCACCTAGGAACATCCTCCCTTATACGTCACCTGCAGCGCATTCATCAGAAGTCATTGTCAAGTTGAGAAACTTTGGGAAAGAACATTAGCAGTCCACTGACACTTAAATCTCTTCTTCCTCTTGTACCTAAACTCCTGCAAGCCACAACACCAACTCTCTCAACATTAATTTCCTCCTAGTCAGGAACGTCAGTAGTCCTGCAGGCCATGTTACTGGCATGACTGAGGAGTCCTCTCCTAACCGGGATTCCTCCGGAGGATCCTTGAGTGGTACGCCTACTGCTGCTGCTGCTGTTGTTGTGCTGGGAGTTGATCATCATCCCAGAGGGAAAGTCAGAAGACCACTTGTACTATTTCAACTAAGCAATTGACTGTCCAACAGTCCTTTGCGAGGAAGATGAAATATGACAGCAGTCATCCTGTTGCAAAGCGGATAACTGAGGCCTTGACAGCTATGTTGGTGCTAGACATGCATCCGGTATCCACCATTAGTGCAGTGGGGTTTAGACAATTGATGGAGGTAGTGTGTCCCTGGTATCAAATCCCATCTAGATTACACTTCACTAGGAAAGCGATTCCCGGACTATACAGGGACATTAAGAAAAGTGTCCTCAGTTTCCTGAAAAATGCAGTTGGACCCTGTGTCCACTTAACCACGGACATGTGGACAAGTGGAGCAGGGCAAACTAAAAACTACATGACTGTGACAGCCCACTGGATAGATGTATTGTCTCCCGCAGCAAAAACAGCAGCGGCACCAGTAGCAGCATCTCGCAAACCCCAGCTCATTCCTAGGCAGGCTACGCTGGGTATCACTGGTTTCCATAAGAGGCACACCACTGACAACCTCTTATGGAAACTGAGGGACATCATCGCACAATGGCTTATCCAACTTAGACTCTTCTGGGGATTTGTGATATCGGACAATGCCACCAATATTGTGCATGCATTACACCTGGGCAAATTCCAGCATGTCCCATGTTTTGCACATTCAATTAATTTGGTGGTGCAAAATTTTTTGGAAAAAGACAGGGGCATGCAGGAGATGCTGTCGGTGACGCGAAAATTTGCGGGCCACTTTCAGCATTCAGCC
Source organism: Pseudophryne corroboree (assembly GCF_028390025.1). Classification (NCBI taxonomy): domain Eukaryota; kingdom Metazoa; phylum Chordata; class Amphibia; order Anura; family Myobatrachidae; genus Pseudophryne; species Pseudophryne corroboree. The sequence continues at coordinate 607,879,641 of NC_086449.1, read as the reverse complement.
ACTGCGTGCCAAAGACTGGAGTACAAGCAAACACTACTGAATCTGCCCTGCCATCACCTGAAGCAAGAGGTGGAAACAAAGTAGAATTCTACACTCTATGTGCTTCAGAGGATGGAGGAGCAGGAAAAGGCCATTATAGCTCAGTGGAGAATGATTTCTGTGTTGTGCAAGGTTCTCCAACCCTTCGAACTTGCCACATGTGAAGTCAGTTCAGACACTGCCAGCTTGAGTCAGGTCATTCCCCTCATCAGGCTTTTGCAAAAGCAGCTGGATAAATTGAAGGAGGAGATAAGATGGAGCGATTCCGCTAAGTATGTGGGACTTGTGGACGGAGCCCTTCATTCGCTTTGCCAGGATTCAAGGGTGGTCAATCTGTTGAAATCAGACAAGTAGATTTTGGCCACGGTGCTTGATCCTAGGTTTAAAGCCTATGTTGTATCTCTCTTTCCAGCAGACACAAGTCTGCAGATTTTCAAAGACCTGCTGGTGAGACAATTGTCAACTCAAGTGGAACGTGACCCGTCAACAGCTCCTCCTTCATTTTCCCCTGCAACTGGGGCTGCGAGGAAAATGATAACATTTCTGAGCCCACCCACTGGCGGTGATGTAGGGCAGTCAGGAGCAAGTGCTGACATCTGGTCCGGACTGAAGGAGCTGCCAATGATTACGGACATGTCTACCGTCACTGCAAATGATGCTGTCACCATTGAAATAATGGTGGACATTTATATGGGTGACAGCATCCAAGTAGGCATGTCATACAGTCCGTATGTGTACTGGCAGGAAAAAGAGGCAATTTGGAGGCCCTTGCACAAACTGGCTTTATTTTACTTAAGTTGCCCCCCCTCCAGTGTGTACTCCGAAAGAATGTTTAGTGCAGCCATTAGCCATGTCAGCAATCGGTGTAGGAGGTTACTTCCACAAAATGTGGAGAAGATGATGTTCATCAAAATTAATTATAAATTCCTCCAGGAAGACTTTTACCAGCAATTGCCTCCAGAAAGTACACAGGGATCTGTGTTGGTGGATTCCTGAAAGAGTGAGGAATCAGAGGAGGAGGATGAGGACGACATCTTGCATCTGTAGAGCCAGTTTGTACAAGGAGAGATGAATTGCTTCTTTTTTGGTGGGGGGATTAATTGCTTCTTTTTTTGTGGGGGCCCAAACAAACCAATCATTTCAGCCACAGTCGTGTGACAGACCCTGTCGCTAAAATTATTGGTTTGTTAAAGTGTGCATGTCCTGTTTATACAACATAAGGGTGAGCGGGAGGGCCCAAGGACAATTCCATCTTGCACCTCTTTTTTTCTTTGCATTATGTGCTGTTTGGTGCCTAGTTTTTAAAAGTGCCATCCTGTCTGACACTGCAGTGACACTCCTAGATGGGCCAGGTGTTTGTGCCGCACACTTGTGTCGCTTAGCAAAATCATCCAGTTACCTCATTGCACCTCTTTTTCTTCTTTGCATTATGTGCTCTTTGGGGCTTAGTTTTTAAAACTGCCATCCTGTCTGCCACTGCAGTGCCACTCCTAGATGGACCAGGTGTTTGTGCCGCACACTTGTGTCGCTTAGCAAAGTCATCCAGCCACCTCGGTGCAACTTTTTGGCCTAAAAACAATATTGTAAGGTGTGATGTGTTCAGAATAGACTGGAAATGAGTGGAAATGAATGTTATTGAGGTTAATAATACCGTAGTATCAAAATGACCCCCAAATTCTGTGATTTTAGCTTTTTTGGTGCTTTTTAAAAAAATCATCCAGATCCAAAACCCAAAAGGGTGGTTTTGGCAAAACCAATCCAGATCCAAAACACGAGCGAGGATCCTGATCCAAAACCAAAACACGAAATAAATGCCCGCCGCACATCTCTCATTTTTTAAAATTACTTATTTTAAATATAAAAAAATACACATTATCACCACCTAGTGTAGGTTTCAGGCCACTGAGAATTTGATTTATTTAAATTACTAAAATATCTTATGCCGTCCAGAAAATGAAAGCACACCATCATAGATAACCAACATTCACCTCTTTCTCATCATGAAATACTTTATCCCATTAACGGAAGTTTCAGTAAGACATTATGCCCTGTTTAAATTATTATCACTCAAATGCAACTGACACGCAAAATATTTGTCTGTTTTTTTAAATACTGCCCTTCATCACAGAAGCAGAAAAAATATATATAAAAAAAAAAAAAAAAAATGTAAAATGCTTGACAACTGTGTAATGACATAATACTAACAGGCAAATAAAAGTTTTTAATTTATGGCTTTATCTTGAAGCTGAACTGTTGCAAAATAAAAATAAAAATGACATTTTAATTTCATATTTTTTTTAGTACTTGAGCTATCATCATCTATTGCTTAGGTCTAGATTACATTATCCTGCAACAAAATAAACTGTATTCCAGAAAACAAAATAAAATAAATTCTCACATTTTCTTTAGGACTATAGAGCAGAAGAGTAATGAGCTCTCGGTGATGATGAATTAGGTTACATCCAGAGTATGAAACATATTAAGTATCTGAAATATATTTATGAATGCTAAAGGTTCTCATTCCTCAAGGCGAAGCTAAAAATAGAAATACAATAATTCAAACTTGCGTAACAAATTTTGAATATATGCTTCAACAATGTGCTCTTTGGGGCTTAGTTTTTAAAACTGCCATCCTGTCTGCCACTGCAGTGCCACTCCTAGATGGACCAGGTGTTTGTGCCGCACACTTGTGTCACTTAGCAAAGTCATCCAGCCACCTCGGTGCAACTTTTTGGCCTAAAAACAATATTGTGAGGTGTGATGTGTTCAGAATAGACTGGAAATGAGTGGAAATGAATGTTATTGAGGTTAATAATACCGTAGTATCAAAATGACCCCCAAATTCTGTGATTTTAGCTTTTTTGGTGCTTTTTAAAAAAATCATCCAGATCCAAAACCCAAAAGGGTGGTTTTGGCAAAACCAATCCAGATCCAAAACACGAGCGAGGATCCTGATCCAAAACCAAAACACGAAATAAATGCCCGCCGCACATCTCTCATTTTTTAAAATTACTTATTTTAAATATAAAAAATACACATTATCACCACCTAGTGTAGGTTTCAGGCCACTGAGAATTTGATTTATTTAAATTACTAAAATATCTTATGCCGTCCAGAAAATGAAAGCACACCATCATAGATAACCAACATTCACCTCTTTCTCATCATGAAATACTTTATCCCATTAACGGAAGTTTCAGTAAGACATTATGCCCTGTTTAAATTATTATCACTCAAATGCAACTGACACGCAAAATATTTGTCTGTTTTTTTAAATACTGCCCTTCATCACAGAAGCAGAAAAAATATATATTAAAAAAAAAAAAAAAATGTAAAATGCTTGACAACTGTGTAATGCCATAATACTAACAGGCAAATAAAAGTTTTTAATTTATGGCTTTATCTTGAAGCAGAACTGTTGCAAAATAAAAATAAAAATGACATTTTAATTTCATATTTTTTTAAGTACTTGAGCTATCATCATCTATTGCTTAGGTCTAGATTACATTATCCTGCAACAAAATAAACTGTATTCCAGAAAACAAAATAAAATAAATTCTCACATTTTCTTTAGGACTATAGAGCAGAAGAGTAATGAGCTCTCGGTGATGATGAATTAGGTTACATCCAGAGTATGAAACATATTAAGTATCTGAAATATATTTATGAATGCTAAAGGTTCTCATTCCTCAAGGCGAAGCTAAAAATAGAAATACAATAATTCAAACTTGCGTAACAAATTTAGAATATATGCTTCAACAATGTATTATGGATTTTTCTAGTTGAAGTCAGAACAAATAACAAAAGAGATGGAATGGAAGTGGGAGTCCAAGATTGTTCAATGTCACACTTCAAACAGTAACCAAATAACTGTGTGTGTGTGTGTGTGTGTGTGTGTGTGTGTGGGCGACATTTACTAAAGCTTCTAACATAGGCCCTCATTCCGAGTTGTTCGCTCGTTGCCGAGTTGTTCGCTATATTGCGATTAGTCGCTTACTGCGCATGCGCTTAGTTATTTTACACAAAAGTTAGGTTTTTTACTCACGGCATAACGAGGATTTTTCATCGTTCTGGTGATCGGAATGTGATTGACAGGAAGTGGGTGTTTCTGGGCGGAAACTGGCCGTTTTATGGGTGTATGCGGAAAACCGCTGCCGTTTCTGGGAAAAACGCGGGAGTGGCTGGAGAAACGGGGGAGTGTCTGGGCGAACGCTGGGTGTGTTTGTGACGTCAAACCAGGAACGAAACTGACTGAACTGATCGCAGTGGCAGAGTAAGTCCCAAGCTACTCAGAAACTGCAAAGAAATTTCTATTTGCAATTATGCGAATCTTTCGTTCGCAATTCTGCAAAGCTAAGATTCACTCCCAGTAGGCGGCGGCTTAGCGTGTGCAATGCTGCTTAAAGCAGCTAGCTAGCGAACAACTCGGAATGAGGGCCATAGGGCCTAATTCTGAGTTGATCGCAGCAACAAATTTGTTAGCAGTTGGGCAAAACCATGGTGGTCATTCCGAGTTGTTCGCTCGTTGCCGATTTTCGCTATGCTGCAAATTGTTGCTAAATGTGCATGCGCATGGTACGCAGCGCGCATGCACTTAGTTATTTAACTAAAAACTTAACAGTTTTGCTGTTGTCTGTGCGGCGCTTTTCAGTCACACTGCTGATCGGTGAGTGATTGACAGGAAAGGGGCGTTTCTGGGTGGTAACTGAGCGTTTTCTGGGAGTGTGCTAAAAAACGCAGGCGTGCCAGGTTAAAATGCGGGAGTGTCTGGAGAAACGGGGAAGTGGCTGGCCGAACGCAGGGCGTGTGTTTGTGATGTCAAACCAGGAACTAAACGGACCGAGCTGATCGCAATCTAGGAGTAGGTCTGGAGCTACTCAGAAATTGCAAGAAAATATTTAGTAGCAATTCTACTCATAGGGGGTAATTCTGAGTCGATCGCAGCAGCAAGTTTGTTAGCAATTGGGCAAAACCATGTTCTCTGCAGGTGGGGCAAATATAACATGTGCAGAGAGAGTTAGATTTGGGTGGGTTATTTTGTTTCTGTGCAGGGTAAATACTGGCTGCTTTATCTTTACACTGCAATTTAGGTTTCAGTTTGAATACACCCTACTCAAATCTAACTCTCTCTGCACATGTTACATCTGCCTCCCCTGCAGTGGACATGGGGGGTCATTCCGAGTTGTTCGCTCGCAAGCTGTTTTTAGCAGCTTTACACACGCTAAGCCGCCGCCTACTGGGAGTGAATCTTAGCATCTTAAAATTGCGAACGAAAGATTCTCAAAATTGCGATTACACACCTCTTAGCAGTTTCTGAGTAGCTTCAACCTTACTCGGCATCTGCGATCAGTTCAGTGCTTGTTGTTCCTGGTTTGACGTCATAAACACACCCAGCGTTCGCCCAGACACTCCTCCGTTTCTCCAGCCACTCCCGCGTTTTTCCCAGAAACGGTAGCGTTTTTCCGCACACACCCATAAAACGGCCAGTTTCCGCCCAGTAACACCCACTTCCTATCAATCACACTACGATCACCAGAACAAAGAAAAAGCCGTGAGTAAAATTCCTAACTGCATAGCAAATTTACTTGGCGCAGTCGCACTGCGGACATTGCGCATGCGCACTAAGCGGAAAATCGCTGCGATGCGAAAAAAATTACAGAGCGAACAACTCGGAATGACCCCCTGTTTTGCCCAACTGCTAATAAAGTTCCTGCTGCGATCAACTCAGAATTACCCCCATAGACAATTGGTGGTGTTGCCGATAGCTACCTATAATTTCTCTACTGCATTCTACCAAATGATAGACAGAATCTGATTGGCTGCTATGGGCAACACCACAACTTGTCTGTTTTAGAAGTTTTATTAAATCTACCCATGGTAGTCAGAAATGGCTTTTTTAATACTGTAAGGAAGTCTGAGGGCAGCCATCTGTATCCTGTTACTAATCAAAAGTAAAAATATATAAACAAATGAGGTGCCCATATGGTGATGTATGTCTGTATGACGGATTGCCTTTTTGCAGGACAAATCTTCTGATAAAGAAATGCCATGGTGATTAAATGACTTTTGGGTTTATGAGTCCAAATGCCCATGCATAGCCATCAATCTTCACATGCACAAACTGCAGGGATTCTGGGATTTACAGTAGTTACACGTTACAGAGCTTAATGGACGCAGTAAAAATACAGCCTCATAGGATCCTATGCGGACTACGTTACTGCTGGTCTGCAGCAGTTATCAGAAATATCTTTTGCGGACCTTTTAAACTCAAATGGTGATCCAAATGTATTGCTAAAAACCTCTGCAATTTTCGGAGGTTTGCCGCATTATTATGCACAATATATATTGACATTGTTCATTGAATGCAAGAGTATGATATATATGTAATACAGCTAGCTCAGGACAGTATAATGAAGACATTGAAGAGAGAAATTAGCAGATAGGTGGAACTGGAAAGGTGTTGAAAATGAATAGAACTGAGATTTCTGTGACGTTGATGAGGATTGATTGTGTTACATTTTGCAAATTTAAGTAGTGGTGGAGATCAACTGATGATTGGGAGTGTTAAAAATCATGAAGATGAAGGCAGGGGTCATCATGAAGAGTGAAGCAGTTGCTTGACTGTGAACACTCCCCGGGTCTGTAATTTACCCCCCAAAATTAAAAAGCACATTAAAATAGCATATTTCTAACAACACACTAAGCCATACACATCTCAAGATGTACTGTATACGGCTCCACATCATTAACAAATCGCCTAGTTTATGTCAGATACTGTATATGTTACATATACTGTACCAATGTTTATAACGGTTTGTGTTCCTTTTGGTATATTGTATGCATTTGGTATTAGGCATTTATAAAACTTTCAGTCCTCAGAAAGAACTCCCTATGCTTGTATGGAGAAACAATAAAAATCGCAAAAATACACAAAAAAAGCAATAGCATATTCCAGAGCAGGGCCGAAACTAGGATTTTTGGCACCCGGGGCAAGGCAGTAATTTGGTGCCCCCCATTCACACACATTTTGGAATCATGTCAAAGACACAGTAATAAAAATAAACAGTTGCCAAAATGACAACCAGCACCATCAGGGTGCATCCAGCACACATACCCTAGGAAAATGTATACAAGCACAATAAAACTAACATACACCTTAGATACAGTATTGTGGGGGTCTGTGACTGGCCAACTGCTGTAGGACTACTAAAGCCAGTATGCCAGTCAGGACCCATGATCAATTTAAGAGGAGGAGTACCAACTTCCTGTGGAGGGGACACACACAATGTGGGTTATCCTGGCTGCAGAGAGGAGTCCCTAGGACTGGCTGGTGTTATATACCTGATATAAGCCATGCAACACTGAATCACCCACACGAGGAGGGGGAGGGGGAGGACTCCAACTGGCCAACTACTGTAGGACTACAAAGCCCTGCATGCCAGTCAGGACCTAGGACCACTCTTTGGGAGGCAGCAGCTGTCCTGGCATATAGAGACCTCACCTCAGTGCCCAGACTAGTTATCGGCTGCTGCTGCTTCCTCTCGCCCTGTCCTCCTCTGGTGGAGCTGCCATGTAGGAGGGGGGAGGCCCTGAGGAAAAGGGCCAGGGGCAGACATAGTTTACAAAGGCACAGGAGTTCTAGTTGCCGGGGGGAAGTTGGTCTCCCAGGACTCCACATTGGTGGTACTGGGGAGCGTGGACCTGCAGCGAGGGTTCTAGGACCCGGTAGTAGGTAGCCCCTTAGGACCCTGTCCTCCTCTGCATGCGGGAAGGGGGAGGTGCTGGGGAACAGGCCTGTGGGCAGACATCGCTTACACAGGCACAGGCGTGTGCGAGCAGCCATGTACCAGTGCTTGGGAAATGAAAGGGGGAAGCTGGAGAGTCCTTGGTCACCACCCCTGCCCCATTCATTAGCATTGTAGTTGCCGGGAAGGGGGTAGTTTCATTGGTGGTGCTGTGGAGCGGGTACATGCAGCAAGGGTTCTTGGACCTGGAAGAAGGTAGCCCCTTAAGGCTGAGAGCAAGGAGGGGAGACAGAGTAGCCATCCCTGCGCCCTCTCAGATTCTGTAATCAGGGCGCATGTCCCCATAGCCATGCTTTCCCCCCACCCCACCCCCCAGTTGTGGCCATGGCCAGAGCAACAACAACAACAGAATCTAGCAGAGTCATGCAACTGTACTTACCACCGGTGATTTTTCCTCTGCTCCAGAACCTCCTCTGCATGCTGGTTGACATGTGTTCACAAATGTGTAATCGTGTGCTTATTTTTATGTGCTGATATTCTATATTAGAATTCCCATCCCCTATCCCTCCTTTCCAGACTCAGGGGGTAATTCAGACCTGATCGCTGCTGTGCGTTTTCGCACAGCGGGTGATCAGATCTGAATTGCGCATGCGTATACACCGCAATGCGCAAGCGTGATGGACAGCTGCAATGGGGATCGCTGGTCAGCGACGGGTTTGTGCGAAGTATCCATTCGCACGGGCGTTCACAAGGAGATTGACAGGAAGAGGGCATTTGTGGATGTCAACTGCCCGATTTCAGGGAGTGTCTGGAAAAATGCAGGGATGTCCAAGCATTTGAAGGGAGGGTGTCTGACGTCAATTCCGGCCATGAGCAGCCTGATGTGATCGCAGCAGGTGAGTAAGTCCTGGGCTGTGCAGAGACTGCACAAAATCAGTTTGTGCAGCTCTGCTACACATGCGTTCGCACACTTGCACAGCTAAAATACACTCCCCCAATAGGCGGCGAATATATGATCGAAGGACAGCAAAAATCGCTGCCTAGCGTTCAGGTCTGAATTACCCCCTTAGTTGGCTACAAGTGCTAGAGTCACACAAGTCATCATAGACTCAAATGTGTGTTTCTATTTTTTGGCCAGTTTCAGGATGATTTCTCAGTGGGTTTGATGGAATTTCACCATCTGCTACTATAAGCGGGATTAAAATTAGATTAATGTTAAATGTAAAAGGTCTTATTTTGTGCCATGAGGCTGAGGATATTAATAAAGTTAGGAAATGTGTTAGAGGGGAATACAAGAAATGATGAATAAATGAGGGGGTAATACAGATATACAGTGCATCCGGAAAGTATTCACAGCACTTCACTTTTTCCACATTTTGTTATGTTACAGCCTTATTCCAAACTGGAATAAATAAAAAATTTTCCTCAAAATTCTACACACAATACCCCATAATGACAATGTGAAAAAAGTTTTTTTTAGATTTTTGCAAATTTATGAAAAATAAAAAACTAAGAAATCACATGTACATAAGTATTCACCGCCTTTGCTCAAAACTTTGTTGATGCACCTTTCGCAGCAATTACCGCCTCAAGTCTTTTTGAATATGATGCCACAAGCTTGGCATACCTATCTTTGGCCAGTTTCACCCATTTCTTTTTGCAGCTCCTCTCAAGCTCCATCAGGTTGGATGGGAAGCGTCGGTACACAGCCATTTTTCAGATCTCTCCAGAGATCTAAGTCTGGGCTCTGCCAGGGCCACTCAAGGACATACACAGAGTTCTCCTGAAGCCACTCCATTGATATCTTGGCTGTGTGCTTAGGGTCGTTTTCCTGCTGAAAGATGAACCGTCGCCCCAGTCTGAGGTCAAGAGTGATCTGGAGCAGGTTTCATCCAGGATGTCTCTGTACATTGCTGCATTCATCTTTCCCTCTATTATGACTAGTCTCCCAGTTCCTGCTGCTGAAAAACATCCCCACAGCATGATGCTTCCACCACAATGCTTCAATGTAGGGATGGTATTGGCCTGGTTATGAGCGGTGCCTGGTTTCCCCAAAAAATGACACCTGGCATTCACACCAAATAGTTAAATCATTGCCTCCTCAGACCAGAGAATTTTATTTCTCATAGTCTGAGAGTCCTTCAGGTGCATTTTGATAAACTACAGATGGGCTGCCATGTGCTTTTTACTAAGGAGTTGCTTCCATCTGGCCACTCTACCATACAGCCCTGATTGGTGGATTGCTGCAGAGATGGTTGTCCTTCTGGAAGGTTATCCTCTCTCCACAGAGGAATGCTGTAGCTCTGACAGAGTGACCATCGGGTTCTCGGTCACCTCCCTGACTAGGGCCCTTCTCCCCCGATCACTCAGTTTAGACTGCCGGTCAGCTCTAGGAAGAATTCTGGTGGTTCTGAACTTCTTCCATTTATGGATGATGGAGGCCACTGTGCTCATTGGGACCTTCAAAGCAGCAGATATTTTTTTGTATCCTTCCCCAGATTTGTGCCTCGAGACAATCTTGTCTCGGATTTCTTCAGACAATTCCTTTGACTTCATGCTTGGTTTGTGCTCAGACATGCACTGTCAAGTGTGGAACCTTATATAGACAGGTGTGTGCCTTTCCAAATCATGTCCAATCAACTGAATTTACCACAGCTAGGCTCCAATTAAGTTGTAGGAACATCTCAAGGATGGTCAGTGGAAACAGGATGCACCTGAGCTCAATTTTGAGCTTCATGGCAAAGGCTGTGAATACTTATGTACATGTGATTTCTCAGTTTTTTATTTTTAATAAATTTTCAAAAATCTAAAAAAATTGTTTTTTAACGTTGTCCTTATGGGGTATAGTGTGTAGAATTTGGAGGGGGAAGGGGGGGGGATGAATTTATTCCAGTTTGGAATAAGGCTGTAACATAAAAAAATATGGAAAAAGTGGAGCGCAATGAATACTTTACGGATGCACTGTAGCAATGTGCATGGGTGTGGCGGAAGAATACAATAATTCTATTATTGACTATCCATAGTCTGACTGTCCATGGAAGGATAATCTGACTATCCATGGAATGATAGTCAGAAAAACTGTTGGGAAACATTTTACAGTGACTTTATCCCGAGTATTTGCAAGAGGAAGTCAATTTCTGAATGTACTGTAGCAGAGTAAGATTGTTGTTGGTTATTCTGATTTTATGGTATATGTACAAAGCAATGGCTTTTTAAAAACTCAAGATGTTTGCAGATTTTGTCTGACATATATAATAAGACAATAATAGTAAACACAAAATCAGGTTTGTTTTGTATAAAATATTTTTGCCCTTTTAAATCTGCCTGGCAAAATCTACACAAATCAATGGTTTGAAAAATCTATTGTTTAGTAGATATACAACAAAATCACTGTTCCTTAGTAATGATATCACAATTGCATCTATTAGAGCAAAATTTCCCAAACATGGTCCTTAAGTACAGTATATACATGCTTGGCCACAGGTGACTTAATATGTATCTCAGTCTATAAGATTTAACCATCTGTGCTGTGCTATGGATATACTTTAAACCTGGACTGTAATGCTAGGTACACACAATATAGAATTATTGAGTCAAGTTGCCAATAATTGTGTTCTCTGTGAAATTTATTGTATAGTGTACTGTTTCGGCGATCATTTTAGAAAATTTTGCCCACACAAACACACGAGTGATCGATTTTACAATCTGTCCTCCCAATTCAAAAAATCTTGTACACAATCTCCTGATATCGAGCAGTGTGTGTTAATTAGAGATGTGCACCAGAAATCGGGTTTTGTGTTTTGGTTTTGGATTCGGACGCGTTTTGGCAAAACCTCCCTGAAATTTTTTTGTCATATTCGGGTGTGTTTTGGATTCTGGTGGTTTTTTTCAAAAACCCCTCAAAAACAGCTTAAATCATAGAATTTGGTGGTCATTTTGATACCATAGTATAATTAACCTCAATAACCATAATTTCCACTCATTTCCAGTCTATTCTGAACACCTCACACCTCACAATATTATTTTTAGTCCTAAAAGTTGCACCGAGGTCGCTGGATGACTAAGCTAAGTGACCCAAGTGGTCGGCACAAACACCTGGCCCATCTAGGAGTGGCACTGCAGTGTCAGACAGGATGGCATTTAAAAAAATAGTCCCCAAACAGCACATGATGCAAAGAAAAAAAGAGGTGCACCAAGGTCACTAAATGGCTAAGCTAAGCGACCCAAGTGGCCAACACAAACACCTGGCCCATCTTGGAGTGGCACTGCAGTGTCAGACAGGATGGCACTTAAAAAAATAGTCCCCAAACAGCACATGATGCAAAGAAAAAAAGGAGGTGCACCAAGGTCGCTGGATGGCTTAGTTAAGCGACCCAAGTGGCCGACACAAACACCTGGCCCATATAGGAGTGGCACTGCAGTGTCAGACAGGATGGCACTTAAAAAAATAGTCCCCAAACAGCACATGATGCAAAGAAAAAAAGAGGTGCACCAAGGTCGCTGGATGGCTAAGCTAAGCGACCCAAGTGGCCAACACAAACACCTTGCCCATCTAGGAGTGGCACTGCAGTGTCAGACAGGATGGCACTTAAAAAAATAGTCCCCAAACAGCACATTTATTTATTTATTTATTTATTAACAGTTTCTTATATAGCGCAGCAAATTCCGTTGCGCTTTACAATTTGAAATAACAATAACAAACTGGGTGATAACAGTCATAGAGGTAGGAAGGCCCTGCTCGCAAGCTTACAATCTATAGGGAAATAGGCATATGTACACAAGGAAAGGTGCTATCTATTGCATAGAATGAGAAGACATGTGAGGATATGTGTGGACTGTACAGAGTGGATGTAATTTGATAGGAAGGTTTATGAAAGTTATGTGGGCGGTTCAGGAATTTGATACGCTTGCCTAAAGAGGTGAGTTTTGAGGGAACACTTGAAGGTTTGGAGACTAGAGGAGAGTCTTATTGTGCGTGGTAGGGCATTCCACAGGGTGGGTGCAGCCCGATGAAAGTCCTGCAGTCGTGAGTGGGAGCGAGTAATGAGTGTGGATGAGAGACGCAGGTCTTGTGAAGAGCGCAGAGGTCGGGTTGGGAGATATTTTGTGATAAGCGAAGTGATGTACATTGGTGTAGTTTGGTTAATGGCCTTGTGTGTGAGTAAAAGTATTTTATATTGAATGCGGTAGAGTACAGGTAACCAATGGAGGGACTGACAGAGTGGATCTGCAGACGATGAACGTCTAGCGAGGAAGATAAGCCTCGCCGCTGCATTCAGAATGGATTGTAGTGGTGAGAGTCTTGTTTTGGGAAGACCAGTTAGGAGACTATTGCAATAATCAATGCGGGAGATAATGAGAGCGTGGATTAGAGTTTTAGCAGTGTCTTGTGTAAGGTATGGTCGTATTTTGGATATGTTTTTTAGATGCATGTAACATGATCTTGAGACAGATTGAATGTGGGGAACAAAGGACAGATCAGAGTCAAGGATGACACCTAGGCAGCGAGCTTGTGGGGTAGGGTAGATAGTCGAGTTTTCAACAGTGATAGAGATATCAGGTTGGTACCTACTATTGGCCGGTGGAAATATAATTAACTCTGTCTTTGAAATATTAAGTTTGAGGTGGCGAGATGTCATCCAGGATGAGATGGCAGAAAGGCATTCAGTGACACGGTCCAGTACAGATAGGGACAAGTCAGGGGAGGATAGGTAGATTTGAGTATCATCTGCGTACAGATGATACTGAAAACCAAAAGAGCTGATTAGTTTACCAAGAGATGAGGTATAGATAGAGAAAAGCAGAGGACCCAAGACTGAGCCTTGCGGTACTCCAACTGAAAGAGGTAGCGAAGAGGAGGTAGATTCAGAGAAGCGAACACTGAAGGAGCGATTAGATAGGTACGATAGGAACCAAGAAAGGGCTGTGTCTTTAAGACCTAGGGATTGTAGTGTCTGTATGAGAAGAGAGTGGTCTACAGTGTCAAATGCAGCAGATAGATCTAGAAGAATAAGTAGTGAGTAGTGGCCTTTAGACTTCGTAGTGACCAAATCATTAACCACTTTAGTCAGTGCCGTCTCTGTGGAATGTTGGGAACGGAAGCCTGACTGAAGTGGGTCCAACAAAGTGTATGAGTTAAGAAAGTGTGTGAGTCGAGTGTAGGCAAGTCTCTCAAGTAGCTTAGAGAGACAAGGGAGCTGAGAGATAGGGCGGTAGTTTGAGAGAGCATTAGGGTCAGAATTTTGTTTTTTTAAAATGGGAGTAATCACTGCATGCTTGAAGAGTGAAGGAAAAATACCAGTAGAGAGAGAGAGATTACAGATGTTAGTTAAGGTAGGGATGAGCACCAGAGACAGAGCTTTACTTATTTGTGAGGGTAAAGGATCAAGAGGAGAGGTAGTAGAGAAGCAGGATGAGAAGAGTGATGATACTTCATCTTCATTTGTGGGATCAAATGAAGAAAGAGTGCCAGAGGGTTCAGGTACAGAACGGAGCAGGTCACTGGCTGCCGAAGAGCATACCATTTCATCTCGGATCTTATCAATCATCTCCTTGAAGTAGGAAGCAAGATCCTGTGCCTTGATAGTGGCTGGTGGGGTAGGTGCGGGAGGATTCAGAAGTGATTTAAATGTATTAAAGAGTCGTTTGGGGTTAGAGGCTTGAGCAGAGATAAGAGTTTGGAAATATGTTTGTTTGGCAGTGTCCAGGGCATTTTTATAAGAATGGTAGACTGTCTTATATGTGAGGAAGTCACTTGAAATACGAGATTTACGCCACTGACGTTCAAGTTTTCGTGTGAGTTTTTGTAGTTGTCTTATTGATTTGGAGTGCCATGGTTGACATCTAGGCCTACGTGGAGTGTGATGGGTAGCTGGAGCCACTTCATCAAGGGCTAGTTCTAGAGTCTTATTAAGGTGTGATACAGCCATCTCAGGAGAGGTGAATGCAGAAATAGGTGAAAGCAGTTGTTGGAGTGAAGTGGAAAGTTCTTGAAGATTAATTGTGTTAATATTTCTGCGAGTTTGAGGAAGATTGGAGAACTTCCGCAACACAGGGTTTGAATTAACAGAGGAAAGCATGCAGGTGATAAGGTTGTGATCTGATAGGGGGAAAGGAGTGTTAGTGAGTTCAGAGATGGAGCATAGTCTGGTGAATACTAGATCAAGGCAGTGACCCGCCTGATGAGTAGAGGAGTCAGTCCATTGGGAGAGGCCAAGAGAGGAGGTTAGAGAGAGTAGTTTGGAGGCATGCGCAGCAGATTTTGGACAAACAATAGCAATATTGAAATCACCCATGATAATGGTGGAGATGTCAGAGGATAGAAAGTGAGGGAGCCAGGCAGAAAAATCTTCCAAAAATTGTTTTGGATGCCCAGGTGGGCGGTAGATAGCTGCAACACGCAGAGAGAAAGGAGAGTAAACCCTAATGGAATGTACTTCAAATGATGTAAATGTGAGTGATGGAACCTGTGGTAGAACAGTATATGCAAAAGATTGGGAAAGTAAAAGTCCAACTCCTCCTCCTTTATGGTTATCGGGTCTGGAGGTGTGTGTAAAGTGGAGACCACCATGTGCCAGTGCTGCAGGGGAGGCTGTGTCAGATTGTGTGAGCCAGGTTTCTGTTATAGCCAGCAGATTGATGTTGTTAGATATGAAGAGGTCATGGATAGATGTTAATTTGTTACAAACAGAGCGTGCATTCCATAAGGCACATTTTAGTGATCTAGAGGGTGATGGAAGACATGTGATGTTTATGAGGTTAGCTGGATTTCTATGTTGCTGTGAATCAGGTGAATGCGAGTGATGCAAGTGGCTGGGTCCTGGATTTGGTGAAATGTCACCAGCTATCAGAAGCAGAAGAGAGAGATAAATGTGGGTGTCAGAGGTTTGTGAAAGTTTTTTATGGTAAGAGGTTGTAGATGTTATTGTCAATGAGTATAGGGAAGTAAAAAGCTCATGAGTGCTAATAAGAGGGGAGTGTAGAATTGAGGGGGCAATATGTACAGAGGGGTGAGTTGCTGGGAGACTGAATGATGCAATGGCCTTTATGAATACTCCATGAAGAGCAATGCAGAAAATCAATTTGTGGAACATAGGCCCTCATTCCGAGTTGTTCGCTCGCAAGGCGAATGTAGCAGAGTTACACACGCTAAGCCGCCGCCTACTGGGAGTGAATCTTAGCTTCTTAAAATTGCGACCGATGTACGCGCAATATTGCGATTACAAACGAGTTAGCAGTTTCAGAGTAGCTCCAGACTTACTCTGCCTGTGCGATCATTTCAGTGCTTGTCGTTCCTGGTTGTCGTCACAAACACACCCAGCGTTCGCCCAGGCACTCCCACCGTTTCCCCGGCCACTCCTGCGTTTTTTCCGGAAACGGTAGCGTTTTCAGCCACACGCCCCTGAAACGCCGTGTATCCGCCCAGTAACACCCATTTCCTGTCAATCACATTACGATCGCCGGAGCGAAGAAAAAGCCGTGAGTAAAAATACTTTCTTCATAGTAAAGTTACTTGGCGCAGTCGCAGTGCGAACATTGCGCATGCGTACTAAGCGGATTTTCACTGCGATGCGATGAAAAATACCGAGCGAACAACTCGGAATGAGGGCCATAGTTAGTTTGAGCTGAAACCAGTGTTTTCTAGGCTGAGAGTGTAAGGTTTTACCTGTTCAAGTTAAAAGTTCAGGTGCCTATTTACTGGTGTTGTTCTGCTGTATGTTAACTGTGCATTATAGAGCAAAGTGACAAACAGGTATGTACAATCACATGTAAATCACAATGTATATAGTTGTCTACCAAATTGGTTGCATTTTGTTCTTAGAGGTCATGAGGATTTTAGTTGGTAAAATATTTACATACGCTGAAATACACAGATGATTGGGAATGAAAGGAAGGGACGATGTTTTCTGTTTTGTCGGTGGGTTGTTTCCGTCTGTTTTCGTCCTGGTAAGTCCTGGGTAAGTCTATATTGTAATATTTTCATAACCCTTTTAAAAAAGCCCTTATAATAAAGCCCTGTTCAGCTGTCTGTTGTTCAGCCAAGCATCTTTCCTTATGAATGGTAAGTATCCATGTGTCTCTAGTAATTGCAATCAAGGCCTAACAACCCACCCCCGTTTACAGAGCATGCCATAAAACTCAACTAAAACAAATACTAAGATAGCAGTTACCAACTATATAAAGCTGCAAAACAGTTTCATCCTAGAATACAATATAGCTTATGATATACAAATTGACAGTGTAGATTACCTAGTTATAATAACACTATCACTGATGCATATATATTCTGAGCAGATCCAAAATGCAAATGAGTGTAGATTACCTAGTTATAATAACACTATCACTGATGCATATATATTCTGAGCAGATCCAAAATGCAAATGAGTGTAGATTACCTAGTTATAATAACACTATCACTGATGCATATATATTCTGAGCAGATCCAAAATGCAAATGAGTGTAGATTACCTGCAGAGAAAGGAGAGCAATTGTCATATTGGTCCGGCACAGCCCTTCAGTATATGGCAAACATACAGTCACTGTGTAGAAGTCCTGGGTAAGTCTATATTGTAATATTTTCATAACCCTTTTAAAAAAGCCCTTATAATAAAGCCCTGTTCAGCTGGCTGTTGTTCAGCCAGGCATCTTTCCTTATGAATGTGCAAAGAAAAAAAGACGTGCACCAAGGTCGCTGGATGGCTAAGTTAAGCGACCCAAGTGGCCGGCCTCCCTCCACATTTTTGTTCTCCATCTTTTAATGTGTGGAATTATATGCCAGTAATATATAAATAGCAATGGCCTGCTGTACCGTACTGCTATATATATATATATATATATATATATACTGGTGGTCAGCAAAATTCTGCACTGTCCTCCTACTATATACTGCGCACATGTACCATGCAGCACAGATATGGATAGTATACTTGACGACACAGAGGTAGAGCAATGGACTACTGTACCGTACTGCTATATATATATATATACTGGTTGTCAGCAAAGTTCTGCACTGTCCTCCTACTATATACTGCGCACAACTACAATGCAGCACAGATATGGATAGTATACTTGACAACACAGAGGTAGAGCAATGGACTACTGTACCATACTGCTATATATATATACTGGTGGTCAGCAAAATTCTGCACTGTCCTCCTACTATATACTGCGCACAATTACAATGCAGCACAGATATGGATAGTATAGTTGATGACATAGAGGTAGAGCAATGGACTACTGTACCGTACTGCTATATATATATATACTGGTGGTCAGTAAAATTCTGCACTGTCCTCCTACTATATATTGCGCACAACTACAATGCAGCACAGATATGGATAGTATACTTGACGACACAGAGGTAGAGCAATGGACTACTGTACCGTACTGCTAAATATATATACTGGTGGTCAGCAAAATTCTGCACTGTCCTCCTACTATATACTGCGCACAACTACAATGCAGCACAGATATGGATAGTATACTTGACGACACAGAGGTAGAGCAATGGACTACTGTACCGTACTGCTATATATATATATATATATATATATATATATACTGGTGGTCAGCAAAATTCTGCACTTTCCTCCTACTTTATACTGCGCACAACTGCAATGCAGCACAGATATGGATAGTATACTTGACAACACAGAGGTAGAGCAATGGACTACTGTACCGTACTGCTATATATATATATATATACTGGTGGTCAGCAAAATTCTGCACTTTCCTCCTACAATGCAGCACAGATATGGAGCGTTTTCAGGCAGAGAACGTAGATATTTGCAGCACACTGAGCACAGATATTTGCAGCACACTGAACAGTGAACACAGAAACTGAGAGAACGCAGCCCCGTCCTCTCGCTATCATCTCCAAAGCACGAGTGAAAATGGCGGCGACGCGCGGCTCCTTATATAGAATACGAATTTCGCGAGAATACAACAGCAAGATGATGACGTTCGGCGCGCTCGGGTTAACCGAGCAAGGCGTGAAGATCCAAAGCTGCCTCGGAACCGTGTAAAATGGGTGAAGTTCGGGGGGGTTCGGATCTCGAGGAACTGAACCCGCTCATCTCTAGTGTTAATTCACAATAATCTTCATATATTTCATATGTTTTCCTATGACTATATCACCCTTCTTGTGGTTGGACATATGAAATTTAG
This sequence comes from Pseudophryne corroboree, assembly GCF_028390025.1. NCBI lineage: Eukaryota > Metazoa > Chordata > Amphibia > Anura > Myobatrachidae > Pseudophryne > Pseudophryne corroboree. The sequence goes on along the minus strand of NC_086449.1, from coordinate 607,860,691 downwards.
TGTGGGGTGGCACAAAAAAAAAATTCCTGAAAAATCGGGCCGACCCCCCCCCCCCCCAGCATTAAGCCAAGTACACATTATACAATTATCGGGCCAATTTACCAATAAATGGGACATCATCCTGATTTATCATACAGTTTGTACAAATGTTAATTTTTGAGTCTCGCTAATGATTCTGGAAAATCTTGCCCACACAAACGAGTTACCAATTTTGTGATCTATCGTTCCAAACCAAAAATCTCGTCCACAATCTCCAGATATCGAGCAGTGTGTGCATTCTAAATAATCTGAAAATAAATTTTTCAGGCGCTATTAAGAATATAATAAAAATTACTATATATCTAGATTATTTTAATAGCAGCAATTACCCTAGTCGTGTCTGTGTGAACACTGCCTAAACGGAACACCTCAAAGGTCCAATTAAATTAATCTCTAGCTTCCCATATATGCAAAATATATTGATGTGGCTATTGTGCTGATTTACATTACTGTTACCAAGGAGGGAGAGATTCGGGAGGTGATCACATCCAGACAGGAGTGAGTGATTGCTTACACGCTTTTCATCAGATACACGGCACTATTTCATTTGTGGTAAGCTTCCATAAGGACAGTTACTCTTTCTTTTTTACGTATGGACATTGGACTTTCAGTAATTTTTGAATACATACAAAAATCGTGGTTGCATTCTATATACACGGTTCTTTCCCCTTTTTAAAGGAATATAACATTAAGTGCTTCTAACTGTGATTCTAATTACTTGTTTTTATATTTGTGTGTGACTATTGTGTTTATGTGGAAAACAAAAATTAAAACATCAAGATACTGATTTTCATCGTAAAGTGTTGCATCTTTATTCAGCCAGAATTTATTGCTTGGTAACAGTAATGTAAATCAGCGCAATAGCCACATCAATTTCTTATTCTAAATAATCTGCCCGTATTTCATATGCTTTCCTGTTACTATGTTATCCTCCTTGGGGTAGGACATATGAAATGCAGTGTGATGTGACAGAAAATTGATAGCTTAAAAAAAAATCTTTTAGTGTGTAGCTCAGAAATTGGTGCCTACAATTTCAGAAAAAAAAAATCTGACAGTGTGTACCTAGCTTTAGGGTGCCTTGAGGACTGTGTTTGGGAACCTTTGCATTAGATTAATGCTTAATGTGTGGTATAGCTCATTTAGAAGATTATGCACATGTGAGACAATTTGTTGGCTGATCAAGTCATACAGTACACATGCTAATAGTTGAAATTGATAAATATCAGGGTAATGTAGTAGGTATGTGTACTGTGTTTAATTCTGGAGGCCATATCTTCAGAAGGATATTAATACATTAGAGACTGTACAAAGAAGGACAACTAAAATGGCAACTACAAAACATACCCAGAAAGACTAAAAAAATCTCAATACGAGATTTCACTGCAAACTTTATTAATATAATAAGGTTTGAGATGAAAATATGGTAAAAAAGGGGGCAGACTAGATAGGCCAAGTGGTTCTTTTCTGCAGTCAAACTCTATGTTTCTATGATGGATAGAATGCCGGTGGTCATGTGACCGATGACGGAATGCTGACACCACTCGGGAGACTGGTGCTGGAACACCGACAGGCGACATCACGAAGGTAAGTATTGGGGAAACTGTTAGGATTAGGGTCCGGGGGGGGGGGGGGGGTTTAGTATTAGGCACTTGGGGTTCTACGGTTAGGCACTGGGGGGTGTTAGCCCTAGCCTCCACCTACCAAGGGGTTAGGGTAGGGGAGAGGGGGGATGTTGGTGTTGGTCATTTGACCGCAGACATCCCGCCAAGTAGTATTTCATACTGAACCAGTATAGTGTCATAAACTACAGTATACATTATTGACCAAGATACCTTGAGAATGTGCCTATAGAAAACATACATCAGTGTCACACTTTGCAGCTATCAGGTATCAGTGGTGAATGCATGAAAAATATTAGATTATTCTTCACTCAGATCACAATGTGGGATTAGGGATAGTGATGATCTGGGAGTGTGAATAGAATTAAAGACCAATTATGCCATAGGACTATTCTGTGACACTTTTAGGACTAATAAACACTAACACAGAAACTATTAGATTGCCCAATTTTCAGATAGAGCACATTTGAATATCTTACAGGATAGAAATTATAAGGTGGAATAGATGCATTGAGCAAGCTTAAAGATTTTTTTCGAAAACACCATCTGCATACCTTGATGTACAGGTATGTACTGAACAGTACTGATTGCTTAAAAGACCCAAAAGTGTGCAAAAGCTGGTAAACTCACACCACTGCAGAGGAATTATGAAGTAATTAACAGTTTACCACAATCACACACCATTTCAAATTAGTATCCGGGGTACAGTATGTCTTTTTAGAAAATACTGTATAAGAGTTACTGCAGTAAATTATATATGTGCATTTAATTTGGCCATGTGAATCTCCATTGTACTGTATACTAACTGGTAGCAGCAACATTGGAAGCAACAAAATACAATAAAGTGAATTTGAGAGCTAAAAAAAATGTATTAAGGTTAAAGACAATAAAGTTAGCAGTTCTGTTAAATAACATATCAAATCTATCAGTGTACAAGTCTTAAAAAAGATTGAAGACAACTTGATACATATGTTATTTAGAAACGGTCACAAAATAACATGCAATGTATTAAAACAATCAATTTAATGGAATGAAAAAATAGATGCTAGAAGGGTCACCTATGTGACAGAAACAAAAGAGTCACCTGGTAAAAGCAGACAGGCATATTATAAGGACAACAAAATCAAGGTTTGTAGTTAGTCTCAAACCTTACTATCTCAGTGGTGGGCAATTATTTTAGCTAGGGTGCCAATTAACACTTTCCAACGAATATTTGCGGGCCGCACACAAAATATAATGTTTCTGCTGTAACTCCAGGCATCTCCCTCACCCATATACATGTGTCTTCCCCTCACCCCCCTCACTTCCCCCCACTCCCACCCCATATGCATTATATATTTAGTATTTAACACACTTAATGATAACTACTTAATTGAACTAATTGAGGGACCAACTAGGTACAATGCAATCTTAGACCTGGTATTAACAAACAATGGGGATTTGGTATCAGGTATTATAGTAGGGGAACCCATAGGAAACAGCGACCACAATATGGTCACATTCAATATCAGTTTCCATAAACAGCCCTATACTGGCTCAACTAGGACTCTAAACTTTAGGAAAGTAAATTTTGAAAAGATGAGGGTATTTTTCAAGGATATTGAATGGGAAGGTTTGTTTTTAGGAAAAAATACTACGGAAAAATGGGAGGTACTAAAATTCCTGCTAGCTAAAAATACACTCAAATTTATTCCTACGAGCAGCAAAAAAAGGAATAAAAATCATAAACCGATGTGGCTTAACAAAAAGATTAAGGAACTTATGGGCAAGAAAAGGCGAGCATTTATAAAATACAAATCTGACGTGGAAGCAGAGTAATTTCAGCACTATAAGGAATGTAACAAAATATGCAAAAAGGAAATAAGAGCGGCTAAAGTAGAAACTGAAAAACTAGTAGCAAAGGAAAGCAAAGCGAATCCCAAAAAAAATCTTTAAATACATTAATAGCAAGAGATTAAAGAAGGAGAGTATAGGCCCTTTAAAAGACAAGTTGGGAGTCTTAAGCAAAAATGATAATGACATAGCGGACACACTAAATGAGTTTTTTTCAACAGTATTTACTAGAGAGGACCCAATTCAGGGACTAACATATAATCTCAATAATGAGAATATCCCTCTGATAGGTACTTATTTAAGCGAGGAAGTAGTCTGTGACTGATTAAAACATTTAAAGATTAATAAGTCACCAGGTCCCGATGGTATTCACCCAAGGGTTCTAATGGAGCTTCATTCTGAACTTGCAAAACCGCTATTTTTGATCTTTAAGGATTCAGTAATATCAGGTATGGTTCCCAAAGACTGGTGTATAGCGGAAGTAGTGCCTATATTCAAAAAGGGAAGTAAAGCTGAACCAGGTAATTATAGACCAGTTAGTCTTACATTTATAGTGGGGAAAGTATTGGAAGGTATTCTAAGCGATAGTATTCAGAAGTTCCTTGAAGTCAATAAGGTCATTAAAAGGAATCAACATGGGTTTATGAAGGACAGATCCTGTCAAACCAACTTACTTGGCTTTTATGAAACAGTAAGCGCAAACCTAGATCAGGGTAAAGAGGTGGATGTAATCTTTTTGGATTTTGCCAAAGCGTTCGATACTGTACCACACATGAGACTTATCTACAAGCTACAAGAATCAGGGCTAGGAAGCACAATATGCACTTAGGTCAAAAACTGGTTAGATAATAGGGAGCAGCGCATTGTGGTTAATGGATCTTTTTCAACTTGGACTGAAGTGCTAAGTGGTGTGCCGCAAGGCTCAGTATTAGGACCGCTGTTGTTCAATATTTTAATTAACGACCTAAGAGTAGGTCTAGAGAGCATGGTGTAAATTTTTGCAGATGATACCAAATTGGGTAAAGTTATAAATGCGGAGGGGGATGCTAAGTTGCTTCAGAATGACTTAGTTAAATTAAAAGCTTGGGCAGCGAAATGGAGAATGCGCTTCAATACAGACAAGTGTAAGGTAATGCACTGTGGTAACAAGAACAAAAATAACACCTACCTACTAAATTGGGTAAAATTAGGGGATTCTGTACTGGAAAAGGACATAGGTGTCCTCATAGATAGAAAACTAAGCAGTAGTACCCAAAGTAGGACTGCAGCAAAGAAGGCTAATAAGATATTAGCATGCATAAAACGGGGAATTGATGCTAGGGACGAGAGTATTATACTCCCGTTATATAAATCACTTGTGAGGCCACACCTTGAATACTGTGTACAATTCTGGGCACCTTACTACAAAAAGGATATCCTGGAGCTAGAAAAGGTTCAAAGGCGGGCGACCAAACTAATTAAGGGTATGGAGACGCTGGAATACGAGGAAAGGCTTGCAAGACTAGGCATGTTTACACTGGAAAAGAGGAGATTAAGAGGGGACATGATCAACATTTACAAATATATAAGGGGACAATATACAGATCTTGTGCAGGACCTGTTTTTGGTTAGATCAAAACAGAGAACTCGTGGACACTCGCTCAGGTTAGAGGAGAGGAGATTCCGCACAATACGGCGTAAAGGATTTTTTACGGTAAGGACAATACATGTTTGGAATTCCCTGCCTGAGGGAGTTGTAATGGCCAACTCAGTCAACACCTTTAAGAATGGGTTAGATAAATTCCTAATGGATAAGGATATCCAGGGTTACGGGGTATAGTCACGCACTATGGTTATTGTAAAAAAGAGGGGTTAATCGGAACGGCAGTCAGCAACTTCAGTCAAAATTTTATACAAAATAATCGTGCATAGGAGACCACAAATAGGTTGAACCCGATGGACAATTGTCTTTTTTAAACCTTAGATACTATGTTAATATATTAATTATGGGGACAGGAAAAATAAAGAGAAATGTCTAAATAAAATAAACAGAAAAGCCTTCATTTACGGTCAGAATCCACTATAAGCAAGTAATTAGAAAAAAAAACAGTGATGAAAACAAAGAAACAGCATCCAGTATATTAGCATCTACCCTCCGTTCCTGGGCACAGTTTCCAGCTCCCTCCCTCCTTGGGCACAGTTGCCAGCTCCTTCCCCAAAGGGCACAGTTACCAGCTCCTTCTTTGGGCAGTTACCAGATCCTTCCCCCCTCCCTCTTTGGGCACAGTTATCAGATTTCTCTCATTCCTTGAGCACAGTTACCAGCTCCTTCCTCCCTCCCTCCTTGAGTACAGTTACCAGCTCCTTCCCCAAAGGGCACAGTTACCAGCTCCTTCCCCCTCCCTCCCTCCTTGGGCAATGTTACTAGCTCCTTCCCCCCTCCCTCTTTGGGCACAGTTGTCATCTCTCTCTCCTTCCTTGGGCACAGTTACCAGCTCCTTCCCCCCTCCCTTCTTGAGCACAGTTACCAGCTCCTTCCTCCCTCCCTCCTTGAGCCCAGTTACCAGCTCCTTCCCCAAAGGGCACAGTTACCAGCTCCTTCCCCCTTCCTCCCTCCTTGGGCAATGTTATTAGCTCCTTCCCCCCTCCCTCTTTGGGCACTGTTATCAGCTCTCCCTCCCCTCTTGAGCATAGTTACGAGCTTTCCTTTCCTCCCTCGGCACACTTAGCAGCCCCCTCTCCATACTGGGCAGACCTAGCACCCCCACCCCGCTGCCACCCGCCAGCCATTCAAACATGGACGGCCCACAGCCACGGTACTTACCAATATAGTAACCAGTCCAGTCCACAATTGCAGTCAGTGCAGCAGCTGCATTCAAACCTCCGGCTTCCACGTCCTGCTTTTGGCTCCACCCCTAACTCCATCCAGCGCCAACACGGTCCTTCATCCAGCTACACTCAGCTGCACCAGAGACCTGACCTAGCGGCGGTCACCATGGCTTGGAGGTTTTGTAGTGCAATGACAAACAACCACTTGAACCGCATGTAATTGCGCAGTGGTAGGAGGCAGTGGGCGGGGCAGGATACATTTTTAGGCCGTATCCGGCCCACGGGCAATCTTTTGCCCACCCCTACTCTATAAAAATTTATGACAATAGAGTCTATTTACTAGAGATGAGCGGGTTCGGTTTCTCTGAATCCGAACCCGCCAGAACTTCATGTTTTTTTTCACGGGTCCGAGCGACTCGGATCTTCCCGCCTTGCTCGGTTAACCCGAGCACGCCCGAACGTCATCATGACGCTGTCGGATTCTCGCGAGGCTCGGATTCTATCGCGAGACTCGGATTCTATATATGGAGCCGCGCGTCGCCGCCATTTTCACACGTGCATTGAGATTGATAGGGAGAGGACGTGGCTGGCGTCCTCTCCGTTTAGAATAGATTAGAGAGACACTTGATTTACTAATTTTGGGGAGCATTAGGAGTACTCAGTAGTGTACAGTGCAGAGTTTTGCTGATAGTGACCAGTGACCACCAGTTTTATTTATAATCCGTTCTCTGCCTGAAAAAAGCGATACACAGCACACAGTGACTCAGTCACATACCATATCTGTGTGCACTGCTCAGGCTCAGGCCAGTGTGCTGCATCATCTATTATCTATATATAATATTATATATATCTGTCTGACTGCTCAGCTCACACAGCTTATAATTGTGGGGGAGACTGGGGAGCACTACTGCAGTGCCAGTTATAGGTTATAGCAGGAGCCAGGAGTACATAATATATTATATAGTGAGTGACCACCAGACACACAGTGCAGTTTATTTAATATATCCGTTCTCTGCCTGAAAAAAGCGATACACACAGTGACTCAGTCAGTCACATACCATATCTGTGTGCACTGCTCAGGCTCAGGCCAGTGTGCTGCATCATCTATATATATTATATATCTGTCTGACTGCTCAGCTCACACAGCTTATAATTGTGGGGGAGACTGGGGAGCACTACTGCAGTGCCAGTTATAGGTTATAGCAGGAGCCAGGAGTACATAATATTATATTAAAATTAAACAGTGCACACTTTTGCTGCAGGAGTGCCACTGCCAGTGTGACTAGTGACCAGTGACCTGACCACCAGTATATATAATATTAGTAGTATACTATCTCTTTATCAACCAGTCTATATTAGCAGCAGACACAGTACAGTGCGGTAGTTCACGGCTGTGGCTACCTCTGTGTCGGCACTCGGCAGCCCGTCCATAATTGTATATACCACCTAACCGTGGTTTTTTTTTCTTTCTTTATACATACATACTAGTTACGAGTATACTATCTCTTTATCAACCAGTCTATATATTAGCAGCAGACACAGTACAGTGCGGTAGTTCATGGCTGTGGCTACCTCTGTGTCGGCACTCGGCAGCCCGTCCATAATTGTATATACCACCTAACCGTGGTTTTTTTTTCTTTCTTTATACATACATACTAGTTACGAGTATACTATCTCTTTATCAACCAGTCTATATATTAGCAGCAGACACAGTACAGTGCGGTAGTTCACGGCTGTGGCTACCTCTGTGTCGGCACTCGGCAGCCCGTCCATAATTGTATATACCACCTAACCGTGGTTTTTTTTTCTTTCTTTATACATACATACTAGTTACGAGTATACTATCTCTTTATCAACCAGTCTATATATTAGCAGCAGACACAGTACAGTGCGGTAGTTCACGGCTGTGGCTACCTCTGTGTCGGCACTCGGCAGCCCGTCCATAATTGTATATACCACCTAACCGTGGTTTTTTTTTCTTTCTTTATACATACATACTAGTTACGAGTATACTATCTCTTTATCAACCAGTCTATATATTAGCAGCAGACACAGTACAGTGCGGTAGTTCACGGCTGTGGCTACCTCTGTGTCGGCACTCGGCAGCCCGTCCATAATTGTATATACCACCTAACCAAGGTTTTTTTTTCTTTCTTTATACATACATACTAGTTACGAGTATACTATCTCTTTATCAACCAGTCTATATATTAGCAGCAGACACAGTACAGTGCGGTAGTTCACGGCTGTGGCTACCTCTGTGTCGGCACTCGGCAGCCCGTCCATAATTGTATATACCACCTAACCGTGGTTTTTTTTTCTTTCTTTATACATACATACTAGTTACGAGTATACTATCTCTTTATCAACCAGTCTATATATTAGCAGCAGACACAGTACAGTGCGGTAGTTCACGACTGTGGCTACCTCTGTGTCGGCACTCGGCAGCCCGTCCATAATTGTATATACCACCTAACCGTGTTTTTTTTTTCTTTCTTTATACATACATACTAGTTACGAGTATACTATCTCTTTATCAACCAGTCTATATATTAGCAGCAGACACAGTACAGTGCGGTAGTTCACGGCTGTGGCTACCTCTGTGTCGGCACTCGGCAGCCCGTCCATAATTGTATATACCACCTAACCGTGGTTTTTTTTTCTTTCTTTATACATACATACTAGTTACGAGTATACTATCTCTTTATCAACCAGTCTATATATTAGCAGCAGACACAGTACAGTGCGGTAGTTCACGGCTGTGGCTACCTCTGTGTCGGCACTCGGCAGCCCGTCCATAATTGTATACTAGTATCCAATCCATCCATCTCCATTGTTTACCTGAGGTGCCTTTTAGTTGTGCCTATTAAAATATGGAGAACAAAAATGTTGAGGTTCCAAAATTAGGGAAAGATCAAGATCCACTTCCACCTCGTGCTGAAGCTGCTGCCACTAGTCATGGCCGAGACGATGAAATGCCAGCAACGTCGTCTGCCAAGGCCGATGCCCAATGGCATAGTACAGAGCATGTCAAAACCAAAACACCAAATATCAGTAAAAAAAGGACTCCAAAACCTAAAATAAAATTGTCGGAGGAGAAGCGTAAACTTGCCAATATGCCATTTACCACACGGAGTGGCAAGGAACGGCTGAGGCCCTGGCCTATGTTCATGGCTAGTGGTTCAGCTTCACATGAGGATGGAAGCACTCAGCCTCTCGCTAGAAAACTGAAAAGACTCAAGCTGGCAAAAGCACCGCAAAGAACTGTGCGTTCTTTGAAATCCCAAATCCACAAGGAGAGTCCAATTGTGTCGGTTGCGATGCCTGACCTTCCCAACACTGGACGTGAAGAGCATGCGCCTTCCACCATTTGCACGCCCCCTGCAAGTGCTGGAAGGAGCACCCGCAGTCCAGTTCCTGATAGTCAGATTGAAGATGTCAGTGTTGAAGTACACCAGGATGAGGAGGATATGGGTGTTGCTGGCGCTGGGGAGGAAATTGACCAGGAGGATTCTGATGGTGAGGTGGTTTGTTTAAGTCAGGCACCCGGGGAGACACCTGTTGTCCGTAGGAGGAATATGGCCGTTGACATGCCAGGTGAAAATACCAAAAAAATCAGCTCTTCGGTGTGGAGGTATTTCACCAGAAATGCAGACAACAGGTGTCAAGCCGTGTGTTCCCTTTGTCAAGCTGTAATAAGTAGGGGTAAGGACGTTAACCACCTCGGAACATCCTCCCTTATACGTCACCTGCAGCGCATTCATAATAAGTCAGTGACAAGTTCAAAAACTTTGGGTGACAGCGGAAGCAGTCCACTGACCAGTAAATCCCTTCCTCTTGTAACCAAGCTCACGCAAACCACCCCACCAACTCCCTCAGTGTCAATTTCCTCCTTCCCCAGGAATGCCAATAGTCCTGCAGGCCATGTCACTGGCAATTCTGACGAGTCCTCTCCTGCCTGGGATTCCTCCGATGCATCCTTGCGTGTAACGCCTACTGCTGCTGGCGCTGCTGTTGTTGCCGCTGGGAGTCGATGGTCATCCCAGAGGGGAAGTCGTAAGCCCACTTGTACTACTTCCAGTAAGCAATTGACTGTTCAACAGTCCTTTGCGAGGAAGATGAAATATCACAGCAGTCATCCTGCTGCAAAGCGGATAACTGAGTCCTTGACAACTATGTTGGTGTTAGACGTGCGTCCGGTATCCGCCGTTAGTTCACAGGGAACTAGACAATTTATTGAGGCAGTGTGCCCCCGTTACCAAATACCATCTAGGTTCCACTTCTCTAGGCAGGCTATACCGAGAATGTACACGGACGTCAGAAAAAGACTCACCAGTGTCCTAAAAAATGCAGTTGTACCCAATGTCCACTTAACCACGGACATGTGGACAAGTGGAGCAGGGCAGGGTCAGGACTATATGACTGTGACAGCCCACTGGGTAGATGTATGGACTCCCGCCGCAAGAACAGCAGCGGCGGCACCAGTAGCAGCATCTCGCAAACGCCAACTCTTTCCTAGGCAGGCTACGCTTTGTATCACCGCTTTCCAGAATACGCACACAGCTGAAAACCTCTTACGGCAACTGAGGAAGATCATCGCGGAATGGCTTACCCCAATTGGACTCTCCTGTGGATTTGTGGCATCGGACAACGCCAGCAATATTGTGTGTGCATTAAATATGGGCAAATTCCAGCACGTCCCATGTTTTGCACATACCTTGAATTTGGTGGTGCAGAATTTTTTAAAAAACGACAGGGGCGTGCAAGAGATGCTGTCGGTGGCCAGAAAAATTGCGGGACACTTTCGGCGTACAGGCACCACGTACAGAAGACTGGAGCACCACCAAAAACTACTGAACCTGCCCTGCCATCATCTGAAGCAAGAAGTGGTAACGAGGTGGAATTCAACCCTCTATATGCTTCAGAGGTTGGAGGAGCAGCAAAAGGCCATTCAAGCCTATACAATTGAGCACGATATAGTAGGTGGAATGCACCTGTCTCAAGTGCAGTGGAGAATGATTTCAACGTTGTGCAAGGTTCTGATGCCCTTTGAACTTGCCACACGTGAAGTCAGTTCAGACACTGCCAGCCTGAGTCAGGTCATTCCCCTCATCAGGCTTTTGCAGAAGAAGCTGGAGGCATTGAAGAAGGAGCTAAAAGGGAGCGCTTCCGCTAGGCATGTGGGACTTGTGGATGGAGCCCTTAATTCGCTTAACAAGGATTCACGGGTGGTCAATCTGTTGAAATCAGAGCACTACATTTTGGCCACCGTGCTCGATCCTAGATTTAAAGCCTACCTTGGATCTCTCTTTCCGGCAGACACAGGTCTGCTGGGGTTGAAAGACCTGCTGGTGACAAAATTGTCAAGTCAAGCGGAACGCGACCTGTCAACATCTCCTCCTTCACATTCTCCCGCAACTGGGGGTGCGAGGAAAAGGCTCAGAATTCCAAGCCCACCCGCTGGCGGTGATGCAGGGCAGTCTGGAGCGACTGCTGATGCTGACATCTGGTCCGGACTGAAGGACCTGACAACGATTACGGACATGTCGTCTACTGTCACTGCATATGATTCTCTCAACATTGATAGAATGGTGGAGGATTATATGAGTGACCGCATCCAAGTAGGCACGTCACACAGTCCGTACTTATACTGGCAGGAAAAAGAGGCAATTTGGAGGCCCTTGCACAAACTGGCTTTATTCTACCTAAGTTGCCCTCCCACAAGTGTGTACTCCGAAAGAGTGTTTAGTGCCGCCGCTCACCTTGTCAGCAATCGGCGTACGAGGTTACATCCAGAAAATGTGGAGAAGATGATGTTCATTAAAATGAATTATAATCAATTCCTCCGCGGAGACATTGACCAGCAGCAATTGCCTCCACAAAGTACACAGGGAGCTGAGATGGTGGATTCCAGTGGGGACGAATTGATAATCTGTGAGGAGGGGGATGTACACGGTGATATATCGGAGGGTGAAGATGAGGTGGACATCTTGCCTCTGTAGAGCCAGTTTGTGCAAGGAGAGATTAATTGCTTCTTTTTTGGGGGGGGTCCAAACCAACCCGTCATATCAGTCACAGTCGTGTGGCAGACCCTGTCACTGAAATGATGGGTTGGTTAAAGTGTGCATGTCCTGTTTTGTTTATACAACATAAGGGTGGGTGGGAGGGCCCAAGGACAATTCCATCTTGCACCTCTTTTTTCTTTTCTTTTTCTTTGCATCATGTGCTGATTGGGGAGGGTTTTTTGGAAGGGACATCCTGCGTGACACTGCAGTGCCACTCCTAGATGGGCCCGGTGTTTGTGTCGGCCACTAGGGTCGCTAATCTTACTCACACAGTCAGCTACCTCATTGCGCCTCTTTTTTTCTTTGCGTCATGTGCTGTTTGGGGAGGGTTTTTTGGAAGGGACATCCTGCGTGACACTGCAGTGCCACTCCTAGATGGGCCCGGTGTTTGTGTCGGCCACTAGGGTCGCTAATCTTACTCACACAGTCAGCTACCTCATTGCGCCTCTTTTTTTCTTTGCGTCATGTGCTGTTTGGGGAGGGTTTTTTGGAAGGGACATCCTGCGTGACACTGCAGTGCCACTCCTAGATGGGCCCGGTGTTTGTGTCGGCCACTAGGGTCGCTAATCTTACTCACACAGCTACCTCATTGCGCCTCTTTTTTTCTTTGCGTCATGTGCTGTTTGGGGAGGGTTTTTTGGAAGGGACATCCTGCGTGACACTGCAGTGCCACTCCTAGATGGGCCCGGTGTTTGTGTCGGCCACTAGGGTCGCTAATCTTACTCACACAGCGACCTCATTGCGCCTCTTTTTTTCTTTGCGTCATGTGCTGTTTGGGGAGGGTTTTTTGGAAGGGCCATCCTGCGTGACACTGCAGTGCCACTCCTAGATGGGCCCGGTGTTTGTGTCGGCCACTAGGGTCGCTAATCTTACTCACACAGCTACCTCATTGCGCCTCTTTTTTTCTTTGCGTCATGTGCTGTTTGGGGAGGGTTTTTTGGAAGGGCCATCCTGCGTGACACTGCAGTGCCACTCCTAGATGGGCCCGGTGTTTGTGTCGGCCACTAGGGTCGCTAATCTTACTCACACAGCTACCTCATTGCGCCTCTTTTTTTCTTTGCGTCATGTGCTGTTTGGGGAGGGTTTTTTGGAAGGGACATCCTGCGTGACACTGCAGTGCCACTCCTAGATGGGCCCGGTGTTTGTGTCGGCCACTAGGGTCGCTTATCTTACTCACACAGCGACCTCGGTGCAAATTTTAGGACTAAAAATAATATTGTGAGGTGTGAGGTATTCAGAATAGACTGAAAATGAGTGTAAATTATGGTTTTTGAGGTTAATAATACTTTGGGATCAAAATGACCCCCAAATTCTATGATTTAAGCTGTTTTTTAGTGTTTTTTGAAAAAAACACCCGAATCCAAAACACACCCGAATCCGACAAAAAAAATTCGGTGAGGTTTTGCCAAAACGCGTTCGAACCCAAAACACGGCCGCGGAACCGAACCCAAAACCAAAACACAAAACCCGAAAAATTTCAGGCGCTCATCTCTACTATTTACTAAACCTTGGAGGCAGGGCCTGATTAAGGGGTTCCAGCCGCCCTAGGCTAATACTCAAGTGGCCGCCCACCCCTTTCCCTCCCCCCACCACTAATTTTTTCACTCATGTTCAGCTAAAAATCTGTAATTATGTCTCAAAATTTACCAGTTTTATTTATGGTTTGTTGATACAAATTGTATTTTTTTATTCTATAGAAACATAGACTAACAACAAGACCAAATTATACATTAAATATAGTCGTCAAACTCACCATTTACATCAATAGCTTACAGCAAGCTCCTTTTTCTTACTTTAGAAGCTGCATACTTTTCAATTATATCATCAAACTTCAAGTTCTACAGGAAGTCACTTTCAATGAATAACAGTGCAAGACCTGTGAGACACCGCGATCTGCTGCTGAAAATGGCACCCTGATGTCCCTTTCAGCATCCTGGAGTGGAATGCCTACTGTGCATGTCACATTCTCTGTTATAGTGCAGCAGCATAAGCAGGACGGAGTGAGGAGGGGCTGGACATGGAAGATGCTGCAGCTCAGGCAGTGCTCAGCAATGATGATGACTGAGTCAGTCATAGCTGCACTGCAGACTGTCTGCAGCAGTGAGTGGATGAGAGGCACAGACCATTACGGTGCGGTGTTCGGTGCAGCCGCACTGCCGCAGGAGCGTAAAGTAAAAAAAAGAAACCTAATTGATCTATAGTGCCGGCGCTGTCCCCCTCCAGGACCCAGCGCTCCAGACTGCAGCCTGATCAGCCTTTTGGTTGATCAGGCCCTGATTAGAGAGAGATAAAGGGCAGCCATCAGCTCCTGACATTTTTTCAAACACAGCCTGTAGCATGGCATTTAGGTGCTGATTGGTTGGTACTTTATGTCTCTCCAAGGCTTAGTAAGTAGAACCCAATGTCAGAAATTATAATACATCACAGAGACTCTGCCGTCACCATAATAAAGCATCGAGATTTAATTCATATTCTGATCAAAACATTTAAGCTTCCAGCCCCACGTCAAAGGACCCCATTTTTCTGTAAGTCCTATTCTTTCACTCAGCATTATAAACATAGCAATTACTATCACATTATAATTTAACTTAAGATATGCTACTGGTTTGAAGCTCACCTGCACACAGACTTTTAAAGGTGAGACAGTCACCAAATATATCAGACATAAAATACCTAGGAAAGCAGTTGACAAGTTGGATTAAGGACCTACACCAAGAACCTCATTCAGAGATGGACGCAGATCTTGCTTGCCGCAGCAAGTTCTGCATCCATCTACTCACATTCTGGGGGCTGCCTAGCACAGGGCCACCTAGCATGTGTGTGGCGCCGCCTCACGATGCGTCTGCATCGGTTTGAGGTTGACTCATGCCTGTGCAGCCTGGCTGGGCTGGCAGACGGTCTTGCGAAAAAAATTTTTTGGGAGCGGCTGTATGTGATATCACGCAGCTGACCCGAAAATGCTCCTGGCATGCCCCTGCTTTGCCCACCACACCCCTGCAACACCATGTCACTGCCCCTCGATGGCCACCACTGTCAATCACCTTGAGGCTGCATCCTTCCAGGATGCGGCCGCAAGGTGTAGGGTCACCCACTGTGGCTGGAGCGCGTATGCAGATCCTCTGCATTCGGGTCTGTATAGACTCCATATTCAGCATTAGTTGCAGTTTTGCTCATTGCTAATTAATGCTAATGCTTGCGATTGCATGCTGGGCCACAGGGCAAGGTCACCCAGCATGCTATTGGTGGCCAGCGATGCCACTGATTAAGTGAAGCCCCCTGCCTCCACTAGTAGCACTAGTGAATTTACCATTAAGCACATGGGGCCTAAGGGGCGGCACATGTTGGGGGCGGTACTTGGATGCTTGAGTTGGTACTCTAGGTCAAAATGTACCAGTACCTGCAAATCATTCCACTGTTCTGTACCATATTACATCTTGAATGGAGTGTAAATGGGTAGGACATGCACATACTGCCCCTGTAAGCTGTTCTGTAAGCTGTATACATAATTAAAAATAAAAAAGTAATAGTGGTATTTTTTTATTCTATGAAATTATGTATCATCAAATGGGAGCTTATTACCAGTCAATTAAAATAATAAAATTAGTCGGGGTAAGAGGGGTTACAGTTACTGTTGTGCCTAGGGGTGCTCTCACCAAAAATCTTCCCCTGCTCCACAGCAGTATGGGGATTTAGTTAATATTTTGATCAAAACATTTAGGCTATCCTAGGAAGCTCTTCTGCTATTTGGTTGTTCCCACTGAGTCAAAGAGAATTTGCAGAAATTGAACATTCCGTTCCCTTACTATGATGATTTCTTTTACCAATTTGTACTTTAGACAACAAATACACAAAGAAAAATTACACCCATTGCAATACTAGAACAAATATACATCCACTACAAACAGGGGCATCAGAACGTTTTTAGGTTGGGGGGGCAAGATATAGTTTCCGTTTGGCGCCCCTAAATCGCTAAATGTTGCCCGTGCTGCATTATACCTCATAATAAAAATGGAGAGAGAGAGACATGGAGAGAGAGAAACACAGAGAGAGGGAGACACAGAGAGAGTCATGGAGAGAGAGAGAAAAAGAAAGAGAGAGAGAGGGGCATATCATCATCATCATCAGAATGTGAGGTGCCCAGGAGAGCAGTTACCTGGAGTTCTCTGGGTGGAGGCTGCATTGTTTCTCTGGCCAGGCAGTGGTTCTGCAGGGGCTCTGGCGGACTCCCTGGTGGTAGGCAGTGGTCCGGCAAAAATGTGGTGGTCGTGGGAGGGAGGGGAGGAGAGGCATTGACAAGGCGGCTGATGCAGGACGGTATGAACTTTGTGGTTCCCATAGAAACATTTTGTAAGGGCCTCCCTGCCTGCTGCTGTTTTCACTAATGCCCCTTAGGGGGAGCAGGAGAGAGTGAGAGAGACAAAGCGGGTATCAGGGGGGGGGAGAGAGAGAGAGAGAGAGAGAGGAGTGAGAAAGAGAGGAAGAGAGGGTTTAATGGAAAAAGAGGGAATGAATGAAAGAAAGGAGCGAGAGAGAGAGGGTGTCAAAGTGATAGAGAAAGATGAGAGAGAGAGAGTGTCAGGTAAAGAGAGAGAGAGAGAGAGAGAGTGTCAGGGAGAGAGAGAGTGAAAGAGAGGGAGGGAGAAAAAGTGTCAGGAGAGAGAATGTCAGGGAGAGAGACAGTGTTATGGAGTGAGAGGGAGAAAGAGATAGTGCCAAAATGAGGATCAGAGAGAGAGGTAGAGACAGTGTCACAGACAGAGAGAGAGAGACTGATATAGTACCAGGGAGAGAGAGACGGAGTCAGGAAGAGAGTGGAGGAGACAGTGTCAAAGAGAGAGAGTGTTGGGCGGGGACAGAAAGACAGTGTCAGGGAGAGAGAAATACACAACATCAGGGACAGACAGTGTCAGAGAGAGAGAGAGAGTGCCAGGGAGAGACAGTGTCAGGAAGAGAGTGAGGGACACAGCGTCAAAGAGAGAGCATGTGGGGAGGGGACCAGAGAGACAGTGTCAGAGATAGAGAGGAGAGTACAGCGCTATATACTGGATAAAGACAATATAACTTCTTTATTTTACAAAATAAAATATTTGGTTGCAACCATAAATATAATTAGAAATTTAAAAAAAATAATAATATATATATATATATATATATATATAAAACAGGGCAAACACAGCACAGCACTTCATTCGGTATATTACCACTTGTAGAGGCCACACACAGTCTCCTGTATAGAATCCTTTGGAAAATATTGCCACAGTCCAAGGGGTATAGATGTCACTTGTGGAGATGTATAGTCCATACGGAGTGGATGGAGAACCTTTGAAGCTTGATTGTGGACAGTTATAGTCCTATTGAAAGCATGGTCTCAAACTCCTCTTGCGGACACCAACAAGTTCCCCGTTTCAGGCGTGCAGGACTTCTAGGCGTATTCCAGGATAGGAGGTTTTTAGTTGTAGTGGAGGCCTCTGTAAACCGACGCGTTTCGCTGTGTCAACAGCTTTATCAAGCTGTTGACACAGCGAAACGCGTCGGTTTACAGAGGCCTCCACTACAACTAAAAACCTCCTATCCTGGAATACGCCTAGAAGTCCTGCACGCCTGAAACGGGGAACTTGTTGGTGTCCGCAAGAGGAGTTTGAGACCATGCTTTCAATAGGACTATAACTGTCCACAATCAAGCTTCAAAGGTTCTTCATCCACTCCGTATGGACTATACATCTCCACAAGTGATATCTATACCCCTTGGACTGTGGCAATATTTTCCAAAGGATTCTATACAGGAGACTGTGTGTGGCCTCTACAAGTGGTAATATACCGAATGAAGTGCTGTGCTGTGTTTGCCCTGTTTTATATATATATATATATATATATATATATATATATTTTTTTTTTTTTTTTATTTCTAATTATATTTATGGTTGCAACCAAATATTTTATTTTGTAAAATAAAGAAGTTATATTGTCTTTATCCAGTATATAGCGCTGTATATCTTTTCCAAGTATTTATTCTCAGGGACTAACTATCTCTGTCAACAGCTGCTTGGGTTAAACATCACATTTTGAAGCGCCGGGCTTATTACCTTGGTAATTCTTCCCTTGCATAGAGAGGAGAGTGTTTGGGGGAGAGAGAGCGAGAGAGGAGGGGTGGTAATGGAGCCAGCCGGACATACACTACCCGACTACAGTGCAGCACAGGTCTCTTGTAGGGACGAGCACTCACGGTATTAGTCTCCCATAAATGCCCGCAAATCGTGGCACTACCACCGTGAGCCGGCCAGGGCAGGTAGGGCTGGGGCAGAGAAGGCCAGGCTAGGCTTGGTGTTAACTCTCCTGCTACATTCTCCATGGCTGCAAAGAAGTTTCCAGGTGGAGCCACTATGAGGAGGGGGCAGAGCCACTGTGGGGGAGCAGGTGGCACCATGAAGGAGTTAGGGACCCCTCGCTGAGACAGACACAGTGTCAGTGATGAGGAAGCAGGAGGCGCTGCTGGTGCACATCAGCTGTAAAGGGCAGCAGCCGGCAGTGGTATTTCACCTGAACGTCTGCCACACCCCTGCTATAGTTTATATCTTTGCGAGGGGCGAGCTGCCCCCTTGCCCCTCCCCTATCTGACACCTCTGACTGCAAAACACCACTATTTTGTAATCACTAAGGGATCTTGAAATTCATATTATTTTGATTAGGGATGAGCAGCTTTGGTCAGGCTCATTTTTTTGCACCAAACTTGGATCCGAAAATGAGGCAAAACGTCATCATCCCGCTGTCGGATCTCGCGGGTTTTGGATTCTATATAAGGAGCCGCGTGTTGCCTCCATTTTCACTCCGGACTTGGAGAGTGCACACACAGTAAGGATGTGTTCCTTCTATGTGTGCTCTGTGCTGTTAAAATAAAAAAGCTCCATGCTGGTACAAAAAGGAAGGGGAGCAGGACAGAGAGTGTTCCTTCTCTGTGTGCTGCTAAGGGAAGGAGGGCAGGAGAGAATTATTGTGGGTCAGAGGGGTTGTTGTTTTGCCGGAAAAAGGGGGGCAGGAGAGAATTATTGTGGAGCAGAGGGGTTGTTGTTTTACAGGAGGCAGTAGAGTTCAGTTGATCTGTGGCATTGTGTGTAGGTGTGCTGCTGTGTTAGGGCTCTGCATAGTAGTGCACTGCATATAGCATACTGTAACTGCGTATAGGTCAGGAGTCAGGACCAGGTGTTCTCTGTCTATAAGGGGCTGTGTACAGTCATGCGTCACACTACTGCTAATATCCTATGTGTGTGATACACAGAAATAAATATATTACAATTCTATTTGTGCGTCACACTACTGGTATATATATCCTCTGTGTGTGATACAGAGAAATAAATATATTTCTAATTGGTGCTTCACTCAGTGACTACTAGTAATACCATACACTACTGCTAATTAGAGATGTGCACCGGAAATTTTTCGGGTTTTGTGTTTTGGGTTCGGTTCCGTGGCCGTGTTTTGGGTTCGAACGCGTTTTGGCAAAACCTCACTGAATTTTTTTTGTCGGATTCGGGTGTGTTTTGGATTCGGGTGTTTTTCTTCAAAAAACCCTAAAAAACAGCTTAAATCATAGAATTTGGGGGTCATTTTGATCCCAAAGTATTATTAACCTCAATAACCATAATTTCCACTCATTTTCAGTCTATTCTGAACACCTTACACTATTATTTTTAGTCCTAAAATTTGCACCGAGGTCGCTGGATGACTAAGCTCAGCGACCCAAGTGGCCGACACAAACACCTGGCCCATCTAGGAGTGGCACTGCAGTGTCACGCAGGATGGCTCTTCCAAAAAACACTCCCCAAACAGCACATGACGCAAAGAAAAATGAAAGAAAAAAGAGGTGCAAGATGGAATTGTCCTTGGGCCCTCCCACCCACCCTTATGTTGTATAAACAGGACATGCACACTTTAACCAACCCATCATTTCAGTGACAGGGTCTGCCACACGACTGTGACTGAAATGACGGGTTGGTTTGGACCCCCACCAAAAAAGAAGCAATTAATCTCTCCTTGCACAAACTGGCTCTACAGAGGCAAGATGTCCACCTCATCATCATCCTCCGATTCATCACCGTGTACATCCCCCTCCTCACAGATTATCAATTCGTCCCCACTGGAATCCACCATCACAGCTCCCTGTGTACTTTGTGGAGGCAATTGCTGCTGGTGAATGTCTCCATGGAGGAATTGATTATAATTCATTTTAATGAACATCATCTTCTCCACATTTTCTGGAAGTAACCTCGTACGCCGATTGCTGACAAGGTGAGCGGCGGCACTAAACACTCTTTCGGAGTACACACTTGTGGGAGGGCAACTTAGGTAGAATAAAGCCAGTTTGTGCAAGGGCCTCCAAATTGCCTCTTTTTCCTGCCAGTATACGTACGGACTGTCTGACGTGCCTACTTGGATGCGGTCACTCATATAATCCTCCACCATTCTTTCAATGGAGAGAGAATCATATGCAGTGCCAGTAGACGACATGTCCGTAATCGTTGGCAGGTCCTTCAGTCCGGACCAGATGTCAGCATCAGCAGTCGCTCCAGACTGCCCTGCATCACCGCCAGCGGGTGGGCTCGGAATTCCGAGCCTTTTCCTCGCACCCCCAGTTGCGGGAGAATGTGAAGGAGGAGATGTTGACAGGTCGCGTTCCGCTTGACTTGACAATTTTCTCACCAGCAGTTCTTTGAACCCCTGCAGACTTGTGTCTGCCGGAAAGAGAGATCCAAGGTAGGTTTTAAATCTAGGATCGAGCACGGTGGCCAAAATGTAGTGCTCTGATTTCAACTGATTGACCACCCGTGAATCCTTGTTAAGCGAATTAAGGGCTCCATCCACAAGTCCCACATGCCTAGCGGAATCGCTCAGTGTTAGCTCCTCCTTCAATGTCTCCAGCTTCTTCTGCAAAAGCCTGATGAGGGGAATGACCTGACTCAGGCTGGCAGTGTCTGAACTGACTTCACGTGTGGCAAGTTCAAAAGGTTGCAGAACCTTGCACAACGTTGAAATCATTCTCCACTGCGCTTGAGACAGGTGCATTCCACCTCCTATATCGTGGTCAGTTGTATAGGCTTGAATGGCCTTTTGCTGCTCCTCCAACCTCTGAAGCATATAGAGGGTTGAATTCCACCTCGTTACCACTTCTTGCTTCAGATGATGGCAGGGCAGGTTCAGGCGTTTTTGGTGTTGCTCCAGTCTTCTGTACGTGGTGCCTGTACGCCGAAAGTGTCCCGCAATTCTTCTGGCCACCGACAGCATCTCTTGCACGCCCCTGTCGTTTTTTAAATAATTCTGCACCGCCAAATTCAAGGTATGTGCAAAACATGGGACGTGCTGGAATTTGCCCAGATTTAATGCACACACAATATTGCTGGCGTTGTCCGATGCCACAAATCCACAGGAGAGTCCAATTGGGGTAAGCCATTCTGCGATGATCTTCCTCAGTTGCCGTAAGAGGTTTTCAGCTGTGTGCGTATTCTGGAAAGTGGTGATACAAAGCGTAGCCTGCCTAGGAAAGAGTTGGCGTTTGCGAGATGCTGCTACTGGTGCCGCCGCTGCTGTTCATGCGGCGGGAGTCAATACATCTACCCAGTGGGCTGTCACAGTCATATAGTCCTGAGTCTGCCCTGCTCCACTTGTCCACATGTCCGTGGCTAAGTGGACATTGGGTACAACTGCATTTTTTAGGACACTGGTGAGTCTTTTTCTGAGGTCTGTGTACATTTTCGGTATCACCTGCCTAGAGAAATGGAACCTAGATGGTATTTGGTACCGGGGACACAGTACCTCAAACAAGTCTATAGTTGGCTCTGCAGTAATGATGGATACCGGAACCACGTTTCTCACCGCCCAGGATGCCAAGGCCTCAGTTATCCGCTTTGCAGCAGGACGACTGCTGTGATATTTCATCTTCCTCGCAAAGGACTGTTGGACAGTCAATTGCTTGGTGGAAGTAGTAAAAGTCGTCTTACGACTTCCCCTCTGGGATGACCATCGACTCCCAGCAGCAACAACAGCAGCGCCAGCAGCAGTAGGCGTTACACGCAAGGATGCATCGGAGGAATCCCAGGCAGGAGAGGACTCGTCAGAATTGCCAGTGACATGGCCTGCAGCACTATTGGCATTCCTGGGGAAGGAGGAAATTGACACTGAGGGAGTTGGTGGGGTGGTTTGCGTGAGCTTGGTTACAAGAGGAAGGGATTTACTGGTCAGTGGACTGCTTCCGCTGTCGCCCAAAGTTTTTGAACTTGTCACTGACTTATGATGATTGCGCTGCAGGTGACGTATAAGGGAGGATGTTCCGAGGTGGTTAACGTCCTTACCCCTACTTATTACAGCTTGACAAAGGCAACACACGGCTTGACACCTGTTGTCCGCATTTCTGTTGAAATACTTCCACACCGAAGAGCTGATTTTTTTGGGATTTTCACCAGGCATGTCAATGGCCATATTCCTCCCACGGACAACAGGTGTCTCCCCGGGTGCCTGACTTAAACAAACCACCTCACCATCAGAATCCTCCTTGTCAATTTCCTCCCCAGCGCCAGCAACACCCATATCCTCCTCATCCTGGTGTACTTCAACACTGACATCTTCAGTCTGACTATCAGGAACTGGACTGCGGGTGCTCCTTCCAGCACTTGCAGGGGGCGTGCAAATGGTGGAAGGCGCATGCTCTTCACGTCCAGTGTTGGGAAGGTCAGGCATCGCAACCGACACAATTGGACTCTCCTTGTGGATTTGTGATTTCGAAGAACGCACAGTTCTTTGCTGTGCTTTTGCCAGCTTAAGTCTTTTCATTTTTCTAGCGAGAGGCTGAGTGCTTCCATCCTCATGTGAAGCTGAACCACTAGCCATGAACATAGGCCAGGGCCTCAGCCGTTCTTTGCCACTCCGTGTGGTAAATGGCATATTGGCAAGTTTACGCTTCTCCTCCGACGATTTTATTTTAGATTTTTGAGTCCTTTTTTTACTGATATTTTGTGTTTTGGATTTTACATGCTCTGTACTATGACATTGGGCATTGGCCTTGGCAGACGACGTTGATGGAATTTCATCGTCTCGGCCATGACTAGTGGCAGCAGCTTCAGCACGAGGTGGAAGTGGATCTTGATCTTTCCCTATTTTTGCAACCTCAACATTTTTGTTCTCCATATTTTAATAGGCACAACTAAAAGGCACCTCAGGTAAACAATGGAGATGGATGGATACTAGTATACTTATGGATGACGAGTGACTGACGACACAGAGGTAGCTACAGCCGTGGACTACCGTACTGCGTCTGCTAGTATAGAGATGATAATGATATAAAAAATATATATATATCACTAATGCAGGTATATATAATATAATGACGGACCTGCTGGACACTGTCAGCAGACTCCTAAACTACTAGTATGAAGAAGATAGAAAAATAAACCCCACCACAGGTAGGTATACAATTATGGACGAGCACTGACGACACAGAGGTAGCTACAGCCGTGGACTACCGTACTGCGTCTGCTAGTATAGAGATGATAATGATATAAAAAATATATATATATCACTACTGCAGGTATATATAATATAATGACGGACCTGCTGGACACTGTCAGCAGACTCCTAAACTACTAGTATGAAGAAGATAGAAAAAAAAAACCCACCACAGGTAGGTATACAATTATGGACGAGCACTGACGACACAGAGGTAGCTACAGCCGTGGACTACCGTACTGCGTCTGCTAGTATAGAGATGATAATGATATAAAAAATATATATATATCACTACTGCAGGTATATATAATATAATGACGGACCTGCTGGACACTGTCAGCAGACTCCTAAACTACTAGTATGAAGAAGATAGAAAAAAAAACCCCACCACAGGTAGGTATACAATTATGGACGAGCACTGACGACACAGAGGTAGCTACAGCCGTGGACTACCGTACTGCGTCTGCTAATATAGAGATGATAAAGATGATAGAAATGAACAAAAAAAATATAACACTATTGCAGGTAAATATTTATATAATATAATGAATGACGGACCTGCTGGACACTGTCAGCAGAATGCGTTTATAGAATAAAAAAAAAAAACACCACAGGAGTGTTTAACTTTTTCAGGCAGACAATATACTGGTGGTCACTGGTCAGTCACACTGGCAGCAAAAGTGTGCACTGTACTCCTGCTATAACTGCACCCCAGTCTCCCCCACAATTCAGCTGTGTGAGCAGTGAGCACTCAGCACAGTCAGATATACATAGATGATATTATCATGCAGCACACTGAGGCTGAGCACAGATATGGTATGTGACTGTGTATCGTTTTTTTTCAGGCAGAGAACGGATTATATTAAATAATAAATAAAACTGGTGGTGGTTGAAGAAGATAGAAAAAAAAACCCCACCACAGGTAGGTATACAATTATGGACGAGCACTGACGACACAGAGGTAGCTACAGCCGTGGACTACCGTACTGCGTCTGCTAGTATAGAGATGATAATGATATAAAAAATATATATATATCACTACTGCAGGTATATATAATATAATGACGGACCTGCTGGACACTGTCAGCAGACTCCTAAACTACTAGTATGAAGAAGATAGAAAAATAAACCCCACCACAGGTAGGTATACAATTATGGACGAGCACTGACGACACAGAGGTAGCCACAGCCGTGGACTACCGTACTGCGTCTGCTAATATAGAGATGATAAAGATGATAGAGATGAACAAAAAAAATATAACACTACTGCAGGTAAATATTTATATAATATAATGAATGACGGACCTGCTGGACACTGTCAGCAGAATGCGTTTATAGAATAAAAAAAAAAACACCACAGGAGTGTTTAACTTTTTCAGGCAGACAATATACTGGTGGTCACTGGTCAGTCACACTGGCAGCAAAAGTGTGCACTGTACTCCTGCTATAACTGCACCCCAGTCTCCCCCACAATTCAGCTGTGTGAGCAGTGAGCACTCAGCACAGTCAGATATACATAGATGATATTATCATGCAGCACACTGAGGCTGAGCACAGATATGGTATGTGACTGTGTATCGTTTTTTTTCAGGCAGAGAACGGATTATATTAAATAATAAATAAAACTGGTGGTGGTCACTAGTAACTATCAGCAAAACTCTGCACTCTGAGTACTCCTAATGCTCCCCAAAATTACTAAGTTAGTAGTAAATCAACTCAAGTGTCTCTATCTATTCTAACGGAGAGGACACCAGCCACGTCCTCTCCCTATCAATCTCAATGTACGTGTGAAAATGGCGGCGACGCGCGGCTCCTTATATAGAATCCGAGTCTCACGATAGAATCCGAGCCTCGCGAGAATCCGACAGCGGGATAATGACGTTCGGGCGCGCTCGGGTTAACCGAGCAAGGCGGGAAGATCCGAGTCTGCCTCGGACCCGTGTAAAAAGGCTGAAGTTCGGGAGGGTTCGGATTCCGAGGAACCGAACCCGCTCATCTCTACTGCTAATATCGTCTGCGTGTGATACAGAGAAATAAATATATTTCTAATTGGTGCATCACTCAGTGACTACTAGTAATACTGCACACTACTGCTAATATCTTGTGTGTGTGATCCAAAGCAAAAATATATTTCTATTGGGGAGTCACTCTGACTTCTAGTACAGCGGCTGCCGTATACTACTGCTATATATCCTCTGTGCGATCCAAAGACAAAAATATATTTCTATTATGTATTTGAAAGGGGTGCTCTGTCTGCTGTATCTGAAAGGGGTGATCTGTCCATCCATCCAGGGGCTCCGCCCCAGTGTAAAATTAAAATAGTAAAAGCTAAAAACAAAAAGCCTAAAATTAGAATTATTAAAAAAAAAAAAAATCTATTTTTTTGTTTGTGCTGTACCCCAGTATACTATACAATTTTTATTTTATCTTCATATGTACTGTGACACTGCTGGTCAGACCACAGTATATTATTTATTAGGACTTACTCCTACAGTGCGATGAGAAAAGTAAATGAGGGCTGTATCGGCACGACATTATATAAGGGGCTTTGGTTTGTGATGAGTTAATGAAGAGAACTTTTTGCTAGTTAGATTAGCTTCCCCTTGAGGGGCGTTAGTTGTGTTTGGTTTAGCCTAACAGGGTAGTTAGGGGAGGTAACATAGGAGGGCATACATAGATAGTGACAGCAGCAGCACTTCCTTTTGGGTGCATAAGTGGTCTTTGGGGGGCACCTACCCTTTCCAAGGACGGCTAGTGAGTTCTGCCCGTACGGGGGTCGATGGGCATTTTCTGTATGAAATGGTCACGCTATGCCATAGTGAGGGGTGGTGTTTCCTTCTCAATGCAGGTTATGCCTTTAGCCGGATGAGGTGTTTTAGTCGCCTCATATTATAGAAGTTGGGGCGTTTAAGTTGCCGCCATTATGGTTCTAACATCAATTGGCTAGAGCTGGTCATCAAGCGTTTTCCTTGCCATCCCTTACCAGAATGGTCATTCCACTTAATAAATACCTAATGACCTTTTAAACTTACGCAGTTGTTGTTATCTGTGTCTTATTTTTGTCTGTGTCTTTATTTTAGAGATAAGCTAGCTTATTGGTTATGCAAGGGTGATCACAATAAATCAATAGACGCCTTACATGCGGATCGGTGCTGGAGCTGACATCAGACAATCTCCCTGAAAACGCTTGGACACGCCTGCGTTTTTTCGGACACTTCCAGTAAACGGTGAGTTACCACCCACAAACGGCTTCCTCCTGTCAATCACCTTGCAAACACCCGTGCGACCGGATTTTTCGCACCATCCCGTCGCTGACCCGTGATGTCCTTTGTTGCTGTCTGACACGCCTGCGCATTGTGGTGCATACGCATGAGCAGTGACTACCTGATCGCCCACTGTGCAAAAGCGCACAGCAGCGATCAGGCCTGAATCACTCCCACAGTTACATGTTTTCTTACTTTACTTACAAACATGAATCAGGCCCACAGTACATAAATGTCTGCAGTACATAAATCTCTTCTCAGTGCAGTGTTTCTTTACATCAAACCAGGAGTGCCTCAATATCTTTGTATTAAAAAAAAAACTATTTGCTTTACAGCATATATCTTATTTGTGTACTTTAAATTAAGAGTAGCACATGTATTTATTGTTAGTTTTGTAACCCATGACAAATCTTATCTGTTTTTGTTGCACTTAAATGGTTACCATAGTCACACAGATAACACATACTCCTGGCAATACAGCAGAGTGGAGTGTTTCAGAATATCACAGCACTTCCTTTGGAAATAACTAGAGATGAGCGCCGGAAATTTTTCGGGTTTTGTGTTTTGGTTTTGGGTTCGGTTCCGCGGCCGTGTTTTGGGTTCGACCGCGTTTTGGCAGAACCTAACCGAATTTTTTTTGTCGCATTCGGGTGTGTTTTGGATTCGGGTGTTTTTTTCCAAAAAACCTAAAAAACAGCTTAAATCATAGAATTTGGGGGTCATTTTGATCCCAAAGTATTATTAACCTCAAAAACCATCATTTCCACTCATTTTCAGTCTATTCTGAATACCTCACACCTCACAATATTATTTTTAGTCCTAAAATTTGCACCGAGGTCGCTGGATGACTAAGCTAAGCGACCCTAGTGGCCGACACAAACACCTGGCCCATCTAGGAGTGGCACTGCAGTGTCACGCAGGATGTCCCTTCCAAAAAACCCTCCCCAAACAGCACAGGACGCAAAGAAAAAAAGAGGCGCAATGAGGTAGCTGTGTGAGTAAGATAAGCGACCCTAGTGGCCGACACAAACACCGGGCCCATCTAGGAGTGGCACTGCAGTGTCACGCAGGATGTCCCTTCCAAAAAACCCTCCCCAAACAGCACATGACGCAAAGAAAAAAAGAGGCGCAATGAGGTAGCTGTGTGAGTAAGATAAGCGACCCTAGTGGCCGACACAAACACCGGGCCCATCTAGGAGTGGCACTGCAGTGTCACGCAGGATGTCCCTTCCAAAAAACCCTCCCCAAACAGCACATGACGCAAAGAAAAAAAGAGGCGCAATGAGGTAGCTGTGTGAGTAAGATAAGCGACCCTAGTGGCCGACACAAACACCGGGCCCATCTAGGAGTGGCACTGCAGTGTCACGCAGGATGTCCCTTCCAAAAAACCCTCCCCAAACAGCACATGACGCAAAGAAAAAAAGAGGCGCAATGAGGTAGCTGTGTGAGTAAGATAAGCGACCCTAGTGGCCGACACAAACACCGGGCCCATCTAGGAGTGGCACTGCAGTGTCACGCAGGATGTCCCTTCCAAAAAACCCTCCCCAAACAGCACATGACGCAAAGAAAAAAAGAGGTGCAATGAGGTAGCTGTGTGAGTAAGATAAGCGACCCTAGTGGCCGACACAAACACCGGGCCCATCTAGGAGTGGCACTGCAGTGTCACGCAGGATGGCCCTTCCAAAAAACACTCCCCAAACAGCACATGACGCAAAGAAAAATTAAAGAAAAAAGAGGTGCAAGATGGAATTGTCCTTGGGCCCTCCCACCCACCCTTATGTTGTATAAACAGGACATGCACACTTTAACCAACCCATCATTTCAGTGACAGGGTCTGCCACACGACTGTGACTGATATGACGGGTTGGTTTGGACCCCCACCAAAAAAGAAGCAATTAATCTCTCCTTGCACAAACTGGCTCTACAGAGGCAAGATGTCCACCTCATCATCATCCTCCGATATATCACCGTGTACATCCCCCTCCTCACAGATTATCAATTCGTCCCCACTGGAATCCACCATCTCAGCTCCCTGTGTACTTTGTGGAGGCAATTGCTGCTGGTCAATGTCTCCGCGGAGGAATTGATTATAATTCATTTTAATGAACATCATCTTCTCCACATTTTCTGGATGTAACCTCGTACGCTGATTGCTGACAAGGTGAGCGGCGGCACTAAACACTCTTTCGGAGTACACACTTGTGGGAGGGCAACTTAGGTAGAATAAAGCCAGTTTGTGCAAGGGCCTCCAAATTGCCTCTTTTTCCTGCCAGTATAAGTACGGACTGTGTGACGTGCCTACTTGGATGCGGTCACTCATATAATCCTCCACCATTCTTTCAATGTTGAGAGAATCATATGCAGTGACAGTAGACGACATGTCCGTAATCGTTGTCAGGTCCTTCAGTCCGGACCAGATGTCAGCATCAGCAGTCGCTCCAGACTGCCCTGCATCACCGCCAGCGGGTGGGCTCGGAATTCTGAGCCTTTTCCTCGCACCCCCAGTTGCGGGAGAATGTGAAGGAGGAGATGTTGACAGGTCGCGTTCCGCTTGACTTGACAATTTTCTCACCAGCAGGTCTTTCAACCCCAGCAGACTTGTGTCTGCCGGAAAGAGAGATCCAAGGTAGGCTTTAAATCTAGGATCGAGCACGGTGGCCAAAATGTAGTGCTCTGATTTCAACAGATTGACCACCCGTGAATCCTTGTTAAGCGAATTAAGGGCTCCATCCACAAGTCCCACATGCCTAGCGGAATCGCTCCGTGTTAGCTCCTCCTTCAATGTCTCCAGCTTCTTCTGCAAAAGCCTGATGAGGGGAATGACCTGACTCAGGCTGGCAGTGTCTGAACTGACTTCACGTGTGGCAAGTTCAAAGGGCATCAGAACCTTGCACAACGTTGAAATCATTCTCCACTGCGCTTGAGACAGGTGCATTCCACCTCCTATATCGTGCTCAATTGTATAGGCTTGAATGGCCTTTTGCTGCTCCTCCAACCTCTGAAGCATATAGAGGGTTGAATTCCACCTCGTTACCACTTCTTGCTTCAGATGATGGCAGGGCAGGTTCAGTAGTTTTTGGTGGTGCTCCAGTCTTCTGTACGTGGTGCCTGTACGCCGAAAGTGTCCCGCAATTCTTCTGGCCACCGACAGCATCTCTTGCACGCCCCTGTCGTTTTTTAAAAAATTCTGCACCACCAAATTCAAGGTATGTGCAAAACATGGGACGTGCTGGAATTTGCCCATATTTAATGCACACACAATATTGCTGGCGTTGTCCGATGCCACAAATCCACAGGAGAGTCCAATTGGGGTAAGCCATTCCGCGATGATCTTCCTCAGTTGCCGTAAGAGGTTTTCAGCTGTGTGCGTATTCTGGAAAGCGGTGATACAAAGCGTAGCCTGCCTAGGAAAGAGTTGGCGTTTGCGAGATGCTGCTACTGGTGCCGCCGCTGCTGTTCTTGCGGCGGGAGTCCATACATCTACCCAGTGGGCTGTCACAGTCATATAGTCCTGACCCTGCCCTGCTCCACTTGTCCACATGTCCGTGGTTAAGTGGACATTGGGTACAACTGCATTTTTTAGGACACTGGTGAGTCTTTTTCTGACGTCCGTGTACATTCTCGGTATCGCCTGCCTAGAGAAGTGGAACCTAGATGGTATTTGGTATCGGGGGCACACTGCCTCAATAAATTGTCTAGTTCCCTGTGAACTAACGGCGGATACCGGACGCACGTCTAACACCAACATAGTTGTCAAGGCCTCAGTTATCCGCTTTGCAGCAGGATGACTGCTGTGATATTTCATCTTCCTCGCAAAGGACTGTTGAACAGTCAATTGCTTACTGGAAGTAGTACAAGTGGGCTTACGACTTCCCCTCTGGGATGACCATCGACTCCCAGCAGCAACAACAGCAGCGCCAGCAGCAGTAGGCGTTACATGCAAGGATGCATCGGAGGAATCCCAGGCAGGAGAGGAATCATCAGAATTGCCAGTGACATGGCCTGCAGGACTATTGGCATTCCTGGGGAAGGAGGAAATTGACACTGAGGGAGTTGGTGGGGTGGTTTGCATGAGCTTGGTTACAAGAGGAAGGGATTTACTGGTCAGTGGACTGCTTCCGCTGTCGCCCAAAGTTTTTGAACTTGTCACTGACTTATTATGAATGCGCTGCAGGTGACGTATAAGGGAGGATGTTCCGAGGTGGTTAACGTCCTTACCCCTACTTATTACAGCTTGACAAAGGCAACACACGGCTTGACACCTGTTGTCCGCATTTCTGTTGAAATACTTCCACACCGAAGAGCTGATTTTTTTGGTATTTTCACCAGGCATGTCAGTGGCCATATTCCTCCCACGGACAACAGGTGTCTCCCCGGGTGCCTGACTTAAACAAACCACCTCACCATCAGAATCCTCCTGGTCAATTTCCTCCCCAGCGCCAGCAACACCCATATCCTCCTCATCCTGGTGTACTTCAACACTGACATCTTCAATCTGACTATCAGTAACTGGACTGCGGGTGCTCCTTCCAGCACTTGCAGGGGGCGTGCAAATGGTGGAAGGCGCATGCTCTTCACGTCCAGTGTTGGGAAGGTCAGGCATCGCAACCGACACAATTGGACTCTCCTTGTGGATTTTGGATTTCGAAGAACGCACAGTGGTAAATGGCATATTGGCAAGTTTACGCTTCTCCTCCGACAATTTTATTTTAGGTTTTGGAGTCCTTTTTTTACTGATATTTGGTGTTTTGGATTTTACATGCTCTGTACTATGACATTGGGCATCGGCCTTGGCAGACGACGTTGCTGGCATTTCATCGTCTCGGCCATGACTAGTGGCAGCAGCTTCAGCACGAGGTGGAAGTGGATCTTGATCTTTCCCTAATTTTGGAACCTCAACATTTTTGTTCTCCATATTTTAATAGGCACAACTAAAAGGCACCTCAGGTAAACAATGGAGATGGATGGATACTAGTATACAATTATGGATGGACTGCCGAGTGCCGACACAGAGGTAGCTACAGCCATGGACTACCGTACTGTGTCTGCTGCTAATATAGACTGGTTGATAATGAGATGTAGTATGTATAAAGAAGAAAGAAAAAAAAAACCACGGGTAGGTGGTATACAATTATGGATGGACTGCCGAGTGCCGACACAGAGGTAGCTACAGCCGTGGACTACCGTACTGTGTCTGCTGCTAATATAGACTGGTTGATAATGAGATGTAGTATGTATAAAGAAGAAAGAAAAAAAAAACCACGGGTAGGTGGTATACAATTATGGATGGACTGCCGAGTGCCGACACAGAGGTAGCTACAGCCGTGGACTACCGTACTGTGTCTGCTGCTAATATAGACTGGATGATAATGAGATGTAGTATGTATAAAGAAGAAAGAAAAAAAAAACACGGGTAGGTGGTATACAATTATGGATGGACTGCCGAGTGCCGACACAGAGGTAGCTACAGCCGTGGACTACCGTACTGTGTCTGCTGCTAATATAGACTGGATGATAATGAGATGTAGTATGTATAAAGAAGAAAGAAAAAAAAACCACGGGTAGGTGGTATACAATTATGGATGGACTGCCGAGTGCCGACACAGAGGTAGCTACAGCCGTGGACTACCGTACTGTGTCTGCTGCTAATATAGACTGGTTGATAATGAGATGTAGTATGTATAAAGAAGAAAGAAAAAAAAACCACGGGTAGGTGGTATACAATTATGGATGGACTGCCGAGTGCCGACACAGAGGTAGCTACAGCCGTGGACTACCGTACTGTGTCTGCTGCTAATATAGACTGGATGATAATGAGATGTAGTATGTATAAAGAAGAAAGAAAAAAAAACCACGGGTAGGTGGTATACAATTATGGATGGACTGCCGAGTGCCGACACAGAGGTAGCTACAGCCGTGGACTACCGTACTGTGTCTGCTGCTAATATAGACTGGATGATAATGAGATGTAGTATGTATAAAGAAGAAAGAAAAAAAAACCACGGGTAGGTGGTATACAATTATGGATGGACTGCCGAGTGCCGACACAGAGGTAGCTACAGCCATGGACTACCGTACTGTGTTTGCTGCTAATATAGACTGGTTGATAATGAGATGTAGTATGTATAAAGAAGAAAGAAAAAAAACCCACGGGTAGGTGGTATACAATTATGGATGGACTGCCGAGTGCCGACACAGAGGTAGCTACAGCCGTGGACTACCGTACTGTGTCTGCTGCTAATATAGACTGGATGATAATGAGATGTAGTATGTATAAAGAAGAAAGAAAAAAAAGCCACGGGTAGGTGGTATACAATTATGGATGGACTGCCGAGTGCCGACACAGAGGTAGCTACAGCCGTGGACTACCGTACTGTGTCTGCTGCTAATATAGACTGGATGATAATGAGATGTAGTATGTATAAAGAAGAAAGAAAAAAAAACGACGGGTAGGTGGTATACAATTATGGATGGACTGCCGAGTGCCGACACAGAGGTAGCTACAGCCATGGACTACCGTACTGTGTCTGCTGCTAATATAGACTGGTTGATAATGAGATGTAGTATGTATAAAGAAGAAAGAAAAAAAAAACCACGGGTAGGTGGTATACAATTATGGATGGACTGCCGAGTGCCAACACAGAGGTAGCTACAGCCGTGGACTACCATACTGTGTCTGCTGCTAATATAGACTGGTTGATAATGAGATGTAGTATGTATAAAGAAGAAAGAAAAAAAAAACCCACGGGTAGATGGTATACAATTATGGATGGACTGCCGAGTGCCGACACAGAGGTAGCTACAGCCATGGACTACCGTACTGTGTCTGCTGCTAATATAGACTGGTTGATAATGAGATGTAGTATGTATAAAGAAGAAAGAAAAAAAAAACCACGGGTAGGTGGTATACAATTATGGATGGACTGCCGAGTGCCGACACAGAGGTAGCTACAGCCGTGGACTACCGTACTGTGTCTGCTGCTAATATAGACTGGATGATAATGAGATGTAGTATGTATAAAGAATAGTAATGCCCCTGTAGTTACGCCGCCAGTAGTTAGCACCTTTGTAGTTGGCCCCCAGTAATAGTCCCCCAGTAGTTTGCCCCCAGTAGATGCCACCCAGTAATACTGTCCCTCAGCAGTTTGCCCCCAGTAGATGCCCCCCAGTAATAATGTCCCCCAGTAGTTTGCCCCCAGTAGATGCCCCCCAGTAATAATGTCCCCCAGTAGTTTGCCCCCAGTAGATGCCCCCCAGTAATAATGTCCCCCAGTAGTTTGCCCCCAGTAGATGCCACCCTGTAATAATGTCCCTCAGCAGTTTGCCCCCAGTAGATGCCCCCCAGTAATAATGTCCCCCAGTAGTTTGCCCCCAGTAGATGCCACCCAGTAATAATGTCCCCCAGCAGTTTGCCCCCTGTAGATGCCCCCCAGTAATAATGTCCTCCAGTAGTTTGCCCCCAGTAGCAATGCCCCCTAGGAGTTTGCCCCCAATAGATGACCCCCCAGTAGTAATGCCCCCAGTAGATGCCCCCCAGTAATAAAGCCCACAGTAGATGGCCCCCAGTAAAAATGTCCCCCAGTAGCTGCCCCCAATAGATGACCCCCCAGTAGTAATGCCCCCAGTAGATGTCCCCCAGTAATAATGCCCCCAGTAGCTGCCCCCAATAGTTGACCCCCCAGTAATAATGTCCCCTACGAGTTTGCCCCAATAGATGACCCCCCTGTAGTAATGCCCCCAGTAGATGGCCCCCAGTAAAAATGTCCCCCAGTAGCTGCCCCCAATAGATGACCTCTCAGTAGTGATGCCCCCAGTAGATGCCACCCAGTTATAATGCCCCCCCAGTAGTAATGCCCCTTGTTGATGCCCCCCAGTAGTAATGTCCCCCGTAGTTTGCCCCCAGTAGATGCCCCCGCTGCATTAAGGAAGAAAAAAAACATACTTACCGAGCCCCGTTCCCGCTTCCAGGCCGCTGCAGTCCTCCTCCTCCCTGGGCGTCCGCTCCTCAGTCAGCACTATGAGAGAGACGTCATGACTGACATCTCTCCCATAGCGCACGGCGCACAGTGACAGCGCCGGAAGCTGGAGCTCAGTACTGAGCTCCTGCCTCCGGCTGCCGCTGTGCAGGGAGATGGGCGCCCGCTGGTAACACAATCTCAGCGGGCGCCCGTCATCTCCCTGTGCAGCGCCGGAGGGGGGAGCGGGAGGACAGAAGGCCACAAATGACAGGGGGGCACAGGCCCGAGTGCCCCCCCCTGGATCCGCCACTGACACCGGCCCTGTATGCTGTAAAAATACAAGGGTGCTGTTGTTAAAATAAAAATACACTAGCCCTGTAGGCTGTAAAAATTCAGGAGTGCTGTTGTTAAAATAAAATCACACTCGTCCTATATGCTATAAAAATACAGGTGTGCTGTTGTTAAAATAAATGCACACTGGCCCTGTATGCTGTAAACATTTAGAGGTGCTGTTGTTAAAATAAAAGCACACTGGCCCTGTATGCTGTAAAAATACAGGGGTGCTGTTGTTAAAATAAAAGTACACTGGCCCTGGATGCTGTAAAAATACAGGGTTGCTGTTATTTAAATAAAAGTACACTGGCCCTGTATGCTGTAAGAATACAGGAGTGCTGTTGTTAAAATAAAAGTACACTGGCCCTGTATAATGTAAATATTTAGGGATGTTGTTAAAATAAAAGCACACTGGTCCTGTATGCTGTAAGAATACAGGGGTGCTGTTGTTAAAATGAAAGTACACTGGTCCTGCATGCTGTAAAAATTCAGGGGTGTTGTTGCTAAAATAAAAGCACACTTGTCATGTATGCTGTAAAAATACAGGGGTGCTCTTGTTAAAATAAAAGTACACTGGTCCTGTATGCTGTAAGAATACAGGGGTACTGTAAAAATAAAGGTGCACTGTTCTGTGTGCTGTAATAATAAAAGGGTGCTGTCCTGTGAAATGCAGAACAACAATTTGGATGAAAAAATAGTGGAAGATCAGGAACCACTTCCAGTTCCTAGTACTAGTGCTGAAGCTGCTGCTGCCACCAGTCATGACATTGATGATGCAATTCCATCAACGTCGTTTGCTAAGGCCGATGCCCAATGTCATAGAGGACATGTAAAATCCAAGAAGCAAAAATTAATATTCGCAGGAAAAAAACTTATCTGAAGACAAACGTAAAAATGGCAATATGCCATTCACGACCCGAAGTGGCTAGGAAAAGCTAAGGCCTTGGCCTATGTTCATGACTGGTGGCTCAGCTTCTTATGAGGATGGAAGCCCTCCTCTCTCTCGAAAAATTAAAAAAATTAAGCAGGTTAAACCACAGGAAAAAACATCTGAGCGTTCAGAGATATCACAAATCCCCAAGGAGAGTCCAAGTGTGTCCGCAGTTGCGATGTCTAGGCCTGACCTTCCCAAGACTGTATGGAAAGAGGAAGCTCCTACCACCATTTGCATGCCCCCTGCAAGTCCAGTTGCTGATATTGAGATTGAGGATGTCACTGTAGACGTACACCAAGATGAGGAGGATATTGGTGAAGCTGGCGCTGAGGAGGAAGTTAACTATGAGGATTCTGATGGTGATGTGGTTTGTTTGAATAAGGCACCAGTGGAGACAGTTGTTGTCCATGGGATGAAAAAGCCTATTGTCATGCCTGGGCAAAATACCAAAAAGCCACTTCTTCGGTGTGGAATTATTTCTCCACAAATCCGCACAATAGGTGTCAAGCCAACTGTTGCCTTTG
This sequence comes from Pseudophryne corroboree, assembly GCF_028390025.1. Taxonomy (NCBI): domain Eukaryota; kingdom Metazoa; phylum Chordata; class Amphibia; order Anura; family Myobatrachidae; genus Pseudophryne; species Pseudophryne corroboree. The sequence goes on along the minus strand of NC_086449.1, from coordinate 607,823,825 downwards.
TCAATCCAGAATAAGAAGGGGTAAGGATGTTAACCACCTAGGAACATCCTCCCTTATACGTCACCTGCAGCGCATTCATCAGAAGTCATTGTCAAATTCAGAAACTTTGGGTAAGCGTGTAAGCAGTCCACTGACACCTAAATTCCTTCTTCCTCTTGTACCCAAAGCTCTTGCAAGCCACACCACTAACTGCCTCAACGTCAATTTCCTCCTCAGTCAGGAACATAAATAGTCCTGCAGGCCATGTCACTGGCATGACTGATGAGTACTCTCCTAACTGGGATTCCTCCGGAGAATCCTTGAGTGGTACGCCTACTGCTGCTACCGCTGCTGTTGTTGCTGCTGGGAGTTGATCGTCATCCCAGAGAGGAAGTCGGAAGTCCACTTGTACTACTTCAACTAAGCAATTGACTGTCCTATAGTCCTTTGTGAGGAAGATGAAATATGCAGCCTGTTGCAAAGCAGATTACTGAGGCAATAACAACTATGCTGGTGTTAGACATGTGTCCAGTATCCGCCATTAGTGTAGTGGGATTTAGACAATTGATGGACGTACTGTGTCCCTGGTACCAAATCCCATCTAGATTTCACTTCACTAGGCAAGCGATTCCTGGACTGTACAGGGACATTAAGAAAAGTGTTCTCAGTGTACTGAACAATGCGGTTGTACCCACTGTCCACTTAACCATGGACATGTGGACAAGTGGAGCGGGGTAAACTAAGGACTACATGACTGTGACAGCCCACTGGGTAGATGTATTGCCTCTTGTAACAACAACAGCAGTGGCACCAGTAGCAGCATCTCACAAACACCAACTCGTTCCTAGGCAGGCTACACTGTGTATCACTGGTTTCCATAAAGGGCACACCACTGAAACCTCTTACGGAAACTGAGGGACATCATTGCACAATGGCTTACCCCACTTAGACTCTCCTGGGTATTTGTGATATCTGACAATGCCACCAATATTGTGCATGCATTACATCTCGGAAAATTCCAGCACGTCCCATGTTTTGCACATACAATTAATTTGGTGGTGCAGAATTTTTTTTAAAATGACAGGGGTGTGCAGGAGATGCTGTCGGTGGCCCGAAAAACTTCGGGCCACTTTCGACATTCAGCAACTGAGTGCCGAAGACTGGAGTGCCAGCAAACACTCCTGAACCTGCCCTGCCATCACCTGAAGCAAGAGGTGGTAATGAGGTAGAATTCAACACTCTGTATGTTTCAGAGAATGGAGGAGCAGCAAAAGGCCATTCAAGCCTATACAGCCACCTACAATATAGGCAAAGGAGGGGAAATGCACCTGGCTTGAGCGCAGTGGAGAATGATTTCTGTGTAAGGTTCTCCAACCCTTCGAACTTGCCACACATGAAGTCAGTTCAGACACTGCCAGCTTGAGTCAGGTCATTCCCCTCATCAGGATTTTGCAGAAGCAGCTGGAAAAATTGAAGGAAGAGCTATGATGGAGCGATTCCACTAAATATGTTCACTTTTGGATAGAGCCCATCATTCGCTTTGCCAGGATTCAAGGGTGGTCAATCTGTTGAAATTAGAGCGGTATATTTTGACCACCATGCTCGATTCTCGGTTTAAAGCCTATGTTGTAGATCTCTTTCTGGCAGACATAAATCTGCAGATGTTCAAAGACCTGCTGGTGAGAAAATTGTCAACTCAAGCGGAACGTGACCCGTCAACAGCTCCTCCTTCATTTTCTCCATCAACTTGGGGTGCAAGGATAAGAATAACATTTCCTAGCCTACCTGCTGGCGGTGATGCAGGGCAGTCAGGAGCAGGTGTTGACATCTGGTCCGGACTGATTGAGCTGCCAACAAATACTGGACATGTTTACAGTCACTGCATATGATGCTGTCAACATTGAAAGAATGGTGGAGGATTATATTGGTGACAGCATCCAAGTAGGCATGTCAGACAGTCCGTTTGTATACTGGCAGGAAAAAGAGGCAATTTGTAGGCCCTTGCACAAACTGGCTTTATTTTACTCAAGTTGCCCCCCTCCAGTGTTTACTCCGAAAAAGTGCAGCTGGTCACGTGGTCAGTGATCGGCGTAGGAGGTTACTTTCACAAAATGAGGAGAAGATGATGTTCATCAAAATGAATTATAAATTCCTCCAGTAAGACATTTACCAGCAATTGCCTCCAGAAAGTACACAGGCACCTGTGATGGTGGATTCCAGTGGGGATAAATTAATACTCTTTGAGGATGAGGCTATACACACTGAAAGGGGTGAGGAATCAGAGGATGAGGATGAGGACGACATCTTGCGTCTGTCGAGACAGTTTGTGCAAGGAGAGATTAATTGCTTCTTTTTTGTGGTAGAGGGATTAATTGCATTTTTTTTTTTGTGGGGGCCCAAACAAACTAATTATTTCAGCAACAGTCCTGTGGCAGACCCTGTTGATGAAATGATTGGTTTATTAAAGTGTGCATGTCCTGTTTATACAACAAGGACAATTCCATCTTGCACCACTTTTTTTTCTTTGCATTATATGCTATCTGGGACCTAGTTTTTAAAAGTGCCATCCTGTCTGCCACTGCAGTGCCACTCCTAGATAAGTCACGTGTTTGTGCCGCCCACTTGTGTCGCTTAGCTTAGTCATCCAGCTACCTCAGTGCAACCTTTTGGCTAAAAACACTATTGTGAGGTGTGAAGTGTTCAGAATAGACTGGAAATGAGTGGAAATGGATGTTATTGTGGTTAATATTACCGTAGGATCAAAATTACCCCCACATTCTGTGATTTTAGATGTTCTTAGTTTTTTTTAAAAAAACATCCAGATACAGATCCAAAACCAAAACCAAAACCTGAAAGGGTGGTTTTGGCAAAACCAATTCAGATCCAAAACACGTGCAGAGATCCAGATCCAAAACCAAAGCACAAAACCCGAAAATTGTCCGTCGCACATCTCTAATATAAAGGGGTAATTTACAATTCTTGTTAAAAATATTAACAGTGCAGTTTGATCCCCATGTTTATGTTAATGCTTAAATAAGTAATAGAAGTAAGAAAATATTATATTTACTTTATGTCTAGCAGTATATCTTATACAACAAAAGTAGGGATGGATTGGGATGGAAAACCAGCCTGGGAAATTTATGGAAGCAGCCCAAATGAGTTTGAGGTCTGTTAGGGGCGAGATCCTTAAAGCTCCGATTCTGAGTTGGATGCAGTTGTGCCGCTCCTTCCATCTTTTACTGCAGTTTTATCTGCGACTTCAAGCTACTGTAATTCTGCTACAGTATACTTTCCTTCTGTACATCTATGTATCTCAAAATGCAAGGACTGAGACACGTTTTTTGCACTTTTTCCCGATGTGTCACCAATATGATTTATCTGGCTATCCAATGTGATCTCCTGTAAAAAAAAAATTCTCACAAAAACATGAGAAACAACTAAGTTTTTCGCCTGCCTGAGGCACTTTAAATAAAATCCATGATAAGCTGCGTCTTACGCTGGTTTATCGGGGCTAATTATATAGCCCCTGGTGAAGCAATTACCTGCGATCAATGACCACAGTTAATTGGACGGATGCAGGGACGGAACCAGAAGAAAATGAAAGGGGGGGGCACCATGATAGGGAAACAGTAATAGTTATATTTACATGCACCTAAGGCACGCGTGCTCCCAGATAAGGGGCGTGGTATCACAGCAGGGCGTGGCCTCACAGAATACACCATCATGTAATGACTGGCTGTAGGAGCGCATCCTGGTTTATTGCCAATGTTTCACCCTGATAAAAAGGCTGATTGGGCCTTGAAATGTTGGTCACCTGTTCCATAAGTTATGGGAGCTTGGAAGGCACCCCAGGACAATATAATTATTAAGGTTTTTAGTTGGTGGTGGCAGCTGCAGCATACCTTGGTTTGAGACTCAGACTGCAGGACACAAACTGCCCATCTTTGATTAGCAGAAGCAGCCAGCTGGATCTCCAACAAGCAGCATAAGACATCTGCCAGATAACCCTGTCACAATCACATGAGCCGCCTTCTCAAAGCTGAGGCTGAGTTTGACTGCACCTAGCATGGTGGCAAAGGAAGTGGAGGAGGAAGCGCTGGGAAACTGTGCGGTGCAGTGAGGGCTAATGAAACCATCTGTGCCTTCATAAATAACAGTCTTACGCGATGCTGGCATTTGAACCCCCGTGCCTGGGCTGGACTCTGACCAGCTGGCAGAGGGAGAGGTAGGTTGCGGTGTGAGCAGAGGGGAGGCTGGAGCTGCACGGACTTGCTGTTAGAGCTGCGGCGGGTCCTAGTACCTGCCGGCTCTATTATCAAATCTGACTGACGGAAATAGCAGTAGTGCTGCTGCTGTTCTCCTTTTGAAAAAAAAAAAGAAGTCAGAAATGACAGGGGGGGTGGGGGGGGGGCACGGGCCAGAGTGCCCTCCACCTGGATCCGCCTATGGACGGATGTACGTGGATGGTTGTAATAAAAATGGCCAATCTTGCAATGCGATTATTGTATACATCGCATGGATGCAGGGCTGCCATCAGAAGTTCTGGGCAGAATAGCCAGCACCCCCCCCCCCCCCCCCCCCAATAAAAGAAAACAACAGAACGTAAAATATGATTTTATATATATATATATATATATATATATATATACATACATACATACACACACATATATACACACACACACACACACACACACACACACACACACACACTTTCTCTCTCTCACTCGTTCTCCCTCAACTTACCTATCACAAGCTGGCCGGAGCTGAAGCAGCCTGGTCCCATGTAGCTCAGCCCCTTCTGTTCATGTAGCTCCACCCCCTTTGACAAGATCTGGCACTTTCACAGGAGGGGGGAGAGTATGCTGCAAGCTTTTATTGAAAAGTCTCTGCCAAATACTCAGATACTAGAGGAGCCTATTCTAGTATCTTTAATAACTGTGTCCTCTGAGGCGGCGGCCATTTTTGGAGGGACGTTTACAATAGAAGCTTGCAGCATCCTCTTCCCCTTCTTATACAATGCCAGAACTCTGTAATTAAAAGTGGGCGGAGCATCGCAGCGGGTGGATGGCAGCATGAGCGGCCCAGGCCCTCTCCTCTCTGTTAGAGAGGCCGGACCCTGGACATCTGTGCCTGCAGCACCTTCCTGATGGCGGGCCTGCATGGATGTATCAATAATATCGCATGTAGGGACAGAGCTTGTGAGCATTGCAGATTATTTGGCTCTGGATCAGGTCCTATATAGTTGTATCCTTATCTACATGAATATACCAGACTGGGCAGTTTGACTGCTCTTATTGATTGATAGTCAAACATAAAGTAGGTTTAATGTATGTGAAATCATTATCTTCAACCATGAAGGATATTTCCAATGACAAGCGTCTTCATCTGTGTTGTTTATTCAACTGTAGTGTCCACAGCAACACTTACCTTATTTTCTACTAGCTTTTAATGTATGCACAGTCACATCAAACACAGCAAAGGGTTCTTAAACAAGCACACAAATGCGGCTCTAGCAGAGTTATCAGCCAATAAACATAACCCAGGAGTTTGCTGGTCACTCCTGGTGGTGGAGATGGGATGACCTATTTATTTACTGTGCGTCATCTCTGAACTGTCTGAATGCCCCAGAAGGCCAATGCATTGCTTTCTATTATAGGCAGGTGGGAATTGATTAAATAAATAGTAAAGATTCTCCTTGTCTCCCAGGTGTATTAGGGCTGATTGTTACTGGGAACAGAAAGTCTTGTACATTTGCATTTTATATTCTGCTTTTGAATCCTTTGTAAAACACTGTGAGGGCAATAAAATCAATATCTGAACACATTACAGATAAATTAATCAGAATGTGCTTCCAGTCAGATTAATCTTCTGTTTGTCACTGTGCGATCCTGACTATTGAGTAATTAATCTATCATTCTATTTTCATGCATCTCTGCCTATTGATTTAAATATCTATCATTCTACATTAATGTACCATACTCTGGGGCATCTAATGTCACAAACTTTGTACTCATTTGCATTTCTTATGGCCAATTAATATATTCTTTTGGTTATTGAATTTTGTGTCATAATTTACAGACCAGCTTATCTGTTCCTCAGGACTTTAATGCAGTGACAGGATTATTTTTTTTTTTTTCCCAAGCAGATATTTGCCTGTCAGAATGTGCGCTCAATAATAGGAAATAAACAATTATGTAACTTAGTTGCAGAGCCGGCCCTAACAATTATGATGCCCTGGCACCACCGCTAGTACTGCCACTGACCCTGCACCCCTTTTCCAGCACCATCACCCCTCACCCACAGCAGTCCTCATTTTGGTGCTCCTAGCCCCTATATTTTAAATAGGAATAGTGCGTACATTCGGCACACAGACAAAAAAGTGGCGTGTTCTTGCTGGGAAGAGGCATGGCCACAAAATAGTACCCCCAACTTAAATTATGCCACACAGTAGTGCAACTTTATTCACATTTTATCATGCGATAAGGTCCCTATTAAATGTTACATCACACAGTAGTACCACTTTACCTTATATACGTTACTCCTCACAGTAGTGCCCCTTATTCACATTACACCACACCATACTGCTCTTTATTCAAATTAGACCACACAATATTGCCATTTCTATATGTTACACCATACAGTAGAGCACTTTATACACATAATGCCACACATTAGTAATGCATTTATACATATATTACCACACAGTAATGCCCCTTACACATTATTCCAACCTTTAATAATGTTATGCACACCAGTGCCAGCAGGAATGTACTGGTGTCTGAACGGAGAGGGATGCAAAACAAATGAACTCACAGACAGACTGGGGAATATGACATTACATACACAGAAGGTGATAGGGTAACAAAATAAACACAAAGTGAACAGAGAGCCCAAAGGCTAAGAAACTGGGTGTCTCCCTAGTATTAGGAATGCTCAGATGGAAAGAAGCGAGATGTTGTGATTTAATACGTAGAGAACCCAAAATGCTGTTGCTAAGGGCAACAGCAAAACCCTAAAGGGTTACTAACGGGTGTGGCAGTAAACTCTTTGGTCAGAGATGGAATAATAGACACAAGGAGAGTCTCCACAATCCTAGTCTTCACTTGCAGTGCACTGGTTCATCTTACTGCCACTAAACTGACACCTGAACACCTTGCACAGTGAGAAAGGATTTTGGCAGGCAAGTCTGAGAATACAGCCGCAAACTTGCTAGGTTCACAGAGTAGCAAAAGAACCCCAGCAGGTTAAACGACTGACTCCAGTCTTACTGCTAGGTCTGGATTGACAGAGTTTAATACCAAATCCCAAGGCCTATTTGCAGTAAGCAACAAACAAATACAAAGTTTACACAGTACTAGCTAGCTTTCAGGAACTGACTAACCAACAAAGATTCAGCAGCATCTGCCTAACCTGAGAAGAGGGTTTATATAGCAGGTGCTGTCCACGCCCCACTCAGACCTCACAGACTGTGAGCACAAAAACCAGCACCGGATCCCCTGCCGTGCACAGAGCCTGTAACCACTGCACAGCAAAAGACCCGAACCGGAGTATCAGCTGTGCTCAGGTTACTCAGCTAGAACTTGTCTCCAGGTTGCCATGACGACGTGGCAGCACAGAGCAGGAGACCCTAACAATTAATGCCCTTATACACATAATGTCCCTTACACATATGCCGCACATTATTAATGCCCTTATACACGTAATAACACACATAGGGGTATATTTACTAAGCTCCCGATTTTGACCGATTTGGTGTTTTTTCATCAAAGTGTCATCTCGGGAATTTACTAAACTCAAATCTCGGCAGTGATGAGGGCATTCGTATTTTTTTGGAAGTCAAAGAAAAAAAAATACGAATGAATACACCATCGGTCAAATACAGCTGTTATTTGATACAACTCAGTAATTTACTAAAAATTCTATTTCACAAACACTGCCGTGAAAAAATATAAATCGTAAAATAAAAGAAGTTTTAAAATAGACCTGCTTTTTTTTACCATGTTCTGATAGGCATGCACGGATCCGTGAGATCCGTGCATGTTTATCAGGGGGAAGGGGTGTGAAAGGGTTAAATTTAAGAAAATAAAATGCGTGGGTTCCCCCCTCCTAAGCAAAACCAGCCTCGGGCTCTTTGAGCCGGTCCTGGTTGAAAAAATATGGGGGGGATAATGACAGGGATTCCCCCATATTTGATCAACCAGCACTGGGCTCTGCGCCTGGCCCTGGTGCCAAAAATATGGGGGACAAAAAGTGTAGGGGTCCCCCGTATTTTTAACACCAGCACCGGGCTCCACTAGTCAGAGAGATAATGCCACAGCTGGGGGACACTTTTATATAGGTCCCTGCTGCCCTGGCATTAAATCACTAACTAGTAACCCCTGGCCGTGGTACCCTGAAGGAGTGGGGACCCCTTAAATCAAGGGGTCCCCCCTCCAGCCACCCAAGGGCCAGGGGTGAAGCCCGAGGCTGTCCCCCCCATCCAAGGGCGGTGGATGGGGGGCTGATAGCCAAGTGTAAAAAAAAGAATATTGTTTTTTGTAGCAGTACTAAAAGTCCCAGCAAGCCTCCCCCGATGGCTGGTACTTGGAGAACCACAAGTACCAGCATGCGGTGGAAAAACGTGCCAGCTGGTACCTGTAGTACTACTACAAAAAAATACCCAACAAAACACAGAACACACACCGTGATAGTAAAACTTTATTACATACATGCACACCTACATACATACATACTTACCTATGTTCACACGAGGGTCGGTCCACTTCTCCATGTAGAATCCACGGGGTACCTGTGAATAAAATTATACTCACACAATCCAGTGTAGATCGGTCCTCTTCTACTTGTAATCCACGTACTTGGCAAAAAAACAAACCGAAAAACCCGAACCACGCACTGAAAAGTGTCCCATGTTTACACATGGGACCCCTTTCCCCGACTGCCAGGACCCCCCCAGACTCCTGTCAAAGAGGGTCCCTTCTGCCAATCAGGGAGCGCCACGTCGTGGCACTCTCCTGATTGGCTCTGCGCTCCTGTACTGTCAGTGAGGCTGCGCACTGAAGATACAATGTAGCGCATTGGCGCTCCATTGTATCCAATGGTGGGAACTTTGCGGTCAGCGGTTGACCGCGAGTAACCTCAACCGCTGACCGCAAAGTTCCCACCATTGGATACAATGGAGCGCCTATGGAAAGGCATCTTATTTGCATTACTTTGTGGCTAGTATGCACAAGCAGTTTCTGTTGATTAAAATGATATGTGGCATTCCTATATTCCTATATTCTGTGTGCGACTATGGCTGTATCTGCATACAAAATGCTACATTACAGTGATTTCCAGGAATACACTGTAACGTAGCATTTCGTATGCAGATACAGCCGCAGTCACACACAGAATATAGGCATACTGCATATCATTTTAATCTGCAGAAGCTCCTTGTGCCCCTAGGCATACCAAATGCCCTAGGCATTTGCCTAGTTTGCCTATGCCTAGGGCTGGCTCTGCTTAGTTGTACAGTGTTACTCAGAATTACAAACTTCCTTTTTATGTGAGCACAGAACTATTTGTTGTTCTTGGATTTAAGTGATTTTAATTAATTTTAATGATATAAAGCATGAAGCTAAAGAAACGGCTTACAGTCATTAGGTCGACAAGACTTAGGGGGTTATTCTGACCCGATTGCACGCTGCAGTTTTTCACAGTGTAGCGATCGAGTCAGAACTGCGCATGCGCCGGCACCGCAGTGCACTGGCGCATGGCCGCCCGTCACTGCGCTACGATCGCCTCTGCCTGATTGACAGGCAGAGGTGGTCGATGGGCAGGAGGGGGCTGCCGTTTCATGTGCAAGATCCGACCGTACAGGAAGTGGCCCGCAGCATCTGCGTGATGTCTCACGCTGCCACTGGGGGCCGGGGAGCGATGAGTAGCTCCCGGACAGCACGCTAAAGCTATGCTGGCAGGGAGCTGCTCTTGAAGTACAAAGGCATCGCTGCTGTGCGATGTCTTTGCACTTCTGCGAGGGGGGGCCGGACTGACATGCGGGGCGGGCTAGCCGGGTGCTGGGCGTCCCCCCGCATGTCAGGGAAGAAAATAGTAGCTGTGCTAAATTTAGTACAGCTACAATCAACTCAGAATGACCCCCTTAGGTCGACAGTCATTAAGTCGACCACTATTGTTCGACATGCACTAGGTCGACATGAGTTTTTAACTTTTTTTTTTCATTTTTGAACTTTTTCATACTTTACGATCCACGTGGACTACAATTGGGAACGGTAACCTGTGCCGAGCGCAGCGGTAGCGAAGCGAGGCACCTTGCCTGAAGCATCGCGAGCGAAACGAGTCATACAAGGGGACACGGTGCACTAATTGGGGTTCCCCATCACTTTACGAAGAAAACAAAACCCAAAAAGTTAAATAAACTCATGTCGACCTTTTTCCATGTCTACCTTGTTCATGTTGTTGAAGTCAAAAATATTACATACAGACAACATACAAACTCCAAACAGAGAGGTCTCTGTTCGTGCGCATACACGCAGCGTGCACAGGATATATGGTAGCATACGCATCCACACAGACAAGCCACAAAGATATATTCAACACATATTTCATACAAAACATAGATTACACATAGACAAAACATGACAAGCACCAGACATTATAATGTATTTATATAATAGAGTGTAACATCAGATATATATATATATATATATATATATATATATTTATATATGTGTATTATTGGAACGGAACAAGATAAATATATCATGCTCAGTGTCAAAATGATCAGGATAATGTGTGTATTAATTTGATAGCTATGAGTAGATTGTAGCACATTGTAACGATTAGTTATGGCTAGAGATGAGCGGGTTTGGTTCTCTGAGATCCGAACCAATCCCAAACTTCACGTGGTTTACACAGGTCCGAGGCAGCCTCGGTTCTTCCCGCCTTACTCGGTAAACCCGAATGGCGCAAAACGCCATCATCCCGCTGTCGGATTCTCGCGAGATTCGGATTCCATATAAAGGGCCGCGCGTCGCCGCTATTTTCACTCGTACATTGTCGAGATAGCGAGAGGACGTGGCTGCGTTCTCTGAGTGGAAAGCTCAATATCAGCTCAATATCAGTGCTCATTATCTGTGCTGCATTGTGGTGACCAGTATACTACAGTACAATAGTCCAGTGCTGTTCTCGCTGCCCAGTGTCAGTTCAAGTATCCTCATCAGTGCTCATTGTCTTGCTGCTGCATTGTGGTGACCAGTATACTACTACAGTACAATAGTCCAGTGCTGTTCTCGCTGCCCAGTGTCACTTCTAGTATCCTCATCATCAGTGCTCAGTATCACTACTCATTGTCTTGTGCTGCATTGTGGTGACCAGTATACTACAGTACAATAGTCCAGTGCTGTTCTCGCTGCCCAGTGTCAGTTCTAGTATCCTCATCATTGCTCAGGATCACTACTCATTGTCTTGTGCTGCATTGTGGTGATCAGTATACTACAGTACAATAGTCCAGTGCTGTTCTCACTGCCCAGTGTCAGTTCTTGTATCCTCATCATCAGTGCTCAGTATCACTACTCATTGTCTTGTGCTGCATTGTGGTGACCAGTATACTACAGTACAATAGTCCAGTGCTGTTCTCGCTGCCCAGTGTCAGTTCTAGTATCCTCATCATTGCTCAGGATCACTACTCATTGTCTTGTGATGCATTGTGGTGATCAGTATACTACAGTACAATAGTCCAGTGCTGTTCTCACTGCCCAGTGTCAGTTCAAGTATCCTCATCATCAGTGCTCATTATCACTACTCATTGTCTTGTGGTGACCAGTATACTACAGTACAATAGTCCAGTGCTGTTCTCGCTGCCCAGAGTCAGTTCTTGTATCCTCATCATCAGTGCTCAGTATTACTACTCATTGTCTTGTGCTGCATTCAAGCGACCAGTATACTAAAGTACAATAGTCCAGTGCTGTTCTCGCTGCCCAGTGTCAGTTCTAGTATCCTCATCATTGCTCAGGATCACTACTCATTGTCTTGAGATGCATTGTGGTGATCAGTATACTACAGTACAATAGTCCAGTGCTGTTCTCACTGCCCAGTGTCAGTTCAAGTATCCTCATCATCAGTGCTCATTATCACTACTCATTGTCTTGTGGTGACCAGTATACTACAGTACAATAGTCCAGTGCTGTTCTCGCTGCCCAGAGTCAGTTCTTGTATCCTCATCATCAGTGCTCAGTATTACTACTCATTGTCTTGTGCTGCATTCTGGCGACCAGTATACTACAGTACAATAGTCCAGTGCTGTTCTCGCTGCCCAGTGTCAGTTCTAGTATCCTCATCATTGCTCAGGATCACTACTCATTGTCTTGTGCAGCATTGTGGTGACCAGTGTACTACAGTACAATAGTCCAGTGCTGTTCTCGCTGTGCAGTGTCAGTTCTAGTATCCTCATCAGTGCTCATTGTCTTGCTACTGCATTGTGGTGACCAGTATATTACAGTACATTACTAAAAGTCCAGTGTCTTGTGCTGCATCTTGCTGCTGTAGGGTGCTGTGGTAGTGTCCCGTCACTGTGCATAGGTCATCATCATTCCAGTCACAGTGGTATCTGGTATCTATCTAGTGGTATCTAATTCCAGACATTACTGCCATATAATTCCAGATATATTACTGGCATATAATTCCACACATTAAAAAATGGAGAACAAAAATGTGGAGGGTAAAATAGGGAAAGATCAAGATCCACTTCCACCTAGTGCTGAAGCTGCTGCCACTAGTCATGGCAGAGATGAGGAAATAACATCAACGTCGTATGCCAAGGCCGATGCCCAATGTCATAGTAGAGAGCGTGTAAAATCCAAAAAGAAAAAGTTCAGTAAAATGATGACCCAAAAATCTAAATTAAAATCATCTGAGGAGAATCGTAAACTTACCAATATGCCATTTACGACACGGAGTGGCAAGGAACGGCTGAGGCCCTGGCCTATGTTCATGGGGTTCAGCTTCACATGAGGATGGAAGCACTCATCCTCCCGCTAGAAAAATGAAAAGAGTTAAGCTGGCAAGAGCACAGCAAAGAACTGTGCGTTCTTATAAATCACAAATCCCCAAGGAGAGTCCAATTGTGTCGGTTGCGATGCCTGACCTTCCCAACACTGGACGGGAAGAGGTGGCTCCTTCCACCATTTGCATGCCCCCTGCAAGTGCTGGAAGGAGCACCCATAGTCCAGTTCCTGATAGTCAAATTGAAGATGTCACAGTTGAAGTACACCAGGATGAGGATATGGGTGTTGCTGGCGCTAAGGAGGAAATTGACAAGAAGGATTCTGATGGTGAGGTGGTTTGTTTAAGTCAGGCACCCGGGGAGACACCTGTTGTCCGTGGGATGAATATGGCCATTGACATGCCAGGTCAAAATACAAAAAAAAAATCACCTCTTCGGTGTGGAATTATTTTAACAGAAATGCGGACAACAGGTGTCAAGCCATGTGTTGCCTTTGTCAAGCTGTAATAAGTAGGGGTAAGGACATTAACCACCTAGGAACATCCTCCCTTATACGTCACCTGGAGAGCATTCATCAGAACCTCATTGACAAGTTCAAAAACTTTGGGAAACTTTGGGTGACAGCGGATGCAGTCCACTGACAACTAAATCCATTCTTCCTCTTGTACCCAAGCTCCTGCAAACCACCCCACCAACTCCCTCAATGTCAATTTCCTCCTTAGACAGGAACACCAATAGTCCTGCAGGCCATGTCACTGGCAAGTCTGACGAGTCCTCTACTAACTGGGATTCCTCCGATGGATCCTTGAGTAAAACGCCTACTGCTGTTATTGTTACTGCTGACGCTGCTGTTGTTGCTGCTGGGAGTCGATCGCCATCCCAGAGGGGAAGTCGGAAGACCACTTGTACTACTTCCGGTAAGCAATTGACTGTCCAACAGTCCTTTGCGAGGAAGATGAAATATCACAGCAGTCATCCTGTTGCAAAGCGGATAACTCAGGCCTTGATAACTATGTTGGTGTTAGACGTGCATCCAGTATCCGCCGTTAGTTCACAGGGACTTAGAGAATTGCTTGAGGTAGTGTGTCCCCGGTACCAAATCCCATCTAGGTTCCACTTCTCTAGGCAGGCGATACAGAGAATGCACACAGACGTCAGAAAAAGAATCACCAGTGTCCTAAAAAATGCAGTTGTACCCAGTGTCCACTTAACCACGGACATGTGGACAAGTGGAGCAAGGCAGTCTCAGGACTATATGACTGTGACAGCCCACTGGGAAGATGTATTGCCTCCCGCAGCAAGAACAGCAGCGGCGGCACCAGTAGCAGCATCTCGCAAACGCCAACTCGTTCCTAGGCAGGCTACGCTTTGTATCACCGCTTTCCATAAGAGGCACACAGCTGACAACCTCTTACGGAAACTGAGGAACATCATCGCAGATTGGCTTACCACAATTGGACTCTCCTGGGGATTTGTGACAACGTACAACGCCACCAATATTGTGCGTGCATTACATGTGGGCAAATTCCAGCACGTCCCATGTTTTGCACAACAATTAATTTTGTGGTGCAGAATTTTTTTAAAAACAACAGGGGCGTGCAAGAGATGCTGACGGTGGCCCAAAGAATTGCGGGCCACTTTCGGCATTCAGCCACCGCATGCTGAAGACTGGAGCAACAGCAAACACTCCTGAACATGCCCTGCCATCAGCTGAAGCAAGAGTTGTTAACGAGGTGAAATTCAACCCTCTATATGCTTCAGAGGATGGAGGAGCAGCAAAAGGCCATTCAAGCCTATACATCTGCCTATGATATAGGCAAAGGATGGGGAATGCACCTGACTCAAGCACAGTGGAGAATGATTTCACCGTTGTGCAAGGTTCTCCAACCTTTGAACTTGCCACACGTGAAGTCAGTTCAGACACTGCCAGCCAGTCAGGTAATTCCCCTAAATCAGGCTTTTGCAGAAGCAGCTGGAGAGATTGATGGAGGAGCTTAAATGGAGCGATTCCGCTAGGCATGTGGTACTTGTGGATGGAGCCCTTCATTCGCTTAACCAGGATTCACGGGTGGTCAATCTGTTGAAATCAGAGCACTACATTTTGGTCGCCGTGCTCGATCCTAGGTTTAAAGCCTACATTGTATCTCTCTTTCCGGCAGACACAAGTCTGCAGATGTTGAAAGACCTGCTGGTGAGACACTTGTCAAGTCAACCGGAACGACCCGCCAACATCTCCTTCATTTTCTACCGCCACTGGAGCTGCCAGGAAAAGGATAAAATTCCCAAAACCACCCGCTGGCGGTGATGCAGGGCAGTCAGGAGCAAGTGCTGACATCTGGTCCTGACTGAATGACCTGCCAACGATTACTGACTTGTCGTCTACTGTCACTGCATATGATTCTGTCACCATTGAAAGAATGGTGGAGGATTATATGAGTGACAGCATCCAAGTAGGCATGTCAGACAGTCCGTACGTATACTGGCAGGAAAAAAAGGCAATTTGGAGGCCCTTGCACAAACTGGCTTTATTTTACCTAAGTTGCGCCCGCCTCCAGTGTGTACTCCGAAAGAGTGTTTAGTGCAGCCGGTAACCTTGTCAGCGATCGGCGTAGGCGGTTACTTCCAGAAAATGTGGAGAAGAGGATGTTCATCAAAATTAATTATCATAAATTCATCCGTGGAGACATTTACCTTTAATTGCCTCCAGAAAGTACACAGGGACCTGCGATGGTGGATTCCAGTGGGGATGTACACAGTGAAAGGGGTGAGGAATCGGACGATGAGGAGGAGGTGGACATCTTGCCTCTGTAGAGCCAGTTTGTGCAAGGAGAGAGTGATTGCTTCTTTTTTGGTGGGGGCCCAAACCAAGCAATCATTTCAGCCAAAGTCGTGTGGCAGACCCTGTCGCTGAAATGATGGGTTTGTTAAAGTGTGCATGTCCTGTTTATACAACATAAGGGTGGGTGGGAGGGCCCAAGGACAATTCCATCTTGCACCTTTTTTTTTAAATCTTTGCATCATGTGCTGTTTGGGTACTATTTTTTTAAGTGCCATCCTGTATGACACTGCAGTGCAACTCCTAGATGGGCCAGGTGTTTGTGCCGCCCTCTTTGGTTGCTTAGCTTAGTCATCCAATGACCTCAGTGCAAATTTTAGGACTAAAAATAATATTGTGAGGTGTGAGGTGTTCAGAATAGACTGGAAAGGAGTGTACATTATGGTTATTGAGGTTAATAATACTATAGGATCAAAATTACCCCCAAATTCTATGATTTAAGCTGTTTTTGAGGGGTTTTTGAAAAAAAAAAAAAAAAACACCCGAATCCAAAACGCACCCGAATCCGAAAAAAATTCTTAAGGGAGGTTTTGCCAAAACACGTCCGAGTCCAAAACATGACTGCGGAACCGAATCCAAAACCAAAACACAAAACCCGAAAAATGTCTGGTGCACATCTCTAGTTATGACCAAATGTATGAGTACAAAGGAGTTCCTGAAGACTTGAAACTGGATTCACAGTCATGGCCCTGGGGGAAGACACATGTGTTTGCAACATACTGTAGGACAAAAGCCCTCACACTGACCTATGAGCCGTTGAGTTCTTGAGAGGTCTATCCTCTGGACCAATGGAAGAAGATGAAATTCACTGAACCACTGGAAGAAGATGAAACCCGCCCATTATTTTAATGTATACAAATAGGGACCCAGAAGCAGGAAGTCTGTATGCATACCCCTTTTAATATCAAATATATATATATATATATATATATATACACCTCTGAGCGTTGGACCTCAGTATAAAAATGTGTGCCACTGCTTGCTTTCTCTTAAGAGAGACATAGGGGGTCATTCCGAGTTGTTCGCTCGCTAGCTGCTTTTAGCAGCCATGCAAATGCTAAGCCGCTGCCCTCTGGGAGTGTATCTTAGCTTAGTAGAAGTGCAAACGAAAGGATCGCAGCGCGGCTACAAAAAAAGATTGTGTCGTTTCAGAGTAGCTCCAGACCTACTCCTAACTTGCGATCACTTCAGACTATTTAGTTCCTGTTTTGACGTCACAAACACGCCATGCATTCGGCCAGCCACGCCTGCGTTTCCCCAGGCACGCCTGCGTTTGTATCTGTCACGCCTGCGTTTTTACACACACTCCCTGAAAATGATCAGTTACTTCCCAGAAACACGCACTTCCTGTCAATCACTCTGCTGCCAGCAGTGCAACTGAAAAGCGTCGCTAGACCTTGTGTGAAACTGCATCGGCTGTTGTGAAAGTACGTCGCGCGTGCGCATTGCACCGCATACGCAGAAGTGCTGATTTTTTATCCTGATCGCTGCACTGCGAACAACGTCAGCTAGCGATCAACTTGGAATGACCCCAATAGTGTTGCAATGTTCAGCGTACTTTTATCGTATATGGTAATAAGATGCGCCTTCCATCCGCATTATATATTAATGCTGGCATTTAAATGTTTTTTTTAAATAATCGGAAATTCACAATGTCGACCTAATTACCACGTCGACCTTGTCACCCTATCTACCTAGTGCATGTCATCCAATAGTGGTCGACCTAATGACTGTCGACCTAAATCTTGTTGACCTAATGACTCATACCCAAAGAAACACCTCCAGATGTGTCCACATAAACCTTTCCTCAAATCTTGCCAAATGACCCTGTTTGGCGCACCATGGACCTTGTGACTAAGCAGCATCACGCGTTCTGCCATGCACTTTTGTAGTGATTATGGGACTGATTCACAGCTGGATGCAGTTGCGTCTCTTTATACAGCTGTGACTGCACCTTTATGCTAATGCGGGGATGGGGAACCTTCGGCCCTCCAGCTGTCGTTGAACTACACATACCAGCATGCCTTGATACAGTTTTGCTATTTGGCCATGCTAAAACTGTTGCATGGCATGCTGGGATGTGTAGTTCAACAACAGCTGGAGGGCCGAAGGTTCCCCATCCCTGTGCTAATGCCACAACTGATGGTCTTGCTACTGAGATGCTCACTGGCTGTGGTGCTAATCCAACAATGCAATTATTACTGGAGATTTCACTATGGAGGCAGTTTGAATATGGGGGGTCATTCCGAGTTGTTCGCTCGCAAGCTGCTTTTAGCAGCTTTGCACACGCTAAGCCGCCGCCTACTGGGAGTGAATCTTAGCTTATCAAAATTGCGAACGAAAGATTCGCAATATTGCGAAAAGACTTCTCTGTGCAGTTTCTGAGTAGCTCGAGACTTACTCTGCCAGTGCGATAAGTTCAGTGCTTGTCGTTCCTGGTTTGACGTCACAAACACACCCAGCGTTCGCCCAGACACTCCTCCGTTTCTCCAGCCACTCCCGCGTTTTTCCCAGAAACGGTAGCGTTTTTTCACACACTCCCATAAAACGGCCAGTTTCCGCCCAGAAACACCCACTTCCTGTCAATCACATTACGATCACCAGAACGAAGAAAAAAACCTCGTAATGCCGTGAGTAAAATACCTACCTGCATAGCAAATTTACTTGGCGCAGTCGCACTGCGGACATTGCGCATGCGCATTAGCGACTAATCGCTCCATTGCGAGAAAAAAATAACGAGCGAACAACTCGGAATGACCCCCATGGTCATCTGTGTCAGTGCGCTGCATCTTTAGGCACAGCCGATGACCACAACATGACTGTGGTACATCAGTGATTACTTATCCAACTCCCTGGTGCCTCCTAGAACTGAAATCCATAGCTCTTGCGTTCTGCGTCACCTAGCGGTAACCATTTAGATGCATACACTGTGCGAGTTGAATTCATGGGGGTCATTCAGATCTTATCGCTGAGCTGCATTTTTTGCTGTCCTGCATACAGATAGTCGCCGCCTCCAGGGTGAGTGTAAATTCGACATGCAAGTGTGCGATGCTATGTGTACACCGAGCTGCTAAAATCCAGTCTGTGCAGTCTCTGCGCAGCCCAGGACTTACTCCTCCAGTTTGATCACATCAGGCTGATTGGGGCCGAAGCCGACGTCAGACATCCTCCCTGAAAAACGCTTGGGCACGCCTGCGTTTTTCCGAACACTCCCCGAAAACGGTCAGTTACCACCCACAAATGGCTTCCTCCTGTCAATTACCTTGCAAACACTCGTGCAAATGGATTTTTTGCACCATCCCGCCACTGACCAGTGACACCCTTTGTTGTTGTCCGATGTGCGTGCCCATGGCAGTGCATATGCATGCGAATTTAGTACCTGATCGCCCGCTGTGCGAAAACGTACAGCAGCAATCAGATCTGAATGACCCCCCATGTTCTGTACATCTAGCATCGGCCAATCAGCTCCCAACTGTTATTTTTCAAACACATGACAGTTAAGAGCCGACTTAAAATGTGTTGCGTATGACAAAACCTGTTGATAAATCAGCCCCTATGTGTATTATTCTCTTTACTTATGTAACAAAAATACAATGCATGAGTACCCTTAGCGGCAGGTGGTGAGTTGACTGGTTCAGGGAGGACAGAATCCTCCCGTGGAGCAGAAGGGTGCATGTAGATGTGGTGTGAGACTTGTGTGTGACACTGCATGCAGCTGTTGTGTGCGACTTAAACACTAATCTGGGTGAAAAAGGCAAAAGATTGAGGGGCAGATGTATTAACCTGGAGAAGGCATAAGGAAATGATTAACCAGTGATAAATGCAATGTGATAAACGTACCAGCCAATCAGCTCCTAACTGTTCATTTACATATTGGAGCTGATTGGCTGGTGCATTTATCACTGGTTTATCACTTCCTTATGCCTTCTCCAGGTTAATACATCTGCCCCTATGTACTGAACTACCAGTTCCGGTGTGATGGAGTGAGGCAGCTACGTCCTCAGGCTCCATTTCCACAGACTGGGACACACCATTATAAGACTCTGTCACACTCCATTCCAGCACCAGACATCGTCCATACCCTCCGCTGACCACATTACCTTTCAATGACAAAGCCGTCAGCCCCCCAGCCAACATGCCAGGAGAAATGCTGCACAACCACAAACATGGCACCAAGCGTGGACCCTGATGGCATCTCACTATCATCCAAGAAAGCCGCTGCAGAGTCAGACTTTACAGCCTCCGCACAGGTATGCCATGCAATGTATGTGCCAGTAACATATGGGGACATAGTGGAGGCCATTGAAACAACTATGGGCCCCCTACTCTTACAGGCAGTAAATAACATTATAGCTCAGCCGCAGGGGCTGTCTCAGAGGGTATACGACACTGAACAGAGATAGTTGCAGCTAAGTAACTCACTGCCTTTGCCTATTCATTACTGTGGACTTTGGTTCTAATTAAGACCTGATTGCAGCAGCAAATTTGTTAGCTAATGGGCAAAACCATGTGCACTGCAGGGGGACAGATATAATATGTGCAGATAGAGTTAGATTTGGGTAGTGTGTGTTCACTTCAAACTGAAATCTAAATTGCAGTGTAAAAATAAAGCAGACAGTATTTACCCTGCACAGAAACAATATAACCCACCCAAATCTAACTCTCTCTCTGCAAATGTTATATATGTATCAACTGCAGTGCACATGGGGGTTATTCCAACCCGATCGCACGCTGCGCCTCTTCGCAGCTGTGCAATTGGGTCGTACTGTGCATGCACAGTGGCCACATTGCGCAGACGCGTCGTTGCCCAGCGATGGCTGTTACCGGGCAGCGACGCCGCTAACGAAGAAAGCAGTCGCAGCGGCGACCACAAAAAGATTGACAGGAGGAAGGTGGAACCGGGTGTCAACTCACCATTTTCTGGGTGTGGAGATCCAAACGCAGGTGTGTCCAGGCATTTGGAGGGTGGATGTCTGACGTCAATTCCGGGACCTGCAACGCTGGATTGATCGCACAGGGTAAGTAACTCTTATCCTGGTCTTGTTATACACAAAACTTTTTTTTGCATAGCAGGGCTGCACAATCGATCGCAGCCTTGCTATGTAAAAGTACACTCCCCCTTAGGCGGCGTCTAGTTGATTGCACGGGCTGCAAAAAGTTGCAGCGTGCGTTCAACTCGGAATGACCCCCATGGTTTTGTTCATTAGCTAACAAATTTGCTGCTGCAATCAGGTCTGAATTAGGCCATTTATCTGTGCCTGCATGCCTCATTAATTACTGGACAGCTGCGCAACCCTGCAATCCTAGTGCTGTGGATTTTAACTGTGGGCTCAATTACTTCGTTACTCTGCTGCAAACCTCATACGAGACTACCGTTTCTACTCTGCATATGTGTACATTATATGGGTGTAGTATGGCTGACCGGCGGTCTCCTGACCGCCAGTCAGCTTACCGACGCCGGGATCCCGGCAGCATACCGACGCCGGGATCCCGGCGGGGAGGGGCGAGCTCGCTGCGCTCGCCACGCTGCGCTCGCCACGCTGTGGGCTCGGTGGCGACCTGCGGTCGCCACGGGTTCTATTCCCACTCTATAGGTGTCGTGGACACCCACGAGTGGAAATAGTCCCTGTTGGTCGGCATGCCGACCATCGGGATACTGAGCCGGCGGGATGGTGGAGGAGGTCATGTGACTGTCGGTCAGCAGACCGGCGGTCACATGAATACCACCCCATTATATTACTATTGTGATTCATCTGCAATACATTATCAATATCATGCTGCTGTTTAAATAAAGTGTTTAGTATTCCTTCAGTTCTGTTGACATTCCTTACCTGCAACAGCAATTATTGTTGAACATTCTCGTCCTTGATTCAAGTCCTGGCTCATAGCTGTGTAACCACTCATCTGCTGTTTATCACCAATGTTAAAGTATAGTGCTGCACTTCAGTCTCCACATCTCAGTCTTATGTTAGAATCCACAGTCTGCTAAACATTACACTGAAACATACTTGCCTACCTGACCCTCTCCATGAGGGAGAAAATTATCTGTTCCTGGACTTTCCTGGTAATGTATGATTGCCATCACCTGTGGTGAAGCACCTTTTTTATCAATTACCTAGCCAGGGCCGGCGCCACCACTAGGCAGCTTTAGGCAGCTGCCTATGGGCGGTGGACACTGGAGGGCGGCACCTCATGCTCATTCTTTCCCCTTTCCAGCAACCCAGCATGGTATGCATTCGCAGGGAGGGGGGCGGGGGATTATCGTGGGTTCGGTTGGCTATTATATGCGGGATGCAATCGTACGGCGGGGGGAGGGGGGGTATAATCATTGGGGGGGTAATATACATGCGGGCAGGCCCAGCGACAGGGGGGGACAAAGGGTACAGTAGTAACGGGCCCCGAGGTTCAGGGGCAGAAAACAGTGTGCCTACTAGTAAATTGCTTGAAAGCCAAAGGACTGCTCTGCTTCTGGCGGCCGCAACTTAGATGACACACTCCAGTCCACTACAACCCTCCCCCCCCACCCACAGTAGTTTGGTCCGGTCCCGGCCATTGCGATGCGCATAATATTAATGACATTGTGATGTCATTATCCTGTGCCGGACCCTCACTGTCATCTCCGCCACTGCCCGGCTACTTAGGAAGAGGAGCAGCCAGGAAGAGAATCCCCGGGCAGTGGGAGCAAAGTCTATGAGGCCACTGCAGCAGCCACGCTGCTACTCCCTACGGACACACTCCTTTCAAAAAAGTGACTGGCAGCTAGAGATGAGCGGGTTCGGTTCCTCGGAATCCGAACCCGCCCGAACTTCATGTTTTTTTTCACGGGTCCGAGCGACTCGGATCTTCCCGCCTTGCTCGGTTAACCCGAGCGCGCCCGAACGTCATCATGACGCTGTCGGATTCTCGCGAGGCTCGGATTCTATCGCGAGACTCGGATTCTATATAAGGAGCCGCGCGTCGCCGCCATTTTCACTCGTGCATTGAGATTGATAGGGAGAGGACGTGTCTGGCGTCCTCTCCATTAGAATAGAGATAGATTAGATAGAGAGAGAGATTGTGCAGAGTCGCAGACAGAGTTAGTTTACCACAGTCAGTGACCAGTGCAGTTGCTAGTTAACTTTTATTTAATATAATATATCCGTTCACTTCTCTCTGCTATATCCGTTCTCTGCCTGAAAAAAAAAACGATACACAGCACAGTCAGTCACACAGTGTGACTCAGTCTGTGTGCACTCAGCTCAGCCCAGTGTGCTGCACAGTCATCAATGTATAAATTAAAAGCTTATAATTAATTGTGGGGGAGACTGGGGAGCACTGCAGGTTGTTAGCAGGAGCCAGGAGTACAATTATATTAATTAACAGTGCACACTTTTGCTGCAGGAGTGGTGACCAGTGCCTGACCACCAGTATAGTATTGTTGTATGCTACTAATATCTCTTTAAATATCAACCAGTCTATATTAGCAGCAGACACAGTACAGTGCGGTAGTTCACGGCTGTGGCTACCTCTGTGTCGGCACACGGCAGGCAGTCCGTCCGACCAGAATTGTATTATTTATTATTATATACCTACCACCTAACCGTGGTTTTTTTTTCATTCTTTATACCGTCATAGTGTCATCCTAATTGTTACGAGTATACTACTATCTCTTTATCAACCAGTGTACAGTGCGGTAGTTCACGGCTGTGGCTACCTCTGTGTCGGCACACGGCAGGCAGTCCGTCCGACCAGAATTGTATTATTTATTATTATATACCTACCACCTAACCGTGGTTTTTTTTTTCATTCTTTATACCGTCATAGTGTCATCCTAATTGTTACGAGTATACTACTATCTCTTTATCAACCAGTGTACAGTGCGGTAGTTCACGGCTGTGGCTACCTCTGTGTCGGCACACGGCAGGCAGTCCGTCCGACCAGAATTGTATTATTTATTATTATATACCTACCACCTAACCGTGGTTTTTTTTTTCATTCTTTATACCGTCATAGTGTCATCCTAATTGTTACGAGTATACTACTATCTCTTTATCAACCAGTGTACAGTGCGGTAGTTCACGGCTGTGGCTACCTCTGTGTCGGCACACGGCAGGCAGTCCGTCCGACCAGAATTGTATTATTTATTATTATATACCTACCACCTAACCGTGGTTTTTTTTTCATTCTTTATACCGTCATAGTGTCATCCTAATTGTTACGAGTATACTACTATCTCTTTATCAACCAGTGTACAGTGCGGTAGTTCACGGCTGTGGCTACCTCTGTGTCGGCACACGGCAGGCAGTCCGTCCGACCAGAATTGTATTATTTATTATTATATACCTACCACCTAACCGTGGTTTTTTTTTCATTCTTTATACCGTCATAGTGTCATCCTAATTGTTACGAGTATACTACTATCTCTTTATCAACCAGTGTACAGTGCGGTAGTTCACGGCTGTGGCTACCTCTGTGTCGGCAGTCGGCAGGCAGTCCGTCCATCCATAATTGTATTATTATTATAATATATACCACCTAACCGTGGTTTTTTTTTCATTCTTTATACCGTCGTCATAGTGTCATACTAGTTGTTACGAGTATACTACTATCTCTTTATCAACCAGTGTACAGTGCGGTAGTTCACGGCTGTGGCTACCTCTGTGTCGGCAGTCGGCAGGCAGTCCGTCCATCCATAATTGTATTATTATTATAATATATACCACCTAACCGTGGTTTTTTTTTCATTCTTTATACCGTCGTCATAGTGTCATACTAGTTGTTACGAGTATACTACTATCTCTTTATCAACCAGTGTACAGTGCGGTAGTTCACGGCTGTGGCTACCTCTGTGTCGGCAGTCGGCAGGCAGTCCGTCCATCCATAATTGTATTATTATTATAATATATACCACCTAACCGTGGTTTTTTTTTCATTCTTTATACCGTCGTCATAGTGTCATACTAGTTGTTACGAGTATACTACTATCTCTTTATCAACCAGTGTACAGTGCGGTAGTTCACGGCTGTGGCTACCTCTGTGTCGGCAGTCGGCAGGCAGTCCGTCCATCCATAATTGTATTATTATTATAATATATACCACCTAACCGTGGTTTTTTTTCCATTCTTTATACCGTCGTCATAGTGTCATACTAGTTGTTACGAGTATACTACTATCTCTTTATCAACCAGTGTACAGTGCGGTAGTTCACGGCTGTGGCTACCTCTGTGTCGGCAGTCGGCAGGCAGTCCGTCCATCCATAATTGTATTATTATTATAATATATACCACCTAACCGTGGTTTTTTTATACCACCTAACCGTGGCAGTCCGTCCATAATTGTATACTAGTATCCAATCCATCCATCTCCATTGTTTACCTGAGGTGCCTTTTAGTTCTGCCTATAAAATATGGAGAACAAAAAAGTTGAGGTTCCAAAATTAGGGAAAGATCAAGATCCACTTCCACCTCGTGCTGAAGCTGCTGCCACTAGTCATGGCCGAGACGATGAAATGCCAGCAACGTCGTCTGCCAAGGCCGATGCCCAATGTCATAGTACAGAGCATGTCAAATCCAAAACACCAAATATCAGAAAAAAAAGGACTCCAAAACCTAAAATAAAATTGTCGGAGGAGAAGCGTAAACTTGCCAATATGCCATTTACCACACGGAGTGGCAAGGAACGGCTGAGGCCCTGGCCTATGTTCATGGCTAGTGGTTCAGCTTCACATGAGGATGGAAGCACTCAGCCTCTCGCTAGAAAACTGAAAAGACTCAAGCTGGCAAAAGCACCGCAAAGAACTGTGCGTTCTTTGAAATCCCAAATCCACAAGGAGAGTCCAATTGTGTCGTTTGCGATGCCTGACCTTCCCAACACTGGACGTGAAGAGCATGCGCCTTCCACTATTTGCATGCCCCCTGCAAGTGCTGGAAGGAGCACCCGCAGTCCAGTTCCTGATAGTCAGATTGAAGATGTCAGTGTTGAAGTACACCAGGATGAGGAGGATATGGGTGTTGCTGGCGCTGGGGAGGAAATTGACCAGGAGGATTCTGATGGTGAGGTGGTTTGTTTAAGTCAGGCACCCGGGGAGACACCTGTTGTCCGTGGGAGGAATATGGCCGTTGACATGCCAGGTGAAAATACCAAAAAAATCAGCTCTTCGGTGTGGAGGTATTTCACCAGAAATGCGGACAACAGGTGTCAAGCCGTGTGTTCCCTTTGTCAAGCTGTAATAAGTAGGGGTAAGGACGTTAACCACCTCGGAACATCCTCCCTTATACGTCACCTGCAGCGCATTCATAATAAGTCAGTGACAAGTTCAAAAACTTTGGGTGACAGCGGAAGCAGTCCACTGACCAGTAAATCCCTTCCTCTTGTAACCAAGCTCACGCAAACCACCCCACCAACTCCCTCAGTGTCAATTTCCTCCTTCCCCAGGAATGCCAATAGTCCTGCAGGCCATGTCACTGGCAAGTCTGACGAGTCCTTTCCTGCCTGGGATTCCTCCGATGCATCCTTGCGTGTAACGCCTACTGCTGCTGGCGCTGCTGTTGTTGCCGCTGGGAGTCGATGGTCATCCCAGAGGGGAAGTCGTAAGCCCACTTGTACTACTTCCAGTAAGCAATTGACTGTTCAACAGTCCTTTGCGAGGAAGATGAAATATCACAGCAGTCATCCTACTGCAAAGCGGATAACTGAGTCCTTGACAACTATGTTGGTGTTAGACGTGCGTCCGGTATCCGCCGTTAGTTCACAGGGAACTAGACAATTTATTGAGGCAGTGTGCCCCCGTTACCAAATACCATCTAGGTTCCACTTCTCTAGGCAGGCGATACCGAGAATGTACACGGACGTCAGAAAAAGACTCACCAGTGTCCTAAAAAATGCAGTTGTACCCAATGTCCACTTAACCACGGACATGTGGACAAGTGGAGCAGGGCAGGGTCAGGACTATATGACTGTGACAGCCCACTGGGTAGATGTATGGACTCCCGCCGCAAGAACAGCAGCGGCGGCACCAGTAGCAGCATCTCGCAAACGCCAACTCTTTCCTAGGCAGGCTACGCTTTGTATCACCGCTTTCCAGAATACGCACACAGCTGAAAACCTCTTACGGCAACTGAGGAAGATCATCGCGGAATGGCTTACCCCAATTGGACTCTCCTGTGGATTTGTGGCATCGGACAACGCCAGCAATATTGTGTGTGCATTAAATATGGGCAAATTCCAGCACGTCCCATGTTTTGCACATACCTTGAATTTGGTGGTGCAGAATTTTTTAAAAAACGACAGGGGCGTGCAAGAGATGCTGTCGGTGGCCAGAAAAATTGCGGGACACTTTCGGCGTACAGGCACCACGTACAGAAGACTGGAGCACCACCAAAAACTACTGAACCTGCCCTGCCATCATCTGAAGCAAGAAGTGGTAACGAGGTGGAATTCAACCCTCTATATGCTTCAGAGGTTGGAGGAGCAGCAAAAGGCCATTCAAGCCTATACAATTGAGCACGATATAGGAGATGGAATGCACCTGTCTCAAGTGCAGTGGAGAATGATTTCAACGTTGTGCAAGGTTCTGATGCCCTTTGAACTTGCCACACGTGAAGTCAGTTCAGACACTGCCAGCCTGAGTCAGGTCATTCCCCTCATCAGGCTTTTGCAGAAGAAGCTGGAGGCATTGAAGAAGGAGCTAACACGGAGCGATTCCGCTAGGCATGTGGGACTTGTGGATGCAGCCCTTAATTCGCTTAACAAGGATTCACGGGTGGTCAATCTGTTGAAATCAGAGCACTACATTTTGGCCACCGTGCTCGATCCTAGATTTAAAGCCTACCTTGGATCTCTCTTTCCGGCAGACACAGGTCTGCTGGGGTTGAAAGACCTGCTGGTGACAAAATTGTCAAGTCAAGCGGAACGCGACCTGTCAACATCTCCTCCTTCACATTCTCCCG
Source organism: Pseudophryne corroboree (assembly GCF_028390025.1). Lineage (NCBI taxonomy): Eukaryota > Metazoa > Chordata > Amphibia > Anura > Myobatrachidae > Pseudophryne > Pseudophryne corroboree. The sequence goes on along the minus strand of NC_086449.1, from coordinate 607,796,080 downwards.
CAACTGGGGGTGCGAGGAAAAGGCTCAGAATTCCGAGCCCACCCGCTGGCGGTGATGCAGGGCAGTCTGGAGCGACTGCTGATGCTGACATCTGGTCCGGACTGAAGGACCTGACAACGATTACGGACATGTCGTCTACTGTCACTGCATATGATTCTCTCAACATTGATAGAATGGTGGAGGATTATATGAGTGACCGCATCCAAGTAGGCACGTCACACAGTCCGTACTTATACTGGCAGGAAAAAGAGGCAATTTGGAGGCCCTTGCACAAACTGGCTTTATTCTACCTAAGTTGCCCTCCCACAAGTGTGTACTCCGAAAGAGTGTTTAGTGCCGCCGCTCACCTTGTCAGCAATCGGCGTACGAGGTTACATCCAGAAAATGTGGAGAAGATGATGTTCATTAAAATGAATTATAATCAATTCCTCCGCGGAGACATTGACCAGCAGCAATTGCCTCCACAAAGTACACAGGGAGCTGAGATGGTGGATTCCAGTGGGGACGAATTGATAATCTGTGAGGAGGGGGATGTACACGGTGATATATCGGAGGGTGAAGATGAGGTGGACATCTTGCCTCTGTAGAGCCAGTTTGTGCAAGGAGAGATTAATTGCTTCTTTTTTTGGGGGGGTCCAAACCAACCCGTCATATCAGTCACAGTCGTGTGGCAGACCCTGTCACTGAAATGATGGGTTGGTTAAAGTGTGCATGTCCTGTTTTGTTTATACAACATAAGGGTGGGTGGGAGGGCCCAAGGATAATTCCATCTTGCACCTCTTTTCTTTTCTTTTTCTTTGCATCATGTGCTGATTGGGGAGGGTTTTTTGGAAGGGACATCCTGCGTGACACTGCAGTGCCACTCCTAGATGGGCCCGGTGTTTGTGTCGGCCACTAGGGTCGCTAATCTTACTCACACAGTCAGCTACCTCATTGCGCCTCTTTTTTTCTTTGCGTCATGTGCTGTTTGGGGAGGGTTTTTTGGAAGGGACATCCTGCGTGACACTGCAGTGCCACTCCTAGATGGGCCCGGTGTTTGTGTCGGCCACTAGGGTCGCTAATCTTACTCACACAGTCAGCTACCTCATTGCGCCTCTTTTTTTCTTTGCGTCATGTGCTGTTTGGGGAGGGTTTTTTGGAAGGGACATCCTGCGTGACACTGCAGTGCCACTCCTAGATGTGCCCGGTGTTTGTGTCGGCCACTAGGGTCGCTAATCTTACTCACACAGTCAGCTACCTCATTGCGCCTCTTTTTTTCTTTGCGTCATGTGCTGTTTGGGGAGGGTTTTTTGGAAGGGCCATCCTGCGTGACACTGCAGTGCCACTCCTAGATGGGCCCGGTGTTTGTGTCGGCCACTAGGGTCGCTTATCTTACTCACACAGCGACCTCGGTGCAAATTTTAGGACTAAAAATAATATTGTGAGGTGTGATGTGTTCAGAATAGGCTGAAAATGAGTGTAAATTATGTTTTTTGAGGTTAATAATACTTTGGGATCAAAATTACCCCCAAATTCTATGATTTAAGCTGTTTTTTAGGGTTTTTTGAAAAAAACACCCGAATCCAAAACACACCCGAATCCGACAAAAAAAATTCGGTGAGGTTTTGCCAAAACGCGGTCGAACCCAAAACACGGCCGCGGAACCGAACCCAAAACCAAAACACAAAACCCGAAAAATTTCCGGCGCTCATCTCTACTGGCAGCATGTGGTGAGTCAAGTGACAGCAGCAGCACTCAGCGCTGCAGTCACAGCCCTGCCGGTCATGTTTTCTGCATCTCTCTATCTCTATATTGTAGATGTTTAGCAGGAACTACCTCCTAATCTGTCTCTGTGTATATGTGTGCCAGTCTCTGTCTCTGTGTGTATGTGTACCAATCTCTGTGTGTGCCAATATGTGTACCAGTCTCTGTCTCTGTGTGTATATGTGCCGGTCTCTGTGCCAGTCTGTCTCTCGGTGTGCCAGTGTCTGTACCAGTCTCTGTCTCTGTGTGTATGTAGACAGTCTCTGCGTCTGTGACAGTCTCTGTGTATGCCAGTCTGTCTCTCTGTGTATGTGCTAGTCCCTGCCTCTCTGTCTGTGCCAGTATGTGTGTGTGGCAGCTCTGTCTCTGTGTGCCAGTCTCTGTGTGTATGTGTGCCAGTCTCTGTGTATGCTAGTCTCTGTCTCTGTGTACCAGTCTCTGTGTGTATGTGTGCCAGTGTCTGTTTCTGTGCCAATCTGTGTGTGCCAGTCTTTGTCTCTGTGTATGTGTGCATGCCAGTCTGTCTCTCTCTGTATGTGCTCGTCACTGCCTCTCCGTCTTTGACAGTATCTGTGTGTGCCAGTCTCTCTCTCTCTGCCCGTGTGTGTGTGTGTGCCAGTCTCTGTGTGTGTGTGTGTGTGTGTGTGCCAGGCTCTGTCTCTCTCTGTGCCTGTGTGTGTGTGTGTGTGTGTGTGTGTGTGTGTGTGTGTGTGTGTGTGTGTGTGTGTGTGTATGTATGTATGGCAGTCTCAGTCTCTGTGTTTGTGCCAGCCTGGCTTCTGTCTGGCTTCTCTCCATTCTCCGTGGGGGTAAAATTAGAGTGGCACACTGGTGGATGAAGGCCTGTATCCAGCATTACAGGCCAGGCATGGGCATGTCTCTGTACTGTAGCATAGCGGTGAGTGCACAGTCTACAGGCGGATCAGGGGCATTCCTTGTCCTAATGGTCCCTGATCCCCACATGTTTCACCTGATGCCCATTACTGGGATTATTACATGGTGGCAGCACTGCAGGGGCAAATGGTGGCTGTGCGCACTATAGGTGTCTAGGCACTGGGACTGGCTGCATCGCACAGAGGTGCAAACCTCGTAAATCAGCATTCCAGAATGAAGTTGTGCTGGCCCCAGTCCACACGCTATTCCTGGAGATATGTCTACGCTGGAATCAGGGGGTTCTCCTACATATACCCAATCATCCTGATTATACCCAATGAGCGTCAGGCATATTATACACACGTACCAAATATGTGTGGGGAGCAGGGTGTTCCTTGTATGACTGAGCCCTCCTCCCCCTTCTTCCCATATAGGACAGTGCATCTTCTATATGACAGTGGATTGCCTCTTTATATGACTGTGCTGCCCTAAGTGGGGGTCGAGGGGTGGGGCCCCAGAGATATCAGTGTACAGGGCCCCATGATTTCTGTTGCCGGCCCTGCATGCGGGCTGCAATCGCGGGTGGTGGTGCCGGAGGGCGGGCACAATGCAGCGTGAGATCGCGGGAGAGTGTTGTTGTGGTGCGGGAATATGTACAGCCCACCCCGGGGTGTTGCCGCGGATAGGAGCGGACAATTACTACCGTTTGTACAGTGTAACGAGCCAGCAGCACGAACATATATATTATATGCCCTAGCAATAAAGTATGTTGATTTAGCCTGTGGAGTGACATCTGATTTTTTTTTTTTATACATATTTTAGACCTATAAAGTGTAGGAGGACACCCCAGCAACTAGGACACTGCATGTTGTGGAGTGTCAGGCTTTCCTGTTTTTATTTATATATATACAGCGGCGGCACTCGGAGACTTGGAATAAAGTGCATAAATCTTTTATTGTAAACTTTCAAAAAAAAAAGTTTACAATAAAAGATTTATGCACTTTATTGCAAGTCTCCGAGTGCCGCCGCTGTCTGCTATGTATTGGTGAGGGACTGGCTGCCACTCAAAGAGGAGGGCACAGGAGCAAACATTTTGGATTCCGTGGGGACGGAGGGAGTGCCGTATTTCTCTGGACATTATATATATATATATATATATATACACACACACGGTGTATTTGTGCGTGTGTGTGTATATATATATATATATATATATATACATATACATATACACACACACAGTGTATGTGTGTGTGTGTGTGTGTATATATATATATATGTGTGTGTGTGTGTATGTATATATATATATATATATATATATATATATATAGAGATATATATATATATATATATATATACACACACACACACACACACACACACACACACACACACACACACACACACACACACACCCATGACTACATGTCGGCCAGCAATTCCTGGCACACAGTGCGTATGCAGTGTACTGTGGGGAGCAGAACTGCTGGGAACACTCGCAGGGCTGTAATGTAGAAGGTTTGTGGTGCTGCCATTAGGTAGCTGTAGTAGAGACCAGCTACTTGTCACAGGGTTACATGGAGTGGTAGCCGGGCAGCGCTGCAGCTTTTTGATTGTACATTCCGCCCCTCCTAGCTACTGTTGCTGCTGCATGTGATAGGTGAGTATGTGTGCTCCAGGGAGGGGGGGATCAAACACACACACACACACACACACACACACACACACACACACACACACACACACACACACACACACACACTCACACACACTCTCTCTCTCTCTCTCTCTCTCTCTCTCTCTCTCTCTCTCTCTCGGTACATCTTGGACTCTACTTGGCATAATATGGGCTCTACCTGGCATAATGTGTATCAAGGTCTCTACCTGGCATAATGTGGGCTCTACCTGGCATAATGGGTATCGGGGGCACTACCTGAGATAATGTGCGCTCTACCTGGCATAATATGTATCAGAGGCTCTACCTGGCATAATATGTATCAGGGGCACTCTATCTGGCATAAATGTGTAGATGGAGTTCTACCTTGGTGTAACATGTATAAGGTGTACAACTGTGTTATGTGAATAAAGACACAACGTGTACTGTGAATTGGTACTATTATGTGGCCATGCCCCCTCCCCCATAAAGCCATGTGCCTATATTTTTGTCGCGCACTGTGCCTATTTTAAATATGGTGGGAGAGGGGGCACCAATTCCTTTTCTGACACAAGGCACCAAAATGTCTAGTTACAGCATTCTGTGTGTGTGTGTGTGTGTGTGTGTGTGTGTATATATATATATATATATAAATATATATATATATATATATATATAATATATACACACATTTCCCATGCGGTTTGTGGTTATAACGCATTTATGTACGTATGTATGTATTAAGAGCCAGACGCCGGGTTTCCGATGCAGAAGGTAATGCCAGCAAAAACGTTACCCTATGGAAGCCTATGGGTTTCTTTCTGCATTGGTGCAGTCAGGGAGATCCGATCTGATCCCTCCCTGCATCCCCTGTGGCTGTGGCATCACTCTGCACATGCGCAGGCGGATGCCCGGGACATAAACTGGGAAGTCCAAGGACTGGCGGCCATCGCCTTTACAATACTAATGGCATATTTTAGTACATATACTATTATTATCGGTGCCGTAAGTGGCGGGTGTACCGCAAGAGGTTGGTACATCCCACCCACTATCTTTTGTGAGATGAATTATTGTAAGAGAGATAAGTGTTCATGAGGCCCAAGCAGTAGCCTACTAATCCATGACACTACACAGGGGGTCATTATGACCCGATCGCTACTGCGCATGCGCGGGGTCCGTAATGCGCACGCGCATCGATGCTTCGTCGGGCAATGACAAAGGGAACTAAGAAAGTGATTGCAGCGGCGATCGCTTGAGAATTTACAGGAATGGGCGTTCCTGGGCGGCAACACAGCGTTCGGAACCGTTTTCTTGGAGTGGTAAGAAAAATGCAGGTGTGTTTGAAGAAACGCAGGCATGTCCAGGGCGGGTGTTTGACGTCAGAGCCAGGACCGAACAGGCTGAAAACGTTGCAGCTGGTAAGTATGTCTAGACCTACTTAGGAACTGCACAACATTTTTTCCCATAGCAGCACTGCACAAGCGATCGCAGCCTTGCTATGGGAAAAAACCCACCCCCATAGGCGAAGTATAGTTGATCGCACAGGCTGCAAAAAGCAGCTTCGTGTGATCAACTCGTAATCAGGCCCACTGTTCGCCTACTTCTGTGACCTTGCAAGTTATTATTATTATTATTATTATTAATAAGAGTTTCTAATTATTCTGTTGCGCTTTATAATTGTAAACAGTAATAGACCAAAACTGGGTAATAACAGACAGACAAAGCGGTAGGAACAGGGACGGCTCTACCATTAGGCAGCTGCCTAGAACGCCAGGATCTGGGGGGGTCTGCTTATCATAAAATTAAGGAAAACTCTGAGAGATGCATCCTTGTTTAACTTAATGCAGACTGTGGCTGTTGAACTTCTAAGATGCCACCTCCACACTTTCACCTGAAGAGCTGGCTAGTAGGTACTGGTTTGTGGTTTGGGAGGGATTTGGGAAGGGGGGGGGGGGGAGGAGCACGCTGAAGTTTTGCCTAGGGCGTCCAGAAACCTTGCACCGGCCCTGTACCTAGCTCACCACAGGTGATGGCAATCATACATTACCAGAAATGTCCAGGAACAGAGCATTTTCTCCCTCATGGAGAGGGTCAGGTAGGCAAGTATGCACTGAAAGTATTCAGACACATCTTGCTCAAGTGTACTGTCGCTTCAGTATTTCAGTCAAGTCTGTTTAACTATTTCTGTGCCATTCTTCATCTGCCTACAGTTACCACTCATGCAGATAGTCCTGTGGTCTACAGCCAATTGTTTAAGCCACTAAAGCTAGAGGTATAAGCCCTGGCGACCACTTAAGTACCATTGTGCTAGTCAGGCACTAAGGGAAAAATAGGTGGTTGCATACCCCCCAACATGGCCCTTTCCAAGAGGGACACAATGCTCTGCTTCTGCACTTTTCTCCTAATTTATAATTGCTGACACCTGTTTTGAACAGGTCAAAGGATAAGAAAGGTGTTTCAGCACAGGTGATGGTAATCATACATTAAGAGGGAAGTCCAGGAGAAGAGCATTCTGTCCCTTCTGGAGAGCGTCATGTTGGGAGGCATGTGGTTGTTATAGACAGAAGTCTCTCTCATGGGGCTCTATGGGTCTTACACAATTGAGCTGGTGTTCCCTAACATATGCTGACCATGCTCTAGTTCAGGCATTCCCAACCGCGGTCCTCAATGCACACCAACAGTGCAGGTTTAAGTGATATCCAGGCTTCAGCACATGGCTATCCCATGTAGTATCCTGTCATATTCTGGCTAGCCACCAAATCTGTTTTTTTTTAATATGTTTATTGAAAAAGATGAACATTACAATTGGCATAAATACAGTTACACGACAGGTTGGCAAAGAAATATCAGACAAAAGTTTTTAAGTTCCATAGGAAAATGGGGAAACCATTCAGGGAAAGAAAGATCGACATAGGTACATACATGTGCAAAAGGAATCACCGTACAAAATCTATCAAAGACAATCCAAGTATTATAAAAATGAATATGCGGCAAGATGGAGCGAACAGACTGCACTGGTTCAGAAGTCTTAAACCTATTCAGTTTCCTTATATGAATTTCCTTTTAGAAAGCGGGGAGCCCATCTCCAATAAAGATAAGTTATACCAAGAGGTGAGATGCACCACATCCCTAAGAAAATCCCTCTCTTCCGTTGACAGTGTGCACACATAAGGTAGCCATATATCAAAAAAGGACTGCGAACGAAATTCTAAATCTAAAGAACAGTCTATCCACTCCATCCTATAAACATATGATAATCTGGGTAGCATAAGAGAAAGAGCAATGGGGGTAGAATGTATCCATTGAGACAAAATAGTTTTTTTTGTTACCCCCGCTACTTTGGCGAGCAAAAGCATCGTGCCTTTAGTATGGTGTGGTGATGCGGGTTGAGTGTAGTGTTCCAGAATGCCCAAGGCATCGTTACAGTAAATGAAATGTGAAGAACATTGTTAATATAATTTTGAACAGCGGTCCAAACACCAAATCTGTTTTATGAGGTGAGATAAACTCATGCAAAACCCAGTACTTGGTGCTACAAATCCATGTCAGCAGCCTTTCAGCAATACAAAACCTGCCCCACTGATTAATAAGCAATTATACCTTACATCTAAACTCCATTTTGATGAATTTATGAAGTCGCTCGATGGTTTTTTTTTTTTAAAACCCCTCAAAAACAGCTTAAATCATAGAATTTGGGGGTAATTTTGATCCCATAGTATTATTAACCTCAATAACCATAACTTCCACTCATTTCCAGTCTATTCTGAACACCTCACGCCTCACAATATTATTTTTAGTCCTAAAATTTGCACCAAGGTCGCTGGATGACTAATCTAAGCGACCCAAGTGGCCGGCACAAACTCCTGGCCCATCTAGGAGTGGCATTGCAGTGTCAGACAGGATGGCACATAAAAAAATTAGCCCCAAACATCACATGATTCAAAGATAAAAAAAAAAAAAGAAGTGCAAGATGGAATTGTCATTGGGCCCTCCCACCCACCCTTATGTTGTATAAACAGGACATGCACATTTTAACAAACCCATCATTTCAGCCACATGGTCTGCCACACGACTGTGGCTGAAATGACTGGTTGGTTTGGGCCCCCACCAAAAAAGAAGCAATCAATCTCTCCTTGCACAAACTGGCTTTACAGAGGCAAGATGTCCACCTCCTCCTCAACGTCCGATTCATCACCCCTTTCACTGTGTACATCCCCCTCCTCACAGAGTATTAATTCGTCCCCACTGGAATCCACCATCTCAGGTCCCTGTGTACTTTCTGGAGGCAATTGCTGGTGAATCTTTCCACGGTGGAATTGATTATAATTCATTTTGATGAACAGCATCTTCTCCACATTTTGTGGAAGTACCCTCGTACGCCGATTGCTGACAAGGTTACCGGCTGCACTAAACACTCTTTCGGGGGAAAACACACTGGAGGGGAGGCAACTTAGGTAAAATAAAGCCAGTTTTTGTAAGGGCCTCCAAATTGCCTCTTTTTCCTGCCAGTATACGTACGGACTGTCTGACGTGCCTACTTGGATGCTGTCACTCATATAATCCTCCACCATTCTTTCAATGGTGAAAGAATCATATGCAGTGACAGTAGACGACATGTCAGTAATCGTTGGCAGGTCCTTCAGTCCGGACCAGATGTCAGCACTCGCTCCAGACTGCCCTGCATCACCACCAGTGGGTGGGCTTAGAATTCTTAGCCTTTTTGCTGCGGGGTACACTGGGCTCCACAAGGATCGACATAGGGGTGTAGAGTAGGATCTTGATCCGAGGCACCAACAGGCTGAAAAGCTTTGACTGTTTCCAGAATGCATAGTGCCGCCTCCTCTACAACCCCGCCTCCCTGCTCAGGAGCTCAGTTTTGTTGTTGTTGCCGCAGATAGCAGGCACATAACAGAGGGGCTGCTCTGGGCAGCCCTAAGAAGAGCTTTTTGAGAAGAAAAGTGAAGACTTGGTGAGTGGGTCCCGCTTGTGGGACCCGTACTTTATCGCGATCCGGCGCGGTCAGTGGGAGGCGAGCCGCGCGCGCTGGCGGTGGACACTGTGGCAGTACAGGCGATCCCACTAGATCACCAGGGCATAGATGTAGGTCAGGTTTTCCCTTAAAACCGTTTTATTAGTAGCCCGCAGTACCCGGTGGTTTTGCCAGCAGGGGAATAAGGCTTAGACCTGGAGCCACTCCCCCAGCCCCAGGGCACCATTTTCAGCAAATGTTCCTGCCCTGGAGCTGCATATCTGTCTCTCCCTCACTCCCTGTCAGTGTTTGGGTGCCATTTCTCTCAGCTATACTGTTCCTGGGACTGCTTGGGCAAATCCTCCTGTGTAAAGCCACCAGGTTGTCAGCGCTGTGACTTTACATGACTCTTAAGTATTCTACCTGTCATTTAGACAGTGTTAGTTAAGAAAGAGTGCATTTAGGGGTACTTTGTTAGCAGGAACTTTGTTAGCAGTTGGGCAAAACTATGATCACTGCAGGGGAGGCAGATATAACATGTGCAGAGAGAGATAGATTTGGGTGTGGTGTGTTCAACCTGAAATCTAAATTGCAGTCTAAAAATAAAGCAGCCAGTATTTACCCTGCACAGAAACAAAATAACCCACCCAAATCTAACTCTCTCTGCACATGTTATATCTGCCCCCCCATGCAGTGCACATGGTTTTGCCCAACTGCTAAAAAAAATCCTGCTGCGATCAACTTGGAATTACCCCCATGGTTTTGCCCAACTGCTAAAAAATTTCCTGCTGCGATCAACTTGGAATTACCCCCTTAGTCATGGTTTTCTAGTACAATTACCCTGTGATATACATCCAGTTCTTACTGTGCAGTGTTATATCTATTGACTACATAGCTATATAAGCTGGTCCAGTGCAGTATTATTGTTAGTAATAACCTCTGCATTGTACAACTGTGACTATATGTGTGTGCATTAGCTTGCTGAGTGGTTTCCATTTCGTGTCTCTCACTCAACTTGCTATCCCTATATTCTATAACCTGAGGGGGCTTGGTGCGTCAGGTTTTAAAATTATATAGGATTTTCACAAGATATACTCTGATACATATTTTTCTCTGTGATTTTAGTCAGCATATCTCTCCTATATCTCTGCTTGTGCTGACTACACTGCGCAGGGGTTTGGTTAAGAGGTATTGTGCTGCTGCCAATTGTACTGTGTTACCTGATACTGCAAGTTATATCATGTCTGCTTCTGAAGGTAACGGTTCTGGGGCTGAACACACTGCCGGTGTTGCTGAAGCCACAGATCCCTATGAGGAGAATATAGCAGCTGTGGGCTCTGGTTCTGGGGGCTCCTTGCCCCCCAGTGGGACTGTGGCAACGGAGGTACATAATGACCCACCGTGGGCTGCTTTTTCCACGCTTCTACATACGCTAGTTAATAAATTAACACCCCCTATGGGACCCCCTATGCCGGTGCAACCGTATGTGGTCGCTGCAGCTAACCTGCCGTGGGCGGACAATTTGTCTGCTCAATTGAAGAAGTTGAACCAGTACCTGACTACTAAAAAGTCTGACCCTCGCTCGCCTAAGCCCAAGGGGTCCTCTAAGCGAGCTCTTATCTCCTCACAATCCACTGCTGTCACTGACACCTCGTCTGATGAAGACGGCACTTACACTGACCCCACAGATTCTGACACAGATACTGCTGATGGGGAGGGTAGTTCACATGTGGATGTTCCTGATCTTTTGGAGGCTATTAAATTAATTTTACAGATTACGGATGATCCCAAGCCATCCGTCCCTCCTAAGCAACCAGATAGGTTCAAGCGTCAGAAGGTGGTTAAACATGTTTTACCTCACTCTGACAACCTAGTGGATATACGTCAGGAACCCTGGGGAAACTCGGGTAAGAAGTTTGTGCCTCAAAAGAAGATGCTGGCTCGCTATCCCCTCGCGCCAGAGCTGTGTAAAAATTGATAAACGCCTCCTCCAGTAGACTCACATGTGGCTAGGATGGTGGTTTCCTCAGCTCTGCCTGTCACTACCGCCATGTCTCTAAAAGAGCCTACGGATAAACGTGTGGAGGGTTGTTTGAAAGCAATTTACACCCTGCACAAAGGCACACTATTGCAGCAACATGGGCTGCAGAGGCTATTGAAGCATGGGCCTTGGAGTTAGAAGCTGAAATATCTTCTGACCATGCTAGACAATGCTTGTCATATATTGTCACAGCTTCTCGCTATATTAAAGAGACGGCTTTTGATGCAGGTATACTAGCAGCCAAGGCCTCTACTACATCAGTCCTGGCTCGCCGGATATTGTGGCTGAGGTCATGGTCTGTGGATCTGGACTCTAGAAAAACCCTGGAGGTACTCCCTTTCAAGGGAGATATTCTGTTTGGGGAGAACTTAAATAAGATAGTGGCTGACTTGGCTACTGCCAAAACTGCCTGTCTGCCAAGTACCGCTCCTTCTGTGTCGAAGGCTAAAGGTACTTCCTTTTGCCCCCTTCGTCTATCAGGTAAAGCAAAAGGTCAGGCGTACAACAAGCAGGCCCGCACTTCCAAACCTGGTAAGCCGAAGCCCAAAAGAGCCTGGGCGGCCCATCAGCCAGCATCCAAGACCAATAAGCCTGCCGCATGATAAGGGCCTCCCCGTGGGGGATCCCAGGGTGGGGGGCCGTCTTCTAGGGTATACCCAGGAATGGTAGAAGACCACTTCAGATGCCTGGGTACGGGAAGTCATCACTCGAGGTTACACCATAGCCTTCAAAAACCGACCCCCTCATCGATTTTGCCGGACAGACAAAGGCAAACACTTTACTTTCGGTGGTACAGACCCTCCTGGATACAGGAGTCGTAGTACAGGTGCCTCTTGCGCAGAGGGGCCGGGGGTACTATTCTCTGCTGATTCTAGTCCCGAAACCGAAAGGGTCCTCCCGGCCCATTCTCAACCTCAAGGCATTGAACAGGTTTGTGAAGGTTTCCAAGTTCCGTATGGAAACCCTTCGCTCTATTGTTCTGGCCTTGGAACCTGGGGACTACATGGTCTCCTTGGACATACAGGATGCTTACCTGCATATTCCTATAGCAGCGTCACATCAGCAATACTTGAGGTTTGCGATTGGCAACCTCCATTACCAGTTTCGGGCGGTACCTTTTGGTTTAACAACGGCTCCGCGAGTCTTCACCAAAGTTATGGCGGTGATGACGGTAGTACTCTGCCGTCAAGGGGTCAGGATTCTGCCGTATCTGGATGATTTGTTAATCCTGGCAAATTCCCCAGAACTTCTCCTACATCATCTGGATATGACTGTCTGGTTTCTACAAGCCCACGGGTGGCTCATCAACTGGAAGAAATCCTCCCTGGTCCCTGCTCAGAGCATGGTGCACCTGGGAGCGCTATTGGACACTCACAACCAGAGGTTGTTCTTGTCTCAGGAGAAAGTCCTGAAGCTTCAGGACAGGATTCGTTGCTTCCTTTCTCGTCCGCAAGTGTCGATACATTCGGCGATGCAGGTGCTGGGCCTCATGGTGTCAGCATTCCACATGGTGGAGTAGGCTCAATTCCATTCTCACCCCCTCCAGAAGCTGATTCTAGCCAAGTGGAATGGCCTGCCTCACCGGATCAGGTCTCACATGATCTCATTGACTCCGGAGGTCCGTCTGTCGCTGCTCTGGTGGCTCCAGGACAGACAATTGTGCAGGGGCCGTCCCTTCTGGATATCCGACTGGGTCCTGTTGACGACAGATGCCAGTATAAGAGGTTGGGGCACGGTGCTGGAGCAACACTCCCGTCAGGGTCGGTGGACCACGGAGGAATCCCTCCTCTCGATCAACATTCTGGATTTGCGGGCGGTCTTCAATGCGTTGAACCTGGCCCAGCATTTAATTCAGAACCGTCCTGTTCAAGTACAGTCGGACAACGCCACCACAGTGGCTTACATAAATCATCAAGGCGGCACTCGAAGCCATTTGGCAATGAAGGAAGTCTCACGTATTCTACATTGAGCGGAACGCCATCTACCGGCCATATCGGCAATATTCATTCCGGGAGTCCTGAATTGGGAAGCAGACTTTCTCAGTCATCAGGATGTACATGCCGGCGAGTGGGGCCTCCATCCAGAAGTGTTTCAGCTCCTAGTGGAAAAGTGGGGCCTTCCAGATGTAGATCTGATGGCGTCTCAACACAATCACAAGGTTCCAGTCTTCGGAGCAAGAACAAGGGATCCTCAAGCAGCATTCGTGGTTGCGCTGGTGGTGCCGTGGAGGTTTCGGCTGCCGTACGTGTTCCCTCCGGTGTCACTCCTGCCCAGGGTAATTTGGAAGTTCAAGCAAGAAAAAGGAATTCTGCTCCTCATAGCTCCGGTGTGGCTCAGACGGCACTGGTTCTCAGATCTGCAAGGCCTATCGTCAGAGCGTCCAATTCTACTTCCACAATGCCTAGACCTCCTCGTTCAGGGCCTTTGTGTCTACCAGGACCTAGCCGGGCTAGGCTGTCTTTGACGGCGTGGCTCTTGAAGCTTCCGTCTTAAGGGCTAAAGGGTTTTCTGAGGCGGTCATTTAAACTATGTTGCGGGCCCGGAAACCGGCTTCGGCTCGGATTTACTATAGGGTCTGGCATTCTTACTTTGTTTGGTGCGCATCTAACAATTATGACGCTTCCAAGTTTAGTATAGCCAAGTTGTTGGCTTTTCTTCAGCAGGGCCTGGACTTAGGCCTGCGTCTCGCCTCCCTCAAGGTTCAAATATCTGCCTTGTCGGTGTGGTTTCAAAGAAAGATTGCAACCTTACCTGATGTGCATACCTTTACTCAGGGTGTGTTGCGTATCCAACCTCTCTATGTCCCGCCTGTGGCTCCTTGGGACTTGTCGGTGGTTTTGGAGGCATTACAAGAGTCTCCGTTTGAACTTCTTGGTTCAGCTGATCTTAAGTGGCTTTCGCTTAAGGTGGTGTTTCTGCTGGCTATTGCTTCAGCTAAAAGAGTATCGGATTTGGGTGCCTTGTCCTGTAGTTCCCAATATCTGATATTTCACCGGGACCGGGCGGTTCTTAGGACTCGTTACGGATATTTACCTAAGGTGGTTTCTTCATTCCACCTTAACCAGGAGATTGTGGTTCCGCCACTTGTTTCTCCTGATCTGTCTCCCAAAGAGCGGTCTTTGGATGTGGTACGGGCTCTCCATATCTATGTGAAGAGAACTGCTTCTATTAGAAAATCTGATTCTCTCTTTGTGCTGGATTAGAATGGTGATTGCACATGCTTATGTGAAGGCTGGTCTCTCGGCTCCTGCTCACATTACATCCCATTCTACTCAGTCTGTTGGACCTTCTTAGGCGGCCCGCCGTAGTGCGACCCTTGAACAATTGTGCAAGGCGGCTACGTGGTCCTCTGTGAACATGTTTATAAGGTTCTATGCCTTCGATACTGCCGCTTCCCAGGATGCTTCCTTTGGACGCAGGGTTCTTGTGCCCACTACAGTGCATCCCCTCCCATAAGGAACTGCTTTAGTCACTATGTCTATCCTTGTTGAGCCCAGTGTACCCTGCAGCAGAAAACGAGTTTTATGGTAAGAACTTATCTTTGTTAAAACTCTTTCTGCGAGGTACACTGTGCTCCACAAGGCGCCCACCCTGACGCACTTAGCTTCTTTGGGTTGGTATGGCATTAGCCGCTGACACTTCTCCTGTCGTGAGAGTGTGGTGTATGTAGCTACTAACCGTTGTCATCTCTTTTCCTGCTACTGCATTGGGCTGGTTAACTAAAAACTGAGCTCCTGTGCAGGGAGGCGGGGTTGTAGAGGAGGCGGCGCTATGCATTCTGGGAACAGTCATAGCTTTTCAGCCTGTTGGTGCCTCAGATCAAGATCCTACTCTACACCCCTTTGTCTATCCTTGTGGAGCCCAGTGTACCTCGCAGAAAGAGTTTTAACAAAGGTAAGTTCTTACCATAAAACTTGTTTTTTCTCGCAGCCCATGTTGCGGGAGAATGTGAAGGAGGAGCTGTTGACGGGTCACGTTACGCTTGACTTGACAATTTTCTCACCAGCAGGTCTTTGAACCTCTGCAGACTTGTGTCTGCCAGAAAGAGAGATACAACGTAGGCTTTAAACCTAGGATCGAGCACGGTGGTCAAAATGTAGTGCTCTGATTTCAACAGATTGACCACCCGTGAATCCTGGTTAAGCGAATTAAGGGCTCCATCCACAAGTCCCACATGCCTAGCGGAATCGCTCTGTTTTAGCTCCTCCTTCAATGCCTCCAGCTTCTTCTGCAAAAGCCTGATGAGGGGAATGACCTGACTCAGGCTGGTAGTGTCTGAACTGACTTCACGTGTGGCAAGTTCAAAGGGTTGCAGAACCTTGCACAACATTAAAATCATTCTCCACTGCGCTTGAGTCAGGTGCATTCCCCCTCCTTTGCCTATATCGTAGGCAGATGTATAGGCTTGAATGGCCTTTTGCTGCTCCTCCATCATCTGAAGCATATAGAGGGTTGAATTCCATCTCGTTACCACCTCTTGCTTCAGATGATGGCGGTGCAGGTTCAGGAGTGTTTGCTGGTGCTCCAGTCTTCGGCATGCGGTGGCTGAATGCCGAAAGTGGCCAGCAATTCTTTGGGCCACCGACAGCATCTCTTGCACGCACCTGTCATTTTTTAAATAATTCTGCACCACCAAATTCAATGTATGTGCAAAACATGGGATGTGCTGGAATTTGCCCACATGTAATGCACGCACAATATTGGTGGCGTTGTCCGATGTCACAAATCCCCAGGAGAGTCCAATTGGAGTAAGCCATTCTGCAATGATGTTCCTCAGTTTCCATAAGAGGTTGTCAGCTGTGTGCCTCTTATGGAAAGCGGTGATACAAAGGGTAGCCTGCCTAGGAACGAGTTGGTGTTTGCGAGATGCTGCTACTGGTGCTGCTACTGCTGTTCTTGCTGCGGGAGGCAATACATCTACCCAGTGGGTTGTCACTGTCATATAGTCCTGAGTCTGCCCTGCTCCACTTGTCCACATGTCCGTGGTTAAGTGGACACTGGGTTCAACT